>NC_090444.1:1739810567-1740411638 GCF_031143425.1 Pleurodeles waltl
GGGCCCAGCGGAGCGGTGCTTGAGATGAAGGGCCCAGCGGAGCGGTGCTTGAGACGGCGGTGCCCAGCGGAGCGGTGCTTGAGAAGAAGGGCCCAGCGGAGCGGTGCTTGAGGCGGCGGTGCCCAGCGGAGCGGTGCATGACAGGAAGGGCCCAGCGGAGCGGTGCTTGAGATGAAGGGCCCAGCGGAGCGGTGCTAGAGATGAAGGGCCCAGCGGAGCGGTGCTTGAGAAGAAGGGCCCAGCGGAGCGGTGCTTGAGACGGCGGTGCCCAGCGGAGCGGTGCATGACAGGAAGGGCCCAGCGGAGCGGTGCTTGAGATGAAGGGCCCAGCGGAGCGGTGCTTGAGATGAAGGGCCCAGCGGAGCGGTGCTTGAGACGGCGGTGCCCAGCGGAGCGGTGCTTGAGAAGAAGGGCCCAGCGGAGCGGTGCTTGAGACGGCGGTGCCCAGCGGAGCGGTGCATGACAGGAAGGGCCCAGCGGAGCGGTGCTTGAGATGAAGGGCCCAGCGGAGCGGTGCTTGAGAAGAAGGGCCCAGCGGAGCGGTGCTTGAGATGAAGGGCCCAGCGGAGCGGTGCTTGAGACGGCGGTGCCCAGCGGAGCGGTGCTTGAGAAGAAGGGCCCAGCGGAGAGGTGGAGAGACAGCGGTGCCCAGCGGAGCGGTGCTTGAGATGAAGGGCCCAGCGGAGCGGTGCTTGAGACGGCGGGGCCTTGTTCAGCGGTGCCTATCTCCACGGCGGGGCCCTGTTCAGCGGTGCTCTTCTGCCCCGCGTGCCCTGTTCAGCGGTGCTCTTCTGCACCGCGGGCCCTGTTCAGCGGTGCCTATCTCCACGGCGGGGCCCTGTTCAGCGGTGCCCTTCTGCACTGCGGGCCCTGTTCAGCGGTGCCTATCTCCACGCCGGGGCCCTGTTCAGCAGTGCTCTTCTGCCCCGCGGGCCCTGTTCAGCGGTGCTCTTCTGCACCGCGGGCCCTGTTCAGCGGTGCCTATCTCCACGGCGGGGCCCTGTTCAGCGGTGCCCTTCTGCACCGCGGGCCCTGTTCAGCGGTGCCTATCTCCACGGCGGGGCCCTGTTCAGCGGTGCTCTTCTGCCCCGCGGGCCCTGTTCAGCGGTGCTCTTCTGCACCGCGGGCCCTGTTCAGCGGTGCCTATCTCCACGGCGGGGCCCTGTTCAGCGGTGCTCTTCTGCCCCGCGGGCCCTGTTCAGCGGTACTCGTCTGCACCGCGGGCCCTGTTCAGCGGTGCCTATCTCCACGGCGGGGCCCTGTTCAGCGGTGCTCTTCTGCCCCGCGGGCCCTGTTCAGCGGTGCTCTTCTGCCCCGCGGGCCCTGTTCAGCGGTGCTCTTCTGCCCCGCGGGCCCGGTTCAGCGGTGCTCATCCAGCAGGTCAAGGGAGCCAGACCTGGCCTGGACTCCCGGCTCAATCGCCCTCGGACCGTGACGTTTCTGGACCCTTCGGGGACGGACTCCTGGCCTCGTTAGTGTCCTCCTTCCCAGCTGGGATGTGGCATGTGGGGTCCACCTTCTCCGCGCTCCTGCTGCCCTTCCGCTCCTTCGATGGGACTCTCAGGCCCTTGCCTCCCCTAGATGGTGTGGGTGGTGAGTGGCCGCACATTGCTCCTTGGGGGCAGCCCTGTCGGTCCTCGCACGGCGGCCCTTGTTTTTGCGGGTCCTCTTGCCGGGGGGGGGGGGGGGCTGGACGTGTCCTTGCTGCTGATGGATGTGTCACTGCTGGCAAAGGGTGGGCTCCAGAGCCCATGCACAACAGTGACACCCGAAGCTGGGCTGGTGGTGGCTGCGGTGCTCTTGGGACTCTTTGAAGATGGATGGGGGAGCTCATCGGGGGAAAGAGGTCAAAAGAGGTCAAGGTTAGCCAGGAAAAGTGTTTTAGGGCCAAGGTAAAAGGTAGGAGAAGTGGAGATGGAAGTGGAGGTAGAGGAGGTGGTTGTAGGAGAGTCAGGTGTGCTGTCATTGGGTGAAGGTGCTGGTGCTGTAGGCTGTCGTGAGGTGGATGGCTGTTGGGTGGGTGGCTGCCTGCGTTTGTGTGTCTTGGAAGAGGGGGTGACAGACACAGTGGGAGAGGACACAGGGGACGTGTAAATGGCAGTGGGGGTGGTGACTGCACGAGTGTGGACTGTACTGGAGGGTGAGGTGGTGATGGAAGCACTGGCTGATGTTGGGGTGCATGCAGGTGTGAGTGTAGACATCACAGGGAGGGAGGAGGGAGACGAGGAGGAGGGGGACACAGGGGTGGCAGTGGCTGTTGGCATGTCTGCATCTGGGTGTTGCTTGGGTGAGTGTTTGTGGGATCTGTGGTGCTTGTGTTTGGATGAGCTGCTCTTGGGTGTTGAGGTGTGTGCAGGCTGGTCTGATGGTGTGGATGGGATAGGCTGAGGGACAGGAGACAGAGAAAGGCTGGAGGCAGTAAGAAGAGGGAGGCTGGAAACAGGGACAATGGCTGCCGTCAGTGCTGAGGCCAGAGCAGTGAACGCTCGTTGATGGGCAGCCTGACCCGAATGAATGCCCTCCAGGTACGCATTGCTCTGTTGCACCTCCCTTTGCACACCCTGGATGGCATTCAAAAGGGTCGTCTGCCCAACAATGAGCGTCCTTACCAGGTCAATGAGCTCCGCACTGAGGGCAGCAGGGGCAACAGGGGCAGGGGCTGAGGTGCCTGGGGCAAAGGAGACGCGCGCCTTCCTGGGCGAACCGGCACGGAGCGAAGACTGAGGGGCTGCTGGGAGGGCGGGGCTGGTGCGCTGCGTGGCGGCTGTACCTGTAGAGGCGGGGGCATGGATGTTGCCGCCACCGCTAGGGAGCTCCCGTCCGAGGACGTGTCGCTTTCGCTGCTCTCACCAGCGGTCCCCGTCGTGGTGCTCCCCTCGCCCTCCGGATCACTGGTGCCCTCGGTGTCTGTTCCTGGGCCCACCGGGGCCTTGTGTCCTGCAGCTCCCTCGTGCTCCAATGCCAAATCTCCTCCGCCTGATGATGCTAATGCACACATGCACAAGAAGATGAAGAGAAAGGGTGGGGGGAGAAAAAAGAAGACCAGGTTGAGTGCATGCAATGTCAACACCGTTGGCGGAGAGGACAGACACAGGAGCCTAATGCACTAAGCCGCGCATTTGGGGTACACTACTCAGTACTACTGACTAGGACAACAGGCCAAGAGACGTCAAACGCGCACATGGGAGATGCTGGACCTTCAATGGCTGTACTTGTCACCCTACCGAGGTGGGGGCCTGGGGCACAGGGCCATGCCTAAGGGAGAGGACTACACTACACAGCAGAAAGATAGGAGAATGTGCTGATACTCACCCCCTTGTGTCTACTGTGATGTTTTAAAGCGCCCATCCAATTCTGGGTAAGCCACCGCCAGGATCCGGGACATCAGGGGGGTCATGGTGCGACTGGCACCCCTCCTAGGTTGGGAGGCCATCCCCAGCAGTGTTTCTGCGGTCTTCCTTGTTCCGCGGCGGATGTCCTCCCACCTCTTGCGGCAGTGGGTGCCCCGTCTGTTGTGGACCCCCAAGTTCCGGACTTCCTTGGCGATGGCACGCCAAATCTCGATCTTCTGATGGGCGCTGACCTATTTGACATGTACAGGGTGGAAAGGAGGAATTCATCAATGACCTGCATGTTAGATGTGATTGGCCCCCCCCACCAACTTTGCCATATGGCACATGCTCTCATCTGTCGGGCGTTGCACTCCTCATTCGCCCCCCACCCCACCAACTTACATCCACCCCAATCCACACAGGCATAGCCCATCCCATGTGCACCCGGTGTACTCACTTGTTGGTCTGGAGGACCGTAGAGTACCGCATACTGGGGGAGGACCCCATCCACGAGCTTCTCCAACTCTTCAGACGTGAAGGCAGGGGCCCTTTCCCCAGTCGCAGCAGCCATTGTATCTTCCAGACCGAGGTCACAGCAGCACTTGCAGTATAGGTCCTCTCCTGTGGATGATCAGGTCTCGAGTGATTAAGCAGATAGAAAATGGCGGTCACGCCCGCGGCGGTGCGTACCGCGGCGGTGCGTACCGCGACCGCCGGCGCACTTCGTCATTGGCTCCTGAAACCCATAGGCTTCAATGTTAACCAATGCGGCTTTGCGCAGCGGTCTTCGACCGCCTACCGCCACGGTGTGCCCCGCCAGCGCATTGACCTCACATCCCATTGTCCCACTTCACAGGTCAGGCAGCCGCCATTTCAAGAGCCTACATGGCTTAATTTTGAATGCGACACACAGGCCTAGGCCTTGCATTGCCACACATACACGCCTTTCAACCCATTGCCATTCTTTAACTGTGCAAGCTGTCTGTACGTACCTGTGGTTTGGCTGACTCTGTGCTCCATGTTGTCCTTCCTAGGCACCGTCCGCTGGGACTTGCGATGAGAAGGAGGAATCCTCGTGTGTACCGACCGCTGGTGGACCTGTCGACAATGGAAGAACGCCACATCATACTACGATACCGACTTGACCGAGCCACTATCCATGAACTGTGTGCCCAGCTGGAGCCAGCCCTGATGTCCCCCATCCGCCAACCCACAGGGATTCCCCCTCTGGTGCAGGTTTTGTCAGTCCTCCATTTTTTGGCAAGTGGGTCATTCCAGACCACAGTGGCCATGTCATCTGGAATGTCTCAGCCTATGTTTTCAAAGATTTTGAGTAGAGTGTTGTCTGCCCTGATGAAACTCATGCGGAGCTACATCATTTTCCCAGAGGAGGGTGACTTGCCTACAGTGAAGGGTGATTTCTATGCCCTTGGACATATCCCCAACATCATTGGTGCCATTGATGGGACCCATGTGGCTTTGGTACCCCCAAAAGACGATGAGCAGGTGTACCGAAACAGAAAAAGTTATCATTCGATGAATGTCCAGGTGGTCTGTTTGGCTGACCAGTACATCTCCCATGTAAATGCCAAGTTCCCAGGGTCAGTGCATGACGCGTATGTGATGCGAAATAGCAGCATCCCCTATGTGATGGAGCAGCTACAGAGACAACGGCTAATAGGTGACTCTGGTTACCCCAACCTGCCTTGGCTACTGACCCCAGTAAGGAATCCCCGGACCAGGGCAGAGGAACGGTACAATGAGGCCCATGGGCGAACTAGGAGGATCATCGAAAGGACCTTTGGCCTCCTGAAGGCCAGGTTTAGGTGCCTGAATATGACTGGGGGATCCCTGATGTACTCACCAGAGAAGGTGTGCCACATCATCGTGGCCCGCTGTATGCTTCACAATCTGGCATTGCGACGTCAGGTCCCTTTCCTGCAGGAGGATGGTGCAGATGGTGGTGTTGAAGTAGCTGTGGAGCCTGCGGAGAGTGAAGAGGAGGAAGACTCAGAGGACGACACAGACAACAGGGACAGAGTAATAGCACAGTATTTCCAGTAGCACACAGGTAATGATCACCCATGCCATTTTACATTTCCTGAAAGCCTCCTGCATCTCAACTTTGTCGGTTTCCCCCCAGACCTATGGACATGATGTTTGAATTTCCCTTCCCTTTTCTGTGCTGTATGAGCCACTGCGTGACCTCGGCTTGGTTGGCCCATGGACTAATGCTAAGTTACCTCGGTATGTGTAATTCACAATGTTCACAATACGTAATTGATATGTAATGTGTCATACATTTGTAAATAAGACAGCCAGAGTCCTGATTGATTTCAGTGCAATGTGTGATTTATTATTAGTGCATAGATATTGGTACATGATGGTGAAACAGTGATGGGTGGGGGTGGAGTAATGTCCATGGCGGAGTCCAGTTCTCAGTCTCACAGGTGCATTGTCCATACGCCTGTGGCAGGATGGAGCAGGGGCAGTTCAAGGTTTGACAGGGTGGCCATGTGGGACAGTGGGAGGACCTCAGGGGGTATGTGATGCTGGCGGGGGACTTGACATCCTACTCTGTCGTTTTTTTTGATCTCAGGCTCCTTTTGCGGGGCGGTTGTTGTTCAGCAGGAGGTGGGGTTCTGGGGGGCTGTCGTTGTGGTGGGGCCTCCTGTCCACTAGCGCCGGCGGAGGTGGTAGGCTGTTCCTGTTCCTGGGTAGTGACAGGGGCCCGGTGTGATGCCACATGGTCCCAAAACGTGTCCTCTATGCGGTTCAGGGCCTGGACTATGCTCTCCATAGCGGTTGAGATGTTGGTTAGTTGGTCGCTGAACCCCATGTAGCGTTGCTCCTGCTGTGCCTGGATCTCCTGGAACCTGGCCAGTACCGTCGCCATCGTCTCTTGTGAGTGGTGGTAGGCAGCCATGATGGTGGTGAGGGCCTCTTGGAGAGTGGGTTCCCTGGGCCTCTCCTCCCCCCCCTGTCGCACAGCAGCCCTCCGAGTTGCCCTGTTTCCCGGGGCCTCTGTCCCCTGGACGGTGTGCCCACTCCCACTGCCCCCAGGTCCCTGTTGTTGTTGGGTTGGTGGGTTACCCTGGGGGCCCTGTAGTGGTAGACACACCGCTGCTTGACCTGTCCTAGAGACAGAGGCATGGGCCCGCTGGGTGGGAGCTGTGCGGTTGTTCCCAGAGGGGGTTGGGTCTGCAGTGGCCTGTGTCTGGGTGAGGGGAACCGACTGCCCAGAGGTCCCCGATAATCCGGGCTGGTCGTCAGGTTCCAGGTCGACAGAGCTGCTGTCATCACTAGTGGCCTGTTCCGGGGGTGGGATGGACATTTCTGGTCCCTCCTGACCGGTGTGTTGTCGTTCGGGTCCTGCATGGGGTAAGAGGGTATGGTTATTGTTTCTGTGTGTGCATTAGCTTGCGTTTTATAGGTGCCCTTGTCCCCCAGTGCTGGCATTCCCTTGGGGGAGGTGTTGTGAGGGTGTTTTGTGGGGGGGGGTGATGGGTATGTGCAGTGGTCATGCTTAGGTGATGGGTGTCCATAGTTTAGGGGTGGCATGCAGGGGTTGGTGTTGGGTGGGTTGTGCTGGGGAGACATTCTCAGGGAGGATGTGTGCTGGGGGGTTGGGGGTGAGGGTGGGGGTTAGCATGCTGGGGGTGGGGTGAAGTGGTTGGCCTTGTACTTACCAGAGACCATTCCTCCGTGTACTCCAGCGAGGCCATCAGGATGCAGGATGTTGAGTACCTCCTGCTCCCATGTTGTGAATTCGGGTGGAGTGGGTGGGGGTCCCCCGCTAGTCTTCTGCACTGCGATGTTGTGTCGCGAGACCATCGAGCGCACCTTCCCCCGTAGGTCGTTCCATCGTTTGCGGATGTCCTCTCTATTTCTGGGATGCTGTCCCACCGCGTTGACCCTGTCCACGATCCGCTGCCAGAGCTCCGCCTTCCTCGCTATGGTAGTGTGCTGGACCTGTGAGCCGAAGAGCTGGGGTTCCACTCTTATGATCTCCTCCACCATGACCCGGAGTTCTTGGTCCGAAAAGCGTGGGTGCCTTTGTGGTGCCATGGGGTGGGGTGTATGAGGTGTGGGGTGGTGTATGTGATGATGTGTGTGTTGGTGTGTGGTGCTTTGTGCTTCTATGTGGTGTGTGTGATGTTGCGGTGTGCCTCTGTGTGTCTGGCTATCTATTCTCTGATGTGTGTCTCTCTCTCCTTCGTCTCTGGTTTTTTTTGGTAGGGGTTTGTGGGTGATGTGGGTGTGTGTTTTATATGGTATTGGATGTGTGGGAGTGGTGTGTGTATGGGTTTCAGGTGTGTGCCTTTCAAATTGTCCAATGTGGTAGGGGTTTGTAAAGGTGTGTGTATTTTGACCGCGGCGGGGTCTACCGCCAATGGAATACCGCGGTTGAATGACCGCTGCGTGGATTTGCGGGTCATAATGGGATGGGCGTATTTCTGTTGGCGTGGCGGTGGAGGTTTGCTCTTCTCCAGTTTACTGCTGGCCGCTGATGTGGCGGACTGCAGTGGAGGGCGGATTTTCGGAGGTTTTGCAGTTGTGGGTCAGAATGTCCGTGGCGGCTGACCACGGCTGCGGCGGTATTGTGGCGGCCTTCTGACCGGCGGTAAGCGGCTTTTACCGCCGAGGTCAGAATGACCCCCAAAGTCTGGGCAATGAATTATGTAATGTTAGCACATATCTCTAAATCTGTGCAAAATGTATTTTTGTGACTCACTATTCTTTGATGTGAGATGTCCAGCTCAAGAATATAAGGACAATCGAAAATCTATTTACCTTCCAGTCCTGTAAAGCCCTAGGTAGTTGGAGGTGCAATCCAGACCTCCTTCACCCTAATTGGCTGTGTTGGCAGGCACACTAAAAATGACGCTTGGCATATTTTCAGCAATATTGTTGGAAAATATAGTTGTTGTCTCCTATCTCCCATGCACATACTATTATACCTTCTAGGGCTTGACTCCTGAGTGAAGAGATATGTATGGTTTTTTTTTTGAGTTTGGGGTGTCCACAGGCGATTTAGAGAGCAAAATTACGATTTAGGTTGCCTGTCATGTGTTGGCTATTATCATCCCTGATGCATATGATGTCATATACAAAAACCATGTATTTTTAACATCTACACTCCCTATGTTGTCTTTTGATAAGTACTATACCTCCCTCACCCTGATTGGCTGGCTCGGAGAACGTGCTGAACATGACATTTTACAGGTTTTCAGCAATGTTTTTCCAAAATGCAGTATTTGTCTCGTATCTCCCTCGTGAAGGAACTTATACCTCATATTTGTGTTCCCCTGGATATTCAGATTTTGGGAATTCCAGATATGCATAGGTTTTCTGCAGTTTGGAGTGCCCACAGGTAATAAGCTGGGTGTAGCACATTTTAAAAAAAAATTATTTAGAGAGCAAAATTATAATGTAGGTTGCCTGTCATTTGGTTGCTACTCTCAACCTTGGGGCATATGAAATTGTATCATTTTTAGGGTAAGGCACAAGCAAACTCCAAATTAATGTGTGCTCAACTCCCTGGTAGCCTGGCATGGAGCAGTCAGGCTTACCCTAGAGGCAATGTGTAAAGTATTTGGGCAATACTTCAAACAGTAACACAGTGATAAGACACCACAAAAGGATCTCACACTAGGTTATACAGATAGGACAACATTTACTGAAGAAAACAAGACTAAAATTAAAAAAATCCCAACTCTAGAACTGGAGTTAAAAATTTTGAAAGTTTTTAGTGAAAATAGCACCAAAAAAACAAAAGAATGCCAACTCAGGATATCTGATCATGCTGAACAGGATCAAAGTTACTCTTTTAGGCCAACTGCATTGGAGCACAGTTCAGCTTCAGTCACTGGTGAAGTTTGCCTTCTCAAATTCATGGCAAAAACCCATTTGCAATGGAGGGGCCGCCAAGAGCAAGGAGACCATCACAGAAGGGTGTTGGCGCAGCGGGAAGATTTGACCGGTGTCACTGGCGCATGTTGATGGAGGTTCCTGTTGGTAGCCCCCACTAGCGGTCGATCCTGTAGTGCGACGAGGCAGCTGCTAGACTTACAAGGGTGGCTGAAGTGCTACATAGTACAGTTTTGGGGAAAGAGATCTGGCCCTGGGAACCTGTTTAGCAGGGTCCCAGGGCACTTACAGTTTGAAACCACATAATTTTCATATCTACACTTTATATCTACACGACAAGCACAGATTAAGCAGGTGCATAGGCCTAGTCTTGGATTTACCTGTCACCAGTCCTTCGACCAGTCAAGGCCCTTGCAGACCTGGCTCCAGTGCCTCGATTTACCAAAATTGTCTCTCTCCCTCTCCCTCTTGCTTTTTCTCTCTCACTTCAGTCTCGCTCCATGACTTTTGCACTAGTTCTCATACTCTTTCTGCTTTTTCTCTCACTATTATTATTTTTTTTTCTTTTTTACATGCTCTATGTGTCTTCTCTCTCACTCTTTCTGCCTTTTCTCGTTCTTTTTCTCTCCTTGTGCCTCTTACTATGTCCTTTCTATACCTTTTCTCTCCCTCATTGTGCCTCGGTGCTATGTCACTCACTCTTTCTGCGACTTTTTCTCTGCTGTATCTCTTGCTCTTTTTGCCTATTTGTGACATTTCTTTGCCTTTTCTGTGGCATTTCTCTCACCCTTTTTGCCTCTGTGTGCTATATCAGTGACTTTTCTATGTTATTTCTCTCTCTCTTTTTGCCTCTTTGTGCCATTCCTCTCACTTATTGCAACCTTTTAGTGACTTTTCTGTGCTGTTTCCCTAGCTGTTTTTGCAATTTCTATGACTTTCTGTGCCATTTATCTTCCTCCTTTTTGCCTCTGTATCATTTCTTGCACTCCTTTTCTGAGCTTTCTCATCTCTCCAGATTTTCTGCACCCCTTTCTCACCCTCTCCACACCGCCTAACTCTCTCCTCGGCTCCTTGTCTATCTCCTTCCCTGCTGTTACGTGCCACCTCAGCCCTGCTTCCCTCCCCAGGACCTACCTAGTAGTGGATGCAGTACACAAAAGCACAGCAGACGCACCAAAGGCTAACATATTTGTGCCTGTCTGTACCTGGACCATGCCCAGTGGCAGAAATGCTTGGTTCCCCAACCCACTGCCTCGAATCCCAGTTGCCGCACTACCCTCTGCTGGCGCACCACATCACACAACACAGAAAGATCCTTCACCTGCTCCCTCTGTTGCTTCACTTATACCACCACACCCACAAGACCAACCAAGAACATGTCCACTACACGTACCCTCTCACTTACTCAGACACCTACCAACACACCTGCACCCCACACACAAATAACATATACATTTCTCAACACCCACTCACTCAGCAAGCATGCCATGGAGATCTGAGACTTGTTTGAAAAAACCTGCCCAGAAACATTCCCATACCTCCCACACACAAATAGCATTCATCCTTCTCAACACCCACTCTCTTTCACCAAGCACACCATAGAGATTTTAGACCACGTGGAAGATGCCGCCTCAGCCCTTCTCTTCCTAACAGAAACATGGCTGACCACATTTACAACATCAGATATCACCATGGCAACACCCACCGGGTACAAGATCTTCAGACAAGGCCATCAAAACAGGCCAGAAGGAGGAATCCCCATCATCTACAAAGACACCTTAATTGGCACCACCTCTGCCAAAGCCAGAGCACACTACATGAAGCACCTCAACTTCAACTAACGAATCACATCAACTGTATCCCACAGTGGCACCCTAGTCTAAATCAGTAGGTAAATTCTCCTAGGAGACCTCTGTTTTCAACCTGAAGATTAGACCAACCACACCTCAGCTGCCTTTCTTAACCTAGGAAATCTGGCACTAACCCAACTAATCATGGAGCCCAACCATTTTGTTGGACACATCCCATATCCTGTATTCACATCTGTTGACAACATTACAATCAACACCCCAAGAGCCATCACCTGGACAGACCACACCATAGTGAGTTTTACAATCAACATCTTTCAACCCAGAAGAGCCCCCACACTGGACCCAGCACGCTGACACTGAAACAACCTAACAAAGGAAGGTTGGAAAGCTGTCCTACACAAGAACAAACTAGAAGCCACAGGCATTCTGGTATGCAACATTGAGAACTTCAACAAATGAATCACCAACTGAGGTGGAAGCAGACCTTATAGTTACCTTAATTGTAAACTAATAGGAGACAATGTAGTCTGTGTCCATATATGGTAGAACAAAGAAGACATCCATGTGACTGGAGGTAACAGACTCTATCAATGAGTTTCAGGGTAAGAGATGTAGAATGGGGGATTTAAATATGAAATGGCAGAATAAAATAAGGCTAGTGTATGATAAGTTTTTGTGGTCACAGATGGCAAATGCTCTTTCTGGAGGCAGACCTGAATCCCATTTCTATTTCAGCACCCTTGATGAACATATTCTCTGCATAATGCACCCTGTCCTGCTATATGGCCTGCCTTTACCTGAATATCCCAACTAATGGCCAGGTAAGAAAGTAAACCCCTCTATTTTCACCAGTTCTAATCTAGACTTCATACTCTCCCCACTGGTATGTCACGCTCCTCACTCACTCAGTGCTTAACCCCATTAAAGTTTATAATTACAACAGTGATCTCAATGCACTCCTTTTATAATAAGTTCCCATTTCAAGTGACTTGGCAGCAGCACTAGGAGTACCGTGTACTGTGACATTGCGATAAACATTGCTTAGCAACACACAGGTATGCCACACTGATGTTGTTGATGCTACAACACCCGAGAGTTTTGTATGTCTTGCTATGTCATACATGAACACTGACACTAATGTATACTTTTTTAGGTGAAATTTAATTGTTATATACTTCCAATTCCAAAGCCATCTAATGTGCTCATTGTTTCATATTATTACTTGAAATTTTTTGGTTGTCTGGCTACCCCCCCAAATGGAACCCTAAGGCCTCTAATGTGCCAACCCGTGCCTCACCATATTAACTGGCTATAGAAAACACTCAAAATAATTTGCAGTATGTAATACCATATGTAATCCTCCATAAATGTCTGGGAATTTGAAATATTCTTTCACAAATTAAGCCAACTCGCTTGTTTTGCATGTGTCAATTTAAACATGTAATATGGGTGCTTCTATTTCTAAACCTTGTTACACTTACAACACTAAATACATGATCACCTTGATATAGGAAATGACCATCTTTTGCATGCAGTCCCTCAACATTTTTGCAATATCTGTTTTGGTGAATTAGACCTCTATGCTCTTTAGCCTCACTAACCATTAGAAAAAGAAAAAAACTGGGCTCCCTTTTTAAACATGGTTAAATTGGTGTTATTCCTAATCAACATATTTAACTTGACTATATGTCACTGTTGAACACGCACAGGGCCTACAAGTTCAATACTACTTGTGGACTTCAGCACCTAATGTATCATTCACGGCTGTGACAGGGCACACATAGCTTTGGTTATAACTTGGGCAGCAAGCCTACTGCTGTGTAAAACCTGCAATGTGACCTGTCAAAATATCTCTTTTTGATATGAGATAACCTTTCTTTGAAATGTTATTAAGTTATCCCAATGTGTGCTGTACAGCCCACAAGGAAGGGTACATTGTATTTAAAAGTAGGACATGTAGAGATGTAAAGTTAAAATGTCCTTCCAGTGTCTAGCACCCAAAAGATTTTTTCACTTTAAGTTTAAGAATCCTCTGGATGTCTCATAGGAAATAGTGGGAAGTCAAATTAAATATTATCTCTGCTATCTCTGGATTGGGGGCAACTAGAAATATGATTAAACCACTCTTTTATCAGGACATGTAAAACAGAAAAGTACTTGCCCAATTCTTAAATACAGTGCATCCATCCTTATTGCCTGTTTAGGGCCTACCCTAAGGTTGACCTATATGTAATTAAAAGGAAGGATAGGCCTGGCAAAAGGTTTGTTTTGCTAGGTCGAAATGGTAGTTTGAAACTGCACACATAGGCTGCAATGGCAGACTTGAGGAATGTTTAAAGGGCTACTTAAGTGAGTGGTACAGTAAGTGCTGCAGGCCCACGAGTAGCATTTATTTAACAGGTCCTGGGTACTTGAAGTATCACTTTATTAGGGACCTACAAGTAAATTAATGATTCCAACTGGGGGTGAGCATATTTCACCATGTTAATGAGAGAGCACAAGCACTACAGCACTGGTGCACAGAGTCCCAAGGCCAACAAAAACATAATAAGCAAAAACAGGAGGAGCAAGGCAAAATGTTAGGGGGAAGACCATCATAGGACTGACAGGTCTAACATCAACTTTAAAGTGAAGACATATTTTTTATAAATATTAAGAAAAAGTAACATTTTCTTTACCTGAAGCTCCTGGAGGCTTGTCTGCATGAGCTCTTCAGCAGTAACCCACTGGATGGTTAGCCCTGAGGTGGATTATAAACTTTCTCAGAGCAGAGAAAATGGTTTGGGTATAGGGAGGTGCTTTACTTGTACCTGGCAGGAAGTTGGGGTGTATCCAGAAACTTAATTTTCTTCAACAGGTCTCCTTTGTCACAAGTGAATGTTAAATCATACTTGGAAAGGTCCTAGCTTTTGACCTCTCAGTCAGTAAGGCACCAACCCCAGTGGAGGGAAAGCCACCTCCAGAATTGGTTTGAAGTGACCAAAGAGGAAAGGACTTCAAGTTACCCTGGCCAAACCTCTGAGTGGGCACACAGGGGGTTATTACAACTTTGGAGGAGGTGTTAATCCGTCCCAAAAGTGACGGTAAAGTGACGGATATACCACCGGCCGTATTACGAGTCCATTATATCCTATGGAACTCGTAATACGGCTGGTGGTATATCTGTCACTTTTGGGACGGATTAACACCTCCTCCAAAGTTGTAATAACCCCCACAGTCTCTACAAAAAAGGAGAAGGGTGTCCACACCTTGGATGTTGGGAGAGAGGAGCATTGTGGGATACTTTACAGATAGGGAAACAGGGATGGTTGTAAAAGTGGATAGGACTATCACTGGGAATGTTTAGCCCATGGTTAAGGAAGGGCCAGGACCCACTAGGCTCCCAATAAATATGGACTTCCCAGGCACCCTCTTCAGACACTTTCTAGACCTATGAACAAACAGACAAGGACTGAACTGATGTCTGTAACCTGAGAGGTGTCCTGAAGAACTGTGCCTGCTTCCTCTTGTACCCAGGATAAAGAAGTGTACTTCAAGGGTAAGTTACCTGAATTTATGTGTGGTTACAGGGCTACTAAAAGCATTTGCAGCTGGTGACCATCAAAAGTAGTGGGGCATTATCCTTGGCTTGAATTCCAGTGAGCGAGGCAGATTCACTTTATTGGAGGGTTTGGGTGGATTCACTCACATTTGCTTGCAGTCAGTCTTATTCACTCACTTATTGTCAATCGGTCTTAGTCATTTACTATCATTTGCACTTGCTGTCACTTTAACTTACTCTGATTCAGTTTCACTGACTCATTCAGTCTTATTCATTCTCATTCGGACCCACTCAGTCTCACTCATTCTCAGTTACTCTCACTCAATTCCACTCATTCTGTCATTCTAATTGACTTAATCTCCCTTTGGTGAATCTAGTCTTATTCAGTTTCACTCATTCTCTCTCTCTCACTCACTCATTGCCACTCAGTCTCACTCATTTTCACCTAGTGTCCCTGAGTCTCTGAATGACTCACTCATCTGTCCAGATTGTCTCAGTCCCACGTATTCACTTTATGTCCCTGTGACTCACTCATAGTCAATCAGTCCCACTCATTTTCACTCAGTACCACTCAGTCTCACTCATTCTGCCTCACACAATGTCACTCTGACCTACTCAGTCTCACTGAGACACACCCAGTTTACCTTTGTCTCAGTCTGACTCACTCATTCCCTCTCAGTCTTACTCATTCTCACCTAGTTTCCATGAGTCTCCCCTCAACTCACTTGTCCTACCTAATTCATTCAGTCTTACTAATTCTGATTCAACTCACTGTGGCTCACTCAAACAGAATCAGTCTCACTCATTCACACTTGGTCCCCCTCAGTCTCACTCATTCTGACTCACTCTGTGTCACTGTGACTCAGTCTTACTCCTTCACAATCAGCCTCAGTCATTCTCACACAATCTCATTCCCACTGATTTGCTCCATCATACTCATTCTGATTCACTCTTACTCATACATACTCACTCAGACTCACTTATTCACACTCATTCTGACTCAAACTCTCTCAGACACAATCATTCTCACTCAGTCTGACTCAATCAATCTATCTGACTCTCACAGTGACTCATTGTTTCACTCATTCTCTGACTCACTAAAACTCACTCAGACTTGACTCATTCAGTCTCACACAAAGTAACATTCAGTTACAGTCTCTCATGTTCCCTCCCTCATTTATTCTCACTTGAACTCACTTTTCCTGTGGTTCATTGTCCTCACTTTGACTTTACTCCTTCACTGTTCACATTTACTCACACATACACACATAGACTCAGGCATGCTCAGATATATATACACTCACAGCACTTACACACACACTCTCACACATAGATATACAGTATTGAAAAGCACTTTCTAAATTCTTTACGGTCTGTGCAGGTCCTGTTTGTTGCTGTGCTTTTCAGTTTTGGACACCTGAAACTGAAGCCTCAAACCTGTGCAGTCGCAGATTGGAGTTTTTAGTCACTGAGGTGTGCCATGGGACTGAGGCCAGAGCTGGGGGTTTACCAGCCCTGGATAATCTCTGATGGCCAGTGCAGGTGCCTTTGTACACCTGCACCATACATCAGACATTCTCTCCAGCAGAGCTGTCTTAGACTACTGCTAGATGGCATTTTCTTTTTATATCAAGAGTGAATAAAATATTAATATTCACTCTTGTTGTGACAAAGGGGGTCATAACCCTGGAGCCCTAATGGGAAATCTGCCACTGACTCAAAGCAATAAGAGGCCCTCTTCCTGAAGTTCCCAGTGGACCAGTACCAAGCTGGAACAGACCTGACCTGCACCTGCTTGTGGCGTCTGCTGGAGTAAGTCTTAACTCCCAAGTGTTCTTTCTGAGGTCCCTTGGCTGTTTTCCACTCAACCTTTCCTACTAGCCCTGAAAACCTGACAATTTGTTGGCATCCCGACCTCCTGAGAACTGCAACAAACCACTTCAGCTTCTCAAAACAAGGTGTGAGCTCTCTGGGCAAAGAAATCCGTTTTCTCCCACGCAGAGCTTCTTCACAACAGTAGATCTGCTTCAGAGGACTCACCAAGAAGATGTCTGGCCTTGTGGAGCTCAGCATTGAATACAGCAGCAGTCGGGACCGGTTGAAGGAGTCTAAAGGTATAAATCTTCAATGTGGGAATATGCCAATGGTATATGTGTGTGGAAGGACTTTCTTTGTATGACATTGAAATTTATCTCTGCTTCAGTGATACCACATCCATCACCTATCCAACTTCGAGAAGACTTACAAGGATACTGCCTTGTCCCACTGAAGGATTTGGACATCTAGAATAGGACTAAAGGCCTGATTTAGAGTTTGGCGGATAAGGTTACTTCATCCCAAATGTGAGGAATATCCTGTCCACCACATTATGTTCCGATTATATCATATGGGAATCTTAATATTGCAGACAGGATATCCACCACACTTGTGACAGAGTAATCTATGTGCCAAACTCTAAATCAGGCCCTAAGTCCCAAGGAAAAGACTCTGACTTTGCCAAACCTGGCTGATGTATCAGACCAACGCTCCATTGTTGTTGGTTTCAAATCACGTTTATGCCATGGTCTATAGTGACCATAGACTACCATTGCAGTTTTTTCTCTTTTTGATGCTATTTACATTTCAAACATAAACAATATAGAATTTTTGTCATTTTGGTGTTTTTTGTTTTATTTTATTAATTGAATTTACTCTATTTTTCTATTGCTATTTGGAATTTTTGATGCATCATATTTTCAATGTATTACTGTTTAGGTACTGTTTAAGTATTTTACATATCACTCTAAGTTAAGCCTGTCTGCTTTCTACCATAGCTACCAGGAGGTTGAGCTCTGGTTAATTTAGTGATTTTGAGCATTCACTCTGACGAGCTGTGATTATACCTTGAAGTGGGTAGTCGCCTCCCCCAAATGATAATACAGTTTCTTATGAGAACATAGGGCTGATTACAGAGGCCGCCTAACTTTTTGCCCCCATCTTCCACTTTTTGGCTGGTGTTTTCCTGACTCTGATGGTGCCCTGGGTACTGCTAACCAGTCCCAGGCCCTGTGCTCTGTGTAAAATCAATATGCAAATTAGGCTAATTATAATTGGCTAAGTCAACCTACGTATAAGTCCCTAGTATATGGTAGGGCATGTAGGTTTAGGGACCACAGCATAGGTAGTGCACCCATAGGTGTACTGCTGAGGTGCCCACTGTCATTTTAAAGGCAGGCCTGCCTTGCTGGCTGCTTTTAAATTAAAGTTATATGCAAATTCGACTTTGGAATTAAAAGTAGTTCCAAAGTCTAAAACTACCTTATTTTTACACATAATTTACCCCTAAGGTGTGCCCTATGTGCCCGTAGAGCTGGGTGCTATGTAACTTTAAGCAGGGACCTTGTAAAAGTAGTTTTGTAAGCCCTGGTGAGGTAAAAACAGCCAAATTCGTTTTCCTCATTGTAGTGAATGGCCTTCATAGGCTAGAATGGGGAGACTTTATTTTAATTTTAGAAGTCCCCTTAAATGACAGATACAAAGAGTTTAGTATCAAATTAATTGTTATAATAAATCCCACCAGTTCCAGTTGTTGGATTTAATATAACTTGTTCAGGTAAAGAGCTTTAAACTTTACCTGAAAAGTTGCCAATTTCAGCCCTGCATTGTTTTTGCTGCTCTGATTGGCCAGCCTCTGGCAGCCTGGCCATACTGCCTTGATGAGGTGTGAAGTGGCCTGGCTTCACACAAAGATATGTGCCTGTGGGAGGGAATCTCCCCTCAGCAAATGGTGAGGCAGGAAGGGGGAGGGCTGCCAAACTGGTCGTCAAAGGCAGAGAAGGACATTTGGAGCAACCCAGCAACACCCCCACATCCTGCAACCCCAGACTACTAAGTGCCCCCTTGATAAGATTAGGAGAAGGCAGGAGAGGGGTGTGTTTATGATTTTTAGCCACACCAGTGGGTGGGCTCAGCCAGATGTAACCTCCAAATATAATTTTTGTCTATGATGGATTTTTGAAGAATGTTGCCTCCTGGGATTGATTTTTGCCACACTTCCCAGGAAGTGGTCATCACAGGGGGAAGGTCCCTGCACCTGATTGGAGAATCAGGAACCCCCTGTTTTTCACCCAGGAGCAAGGATAAAACTGGCAGACCTGCACCTACACCTCAATTCCCTACCAGATCCCCATCAGACTCCAACAAGGAAGAACCAAAGGAGAAGAAGGATTTCACCATCTGCACACTTGGGCTTCACCACAAGAAGGACTTTGCCTGGCTTCAACTGGTTCAAGGAGGGACTCCCTGTTTGCTACAGGTGGAACATTGTTAACCAGAGTCCCCTGCACCAACTCCTGAAGAAATCAACTAGCTGACCACTGCCCAGTGACCAAAAAGGAATTTGCTCCAGGTGCATTCTGGGAGTTGTAGTCCACACCCCCAAGGATCATCTCAGAGCTTCTGGACCCTTGGGGTGAGCTGTGGACCCCCAAAAAACCCTTAAAAGAACATCTGGGAGAAGACCCAGGAGTTTGGAGAAGTTTGGAGAACTTTTGAAAAAAAGCTCCATAGAGGGACCGACCCGCCGCGGCAACTTTAGCCGGCTTGCCTCAATCGCGACCCGGCCTGATTTGAGGGTTCGTCCCGGTGAAGAAAATCTCCCAAAAAGAGACTAAGTCCAAACGTATAAAGTTGACCGGGACCTCCCAGCCAGCGTATCCGAGGAGGGCTCCAAGGACGTCGGATCAAGATCCAGGTTTACCCCGGTCAAAGGATTTTCACCTCGAAAAAACAAGGTAAAAATCTCCACCGAGGGTTCCTGCGATGCGTATCCGGGTTCCAGGAAGTCGGATTGGACTGGCAGGTTCGTCCCGCCGAAGAAAATCTTCTGAAAAACGACTAAGTGGGAAGGTAAACTTTTGACCAAGGCCTCCCGCGGCTTGTAGCCGAGCCGGGCTCAATCGCGGTCGGCCTTAAACTTTGACTTTGCCACGGTCGAGGTGCAACTAGATGACCCGATTGGCGCTTTTTGTTTCCAGGCACTAAAAAACAATAATTCTTTAAAAATTCATATCTCCGGTTCCCCTTATCCGATATTATTCGTTTTTGTGTCATTTTAAAGATAAAAACATAATCTATTGAAATGAATTGGTTTTGGATTTTTAAACAGTTTCCTGTGTTTTATTTAATTACTGTTTTGTGATATTTGAATGCTTCATACTCTGTCTCCTAAGTTAATCCTTGTCCCTCGTTGCCAAGCTACCAAGGGTTGAGCTGGGTTTAATTTACTGAGACCTAACTGGGCCTAAGTGGAGGTTAGTGGCCTATTGCTTGGTGTAGGTACTTACCTGTCCTTACCAATAACCCGTTTTCCAACACATACTTATTTGGAACGGTTTGAAGGAGACATTTGTTGCTTAATAACCAACATAGTGATGCAAGCCCCCATTTCATAGATATGGTAAATAATACTTTTAAGTCACACAATGCTAATGTCTCTTATGTCATGTCATGCGCATGCCTTCGAATAACATATGTGTCCCCCTACCATTTATCCAGGAGATTTGTATGTTTTTGGCATATCTATTGATGTCAACCTTCTCTATGCTGATACTATTTGAGTACGCTTTTTTTATTTTTATATGTTGACAACTTCAGAGACCCAAAAGCCACAGGTGTTTTCACTACGTCCCAGCAATATGACTTCAAGAGACATTCTGCAAGCAGCATTTTTGCCTTCATCCATTTGTTTGTCAGGTATGTCTTTGACATCATTACTAAGCCAGAGGATAAATTTAAATTACGCTAGTGTAACTGATATAATTTCAAGAATATCTTGTTAAGCTTGTTATACAAAATGCCCAAAATTACACCATTATGCCACTTTAAGTGAAAATGCACCTTAAATGGTTCAGTTGTGCTAAAACAATCTACCATGAACACAAGGGAACAACAGAATGCAGGTGGCTGTTGTTTGTTTTTTCACACATTTTTGCAACATGTGCATTCTTGTGTCTAAAACTTATGTAAGAATGCATGTCACCCAAAAATGTAGTGCTAATTTCACATAATTATGTATATATTTTCATAATATCTTCGAAATGTTGCTTAATTATGCACAAGAATATAGTCGTACTATCTACTTTCATGTCTAATAAGTTTTAACAAGTCTCATTTGTAAACAATGTTTGTTTACTTATATACTTCTGTCTCCTAAGTAAAAAGTCCATTTAATTGCAGAAATTCAAACTTTCTTGAGAACATTAGAGTAAAATATTATGGCCCTCATTCCAACATTGGCGGTAAAAGCAGCTTACCGCCGTGCAGAAGACCGCCAACACACCGCCGCGGCCGCGGAATTCCGCCACAGCCATTATGACCCACAGCTCAGAATCAGCCAAAACCTAGACACCCACACAAGTCCGCCACACCAAAGGTCAGTGATAAACTGGCGATAACAAAACAGACACCGTCACGCCAACAGGAATACGCCCAAACTATTACGACCCACAAATCCATGCAGCGGTCTTACAACCGCGGTATTCCATTGGTGGTACACAACTCCGCCCTCAAAATACACACATTTACAAAACACTACCACATTGGACAATTCAAAATACACACACCTGATATACATACACACACCACTCCCACACACCCAATACACTATAAAACACACACCCTCATCACCCACAAACCCCTACGACAACAATTGTGACAGAAGGCAAGAGAGAGACACCACCAGAAAGAACAATAGCATCCACAGGCACTCAACACCATCACTCACACAACACCCACTCACCTCACACAACACACCTCTAAATATCACCGCACACATCACAACACACCCCACCCCACACATCACCCACACCACCCCATGGCACCGCAAAGACACCCCAGGTTTTCTGAGGAGGAGCTCAGGGTCATGGTGGATGAAATCCTCCGGGTAGAGCCACAGCTATTCGGATCACAGGTGCAGCACACCACCATAGCCAGGAGATGGAGCTATGGCGCAGAATTGTGGACAGGGTCAACGCAGTGGGACAGCACCCAAGAACTAGGGATGACATCAGGAAGAAGTGGAACGAACTACGGGGGAAGGTGCGTTCCGTGGTATCAAGACACCAGATTGCGGTTCAGAGGTCTGGTGGCGGACCCCCACCTCCTCCCCCAGAACTCACAACATGGGATGTGGTGAGATCCAATACTTGTGTTTAATATCTACACTACAGTTTTAAGTGAAATAAGTTTAAAATCTTTGAAATTGACCTAGAGCAAAAGTATTTTAGATTTTCCAAATTTTGACACATTTCTTTAATTACTTCATTTTTTATTTTTCTAAATTGTTCTGATCAATTGGTGGCAAAGTTTTTTTTTTTTTTTTTAATTGACACAAAACTTAAGGGAGACTATGGAGCTTGATCTGGCTAGCTTGTAACTCCCTTACCCTGACTAGAGTGAGGGTCCCTGCTTAGACAGAAAGCAAACTGACTGCCAACCAGAGACCCCATTTTTAACA
This sequence comes from Pleurodeles waltl, assembly GCF_031143425.1. Taxonomy (NCBI): domain Eukaryota; kingdom Metazoa; phylum Chordata; class Amphibia; order Caudata; family Salamandridae; genus Pleurodeles; species Pleurodeles waltl. Next base: position 1,739,832,618 of record NC_090444.1, read on the forward strand.
AGTAATAATTATTTAATAACTGATTTTTAATTAATTGGTAATTATCGAATTGATTATTAATTAGGTACATTGTGTAATAGTCATATATTTAGTTATATTTTAAGTGTAGGCTACTGAGTTTGTAGTGTTGTATGATTGGGCATTAATGAAGTAATAATTAACAATTTATGATTAATTACTTATATAATTTGTTTGTGTTACATGTATTTCTTTAGTTATATTTTAGGTGTGGGATGGTAGACTTGTAAGGGTATAGGGTGTCAGGGTCCTTAAATAACTATTATATTATAATTGAAAATTATTTATTGCGTGGTTTATGAATTCTGTAAATTGGTTAATTGTTTTTTTTATATATATTTTTTATATTAAGTAATGTTTATAATTTCCTAATATTGGTTAAATATATGTCATATTAATATTAATGTATATATCTAATTTTATAGTATTTGTTTATATATTTTATTTCTGTTTACATTTTTGTAACACTTTTTTAAAATGTCTTTGTTTTTTAAATTTTTTGTTATTTTATTTTGTTTGAGCTTGTGGTTCCATGTAGTATATATTATATATAAATATATAGTGCTTTTTGTAGTAGTCAATTTAAAGAACTAAGGGGGTCATTACAACCTCGGTGGTCTTTTAACAAGACCGCCGAGGGACAGCCGTGCAGAAGACCGCCAGTAGTGGCGGTTTGCCGCTCGCGCGTATTATGACTGTTGGCTGCTCTCCGTCCTTTTCTTATATAAGTATATATTTGTATAAAGTATTAAATATCAGAAAGATTTATTTAATTAACATTATAACTATGTTATATATCAAATTATTCAAGATTTCTAAACTATAAATATCTTAAGCAATATTTTTATGTGTTTTCAAAGATATTAGTTTGGAACAATATTTTTTACCAATATTTTTCTACTTTTCAATATAGGGATGGGGATATTTTTTTTGGGTAAACAGTATTTTTTACACAATAGTCGTGTAACACTATATTGTTGATTTCAATATTCTGTCAATTGTTTTGCATGAATCTTTTCATTATTATTTTTGTTTTTGTAATTGTGTTTAAGGCATTTAAAACAAGTACATTTTACAGACATTCATGGAAGTATGTGGGGTTGGAAACAATACTCCTGGTACAGCTTATATATGTTGAGCACATTAACTAATAAGTTACATAAATTCAATTGGCATCCATAAGCCATGTCTAGTGCAATGAGGGAGTAAGCCAGTCCTACGATTTTTTGCACACTTCTGCGTCCAGGGCGCTCATGTTGTCGAGGTTCAAGCTGTCCTGGGATATCCTCTTGGTGGGTAGCATATAAAAGTGAAGATCCATCATTAACAGCATGTATAACAATATAACAACAGAAACAATTAACAAAATTGGAGTCCACTTCAAGCACCCCCAGCCCCTTGCCCTACAATTTAGCAGCTCCATTCACTGCAAGGGTTCTCTCCCATTCGATCCATTGAGGGCCCCTCCTTCCTGAGGGAGATGCAAGAGAGGCAATCACATCACCAGACGCGCAGCAGGTATTCCCTGCATGTGAGCAGCTTATCCAGTCACCATTGTTTGTCTTCGACCTTTGCAACTCCTGTACTTGCCCCATGCCCAACTGCGCAACCTAACCAGCATCACATCCCAGCCAGGGGATATTTACGCAGGCCTAAATTGTCCTCCTTCTGCAGCGCCACTCCCTCTGCTTCTGTCCATACCATAAAAAACGTCTCCCATGCTGCTATTGACGGAGATTCCATGGATTTCGATCTCCTGGTGAGGAGGCATTTGGCTGTCAAAAGGCCAAGGTCTTGGAGTTCCCATTGAGGCTTTGTGCTTTTTAGCCCTGGGAAAAGGGCCTAGAATACAGGCTTCCCATGTGGACAACAGTGGGCATTCGTGCACTCCGATAATCGTGTCATTACATCTTACCAGTAAGTGTTCAAGGAGGGACAGGACCATAACATGTGGACTAAGTTCCCCTCCACTAGCACACAGGAGGGGCAAGCGGCATCCACACAGTGGAAGTACCTATTGAGTTTAGCTGGTGTGAGGTAGGCCCTATAGAAGATAAAAATCTGGATAAAGCAAAATCTAGATTTGTGCAGAATGTTAGTTTGACTTGTCAATGCTGGGGCCCACTCTTTATCAGGACAGGACTTGGCCAAGTCACCTTCCCAGCTGGCCCGCAGTACGGCACAGGCATGAACTGTGTGTGTGTTCGGAATGCGTTGGTAAAGCATCATATTAAGTGTCTACCCGGCCCCATAACCTGCATATATTGTACCAGTAGGTGCATTGGCGGATCAGCAGCTAAGTATCCCCGGTGCCGTGATAGTGTCGCTATCAAGGAATTATGAACCAGAAACTGCCTTGGTGGCAGGCCTGTCTCTGCAGCTAGTGCATCAAATGGGATTAGTGTGCCCTTGCTGCATAGATCTCTGAATGTATGCAGCTCAGCCACATGCCAGGACTCCAGCTCAACACTGCTCGTAGGCTGCGCACCATGTGGCATGTTCAGAAGCACCAAAACCAGTGAGACGCAAGCATCTGCAACAGCCACGTGAGGGGGTGAAGCAGATGTAGTATCTCAGGTATTGTCCGGGGTGGTGTTATTGCCACTGTGCCTGGCAACTGGAGGCCGGAGAGACAACGCGCTGCCCACTGGAGCTGGAAGGCCAGGTAGTATTGCTCCATATTTGGCACTGTCAGGCCACTCCGATCCAGAGGAAAGTACAGTTTTTTTAATGCCACTCTACAACGGCCCTTGTTTCATATGAACTCCCTGATTCTGGATCCCAGCTCCCTTAAGAAATTAGCAGGAATATAGTAGGGTAGGTTAGAGAAGTAATATAGCATGCGAGGGAGAACCACCATCTTCAGGAGAGCAGTTCTTCCCATCACTGAGAGTGCCAATGTTTGCCAGAAATTCATTTGAGCTTGAATAGAAGTTACCGCTCACCTGAGGTTAATACTCAGATGACGGAACCCCCTAAGCTGCCAGGAAATAAGTACCCCGGAGAGGTGAAGACCTGGGCCTGGTAGATCGGGGCTGAAGGGGAACACGCACAATATCGCCTAGTTAGCCTGCAACCCTGAGTGTGCGGCAAATCTTTCTAGTATGTCTGCAACTTCATGGGGGACATTGTCAATATCCCTAAGGTACAAGAGAAGATCATAGAGACACAATATGTCGATGGTCTCCTAGCCGGATACTGCAGCCCCACCCCCCCAATGGAGCTCCACTGCAAACGGTTCTATTGCAAGTGAAAACATTAGCAGGGAGAAGGGGCAACCCTGTTGGGTTCCTCTACCTACCTCAATTGGGTCAGAAATGGCTGCTCCAGTCCTAACTCTAAGCTGAGGTCGGGTATATAACAGTTTCACCAGTCGCAGGAAGCTTGGGCCTAGGCCAAATCTCTGCAATGCCTCAAACAAGTAAGGCCATTCCATAGAATCGAAGGCCTTTACCAAATCTAGTACCAGACAGCCCACCGAGGCCAATCTTGCGTCAAGTACCTCACGACTCTAAATGAGCACCTGATGTCCCAGGAGGTGCTGCGTGGCAGCAAAACAATATTCTGGTCAGGGTGAATAAGCTGTGGCACCAGAGGCACCAGTTGCAGTGCCAAAATCTTGGCCAGAATTTTGTAATCTGTGTTGAGCATCGCGAGTGGCCTATAGGAGCCCATATCTGCCAGATCTCCAGGGCCGCTGCAGCCTGGTAATCTCTTACTGATCAAGGTGCGTTTTCTGCAGAAGCACTATGGCCCAAATTTATACTGTTTTAGCGCCGCATTTGGGTCATGTATTGACGCAAAAACGGAGCAAACTTGCAAAATACAATTGTATTTTGTAAGTTTGCATCGTTTTTGCATCAAAAAGCGGCGCTAAAAAAGTATAAATATGGGCCTATGTGGATCGAATGTCTCCTAAGGTATGAGTACATTGAATATCTGTGTGCTGGCGTGTGTATGCCACGCACATTCCATGTGAGGCTGTTGTTGGGATTCATAGGTTGTCATCGGGTTAGTAGTCCTCTGAAGCCCCGCTCACAGGGACATGCAAATCTACACGGCTGATAGATGGGGTGCAGGGGGAGGGAAAAACAGGAAGAACCTGGACTCCAGTCTAGAACAAACAAATGCAGCCTGAAACTAACTACTATCATAAAGATCATGTTCAAACTAGGGTCTTTGGTTGCCAGTCAGGTTACCCCCTGTCCAAGCAAGGACCCTCACTCCAGTCAGGGTAAAAGAGAATCACCCTCAGCTAACCCCTGCTTACCCCCTTGGTAACTTGGCACGAGCAGGCAGGCTTAATTTCAGAGTGCTAGGGGTAAGGTATTTGTACCAACACACACAGTAACTTGATTAAAACACTACAAAATAATATAACACAGGTTTAGAAAAATAGAAAATATTTATGTAAACGAAACAAGACCAAAACAACAAAAATACACAATACACAAGTCAAGTTATCAAGTAAAAGGCAAAAAGAGTGCTCATGTAATTTTAAACACAACGCTAATGCTGTTAGCGTGAAAAGTTAACTGGGTGCATCAAAAATAACCCTGCACGGGCGAGTGTGCATCAAAAAGGGGCTTGCAATGCATTGATATCACTCACGAACAAGACCTTGTGCGCCATTACTTCTCTCCGCACAAGAGCAATGCATCGATTCGAACCGCACTCTCGGGTCTGGGCATGCCTTGCGTTGTTTTTGCACACCCAGCGATGTTTGCGTCGGAAATCCTGCCACGCGATGATTCAAAAACCACGCAGCACGGGTTGCGATCTCACCAGCCTCCGTCAGCAATGCTGCGCGTCATTTCCTCAACTGTGGGTGTCGATCTTCCAGTTGCGTTGCAGGCGAGCATCGATTTTCAGCTGTGCAAGCCGGCAGTGGGTCGATTTTTCAGCCGCAGATTGGAGTCACGTCGATCTTTCCCCACACGGCGGTCAGTGCGTGGATTTCTCACTCTTGGGCTGCCAGCTTCTCCTTTGAGGGTCCAGGGAGCTGGATGGGCACCACTTGGCAGAGTAGGAGTCTCAGCAGAGGCTCCAGGTGCTGGCAGAGAGAAGTCTTTGCTGTCCCTGAGACTTCAAACAACAAGAGGCAAGCTCTAAATCAAGCCCTTGGAGAGTTCTACACAAGAAGGAAGGCACACGAAGTCCAGTCTTTATCCTCTAGCACAGGCAGAAGCAGCAACTGCAGGATAGCTCCACAAAGCACAGTCACAGGCAGGGCAGCTCTTCTTCCTCAGCTCTTCAGCTCTTCTCCAGGCAGAGGCTTCTCTTGATTTCCAGAAGTGTTCTAAAGTCTGTGGTTTTGGGTGCCCTTCTTATACCCATTTTGCCCTTTGAAGTAGGCCTACTTCAAAGGAAAGTCCCTCTTGTTTGTGAAATCTTGCCCAGGCCAGGCCCTAGACACACACCAGTGCATTGTGTGAGGGCAGGCACAGCCCTTTCAGGTATGAGTGACCACTCCTCCCCTCCCTCCTAGCACAGATGGCTCATCAGGAAATGCAGACTACACCCCAGCTCCATCTGTGTCACTGTCTAGTGAGAGGTGCAACCAGCCCAACTGTCAAAGTGACCCAGACAGGGAATCTTAAAATCAACTTTACTAAAAAATGTATTTTTAAATTGTGAGCTCAGAGAACCCAAACTCCACCTGTCTATCCGCTTGAAAAGGAAATCTACACTTCAATCATATTTAAAGGTAGCTCCAGTGTTAACCTCTGAGAGGGACAGGCCTAAACCGCATTTAGCAGTATTTCACTGTCAGGACATATAAAACACATTACAATATGTCCTACCTTAACCATACACTGCACCCTGCCCTTAGGGCTACCTAGGGCCTACCCCAGGGGTGTCTTAGAAGTAAGAAAAGGGAAGGTTTAGGCCTGGCAAGTGGGTACACTTGCCAAGTCGAATTTACAGTTTAAAACTGCAAACACAGACACTGAAATGGCAGGTCTGAGACATGATTACAGAAGTACTTAGGTGGGTGGCACAACCAGTGCTGCGGGCCCACTAGTAGGATTTGGTTTACAGGCCCTGGGCACCTCTAGTGCACTTTACTGGGGACTTACTAGTAAATCAAATATGCCAATCATGGATAAACCAATTACATGCACATTTTGTATAGGAGCACTGGTTAGCAGTGGTAAAGTGCTCAGAGTAACAAAAACAGCAAAAACAGAATCCAGCACACATCAACAACCTGGGAAACAGATAATATAGTATAATACCATCAGACCAGAGGTACAACCGGTATTTGCCCAAACCATCTAACTCGCCTATCTGGCATAACTGGTGTGGGAAAAGAGGTACCCACAAACAAAGAAATGAGAGGGGGTGAGTTTTGCCAAGTAAACTCTAGGGCGGGAGCCCCCTGATAAATCGTATGCACAGGCAGCAGCTAGGTATACATTGGAACACTTTATGCAGGACCCATCAATCCATGCACAGACTCAACACCTTTTGCGCAGCCCGACCTCCCAGTCATCCTTTGTAACAGCACTTTGTGCCAGTATCAAACTGAGAGTTTTGCATGCAACAGTGGTATTGACTCAGATGATATTGTCCCCTGTCTGCTGTGTCACAGCAGGGAGGGCCAAAGACCCAGTGTCTGAGAGCATTCCAGTTAAGGAGCCGTCTTCGCCGTTAGAGTAAATTAGTTCTGCATCTGAAGCGGCTGATAGTTCTCTGAGAGCAACCACGGTCTGTAATGCATGATGTTGCTCATGTATAATCTGCTCTAGGTCAAAGGCATGGCCCACTCTTGCGAGGGGGGTTACACAACATCTGCGGTTTCTTCGTTGGTGGGGTTTCAGGTCCCGTGACCCCGCTCCCTCCGCCATCATCTCCTGTCGGCTGACCAGCTATATCGATTTCAACCACTACCAAGCTGCCTCTAGGATGTCAAAGACGCTTACCTTTCCATGGGCTACTACTCGCAGCCTAGCTGGGAAGAGGAGGGAGTATGTCAGATTAAAAACACTACTTACAGATCCTCAGCCCCTACCTCAACGCCTGGCAACTGAATGTGGTTGTTTCTGCTGGGAGGACAGTGTGTACTCTCGCTCGTGAAGAGATCCACACTGGGGAGCAAGAAATTTTTCAACTTTACATTGTACAATACAAGCAGAAAATGCTTCTTACCAGCCATTGGTCTCTTGGCAGAGAGACTGCACACCTGACATCCTAGGAGCTTAGGCTTTTACACCCATCCAGCAGCCATACGTCTGGCCACCTAATTTATAAACACCACCCTTGTCTCTCTAACTAGTCCCAATTCATTTGTCTCAGTGTTGCTCATGTCTTGAGAGAATCTCATCTCAGTTGTGAGTTTCTGTGGATGACGCAAAACACTTATTGGTTTGAGTTTCAAACACCAACCCAGCAGTTTGACCATTCACTCTTTCAAATCAACCAAGCTGTTTTCACAGACAAGTGGTGATACTTGACTAAGATGAAGCGCAGTTGCTTGTGTGACGCAACGCAATGCAAAACATTGCATTGATTTGCTTATCATTAAAAAAGCTGTAGGTGCAGTGCAAAATTGCCACTTCCAAGAATGTGGACACAGTCTACAGTCTCTGTCGGCCAAGATACCTGTAAGCTATTCCTCGCAACAAAAAAGACCAAACACAGCTACATTTCCCTATCCTAAACAATAACACCAGCCCTACTGCTCCCTACTTAATGTTCAACTCTTTCTTTATATTGTAGGATTCCCCATCTTACGATCATTCCTCCCCTCCAAGGTTGCTCTTTCCACTAACACCATCAGAAACACATACCTTAATTTCAAGCCCCTTTGGAAACTGCAAGAGTATCCATTGGCATACACAGGCAATATTTGCTTCCAGAAATATTAGTAAAATTGATTACTGTTGCTAATCTTGCAAGCCAAGTCAAATCCAAAACAAAAATTATAAAATGTTTAAAAGAACAAATAGAATTAAAAGTTAAATAAAATATTTCCTGACATGAGCACAGTACGTGAGGGAGCGTGTTATGTGCTAATGGAACTAAAGTGGGCTTTACCAACGCTCCATGAACCTCAATCAGGGTCATACTGGCCTATAACAAATCAAAAAGGGTAGTCTGGCAGGTCAGTGGGTGGACCTCTATTTTTAGAGGTTTACTGGGCCTTTTTTGTGCTTTGGTGGCCAGGTTTTTACTGTTGATTTCCATGATGTTTACCAAAAAATATTGTCTTTATCAAGCACAGGAGTGATCTTATCTTGATTATACTGTCAGGCTGCTAACAAGTTCTAAATTTATGCTTTTAATTGAAGGTAGGAAAGACTTTGCATGGCCACAAACGCATCTCAAATCGGTAAACACAGGAAGCATAGGTAAATTCGCCCTATTGTTTTTGCTGGCGGAAACCAGGTTTGAGCAAAACACATCTCTTGAGGAAATGTGAAACTGCGTGAAATATTGAGATTGCGTCTCTTCTCCTTCGTATGCAGGCATACCTCGCCAACAGATTTCAGCAAACAGTCCAGCTCCAGGCATAATAAACTCTGCGTTGCTAATACATAAAGACCTAAGACTAATTGATTTATTTAGAACATGCCAGTAAATATGACAAAAGTGAAAAAAACTAAAAGTTCTAAAAACTATAACACAGGAAAACAACTTGTATTACACGTTCTGTGGAAAATTATTTAACAGATGGAGAATTATTCAAGATAACGAGTTGGTTACTCAAATGTGCAAACAGATGGTACTTCAAAGTCCAACTTTATATGCATGATTATAACAAAAGTAGTTTGGAACGGAATGTCCTTACATTTTTCTAGCAACTTAGTGAAATTCATCCGATGCATATTTCACTGTTGTCTGCTACCCTCAAACCAGTATTACAGCTGATGCATGCAAATGACAGATTCAAACAAGGGAACGAAGAATCCATCCTAAAATCTTAAAAGCACCATAATGACAAGGAGGGGGCTGTGCAGGTCAGAAGTCCTATATTTTCCCTTCACAGTCACAGGTGGCCATACAACCCTTCCTGAATTTCGGCATCCAGCACAACTCCTGCTCTTGTACTGATTCGCAATAGGTAGCCTGATCTCGATGTGTGCAGGGATTGTCTGAAATGAGAAAATTAGATGCAAATATGGTTACATTCGTACAGCAGATTCGTTTTGTGCAAACTGTATAAAATTACTAAACTTGTGCCATAGTTTAGTTTAAAAAAAAATATGTATTTTACACTAGAACTATACGAAGCTTATACCACAATGATGTGGCAAAAAGAGCAGACGGTCAATGTATATGTATTCACCACAAGGTTGATGATAGTAAAGCACACTCAAAGCATTTGTTGATTTAATTGTGGATTTTCCGAAGACAGGTGCATAAGACATTGCCTTTATTTTTTATTCAGTATTGGTCACAGAAGTTGACATATGGTAAGTATTGAGCATTAATGGCAGTGAAACTACAAAATAATGCTATTTTTGTTTTTTTGGAGGCAAGCCACGGTGTGGGTGAATGAGTCTAAGGGGCGTTTACTTGCGCTATTGACTGGATTCAAGATCAGCACATGTATGTATGTTCCTGTTCTATCACGAGCGCACTTCTTCTGGCCACTCTAATATGCTCCTATTGTGAGTACTGCATCTTATAGCCACCAATAATTCAGGACTCTTGAAGTGGAATATGTCTGGATATTCCACTCTCACAAATCCTACAATAGTGTTAACATATGAATACTGATGCAGTGAAGACGACTGTGGAGGAGAGACACATTACCGCTCCCTCTTTGCACCTAACTGGCAGCTTTCGGTGTCATAGATTCTCCTTTAGCCGAATAAAGTTACAAGCTCAAAGAAAAACTTTAGGCTAGATGTACTAAGAGACTGGTCGCAAAAAATGGAACCAGTTTTTAATTTCTATGTACGAATAGGTCACATTGTAAAGTTTCCAGTCACAGATTTTGGCTGAAAGACCTGCTTATAGAATAGCAATTGCTCTTGTTTGGGAACATAGTGAAGGCTGCTTGCAAGGAACAACAGACCACCATCTCTTTGTTTGAAATTTCAAATCGAAAACATGTTAGCTCATCAAATGATTGTGACCACATTTAAGGTCACAAACCACTGATACGTTCCTCTAATTAGGAAAATCAATGGTGGCCAAAGGTGTAATGTGTCAGTAATATCAGCTGCAAGAACGGAAAAATACCACTGATCCCACCAGGTAGCCAAACTTTCTTAATATGGAGGTCAGATAATCCAAAAAACAGGTCAGGAATCAGTGTTACAAAACCCTTTCCATGCATTTAGAATCCCTCTCTTGCCTTTATTGGGCTGATAGACCAAGACTCATGTATTAAGCACAGTCAACAAACCCATTTAATGTATGCAGGAGACAAATTAATTAAGGTACATATCTTTTATCAAGTAACCTTGCCACAGCCTATGGTCAATCACAGCCACCTCAAATGTCAAGACTTAGGAGAAGACCTTGACTTTTCTTGAGCAACGATTAGGCTTTGGTAATGCATGTGTATATTTGTTAAGGTTACAGGTCTATCTTCACCAAGGTTATTTGGTAGTTTTGTGTGTAAGATATATGGGATAAAGTACCTATTTCTGTAGCTGAACAATATTGGGGGCATAGCAAGTCACAGAGGAGTTCAATGATAATATGAAAGACCAAGGGTGAAGGATTTGGAACTCCAAGGTAACCTGCAATATCCTCATCAAGTACAGCAGGACATATTTTAGTCCTAATAATACATGGTCACACCGTCACCTTTTCCACAAACCTCTTCAAGACTTGGGGGGTTATTACAAATTTGGAGGAGGTGTTAATCCGTCTCAAAAGTGACGGTAAAGTGACAGATATACCACCAGCCGTATTACGAGTCCATTATATCCTATGGAACTCGTAATACGGCTGGTGGTATATCCGTCACTTTACCGTCACTTTTGGGACGGATTAACACCTCCTCCAAAGTTGTAATAACCCCCTTGGTGTCCAGCTCTTTGATGTGAAAGAGAGAACATGTTTTCAAACATGAAGGATACAATTAGAATATACAGTGCAGAATTAAGTTATACATTTGTTGCGAAATAAAATTGAATCAGTTAAAATCAAGTCATTTAAAAAATGCAGTAGGTAGGATTGTGTAGAAACATGCAGACGTTTTCTTTATTACTTAAGTACTTAGGCCTCTTGTGATAAGTAAGCCTTTCTACTTGTCACTTTAAAGTTAGAAAACAGAGCAAAATAAATCAAAATGGTCCCTGATGGCTGTCGGCACTGTGAAATCAGAGCTCAACTATAAAAAGATATTATGGTTGAGTTGACCACAAGTTGCCCGCTATAAATAAATTAGAGACATGTTTTTATACAGGGATTGCTGAATCCCATGTAGCGTACTCTATAGTGTAAAATATGTATTTTCACTCATTTAATTCTATTACAGACTCACCTGCTTCACTTTTTTTAATCGTCAGAGATTTTGGTAAACTCTGCATAAAATATACCACCACCTAATAGAAGTATCCTAGAAAATGTTCAACTTGTGTAGAGTTCTATTGCTCAGATTTACTAAAGCTTTGCTTCAGCTCAAAGCAACACAAATGTACTCAACTTAATGCAACTCAGTGTCATAAGGGTATTTACTATCTCATACAAAAAGTCTTCTGTGATGAAAGTTGACTTTTTCGCAGTGAAAAACATTTTAATACTGCTTTGAGTCTACTGGGGCAGATCAGCACAAAGGGGATCATTATAAGTTTGTCGGTCTGACTGCCCGACCGCCTGACCACCATGGTGGTGCCCACCAAAAGACTGCCATGTTGGCAGTCATACAGACCTCTGTATTACGAGTTACACAGCGAGGACTCCCAAAAGCCAGCCAAACAAACGACACCACTAGGACTCTGGAAGGCAGGAGAGAGGCAGTCCCACCACCAACACCGCCAGCCCATCAAACAACCACCGAAGCTACTGCGACTCAAAAATCACAATAGCGGTTTTCCATGGTGGATGGCGGTGTGAACCGCGGTGGTTGGTGGGCACCACAGTAGAACACAACACCACATTGGATAGTTCAAATTACACAGAGCTGATACACATCCACACACCTGACACACATACAATCTGCACTATAAAACACACCCCTTCACACACCACAATCCTTTGCAATAAGAACATCACACATAGAAGCAAGAGACAAAAAGCAGATACACACAGTACCATAGATTAGGACCCCCTCACACACTTCACATGGCACTCATCCCATACCCGCACATCAAATCAACCACACATATTTGTACCTTAACACATTGGAAACCAACTGTCCTACACCTCATCATCTGTGTTTTTTACTTTTCCGTGTCGCCAACCACCACCTTGTCACCACAGAAACATCCCTGTTTCACTGACGGCAAGTTAAGGGTCATGGTGGACGAAATTATCAGAGTAGAGCCACACTCATTTGGAGCCCAATTCCAGCAAACTACTATTGCTTGGCGAATAGAAATATGGCAAAGAATAGTTGACTGGGTGAATTCCGTAGGCAGCTAGTCACGCACAAGAGAGGATATCAGGAAGAGGTAGAGCGACCTCAGGGGGAAGGTGCGTTCCAAGGCCGCCATGCACCAGCTGGCAGTCAGCAAGACAGGCGGTGGTCCCGCACCTCCACCCTCGAAGGTCACATCATGGGAGGAGAAGGTCTTGGACATCCTGCATTCTGAGGGCTTGACAGGAATACCTGGGGGAGTTGTGTCAGGTAAGTCACTACACACAATATTGTCACCAAAATGTATAGGCATGCCTGCTTACTGATGGCCTTTTACCACCTTAACAGCCAACCCACTCACCATCAACTGTCAGAATATCCCTGTTTGACATCTGACATGTGAAATTAACTCTCCTAGGGCGCACAGTATCTGTGTATGGTGTGGGTAGTACAGGGACTGACAGCACTCCAATTCCCAGCAGGCACTGCTCCACCATTAAGAAAACCAGAACAGTATAGCACAATGACATTTACCTTGCATGTCAACTAAACAAGGGAGTAAACCTACCTGAATGCTCCACAATTGCACAGGCTGTAGCAATGACAGCAATACTATGGACATCTGCCAGCGCAGTACCACTAACACACAGCTGCAACTGAGTACTCTGCTAAACTGTCCTTTCTACCTCCTATCAACAATTGAATTGTATTCACCAGGGGTGAGGGGGGGTAATCTCACATATATGTAGTTGTCGCATAGGTTCTCATTATGGGAATGAGGCTACTGGAATTGAGCAGTAGGATCACCTGAATTGTGGGTACTAAGTACAATTCCACACCTGGTGACACCTGTCGGCCTAATCCGGGGTTCCCGACTATCTAGCAGCACCTCATCTCTGACCGAGATGATTGTGGCAACCGGGCACATGGCAAGATAGACTCCTCAGGGAATCGTGGTACATCAGATCACATCCCTTTCTCTCAGTTGCCAAAATCTCACTCAGGCAAAGACAAAAGAGACAGAATAAAGTTCAATAAGTATTTATTGAAATAACTGTATCTTAGATAGAAGCATGTGTATAGCAATAACTAGGATGATAAAACACAATAGAAGCAAGCATGGGACTAGAAGTGTAAAACACAAAAATAGCCCTATCGTACTGTCAAAAAAAGGAGATGGATCTATAATCCTCCTGCCTACGCTAAGTATGAGCACAGCATACTAAGACTAATCTGCCCTTCGGGTTTCCCCCTCAGAGAACATTATCCCTCATACCTGGAGATGAGGCCTGAAGTGCAGAAAGACACCATCCCCATATGGATCAGGGGCTCAGCCATCAAAGCAGGTAGCTGTAGCGAAGTATTCAGCAATCAGCATACAGTCGTGGTCATCTGGCTGAAATCTCCCTCTAACATGTCTGGGACAAAGAGATGATCTTATAATAAAACTACTGACATTCTAAGAAATAGTCCCCTCTTTCTGTGAATGTTAAAGACACAGCATACCCGATGTTGGCAAACCTATCTAACTGCAGCCTTGGAAACAGCACAGAGTCTCTGCTAAGAATGCAGTGTTATCCTAGGTGAAAGGACAATGCAATAGAAATAATAAAAACAGCACCGCAAAAGGGGCTCTTGCTAGAAAAAATAAACCATGCTGGGAAAATGTTTCTAGGTGGAAGTGCACAGCTGCAGGCCGAGGTAGCTAAAATAACGTGTATAAAATATGGCTAAAATAGCTATACAACATGCTCCCCTTGCCGGCCAAAGGTGGTTAAAAGCTCAAATAATGCATATAAAACCTACACTAAAACAAAAACTAAGACGTCAAGTATGACAAGTTAAGAAACACAAGATGCAGGAAAGGACAATTTCAAATACCACTACGTGGTACATGAAACCACGTTTCAAAGGTCAGAGTCATTTTGGAAATCGACAATTATATCCAGGACAATTGAAGCTAGGAGACGGTCTACTTCAGCAGGCGGTAAAATATCCAAATCATGTCCAAGGAAGACCACAGAGCACTCGTGGTCCAGAGCCTGAGCTTCAACTGAGGCAGCAGCATTCTGTGTATTGCCCATCTATGAGCCAAGAGTCACAACATCCACAAAGAACAACTCATAGGCAGCCTCCTGTAGAAGACACACCCTCAACACGCATGTCTGACAGCTGTTTACAAACCATTGAATGGCTCACAGAAGTCTCTCATTCGCTGCCGCTAAGAAATACCTCTTTCATGCCACTGAAGCATTTGTACGGAAAGGGAAGCTCCCACACTTCATGTATGTAACTATCTCCCAGCCTTTCATATCTGCCTACTGAAATGTAAATTGAAGTGTTGAAATAGGCAGAGTAATAACCCCACGTATTAACCATTCAGCAGGTGGAACTTCAGCCACAGTAAAAAGCAACTTTTCAAATTTCTCTTTTCTAAACATGATAGATGTTGCTTCCTTCTTAGCCATCATTTGTTGCTGTCACGTTAAATTAAATGTAGAAAAAATCTCCCATGCGCTCACATGTTGCCAGGGGACGCGACCTGCCTTTAGTGTTTGTAATGTCCAACCTAACTGCATAATGGATCTCAGCTGACTTTGTCCATGTTGCAGAAATGATACATCACTCTGTACTATATCTAGTGCAGAGGACACAATGTCATTTAAAGTGTAAATTGGGTCGGACAAGGTGTCAATCTCATTATCCACGACGGTTAATGCTTTCTGTAAGTTCACCTGATCTATTTGCTTTTGGAGCTTCTTGTTGGGAAAGTTTCCACATTTCATTATATGTTTCATATATGAAGTGTTTTCTGCATTGTCTTCTGAGGCCTAACAGGAAGTCCTGTAAATCTGTATTATTGGACAGGAGACTAAGATGTTCTTTAACAGAACCTAGTGAGGAGACCTTTATCCATTGATTGCCATAGTTTCCCTACACTATATGTTGTCACAATACCGAGTGCTCTAAAGATATATAGCGAAGGTCCAGCTCCTCAGTTCTAAAACCCCCTGAGGAGTTTACAAAACGCATATGGTATCCTTTAGTGTCTACAGACCACAAGAACGACCCACCAGGACATGATAATGATGTGTTATATGTCCCATAATGGACCCATCCATCAAGCTGATCTTCAGATGCATTAATATACATTTGCCATTTGTTAAATTTGGCAGGGACATACATTCTGGGCACATTTAATTCTTTGATGTTTGCTATGCCTAAACAGCTAGTTTGTTATACTGATTCATTTAAAAATATAATTTGAACAGGAATCGTACATGCTCTAAATAAAACTTCTGTTCTTCTAATTTGCCAAATTTTTGTTCCCAACACACTTTTCAAATCAACTGAATTTAACCAATGTTCATAACCTTCTATGGCCAATCGGGAAACAAAGGAGTCAGAATATATTAATTTTGTATCAGTCAATAATTGTCAACACCAGAGCAGTACGCGCTCTATTGGCAACAAAAATGCAAAAACCCAGCACTCTCAAAACAACGTAATTTATGCATTGTGCTGATATGTTGTGGTTTAACCTTTTGCATTGCAGAGTTCAATCCTGAAAACGTATTTTTAAAATGCTTACAAATACTGTTCCTTTGCAATGTATTGCTGCAGGTTTTCAGAGTGTGTTAGGGTGGGCCCCTTTCCAGGGCCTTCCAGAGACTTTCCCTGCAACATGCCTGGGTGTGGTTCTGGGCTGGGCCAAGACTCTATAAAAGAGAGCCAGCCCAACTCCCAGTGCTCACTATTCAGAGGTCCCGGTGCAGAGCAGCAGCTTCTTCCTGAGCTCCTGTCCCGGCGGCCTATTTGGATCTTCCAGTCTTCTGTCCTTCATCCTTCATTGGTGATCATTGTTCCAGGCGGTAAGACGGTGGTTGGGCTGTCCCGACACCGTTATTGAGATTTTTCATATTCTTGGTTTAATTCTTAAATGTATAACAGATTACTTGCGCGCTACCATTTCTTGACATTTATATGGTAGTTTACAAATAGGCAAGACGCGCGATTTGTTTCATAAAGGTTTGACTTTGTTATTCATTGCGTGCTACCATTTCTTGACATTGGTATGGTGGCTTAAGAATCGGCAAGAAGCGCGATTCGTTTTATGGTGTTTAAACATTGTTGTCCATTGCGCGCTACTATTTCTTGACATTTACATGATGTTTTACGAATTGGCAAGATGCGCAGCTCGTTTCATGGGGATTTAACTTTGTTGTTCGTTACGCGCTACCATTTCTTGACATTTACATGGTGGCTTAAGAATCGGCAAAAGAAGCGTGATTCGTTTCATTGTACTTTGATCTTGTTATTTTTTGTGAGCTGTTATTTCTTGACATTTACATCATGTTTTACGAATCGGCAAGACGCGCGATTCGATTAATGATGATTTGACTTTGATATTCATTGCGTGCTACCATTTCTTGGTATTTTACATGGTGACACACGAATCGGCAAGACGCACGATTCTCTCCTCGAGTTTATTTCATGTTGTTTATTTTATGCCACTATTCTAAGATATTTATTATGTAATATTCGAGTTGACAAGTTATGTGATTTGTTTCCTGAATCCATATTGTGTTATTCATGGTGCACAATCCTTTTATGGTGTTTACTATATATATATATATATATATATATATATATATATATATATCTGCAATATGCTCAATTTGTGTTGAAACATTTTAAGAGTACACAGAAGGCCAGACTTTCTAGATGCAATATTGTATGGTCCTAGTATACATTCTCAAACAGGATTTATATGACTGGTGTAAAGTTTAGTCAGAATGTTTTTCTGATTCTCATGTAAAGGAAAGTACCTGAATAAGAAAGTTTTCATTTAATTCATCTTGATTCCCCTACAGGTATCCGGCCATCTTGAAACTTAGTCATTTTATACTTAACTCTTAGATTGTTCATGTTTTCAGAGTGACTAGGCTTAGAATCATAGTCTAGTATTGATTACAGGAGATATAATTTTCATATTGTGTGTTCTAACCTTTTTGTTACTACAGGTCTCCTTCCCGGCTGTTCCCTTCCTAATCCCCTCTTCCCCTCTTGGACTCTCTCAGTCTCTGTGATTTATCTATCAGAGTCTTGTAGCTGTTCAGTGGTGGACTTGTTAGGAACGTGCACAGACCCCAAGGATCTGGTGACTCTGACAATAATACATCCAAATCTTCAATTTCTGGCAATTTCAAATAATATGACTCAGCATTCTTAACATTGTTCCCAGAAAAATATGCAAACTTTTCAGGATAGGTTTTTGAACTGCCTACTGGCGGAGTCAGGCAGTGTTCTTATTGTGCATATTTAAAAACAGTCACTGGGTACTAGCTCTGTGAATTAAATGGTGTCCATAATGATTATAACAGAACATATCTCCATAATTTTCTTTAAATTGGTACACATCATCATTTTAAAAAACTGTATAATACTGTAGATCAGACATCATAGTATCAACTGTTTTTACATCCCAATCATCAGAAATCACTCACTCATTACATCAGTCAATGAAAGTTTGAACACATAAGGAATTTGAATGATCTCTGTCGACCATATTTGTTGAATCAGACTTTATCCCATACAATCCCATCGGGAATTGGTACAGCTCTAATGTTCACTAGCGAAAAGTCTCTGCATATTTTATGTGAAGAATGTGGTTTTAAAACTTCATCCACCAGTTCAACTGTAGAGCATTTAGGAAGGTAATGACCATGTATGAGGAGAAAGAAAAAAATGACAAACCCAATCCAAAGAAAAAAGGCAAACACAGTTAATGAAAACCATAGATAGTTCCAAAGGCGGGCAAAATAGTTATTTTTTAGAGAATATATTAGCTTACGTGCTCCTGACAATTCTGTTAAAGCTGAGGCAGATGAGCCTGAAGAAAAGTCATCAGCATCGATGAACTAACCATTATCTCTACATACAAATGTTGGAGGTGTATTTTGGAGAGTAAAAGCTGCAGAGGATTCCCTCGGTGGTGTACAGTAGGTGACCACATCCGTTTGTGTAGAATTTATAGAAGGTTGCTCCGTATTAGCAGAAATCAATGTAGAAGTATTTGTCAGTGGAACCAATTAAAGCTCATTTTCCACCCTCCCCAAGCTCAGAGAAGTGTCAGTATTGCTGGTGATGACTTGTAGGCGAACATCCTGGTTGGTAGTGGGAGGGATTCGGGTACTACCTTGGAGTCCCCTAGGTCTGCTGTGCAGGATCAGCCACATGGTGTAGTTTGAGATTGTCGATTGAGACAAAGTGATTCTCTTTCGAACCAAGCAGGTATGGTAGAATGACAGCTCTGGTACCGTGTATTCCCAGGACTGGAACTGGTGCACGATGAGAAGGACCAAACTCCTTTTTCACAGCAATCTTTTCACGTACTAGATCCCCTAGCTTGGGAATCCAACCAGTAGATGTTACTGGTACATCCCTAACTCCAGAGGAGGCAGCACTGGCAGATGCATTGTCATCACGTGTTGTAAAATGGGTTATTGGTAAGGTTAGGTAAGTACCTACACTTAGCAATAAGCCACTAACCTCCACTTAGCTCCAGTTAGGTCTCAGTAAATTAAACCCAGCTCAACCCTTGGTAGCTTGGCAACGAGTGTCAAGGCTTAACTTAGGAGACACAGTTTAAAGCATTCAAATATCACAAAGCAGTAATTAAATAAAACACAGGGAACAGTTTAAAAATCCAAAACCAATTTATAAAAATAGATTATATTTTTATTTTTAAAATGACACAAAAACTAATAAAATCGGATAAGGGGGAACCGGAGATATGAATTTTTTAAGAATTTTTTTTTTTTTGCGCCTAGAAATAAAAAGCGCCAATCGGGTCATCTGGTTGCACCTCGACTGGGGCAAAGTCAAAGTTTAAGGCCGACCGTGATGGAGCCCGGCTCGGCTACACGCTGCGGGAGGCCTCGGTCAAAAGTATACCTTCGCACCTAGTCGTTTTTCTGAAGATTTTCTTCAGCGGGACGAACCTGCCAGTGCAATCCGACCTCGTGGAGCCCTACTCCGGATACGTGTCGCGGGAATCCTCGGTGGAGATTTTTACCTTCGGACTTAGTAATTTTTTCGAAGTGAAAATCCTTCGACCGGGGTACACCTGGATCTTGATCCGATGTCCCTGGAGCCCTCCTCGGATACACTGGCTGGGAGGTCCCGGTCAACCTTGTACGTTCGGACTTAGGGGGTTATTCTAACTTTGGAGGAGTGTTAATCCGTCCCAAAAGTGACGGAAAAGTGACGGATATACCACCAGCCGTATTACGAGTTCCATAGGATATAATGGACTCGTAATACGGCTGGTGGTAAATCCGTCACTTTTCCGTCACTTTTGGGACGGATTAACACCTCCTCCAAAGTTAGAATAACCCCCTTAGTCTCTTTTTTGGAGATTTTTCTTCACCGGGATGAACCTGCAAATCAGGCCGGGTCGCAGTTGAGGCAAGCCGGCTAGAGTTGCCGCAGCGGGTCAGTCCCTCTATGGAGCTTTTTTTCAAAAGTACTCCAAACTTCTCCAAACTTCTGGGTCTTCTCCCAGATGTTCTTTTAAGGTTCTTTAGGGGTCCACAGCTCACCTCAAGGTTCCAGAAGCTCTGAGATGATCCTTGGGGGTGTGGACTACAACTCCCAGAATGCACCTGGCGCAAACTCCTTTTTGGCCACTGGACAGCGGTCAGCTGGTCGGTTTCTTCAGGAGTCGGTGCAGGGGACTCTCGTTAGCAATTTTTCACCTGTAGCAAACATGGAGTCCCTCCTTGAACCAGTTAAAGCCAGGCAAAGTCCTACTTGTGGTGAAGCCCAAGTGTGCAGCTGGTGCAGTCCTTCTGAGTGCAGGTTCCAGGTGCAGGCCAGGGGTCCAGCAGGGCAGTCCTTCTTCTTCTGTAGTTCTTCCTGGTAGGGATCTGGTAGGGAACTGAGGTGTGGGTGCTGAGGTCAGCCAGTTTTATCTTTGACCCTGGGTGAAAAGCAGGCTGGTTCTCCAATCAGGTGCAGTAGGGTCCTTCCCCCTGTGATGACCACTTCCTGGGAAGTGTGGCAAAAATCTATCCCAGAAGGCGACATTCCTCAAAAAATCACCATGGCTGAAAGTGATTTTTGGAGGTTACATCGGGCTGAGCCCACCCACTGGTGTGGCTAAAAATCATAAACACACCTGCCCTCTCCTAATCTAATCAAGGGGGTACCAAGTTGTCTGGGGTTGCAGGAGGTGGGGGTGTTGCTGGGTTGCTCCAAATGTCCTTCTCTGCCTTTGAAGACCAGTTTGGCAGCCCTCCCCCTTCCTGCCTCTCCATCTGCTGAGGGGAGATTCCCTCCCACAGGCACATCTCTTTGTGTGAAGCCAGGCCACTTCACAGCTCATCAAGGCAGCCTGGCCGGCTGCCAGAGGCTGGTCAATCAGAGCACAGCAGCCAAAACAATGCAGGGCTGAAATTGGCAACTTTTCAGGTAAAGTTTAAAACTCTTTACCTGAACAAGTTATATTAAATCCCACAACTGGAAGTTGTGGGGTTTATTATAATAATTAATTTGATACCAAACTCTTGTATATCCATTACTTAAGGGGACTTTTAAAATTAAAATAAAGTCTCCCCATTCTAGCCTATAGAGGCCATTCACTACAATGAGGGAAAAACAAATTTGGCTGTTTTTACCTCACAAGGGCTTATAAAACTATTTTTATAAGGTCCCTGCTTATAGTTACATGGCACCCAGCCCTAGGGGCACATAGGGCACACCTTAGGGGTGACCTATATGTAAAAATAAGGTCGTTTAAGACTTTGGAACTACTTTTAATTCCAAAGTCGAATTTGCATATAACTTTAATTTAAAAGCAGCCAGCAAGGCAGGCCTGCTTTTAAAATGACACTGGGCACCTCAGCAGTGCACCTATGGGTGCACTACCTCTGCTGTGGTCCCTAAACCTACATGCCCTACCATATACTAGGGACTTATAGGTAGGTTGACTTAACCAATTATAATTAGCCTGATTCGCATATTGATTTTTCACAGAGCACAGGCCCTGGGACTGGTTAGCAGTACCAAGGGCACCATAAGAGTCATGAAAACACCAGCAAAAAGTGGAAAATGGGGGCAAAAAGTTAGGGGGCCTCTGCAATCAACCCTGTTTTCTCACATCACGGAATTGTTGTAACTTCTGCAAGAAAGTGACGCGTTCATTTTTGTCAAAAGGTGTATCTGCCGCCTCCATGCCAAGACCATTAAGATCTGGAACGTACATTTGAGTTCCAAACAAGCACTCGTATAAAGTACGACCTTCTGGGCATTTTATTAAGTGCTCTCTGAACTCCATACAGGTGTGTAAGCCAACTACGACCCGTGCCTAATACTCTAGCTGTTCAGGATTGCTTTAAATTGCGGTTTCATGGCTCAACAACACTTTTTCCCTGGGGATGAAATGGAGACGAGTAATGCAGTTGGACCCCTAACTAAGCCATGGTGTCTCTATAAGCCCTTGAGGCAAAATCAGGGCCCGGCCCGAATGGAAAGCGGCAACAGCATATGTACCGACAAAAGCTTGCAAATCTTTATAAAACAGTTCGAGCATCAGCCGAGCGTTGTGGCCAAACCCATAGAAATCTGGAATATGAGTCAAAAGCAACAAAAATTTATTTATATGCACTGTCTGGTGTCAGGGGACCACAATGGTGCAAGTACGCACATTGTAAAGGTTTTTGGGAAATTAAGAGGGGTGTCTGCGATAGGTGCTAAACACTAGAGCCATTATTTGTTGGCAGATGTCACAACACATGACATACTGCTTGGTCTGTTTGTGGAGACCTGGCCACCAATATATGATTGTAATATAAATTTTGTAGCTGCCACACTAGCATGTGCAGAAGCAACCCCCTCATTTGCTGCTTTTACTAACTCTGGTCTTAGGTCTTTGTTGGGAATTCATTGGACTCGCACGCCAGGAATTATTACTTCAATGGCAAACATGCCTGCCATTCGGTTGGAATATTTAGCTGGATAGGCTTTAGGCATAGGTGTGCCATCAGCCGATGCTTGCACAGCTGCCAGTGTTTCATCATCCACTTTTTGTTCTAGAACGAGTTACTGCTGCAATAGAAGTCATTGCAATTGCCGACTTTGCTGCTTCATCAGCCAAAGTGTTGCCTTCAACGTGTATTCCAAGACGCTGGTGTCCTAGTGTATGTACAACATGGACATTAGGTAGCTTTTCTGTCAGATCAGCTACTTCCCCCACAGAAGTCTGTGTTTAATTATATTTTCTTTTGAATCTCTGAACCCATTTTTTCGCCAGTAATGCAGGTATTCATTGAAGGACTGGACACAGTAGTACGAATCACAGAAAATCAGCGTCATCTGTTCAGGATCCATATGTTCCAGTGACATCACCAGAGCCTTGAGCTCTGCAGTTGTGCGGTAGAGTCCCCCAATGGCTGTGTGTGAGTATTTTGTAGATGGAACTTTAAATCATTCATGTACCCACTCACTACTGCACAAGCTGAGTATTGGTGTTTGGTGCCTATAGCAGGTTGACCTGAACCATCGGTGTACAAGATGGTCTTGTATAGTTCGATAGGTAGTGTATTTGCTGGGACTGGATACTCAAGTACGTATCGAAGGAATTCTTTGGTCTGCAATTTGGAGTCAAAAATATAATCAAAATCAGTGGCCATCAGAGATGTTGCCCATTGAATCCAACGCGGAAGTAATTGTTAGAAATGGGGTCTTTGATTGACAGTCAGGTTACCCCCTGTTCAAGCAAGGACCCTCACTCTAGTCAGGGTAAAAGAGGATCACCATCAGCTAACCCCTGCTTACCCCTTTGGTAGCTTGGCAGAGCAGTAGGCTTAACTTCTGAGTGCTAGGTGTAAAGTATTTGTACCAACACACACAGTAACTTAATGAAAACACCACAAAATGACACAACACAAGTTTAGAAAAATAGGAAATATTTATCTAAACAAAACAAGACCAAAACGACGAAAATCCATAATACACAAGTCAAGTTATCAATAAAAATGCAAAAAGAGTCTTTAAGTAGTTATAAACACACACTAGCGCTGCTAGCGTGAAAATGTACCTGGTGCGCATCAAAAATAACCCTGCACGGGCGAGTGTGCATTAAAAAGGGCTTGCGAGGCGTTGATTCCACTCACGAGCGGGACCCTGTGGCGCTTCTCATTTTGCCGGGTCGGGGCGCGACGTTTCTTCTCTCCGCAGGAGAGCGATGCGTCGATCCGGTCAGCACTCTCGGGTCCAGGCAGGCCTTGTGTTGTTTTTCCACGCACAGCGGTACTTAAGTCGGAAAACTAGCCGCACGATGATCCGAAACCCCTGCAGCACGGGTTGTGATCTCCCAGCCTCCGTCAGCGATGCTGCACGTCTTTTCTCCTGCTCCGTGTGTCGATTCTTCGGTCGCATTTCCTGCGAGCGTCGTTTCTTCAGCCGCAGATCAGAGTCGCATCAATCTTTTCCCCGCACAACGCTCTGTGCATGGATTTCCTTGTCTTTATGCTGCCAGATTCTCCTTTCAGGGTCACAGGAACTGGATGGGCACCACAGGGCAGAGTAGGAGTCTCTCCAGAGACTCCAGGTGCTGGCAGTGAGAAGTCTTTGCTGTCCCTGAGACTTCAACAACAGGAGGCAAGCTCTAAATCAAGCCTTTGGAGATTTCTTCACAAGATGGAAGGCACACAAAGTCCAGTCTTTGCCCTCCTACTCTGGCAGAAGCAGCAACTGCAGGATAACGCCACAAAGCACAGTCACAGGCAGGGCAGCACTTCCCTTCTTATATCCAATTTCTCCTTTGAAGTAGGTCTACTTCAAAGTAAAGTCTCTTTTGAATGTGAAATCCTGCCTTGCCCAGGCCAGGCCCCAGACACTCACCAGGGGGTCGGAGACTGCATTGTGTGAGGACAGGCACAGCCCTTTCAGGTGTAAGCGACCACTTCTGCCCTCCCTCCTAGCACAGATGGCTCATCAGGAAATGCAGACTACACCCCAGCTCCTTTTGTGTCACTGTCTAGTGTGAGGTGCAACCAGACCAACTGTCAAACAGACCCAGACAGGGAATCCACAAACAGGCAGAGTCACAGAAATGGTATAAGCAAGAAAATGCTCACTTTCTAAAAGTGGCATTTTCAAACACACAATCTTAAAATCAACTTTACTAAAAGATGAATTTTTAAATTGTGAGCTCAGAGACCCCAAACTCCGCATGTCCATCTGTTCCCAAAGGGAATCTACACTTTAATCAGATTTAAAGGTAGCCCCCATATTAACCTATGAGAGGGACAGACCTGGCAACAGTGAAAAACAAATTTAGCAATATTTCACTGTCAGGACATATAAATCACATTACTATATGTCCTACCTTAACCATACACTGCACCGTGCCCTTGGGGCTAACTAGGGCCTACCTTAGGGGTATCTGACATGTAAGAAAAGAGAAGGTTTAGGACTGGCAAGTGGGTACACTTGCCAAGTTGAATTTACAGTTAAAACTGCACACACAGACACTGCAATGGCAGGCCTGAGACATGATTACAGAGCTACTCATGTGGGTGGCACAACCAGTGCTGCAAGCCCACTAGTAGCATTTGATTTACAGGCCCTGGCACCTCCAGTGCACTTTACTAGGGACTAACTAGTAAATCAAATATGCCAAACATGGATAAACCAATCAACAATACAATTTACACAGAGAGCATATGCACTTTAGCACTGGTTAGCAGTTGTAAAGTGCTCAGAGTTTAAAAACCAACAGCAACAGGTCAGAAAAAAATAGGAGGCACGAGGCAAAAAGATTGGGGATGACCCTGCATAAACTAAAAAGTCCAACAGTAATGCTTTAGCGTTAGGAACTCTTGCTTTAGTAACAGCCTCAAGGGCTGGAATAGGGGATACGACAATGATGCGTTTCCCTTGGGCCAGAGGTCTCTCTTTAAGTTTAAGGACCGCCATCTAAACAGCAGTGAGAATCCGCTCAGTGGGAGCAAAAAGTTGTTCAACTGTAGAGTATAAGTGTGATTTATATGCAATTGGGACTGTCTCACCCTCGTTGAAAGTTGCATAGGTGAAACCAATGGCACCAGCAGTTATTCTGATGACCAATTTTTTTTTATTGTCTCTTGTGTGTAAGTATTTTGCTTCAAGCATGTCTTTCTATAACGCTCTGACAATGCATGAGTGTTTGACTGTCCAATATTTGCTGGTAATGTCAGGAAGTATTAGGTCCTCATTATGACTTCAGCAGTCAAAACAGTTCACCGCCGAAGCCACGCCATCCAGGACACCGCCAGTGATGGCTGTCTTGAGACCGCCATATTACGACTCCTGGCAGCTCCCCACCATAATTTGGGCAGAGAGCCGCCATCAGCCATACTGGTGGTCAGCGGTCTAGTGGAGGTTGCTCTACTGGCACCACAACGTCATCACAACACCGTCCGCAATATTACTACTTTGTAATCGGTGTGGCGGTGTTGTGGTGATGGGGCGGTAATGGTGGGGCAGGCCCCATTGGCCCTGTTCCCTCCCAGATAACCACCAGATAAGGTGATCAACCAACAGGGGAGGGGGTGGTGTTGAGTGTTGTGTGCGTGAATGTGTGTGTGTGTTTGTGTGTGTGTGAATGGAGGGGGTGGGGTGTGTTGTGTGTGTTTGTATGCATGTGTGTGCAAGTGTGTGTGCTTGTGTGAATGCATGTATGCGGGGGTGGGGGAGTGTTGTGGTCATGTGTGCATGTGTGTGTGAATGAGTGAGCGTGGATGTGTTCGTGTATGTATGGATGTGTATGGATGTGTGCATGTATGTCTTTATGTGTGTTGTGTGCATGCGTGGATCGGGGCAGTACAGGGATCAGGGGGACAGGGGTGTCGCTGCTTGGGGGTGGGGGATCCTGATGGAGTCGGGGTGGGGGGCTCCTGGAGGGGTGGTTGGGGAGTCCTGTAGTGGTGAGGAGGGGGATTGGGGAGTCCTGTAGTGGCGACAGGAATTAGTATTCCTGTAGCCAGTATCCTTACCACTAGGGATTTCGTGGTGGGGCTGCTGCCACAGAATCACTGGTGGTAAGGATACTCAAAATAGCCTGGGCAGTGTTAGGTGGACTGCTGGGCCAAAGGTGGTCAACCTTCGGCCAGGCGGTCCTATCCCCCTGCCGGTACAGGTGGTGAACTGGCTGCAATGCAGCCAGTTCACTACCCTTGTCATAATTTGGTGGTCCTGCACTGCCATGCTTTCGGCGGTCTGGCCGCCACCACCAGTGTGGTGGGGCAGGACTGCCAGGATCATAATGACCCCCATAATGGCTTAATGCGTTGTACAGAGTCTGGAATGTTAGTTCTGCCAAAATGTAGGAAGCCCAATAGTGTTTGAAGCTTTTTTATTATATTTAGTGGTTGTAGTTGTGCTCATTTTTCAAAAAATTGGGGCGCCAGTCTCTTGCCTTCATCCGACAACTCGTATCCCAAAAACAGGACACTGAGAAAGGCTATTTTTTTTTTTTTAAGTTGAATTTGTAGTTAATTTGGGCGAATCCTACAACAATGCAGGCTACCTGTCTTAAATGTTGCATGAGGTCATCCTCCTTGAGGTAGATATCATCCACATAGGATAACGCCTCAGGGTCTATGTTGTATAATATTGATGTCACATGAGCTGAGAACAGGCCTGGACTGTCCCTGTAGCCTTGTGGGAGTCGGCAAAAATTTTCCTGAGAGCCTAAAGCACTGAAACTTGTTAAGTCCCTACTTTCAGGCACTATATTTTGGCAGAAAAACCCATTGGAAATATCCAAGGTTGTTTTGTATTTTCTTTGCACAATGTTGTTCATTAGTGCAGTACTGTTTGCATTTTGCATAGCATATGTTTTTGTGAGACTGTTTAAGTGCTTATAGTCTAAGACTATTCTATATGAGTGGTTGGGTTTAGCGACTGGAAATAATGGATTATTCATTGATGAGTTTGAGGGTTCAATGACACCCCGATACTCTAATTGTGTGAGGATGTCCCTCACTGGGGCTTTTGCATCATACTTTTTTGAGTATTGAGGTTGAAGCTAAGGTTGTGATTTTATTGGTATTGTGTGATAGGGAGAATCTTTTTCCCACCCTACATGATTGCGCTATAGTGTAGGTGCCTGCACCACTGCACAATCAATGGCATACCTTTAAACAAGCTCTTTTGGAACAAGGGGTGGGAAAGATTTTTCAATAACGTCCTCTCCATATGGGAGATCACGGACCTATACTGGTGGCCAATCTTTTTCAGCCAGCAAGGTATCATAAATAGAGATGACGCAGTCTCAAAAAATGGCGTTGATTATGTGTCCAATGTCCCATTCTAACAGAAGTGTTACTTTATACACCCTATCAGGTGTGGAGACACTCATACCCTCAGTAGCTACTTGTAGATAGTCATCAGTTGCTTTCACCTCAAGATGCTCTAGAAGATCCTAGCAAACTATTGTGACTTCGGCTGCACTGTCTAGCAGTACCAGTGCCCACTTCTTGTTCTTTAGTTAAGCCCCCTTCTTGAGTGTCATGTCGTATTGCAACTGCTGCCACTTTTTTCTTTTAAATTGTGGTTTCTGTCGTGGAAGTTTCTCTTCTTTTTTAACTGAAACTTCCGACAAACATTGAGTCCTTTCTCGGTTTCATGTACTCGTTCCGCTGCTCTGACCGCCCACCTCTCTCACTGCGTTTTTCCTGTGAGTCATGAAAGGAATGAGATTGGGGTGTATCAGTATACTGATGTTTGTCAGGTGTTTTTATAATATCCCTGTTTCTAAGATAATATCTATTTTGTGGGGTCTCCGAATGATGAGATTCTCCCCTTTCTTTTTTTAGGTGTTTGTTGTTTTTTATCCCAGCATTTCTTGGAGCCCTTAGGTGTTTTCTTAGTAGAATCCTTATTGGATCTATCTTGTAATTGTAGTTGAATCCTTCTGGCTCCCAGACTATCTCAACCAAAACTAGAGTAGGTTTCAGCGATAATCTTCGGCAGCTCACGTTCTTCATCCTGTGCTAGGAATGTCACAGAGCTGCATGCGCACTGTTACTTCAACTGCTTCCCCTTTAAGATTACTTAATATGATTGAAAACACTGTGGCAACATTTCCTATTAATTTCATTCCCAGATCTAGGGCTGGGGCATCCCTGTATTCATCTTGTATTTGTTTCAACACCTCCGGAAGATTAGCAAGTGTTGGTGTACCGTATGTGGTTGTGTAGAGCACGGCAAATACCATGCCCCATGTATTGCAGTTTTCAATTGTGGGAACCATCCTGAATGGCAAGCACATTGTCAAAATTCTATGTTTATCCTGAGGTCCCGTATGGGAAAAGACTGCTTCCAGTGCATTTATTTTTTGAGCTATCCAAAACAGAATTTTCTCCCACTTGGCGGGTACTTTACCCATGATCTAATGTACAGTAGCAGGATTAATGCCTGACGTCACTGCATGTGCTTGCGCTGGAGCAGCCCATGCTGGGTTTGTGTTTAATGTATGCATAACAAATTGTGCTAACAGTCTATATATTGTTGTGACATCTGTATATAAGCGGCGAACCTAAGCTACCACCAAGCCTGCTGCGTCAAGATGTGATGTATATGTGGCCAATAAAGGCCAGGTCGGGCCAGCATTACTCAACGGACCTATCCTAATCGGTAGAATTGTATGGGGTAGGGCGCCATCAAGCCAATTATTGTGGTCTTGATAAGATAAAGGTATCTCTAAATATGCATAAGCTCTATATTGTGAAGGTACATTTGCATGTGTGTAGTTGTGGAATGTATTTGTGTTCCATCAGCTGCTGAAAAGGTGACCCAAGAATAAAACAAATCTGCTCTGTAGGCTGCATGAGCTTCAACAACAAATGTAACTGGACCTCGCTGGGCCGTTAGGCCGTTTGCCAATAAATGTGCAGTAAGGGAGGGTCTCATATTTACTGCAATTGCTACCCGTTGAGGGTTCGCCATATTACTGGATTTTATTTCTTCAGAGACAAGGATACCAACTGGGGATAAATCCTTTTAACTCCTTCACTGCCAGGCCCTCTCCCCCTCAGAGGCCAGGCCTTTTTTTGACTATTTGGGGCAGCTCGCGCTTAGGCCCTCATAACTTTTTTGTCTACATAAACTACCTATGCCAAATTTGCATTCCTTTTTTCCAACATCCTAGGGATTCTAGAGGTACCCAGAGTTTGTGGGTTCCCCCGGCAGAGACCAAGAAATGAGCCAAAATACAGCAAAAATGTTGTTTTTAAAAAACAAATAGGAAAAAAGGGCTGCAGAAGAAGGCCTGTGGTTTTCCCCCTGAAAATGGCATCAACAAAGGGTATGCAGTGCTAAAATTACCATCTTCGTAGCTTTCAGTAACAGGCAGATTATTTTACACAGCACAATAGCACTCATTTTTTTCATTTATTGTGGCAAGAAAAGTCCAGTTAGGAGTTTACAACATTAATAGCTCTAACCCGACGTAATGCGCGACCCGTTGCATTGCAAATGGTTGTTACTATTTTTTTTTGCTTTTAGCCTCCTTCCAGTTAGTAATAAAAATTGATGTGAAACCAATGCTAGACCCTGGAAAGCTAAACATTTCTCAAAAATAGACAAAATCCTAAATTCAGCAAGGGGCCATTTGTGTAGATCCTACAGGGTTTTCTTACAGAAAATAACAGCTAAAATAAAAAATTATTGAAATTGAGGTGAAAAAAAACAGCCATTTCTCTCCACATTTTACTCTGTAACCTTTTCCTGTCATGTCGGATTTTCAAAAGCAATATACCCTTACATCTGCTTGACTCTTTGGGTTGGGAAGATATATAGGGCTTGTGGGTTCATCAAGAACCCCAGGTACCCAAAGCCAATGAAGGAGCTGCACCTTGCAACGGGTTTTCTTTGTATATCAGGTATAAAGCAATTCATTTGTTAAAATATAAAGAGTGAACAATAGGTATCAAGGAAACCTTTGTATTTCCAAAATGGGCACAAGATAAGGTATTAAGAAGCAGTGGTTATTTGCACATCTCTGAATTCCGGGGTCCTCATACTAGCATGTGACCGGTACCTAGTTAAACCTACTAAACCTGTGCATTTTCTAAAACAAGACACCTAGGCAAATCCAAGATGTGGTGATTTGTGGGGCTCCCAACAGGTTCTGTTACCCAGAATCCTTTTCACAAAGAAAACTGACCTGTTTTTTGCAAAGTACCTAGCTGTGGATTTTAGTCTGTAGCTCAGCCAGCACCTAGGGAAACCTAGCAAACCTATACATTTTTGAGAATTAGACACCAAAGGGAATTCATAATAGAGTGACTTGTGGGGCTCTCACCAGGTTCTGTTACCCAGAATCCTTTCCAAAACTCAAAATTTGGCACAAAAAAAAACACTTTTTCCTCAAATTTCGGTGACAGAAGTTCTGGAATCTGAGAGGAGCCGCAAATTTCCTTCTACTGTGCTTTAACCCAAGTCTCCCGATAAAAAGGGCACCTCACTTGTGTGGGTAGGCCTAGTACATGCAACAGGAAATGCCCCAAAATGCAAAGCGGACAAATCACATTTTCCCAAAGAAAACTGACCTGTTTTTTGCAAAGTGCCTAGCTGTGGATTTTGGCCTCTTGCTCAGCCGGCAGCTAGGGAAACCTAGCAAACCTATGCATTTTTGAAAAACAGACACCTAGGGGAATTCAGAATGGGGTGACTTGTGGGACTCTCACCAAGTTCTGTTACCCAGATTCCTTTGCAAACCTCAAAATTTGGCAAAAAGAAACACTTTTTTCTCAAATTTCAGTGACAGAAAGTTCTGGAATCTAAGAAGAGCCACAAATTTCCTTCCACCGTGCATTCCCCCAAGTCTCCCGATAAAAAGGGTACCTCAATTGTGTGGGTAGGCCTAGTGCCCGTGGCAGGATATGCCGCAAAACACAAAGTGGACACATCACATTTTCCCAAAGAAAACTGACCAGTTTTTTGCAAAATGCCTAGCTGTGGATTTTAGTCTGTTGCTCAGCCGGCACCTAAGGAAACCTAGCAAACCTATACATTTTTTAAAACTAGACATCTAGCGTAATTCAGAATAGGGTGACTTGTGGGGCTCTCACTACGTTCTGTTACCCAGAATCCTTTGCAAACCTCAAATTGTGGCAAATTAACACATTTTCCTCAAATTTCGGTGACAGAAAGTTCTGGAATCTGAGAGGAGCCACAAATTTCCTTCCACCCTGCATTCCCTGAAGTCTCCCGATCAAAAGGGTACCTCACTTGTGTGGGTAGGCCTAGTGCCCAAGACAGGAAATGCCCCAAAAGACAAAGTGGGCACATCACATTTTCCCAAAGAAAACTGATCTGTTTTTTTGGAAAGTGTCTAGCTGTGGATTTTAGTCTGTAGCTCAGCCAACACCAAGGGAAACACAGAAAACCTATACATGTTTTAAAACTAGATACCGAGGGGAATTTAGAATGGGATGACTTGTGGTGCTCTCACCAGGTTCTGTTACCGAGAATCCTTTCCAAAACTCTAAATTTGGGAAAAAAAACACTTTTTCCTCAAATTTTGGTGACAGAAAGTTCTGGAACCTGTGAGGAGCCACGAATTTCCTTCTACTGTGCTTTACCCCAAGTTTCCCGATAAAAAGGGTACCTCAATTGTGTGGGTAGGCCTAGTGCCCGCAACAGGAAATGTCCCAAAACACAAAGTGGACAAATCACATCTTTCCAAAGAAAACTGACCTGTTTTTTGCAAAGTGCCTAGCTGTGGATTTTGGACTCTAGCTCAGCCGGCACCTAGGGAAACCTAGCAAACCGATGCATTTTTGAAAAACAGACACCTAGAGGAATTCAGAATGGGGTGACTTGTGGGGCTTTCGCCAGGTTCTGTTACCCAGATTCCTTTGCAAACCTCAAAATTTGGCAAAAAGAAACACTTTTTTCTTACATTTTGGTCACAGAAAGTTCTGGAATCTGAGAGGAGTCACAAATTTCTTTCCACTATGCATTTCCCCACATCTCCTGATGAAAAGGGTATCACACTTGTGTGGGTAGGCCAAGTGCTCATGACAGGAAAGGCTCCAACACACAAAGTGGACACATCACATTTTCCCAAAGAAAACTGACCTGTTTTTTGCAAAGTATATAGCTGTGGATTTTGGCCTCTAGCTCAGCCAGCACCTAGGGAAATCTAGCAAACCTGTGCTTTTTTAAAAAGTAGACACCTAGGGGAATCGAAGATGTGGTAACTTGAGGTGCTCTCACCAGGTTCCGTTACCCAGAATGTTTGCAGACCTCAGAATTTGGCAAAAAAAAACACTTTTCCTCAAATTTCGGTGACAGAAAGTTCTGGAATCTGAGAGGAGTCACAAATGTCCTTCCACCCTTCATTTCCCCAAGTCTCCTGATAAAAAGGGTACCTCACTTGTGTGGGTAGGCCTAGTGCCCATGACAGGAAATACTCCAAAACACAAAGTGGACACATCACATTTTCCCAAAGAAAACTGACCTATTTTTTGCAAAGTGCCTTGCTGTGGATTTTGGCCTCTAGCTCGGCTGGCACCTTAGGAAACCTTACAAACCTGTTTTTTTTTTTTTTAAACTAGACACCTAGGGACATTCAGGATGCAGTGATTTGTGGCAATCTCTCCAGGTTCTGTTACCCAGAATCCTTTGCAAACCTCAAAATTTGGCAAAAAAAAAAAAACTTTTCCCTCACATTTCAGTAATGGAAAGTTCTGAAATCTGAGAGGAGCCACACATTTCTTTCCACCCAGCATTCCCCCATGTCTCACAATAAAAATGGTACCTCACGTGTGTGGGTAGGCCTAGTGCCCGCGACAGGGAAAGCATCAAAACACAACGTGGACACATCACATTTTCCTAAAGAAAACTGACCTGTTTTTTGCAAAGTGCCTAGCTGTGGATTTTGGCCTCTAACTCATCCAGCACCTAGGAAAACCAAGCAAACCTGGACATTTCTGAAAACTAGACACCTAGGGGAACCCAGGATGGGGTAACTTGTGACGCTCTCATCAGTTTATGTTACCCAGAATCCTTTGCAAACCTCACAATTTGGCAAAAAAACATTTTTTCCTCACATTTAGGTGCTGCAAAGTTCAGGAACCCGAGGGGAGCCCCAAACTTCCTTTTACCCTCCGTTTCCCCAGTTCTCCTGATAAAAAATGGTACCTCACTTGGGTTTGTAGGCCTAGTGCCAGTGACAGGAAATGCCCTAAAATACTATGCGGACACATCAAAATTATCAAATACAAAACAACCAGTCTTTGCAGGGGGCACCTGCTTTTTGGTCTTGGGCTCAGCAGCCATCTAGGGAAACCTAACAAACCCAAACATTTCAGAAAACTAGACACCCAAGGGAGTTTAGGGAAGTGTGATTTGCGTGGATCCCCAGTGTTTTCTTACCCAGAATCCTCAGCAAACCTCAAATTTATCTAAAAAATCAAATTTTTTCCACATTCCTGTGTGGGATCACCACACCCACACAAATTTCTTACCATCCAATATTCTCCTCAATCACTTGGTAAAAATTATACCTCACTTGTTTAGGTGGGCCAAGTGCTGGTGACAAGGAAGAGGCAAAAACATGTTGAAAATGAGGGGGAACCAAAGCGGGTCCAAATGGGCAGTTTGTAACCCTGGACTCACCCAGATGTTTATTTTTTGAGATGTGTCTAGTTCTCATAGATTTTTCTACATTGCAGCGTAACAAAGTCCAAAAAGTGCAGCCCTCACCATCCCAAGTGGGACGATTTTGAGAGTTAGACAAGCTTTCATTGCTCAAATGTAAAAACAAAACCCAAAATAATCAAATGACCTCCTTCATGCCATGGGATAAGAAGTTTTAGTGTTTGGGGGGAGCGGTGAAAGACTGTTACCCCCTTCAGTTGGGGCAAAGCTTAAACATGTCCATACTGGTTGGTAGCCACCACCCCACTATTTTTTTTTTTATAATTCCTTGTCATGTAGTAGGCTTTCTGCTCCCCCAGGGAGTGGATTGGGGGTAATTGCTCCCTCTGTAGGCAGAACAACGTTGTCCCCATTTATTTGGGGTGGGGGTATGGCCATACCCCCACCCTCTTTTTTGGAAAAAAAATCTTCCCTGGTCTCTGGTGGGCTTTCTGGCCTCCTTGAGGAAGATGGACCTTACAAAAATAGGCCTATCTGCCCTCAAGTGGGGCAGAAATGGGCAACAGTAATGTGCCCCTATGGGGAATGACCCTTACCCAAGGGACTGCCCCCCCAAACAAAACACACACACACACCAATCCCTGGTGCCTAAGTGGTTGCTGCCCCCCCAATAGAAATAGGCCGATCTATCCCCAAGGGGGCAGAAATGGCCTAAAATAAATTTGCCCCCCAGGGTAGCAACCCTTGCCTAAGAGGTCGCTCCCCTTACTTGAAACTGAAGTAAACAAAAAAATCGCTGGCGTCTAGTGGTTTCTTCCAAAAATAGGCCGATTTGCCCCCAAGGTGAGCAGAAATGGATTAAAATAAAGTTGCCCCTCCGGGGAGCGATCCTTGCCTAAGTGGTTGCTCCCCTTGCATGCAATTGACATCCAAATAAAAAATCTCTGGTGTCTAGTCGTTTCTGCCCCCCTTGGGGGAAGATTGGCCTAAGAAAAATAGGCTGAGACCAGTTCGTCCAGGGCACCCAGGGGCTTACGGTTCAAGCTTGAACAACCTACAGCTTAAGATAGGTCCTACTTACCTAGCTGAGGAGGAAATCCTCAATACCACAGATGTCTCCGTATATAGTATCGAGGTGTCTTTAGCCTTCAGTGAGACAGATATACTTAGGAGGGTCCGATTATTAGTGCCTGACCAAACATTGGTGGCGCTATGTCACACAGGTTCTCATTATCGGAATGTGGCTACTGGGTTTGGGCGGTAGGATCACCTGGATTGCGGGTACTAAGTACAATTCCATACCTATCGGCCTAATCAGGGGTTTCTGGTTAACTAGCAGCACCTCATCTCTGACCGAGATGTTTGTGGCAACCAGGCACATGGCAAGATAGACTCCTCAGGGAATTGTGGAACATCAAATCACATCTCTTTCTCTTAGTTATCAAAATCTCACTCAGGCAAAGACAACAGAGGCAGAATAAAGTTCAATAAGCATCTATTGAAATAACTGCATTTTAGATAGAAACATGTGTATAGCAATAACTAGGGTGACAAAACACAATACAAGCAAGCATGTGACTAGAAGTGTAAAACACAAAAATAGTACTACCGTACTGTCAAAAAAAAGGGATGGATCTATAATCCTCCTGCCTACACTCAGTATGAGCTCAGCATACTAAACCTAATCTGCCTTTGGGTTTCCCCCTGGGAGAACATCATCCCTCATACCTGGAGAAGAGGCCTAAAGTCTAGAAAGACACCGTTCCCATATGGATCAGGGGCTTGGCCATCTAAGCAGGTAGCTGTAGCAAAGCATTCAGCAATCAGCATACAGTCGTGGTCATCTGGCTGAAATCTCCCTCTAACGTGTCTGGGACAAAGAGTTGTTCTTATAATAAAACTACTCACATTCTAGTCCCCTCTTTCTGTGAATGTTAAAGGCACTGCATACAACATTTTTTGGCAAACCTATCTAACTGTATCCTTGAAAGGAGTCTCTGCTAAGGACACAGTGTTAGCCTAGGCGAAAGGACAATGCTATAGAAATAATAAAAACAGCACCGCAAAAGTTGCTAGAAAAATAAAACCATGCTGACAAAAACATATCTAGTTGAAAGTGCACAGCTGCAGGCCTAGGTAGCTAAAATAATGTGTATAAAATATGGCTAAAATAGCTATACAACATAGTGTGCTGTACTTGGTGTGACCCAACACATACGGCCAGGTAGAATGATAACTCCTAATCTGGTTGCCAGGTCAGTGTCCACATGACATTGTGTAGCTGTCTGCTGACTCAATAATGAAGCACTGCTAACTGGGAGGTACCATTAAACAAATAAAGCTACACAGCTGCAAACTTGTGAGTCAATGAACAGACATCCAACTGCCAAAATACTCTGATATCCTGTAGCAAGATAACTTAAATAGGAATTGCCTGTACCCCATATATTAGGGCTCCATTATAGAAATCAGGTGTCACTGTCATATGAGGGGATCAAGCAAAGCCAATCTGTACATGGCCAAAACACATCTACCTGTCAAATTTAGTACCACATGTTACATGACAATCTCTGTTTGTCTGTTCCACATCTTCAACACATGTCTACTTGCCACTGGGATCATGGAGAGCACACCTGAGACAGCCACTTCCCCCTTGGATGAAGCTCTCAGTGAGGAGAACACACCTGGATGTGTGGATAATGAGTAAGGCTCTGATCCTTCTGGGCTACCTGGTCAGACCACAGCTGTCAGCCTCACCCTGCCCACATTGAATCCTCCCAGCACTGTTGCATCTACATGCCAGGCAACCAGTCTCCCCAATCCTGTGTCCCAAGGACAGTTACAACCATCATGTGCCACACAGTACAGGTACCAGATTCACAACTCAAAAGCCCTGACAATGAAGTACCTGGCACCAGAAGCAGTGGGCAAAGTGTGCCAAGGGCACAGGAATGTGGTGGTGAAGGTGCATGGGAGGGATAGAGGGGGCCAGTGGCTTGACGTTGCTAGGGATACTTCTGACCAGGACATTGTCCCTTAAGTCTTGGGAGCCTACCATTGGCCAGGTACTTGCCATGATGGGAGAGATCAAGCAGCTGCAGAGGGACAACCACAAGGAAGTCATACAACAGTGGGAGGTTCTCAATGCCATCATGGTCTCCCTATCAGGGGTTCTGAGAGACATCAACACCACCCTGAGAAGGGTTTGTCCACAACACCAGACCCCTTCCATTGGCCAAGTAACTCCAGCCCCTTCAACATCTGTGACTGCCAGTGAAATAGAGGCTCTGCCAGGGGAAGGACATGCCTCAGACACCCCTGCCTCTGTAGCTGAAGAAACCCCTGCAAGCGTGGACATCCACCCACACAACCAGGAGGTGTAGATGCCAAGTCAACAGCCACTGCCAGGAACTGATCCTCAAATGATTGGTTCCCTTTTTGCCACAGATGCACCCTGTTGACTCTTCTGCAACCACTGCCCAATTTACAGGGAAAGTAGGACACTGGACTTGGTACTTCAAATGTTGTGGGTGCTACCCTAATGAGAACATCCACCATGACCAAAACCTTCACTGTTTGAACCTTATTTCTTTGCCCACATTCATCCAAATGTCATGTGCACATATAAATAAACACAGCTATAACACAAACTATGGCCCTCATTATTAGTTCCCATGAACAGATCACTCTGGTAGAAAGGCCAGTCAATTCCTGCTCTATGTCCTCTGCTATGTGTCAGGGGGTATGTTTATGTGTGAATTGAAGTCAAGTAGGGTTGACTGATGGTTTCTGATGTGTCACAGCATTATGTGATGCAGTGGTGTTCATCAGACATGTCACATGACAAACATAGATAACCTCTTTACACCTGTTGGTAGGTACTTCCCCTTGGTAAGTGAGGAATGTACTATGACATGTGTGATGTACCATCAGAGTTGATAATATGCATGTTGGTTATCAGTGTGCATATGCTACATTTCCAGGGACACATATGTTGGTATCAGATGTGAGAATGTGATTGCCATGCTGATGTCCTGATTGCAGACATATATCTTGTCCATAGTCTACTTGTGTAGATACGATACATTGGCAATGATTGTCCACTCACAGCAGTGGCCCAGAGAGTACTGTGTCAACATCATGTGTAATTTTGTAGAACAATTTCATGCCTCACTGTTGGATATTATCATGTGTACTTGCTATAGCTATGTAGATATCACAAATGAGGCCAGGGTGTTTAGGAACATTCTATTTGACAAGAAACATGTGGTGCAGTTGTGGTAGTTCTCAAACACCTGTGTTTAGTTTGGTAAGTGTGACCTGACTGTTGGCGTGCATCATGGTTGTTGTACCAGTTATGTTAGCATCACCAATGCTTTTTCTCTGGGAATCCACCACCACGGACAAATGCCAGGCTTGCCATATCTGATATGTGGGTAGTGATGTTGTTTCTTATTCTGTGACAAAATGGTTTACTAATGTTGGTGTTAGCAAGGTCTGTTTCCCTCATTCCCATACAGCACAGTAATCTATTTAATACATACAAAATATAGTAAACTCCTAACTGTGTGTGCTTACTTGGTCCTTACATGAACATTATTTTTTGTCTACAGGAGACAAGTTTCATACGTTGCTGTGACCTGAGTCCATTGTTACCCCTTGCTATATCACAATTTGTGACTGCGTGTGTGACATTTGTACTACCTCCTTGACCAACATTTGGCAGGTGTGACATTTTGATATGTCATATGATGTTATGTGTCCATTGTGATTTGGTTGATCCCATGTCACTTGATGTAGGTATGGTTTGCATGAACCAGGCTTGCCTGCCTTTACTCGGCAACATACGTTATTGACTGGTACATGATATTTAGTTGAAATAATTTTGTAGTAAGCATTGGGTCTGTGTAATTGTTAAGCTACCTTACAATGGGAATCCATTGCTTGTCTTCTGGTTGACTATGTTGTTGTGATTAGGGTACCTGCATTAAGTGGAATAGTCACCTAGTCATGGTATGGTCAGTGTGATTTGTCTACTTCATTCATGGTATTGTAGGTTTTGGTTACCTTGCTTTGTTGGTTTATGACATTTGAAAAATTGAGGGACATACATAGTATTGAGTTGTTACATGTTGTTGGCACTTTACTGGAACTTCCTGGGGGGGGTCAGTGGACATGATGGTATATGATTTCTCCCTGATTTGTAATGGAAGTCTTATCATGTGTATGTGATGACCCTACTGCACCATCTATTTTCACCATCAGCACCAGCAGGTGAAAGAGACGAAACATAACTCAGTGGGGAAGCTTCTGGCCAGGCGACCTCCAATCACAACACCACAGACACCAGGGGACCCAGTGGCCCAGAGGGCAAGGGGAGTACCACGGGGGAGACGGGATCTGCAACATCTTCAACTGAGTCCTCCTCCAGTGGCCACTCCCTAGTGGTGGCTGACCCATCGGGAACCACTCCTCTACCATCTCTGTCTGCCGCCCCCAGTTCTATCACCACCCTCCCTGTAGCTCCCCACCCAGTTGTCCATGCCCACTCATCCAAGAGGGTCAGCGTCTCCTTTGCCGCAGGCACCTCTACCCTAGCCCCTGTTCCCCTGCTGCTCACAGTGAGAAGGCTATTGACCTCCTGTGGTCTATCTCTGTGGATCAGATGTCCATTGTGAATGCCATCCAGGGACTGACAAGCCAGATCCAACAGAGCTATGTGTTCATAGAGGGCATTCATTGTGCAATCTCTGGCCTACAGAGAACATTTTAGGCTCTGGCCTTCACACTGATGGCAGCCAGTCTACCGTCCCCCCTCCACCTTCCTCTTCCCAGTCCATCCACCTTCCCCGACCCAGCCAAAGTGCACAAATAGATGGGCATGCATCCACCTCAACATCCAAAGGTAGGGCAGACAAACATAAGCACCACAAGACACACCACCGACATGCACACAAACAACATCCACCTGCAGACACAGCAACAGTCACAACTTGCCCTGAGACCCCCTACCCACAGCATGACAGACAACACCTGGCACACCACACCAACATTCACCGATCCAGCCACCACATCTATCCTATCTACAGATACCATCCCAGCAGACCCTCAGACATCCACCCCAATCACCACACCTGCAGACACCACAACCACTGGCACACCTACATGCAGCACATCTCCCATAACTGCAGTCACTACCCAAACAGACAGCCATCCACCCACAGCGGGATCCCCCAGCACCTTCATCCCCCTCAGCCCAAGACACATAAATGCCCTCACTCACCCACCCAAAAGACACCCACCACACACAAGCACACCTCCCACAAGCACACACCCATGACATCCACTCCTACATGTCATACAATCACTCCCTCACCCTCCACACCCAAACCCCCTTCTGATGACTGTCCCCATGTGTCAAAAAGTATTTCTTTCCAACCTCAACCTTTTCCCAACTCTTCCTCATGACACCCCGGAAAGAATTGTTTCCTACCCCAATGCCATCCTTTCCACCTCCAAGGTCTCTGCTAACCCCTTTCCAGCACCCATGCCCCTCTCCCCACCAAGAAGAGGTCCATCCCTCCCAAGAAGGTTCTCCCCTCCCCTCCCAAACCCAAACCAACCTCCCCCACCACCCTCCAAGTACCCCTGAGGTGCCTGTCTGCCTCCTTGATGGCCGTACCTTTAGAGGTTACCTGGCAGTCAAGAGTCAAGTTGGGGCACCATTTATGTGCCTTTGGTGCAAATATTGGATATATGGACTGGCCAATGGCCTTGGACGTCTATTTTGTTTTGAAAAAATAATAATATATTATGAGCAACCAATTGTTGGTTTTCTGGTTATACCTTTGTCCTACATTTCCTTTCCTAGAGTTGCTCCTAGCTGACATTGGTTGGGTGCCAGTATTTTGTGGTGTATGCTGCTTGCTGTTTTATGTATCATGTGTGCAGTATGTGATGTTGTGTGCAGTGCAATTTTTCCCTAGGGGTAGAGTGTGTGTTGTGTGCTAGGTATGTGTATGTAGCTGAAATGTTGGTGTCCTGGTACTGTGTTTTGTTTGTCATGAAATGTGTTTGTTGTTGTGCTGTCGCTTTATGTGTTTTGACTGTTTGAGTCTGCGTGTATTGTGCGTGGCATAATAGGTTCGATATACTATGTGTGTGTGATGTGTGTGTTGATTGCTAGGTTATATGATAGTGTTCTTGTGTGTGTTCCATCACACATGGTTGTACACATGTGTGTCGAGTTCCTGACCAGTATTGGTTGTGAGTGTGTGACATGTGTTTGTATTTGTGCAGTTGTTGTGTTATTGTTATGAGTTTGTATGTTGAATGGGGATTTGTGAGGCTGTGCCTGTGCTGTGTGTAAATGTGTGGTATTGACATGTGATTTGTGTGCATGCTGCAGTGTACGTGATGTATATGTGTGGGTGTCCTTGATGCAGTATGTGAGTGCGTGTGTCACTATGCTGTTACGTGTGAGTGCAGCCCTTCACACCCCCCCTTTGGCATATAATATAACTGTACAAATTTGACCATTTCACATATGTAACAAGTGAGTGTGTGTACTTACGTTTGTTGTCATCCTCGTCTGCAGTCTCTATGATGTCTTTCGGCAAGCAGGAGCAGCAGGATGACGTCTAGTTGTAGTTCCATGGCAGCACCAGATGTGTATGACTTCCTGGAGGTGAGCGTCTTCTTTTATACTGTTTGTTTCTGCCTGGTGCTTCGTGGTTGCACATTGGCGGTGTTCAACCTCCCAATAGGTCCGGCGGAAACAAAGTCTTCCCCGGACTGTTTGTGCCTACATTTGACTGCGGTGGTCTATTCTGACAGGTGGTGCTGGTGGTCTTCTGTGTGCACCACCCCCAAACTCATTATTTGGTGGTCTTCTCTGCCAGCTTGTTGGCGGTCAGACTGCCACTGACAACATGATAGTCACAGGACTGCCAAACTCATACTGAGGCCCAAAGTCTAATGTATTTAGATAGCAAGGTTAAACTTTGCATAAAAACTAATGCCTCCTTGAAGCAGGCATTAACAAGGGGAGCTATGTTTATTTATTTAAAAAACACACATTGCATGTGTGCTGTGGGGCACAACATATACCCAATCAATCAAAGCATTTGTAAAGCGCACTACTCACCCATGAGGGTCTCAAGGCGCTGAGGGGGGGTGGGTGCTGCTACTGCTCAAACAGCCATGTCTTGAGGTGTCTCCTGAAGGTTAGTAGGTCCTGAGTCTGTCGCAGGTGGATAGGAAGAGTGTTCCACGTCTTGACGGCGAGGTGATAAACGATCTGCCACTGGCAGTCATTCTGAAGATGCGTGGGACGGTGACGAGGGAAAAGTCAGCGGAGCGAAGCTGTCGGGTCAGGGTGTAGAAGGAGGACCGTCTGTTGAGGTATTCTGGTCTGGTGTTGTGCAGTGCTTTGTGGGCATGGGTGAGGAGTTTGAACGTGATTCTCTTGTTGACGGGGAGTCAGTGCAGGTCTCTCAGGTGGGCTGTGATATGGCTGTGGCGGGGGATGTCCAGGATGAGGCGTGCAGCGGTATTCTGTATGCGTTGCAGTCTTTTCTGGAGCTTGCCCGTGGTTCCTGCGTAGAAGGCATTGCGGTAGTCCAATCTGCTGCTTACGAAGGCTTGGGTGACCATCCTTCTGGTTCCGGTGGGGATCCATTTGTAGATCTTCCAAAGCATGCGGAGGGTGTTGAAGCAGGAGGAGGAGACGGCGTTGACTTGCTGGGTCATTGATAGCGATGAGTCTAGGATGAATCCATGGTTGCATGCATAGTCGGTGGGTGTCAGTGCAGTTCCCAGTGTGTCAGGCCACCAGGAGTCATCCCAGGCAGAAGGGGTGGAGCTGAGGATGAGGACCTCAGTTTTGTCACAATTCACTTTCAGGCAGCTGTTCTTCATCCATTCGGCGAGGGCCTTCATTCCTTCATGGAGGTTGGTTTTGGTGGTGGCGGGATCCTTGGTGAGGGAAAGGATCAGCTGGGTGTCATCGGTGTAAGAGACGATGTTGAGGTTGTGAGATCAGACGATGTTTGCGAGCAGAGCCATGTAAACGTTTCATACTTCTGAGTTTGTCGTGGCATAGGAATTTGTACTGGAGTGTATGCTTCCATGAAAAATGCTATGCTAGACAGTGCACACTAACCTTTGCACCATGGTGCAAGGCTCTGCTTTGCAAAAGGCAGGCTGTCTTGCCGACCAGCAGAGGAGATAATGCTAGCAACAGGCCACGTTTTATAGAAATGGCTTTGCACTGTATTTGCCCATTGAGCAACACATGACAGCGAATTTGATTGCTGCATATTCATTTAATGAGAAATTTAGTTAATCTGGCTCTGCGTGCATTCCAAAGGATGTTCGCTATTTATACCATTCCCTGAGGTGTTGATTAATGTGGAAATATTACCTGATCTAAATGTGGTGGTTAGAAATGGGGTCTCTAGTTGGCAGTCAGTTTACATACTGTGTAAGTAGCGATCTTCTCTCTTTAATTAGTGTAAGGGAGATACACGGCTCAGATAACCCTGCTCAACCCCTTGGTAGCTTGGCACAGGCAGTCAGGCTTATCTCATAGGCAATGTGTAAAGTATTTGTACCAACACGCATAGTAACACAGTGAAAACACCACAAAAGGACTCC
This sequence comes from Pleurodeles waltl, assembly GCF_031143425.1. Lineage (NCBI taxonomy): Eukaryota > Metazoa > Chordata > Amphibia > Caudata > Salamandridae > Pleurodeles > Pleurodeles waltl. Next base: position 1,739,876,437 of record NC_090444.1, read on the forward strand.
ACACCAATTTAGAAAAATAGACGATATTTATCTAAATCAAACAAGACCAAAAGAACCAAAATCCACAATAGACAAGCAAAGATATGAATTTTTAAAATAAAAAGAGTCTTCATCCATAGAAATCAATGGATGAGTTGTTTTAACACAAAGTACCTGGTATGCGTCAAAAATAAAGCCTCACGGGCAAGCATGCATTGACTCCTTATTCGCAAGTGAGGCCATGCATTGATTCTGTCTCCGTCAGGTAAGTGATACGTTGATTCTTTACTTCCAGGGAAGAGATGCATCGATTTCCCAACAAGCAACATCAGGTCTCTATGGAGATGTTGAAGTTTTTGGTGCCCAGGACTGATGCGTGGAAAATCTGGATGCACAGCAGTGATGATTCGGCACTGAGCTGTCCATGTGTTAAACTCAACAGTGCTGAATCAATTTTTCAACCGTGGGGCAGGCACTGCATCGATTTTCTGCCAATTGGCTCCGGTCCATGGATTTTCCATCTGGATCTGCTAGCGTTTCCTTCCAGGGGCCCAGGGAATGGATGTGGCACCACTTGGCAAGTAAGGGGGTCTCAGCAATAGAGCCCAGGAGCTGGCAGATGAAGTCTTTGGTGTCCCTGAGACTTCTTACCAGAAAGCCAGCTCAGTCCAAGCTCCCAGAAAATTTTCACAAGCAGGACATACAGCAAAGTCCGGTCTTTGTCCTCTCTAAGGCAGAAGCAGCAACTGTAGGCCAACCCAGCAAAGCACATACAGCAAGGAGGCAGTACTCCTCTTCTAGCTCTTCAGCTCTTCTCTTTGGCTCTGGTTCCTCTTGAACCAGAAGTGTTCTAAAAACTGGGGTTTTGGGTCCACTAATTCTACTCATGTCTGCCTTTGAAGTAGGCAAACTTCAAAGGAAAGTCTCTTGCTCACAAGTTACTGCCTTGCCCCAGACACACTGCAGGGGGGTGTACACCCCTGTTTGAGGACCAGCATAGCCCTTTCAGGTGCACATGGCAGCTCCTCCTTCACCACTGTAGCTCAGGAAGACTCATCAGGATATGCAGGATGTTGGACCTGGCTTTTTGACAGGGACATCCCCAAACTTTTTGCCTCCTTCCTCCTATTTTTTCTGACCTGTTGTTGTTGGCTTTTGACCTCTGAGCACTTTACCACTGCTAACCAGTGCTAAAGTGCATATGCTCTCTGTGTAAATTGTACTATTGATTGGTTTATCCATGATTGACTATTTAATTTACCTGTAAGTCCCTATTAGAGTGCACTACATGTGCCTAGGGCATGTAGATTAAATGCTACTAGTGGGCCTGCAGCACTGGTTGTGCCACCCACCTCAGTAGCCCCTTAACCTTGTCTCAGGCCTGCCATTGCAAGGCCTGTGTGTGCAGTTTCACTGCCACTTCGACTTGGCATTTAAAAGTACTTGCCAAGCCTAGAACTCCCCTTTTTCTACATATAAGTCATCCCTAATGTGTGCCCTAGGTATCCCCTAGAGCAGGGTGCTGTGTAGGTAAAAGGCAGGACATGTACCTGTGTAGTTATATGTCCTGGTAGTGTAAAACTCCTAAATTCGTTTTTACACTACTGTGAGGCCTGCTCCCTTCATAGGCTAACATTGGGGCTGCCCTCCTACACTGTTGAAGTGGCAGCTGCTGATCTGAAAGGAGCAGGGAGGTCATATTTAGTATGGCCAGAATGGTAATACAAAATCCTGCTGACTGGTGAAGTCGGATTTAATATTACTATTCTAGAAATGCCACTTTTAGAAAGTGAGCATTTCTTTGCCCTAAAATCTTGTTGTGCCCTTCAATCCACGTCTGGCTAGGTTTAGTTGACAGCTCCTTGTGCATTCACTCAGACACACCCCAAACACAGGGTACTCAGCCTCACTTGCATACATCTGCATTTTGAATGGGTCTTCCTGGGCTGGGAGGGTGGAGGGCCTGCCCTCACACAAAGGACTGCCACACCCCCTACTGGGACTCTGGCAGACAGGATTGAGCTGAAAGGGAACTTGGGGCATTTCTTAGAGACTCTTTGAAATCACCCCCACTTCAAAGGCACAACTTAGTATAAAACAGGGCCTCTGCCCTACCTCATCAGACACTTGCTGGAGAAGAAACCTGAACCAGAAACTACATCCTGCCAAGAAGAACTGCCTGGCTGCTCAAAGGACTCACCTGTCTGCTTTCTCCAAAGGACTGCTGTCTTGCTGTTGCCCTGCTGCCTTGCTGAACTCTTGTCTGGCTGTGAAAGTGCTCTCCAAGGGCTTGAATAGAGCTTGCCTCCTGTTCCTTGAAGTCTCAGGACCAAAAAGACTTCTTCCTTTCACGTGGACACTCCGTGCGCCGAAAATTTCGACGCACAGCTTGTTTCGCGGCGAGAAAAACGCCGCACACCGACGCTGATCAACGCGACGCCCTCGGGACGATCGAGACTTCGACGCACAACCTCGCAAGGACAAAGCCGCCCGACTTCCAAGGAGAAATCGACGCGACGCCTACCGTGAGTGCGAAACTTTGACGCACGGCCTCGCAAGGACAACGCCGCCCGACTTCCAAGGAGAAATCGACGCGACGCCTGCCGTGAGACCAAAATTTCGACGCACGGCCTCGCAAGGACAACGCCGCCCGACTTCCAAGGAGAAATCGACGCGACGCCTACCGTGAGATCGAAACTTCGACGCGCAGCCCCGCAGAACGACGCGCAGCCGGAAAATAAGCAGGAGAATCGACGCACAGACCCGGGACATCTGGTAATCCTCGCGATCCACAAAAAGAGACTGTCTGCACGCCGGAAAACGACGCCCGACTTCCCCGCGTGGAAAAGAACGACGCAAGTCTGTGTGTGCTGAGCGGAAAACGACGCACACACCCCTTTTTCCACGCATCTCTTCTCCTGTGGCCCTCTGAGGAGATTTCCCACCAGAAACCAGGTACTCTGTGCTTGAAAGACACTTTATTGCTTTTTAAAGACTTAAAGACTCTTAATATCACTTTTCAGTGATATCTTTACAAATTCGTATTGCAACTTTGATCGTTTTGACCTACAATTATCCAGATAAATATTCTATATTTTTCTAAACACTGTGTGGTGTATTTTTGTGGTGTTATACTATGGTGTTGTATGATTTATTGCACAAATGCTTTACACATTGCCTTCTAAGTTAAGCCTGACTGCTCGTGCCAAGCTACCGGAGGGTGAGCACAGGCTGATTTTGGATTGTGTGTGACTTACCCTGACTAGAGTGAGGGTTCTTGCTTGGACAGAGGGCAACCTAACTGCCAACCAAAAACCCCATTTCTAACATTGGTGATCAGCGGTGAGGATAGGACTTGTGTTTGTGCAGTGACATACAGTAGCTAAGTATTTCACTACCTACCCACAGTTGAAGGTCAACTTGATTTTTCATCTCTTTTTTGACTTTTGGTCTCTGATGTCCTCCTGGATATACTATTGATATTTTGGACTTTGGATTTTGGTTTTTGCTGGTAAGATCCTATCAGAATGGGATCGCTTACCTACTTATTCTTTTTGCCTACTGACCACCTCACTAAGGCTGACCTAAGGAAGCTTTGCAGAGAATGTGGCCTTCCTGTAGCAAAGAGATCTACTAAAGCAGAGATGCTACATGCCTACATAGTCTGGGAGGAAGACAGATGGGCAGAGAGAGAGGCAGCAAGAAACCAAATGACTAAGTACCCCTCAGAGGAGGAGGAGGACGACTCAGATGAGGAAAGAGACCCAGTGAAAAAAGAATGGCTCATGGCTCAAGCACGGTGGATGGAAGAGCTAGATGAGTTTATTGAAAGGGCTGAGGCAGCAAGTCTCTTAGCCCTGGAAGAAGAAAAGATTGCAGCTCAAGAGCTGAGCTGTAAAGAGCTGAAACTGGAGGCCGGAAGGGCTGAGTCCAGTTCAGATGGTGGCAGCAAAAATCTTGCATCTAGTACTGCTGAAGAAGGGCACAAGCCCAGAGATGTGGTACCCAACTTGAAGAAGAGAGTTGACACACCCCAGGCGGTTCAAGGGTATGAGGTAGTTCCCGTTATGCACAGGGTCCCTGAGAAGGATTGGGGAACTGGCACAGGGAGTCATATTCCTACTGGGGGGAGGGACACTTTACTGACTCTAGCAGAGAGTGACAGAGAAAAGGGTTCCCCCCTGGTGGACGTCCTGGATATAGAGTGTAGAGACATCCCAGAAGAGTTTGGGTTGAGTGTCAGGGACAGACAGAAACTGTCTCACCAGTCTCAAGAGGGTGATGTAGAGTGCTTTTCCAAGGCTGAGTTACTAGGTGGTTGGGTGAAGGGTACTGTGGTTAATACATGTGAAGGGCAGAGTGATGTAATTGCTGGAGAGCATATGTCTGGTCCTTATTTTCCAGAGCTATGCCAACACCAGGTGGAGTGTGAGTTCTCTGACCCCAGGGAACTTACAGTGGAGGCAGACTTTTGGGTGAGTACCAGAGAGTCTGAAGAGGCATTTGGGGGTGCTCCTGAAGGGAGTGGTCTAGGTGGTTCCCGACCAAGTGAGGTGGGAGAGGATTGTAGTGTCCCAGGTAGGTCTCAGAGCCTAACCTGTACCGTAGGGCCACCTTTTGAGGGAAGCCCCGCAGTGTCAGAAGAACTTGGGGGGATGACTGTAGACAGCATCCCAACAGTTCTGGTGTCTGGCAGTACCACTCCTAGTGAGGGGGTGCAGAAGTCCAGACATAGGGTTGAGTGGGGGTGGCAGACCCCAGTGGAGGATCTTGAAAGTCAGGGGTCAGCTCTGAGAGCAGAGCCCCCCAGGAATGACCCAGGTGAGACCGTTTCTGGTTTGGGGGAAACCCAGACTCTGCCGGATGGGCAGAGGTCGGGAGACCTGCGCCAACCAGACTCTTGTGTGGCCCTTGGGGACGGCGTGTCCCTTGTGGGGGGTGAGAGTGCCCCCCAGGAAGTCCTGGCATGCCAGGCAAAGATTCAACCTCAGGGTGTCGACTCTGGGTTGGATGGCCAGGTTCAGAGGTTAAACTCTGACCTGGTGGGAGGTAGGTGTGCCTCCCAGAAAGTCCTGGGGTGCCAGGCAATTGCCCAACCTCAGGGTGGTGACTCTGGGTTGGCTTACCAGGTGAAGAGGTCAAACTCTGACCTGGTGGGGGGTAGGTGTGCCCCCCAGAAAGTCCTGGCGTGCCAGGCAGTTGTCCAACCTCAGGGTGTCGACTCTGGGTTGGATGGCCAGGTTCAGAGGTTAAACTCTGACCTGGTGGGAGGTAGGTGTGCCTCCCAGAAAGTCCTGGGATGCCAGGCAATTGCCCAACCTCAGGGTGGTGACTCTGGGTTGGCTAACCCGGTTCAGAGGTCAAACTCTGACCTGGTGGGGGGTAGGTTTGCCCCCCAGAAAGTCCTGGTATACCAGGCAATGGTTCAACCTCAGGGTGGTGACCCTGGGTTGGAGAACCCGGCTCAGAGGTTAAACTCTGACCTGGTGGGAGGTAGGTGTGCCTCCCTGAAAGTCCTGGCCTGCCAGGCAATGGTTCAACCTCAGGGTGGTGACTCTGGGTTGGATATCCAGGTTCAGAGGTTAAACTCTGACCTGGTGGGGGGTAGGTGTGCCCCCCAGAAAGTCCTGGCGTGCCAGGCAATTGTTCAACCTCAGGGTGGTGACTCTGGGTTGGATACCCAGGTTCAGAGGTTAAACTCTGACCTGGTGGGGGGTAGGTGTGCCTCCCAAGAAGCCCTGCTGTGCCAGGCAATTGTCCAACCTCAGGGTGTTGACTCTGGGTTGGATGACCAGGTTCAGAGGTCAAACTCTGACCTGGTGGGGGGTAGGTGTGCCCCCCAGAAAGTCCTGGCGTGCCAGGCAATTGCCCAACCTCAGGGTGGTGACCCTGGGTTGGAGAACCAGGCTCAGAGGTTAAACTCTGACCTGGTGGGAGGTAGGTGTGCCTCCCAGAAAGCCCTGGTGCGCCAGGCAATTGTTCAACTTCAGGGTGGTGACTCTGAGTTGAATGGCCCAGTTCAGAGGTTAAACTCTGACCTGGTGGAGGGTCAGTGTGCCCTCCAGGAAGTCCTGGCGTGCCAGGCAATTGTTCAACTTCAGGGTGGCGACTCTGAGTTGAATGGTCAGGTGCAGAGGTTAAACTCTGACCTGGTGGGGGGTAGGTGTGCCCCCCAGAAAGTCCTGGTTTGCCAGGCAGTGATCCAGTGTGAGGGTACAGACCCTGGGCTGGAAGACCAGGTTCAGGGTGTCCCCCGGACCTGGAGAGAGGGGCTACTGATAACAGTGCCCCTACCCTATTGTCTTCTGAGGAGGCCACTCCTAGTTGGAGAGTGCTGGACCCCAGAAGGGAGGGCAGGGGGAGGGAAGCCTCACCCCGGGCCCTAGTCCAACCTGAAGGTACAGACCCCAGGTTGGAGGGCCAGTTGCAGGTTAACAGCCCTGCACTGGTGGAGGAATGGTACAGGGCGACTTCTATAAGCACCCTGACCATGGTGGACTCTGGGGGTACCGCTCCAGGAGGGAGGGTACAGAGCCCCAGAGGGGAGGACCAGGTTCAGGCTGTCATCCCTGACCTGGTGGAAGGGAGAGTGGTTAAAGGGTGCCCAGCACCTGGGGCTACCGCCCCCCACTCTCCACAGCCACAGTGGTGGGAGAGCTTTGAGAGGCCTGGGGCCTGGCTCTCATCCCTGACAACTGTCAGTAACCACAGTGGCTTGCTGTCCGGGTGGACAGAGTTATCCCTGGGGAGGGGACAAGTGTCACACCCCGGGGATAGAATGGGTAACACCACTGTGTTGGTCCTGGTGGTACTATCCTGCTCCTGGGATACATCTGTGAGCAATGTCAGGTTAGGTGCTGCACAGATGGGATCCGCAGGAAAGGAGAAAGGTTCCCCATGGATGGGCTTAGTGGGCCCTGAGAGTATGGACAGAGGGATCCAATTGGAGTCAGGAAGGCGAAGAACTGGAGCATGCCCCTGCTGTTGTGGGCCTGGGTCCTTGTTCTGTCGCCTCAAACAGGGAAGTACATCAGGATAGTGATTGTTCTCCCCTGGCTTTAGGCTGGTGGGGGGTCATGTTGGACCTGGCTTTTTGACAGGGACATCCCCAAACTTTTTGCCTCCTTCCTCCTATTTTTTCTGACCTGTTGTTGTTGGCTTTTGACCTCTGAGCACTTTACCACTGCTAACCAGTGCTAAAGTGCATATGCTCTCTGTGTAAATTGTACTATTGATTGGTTTATCCATGATTGACTATTTAATTTACCTGTAAGTCCCTATTAGAGTGCACTACATGTGCCTAGGGCATGTAGATTAAATGCTACTAGTGGGCCTGCAGCACTGGTTGTGCCACCCACCTCAGTAGCCCCTTAACCTTGTCTCAGGCCTGCCATTGCAAGGCCTGTGTGTGCAGTTTCACTGCCACTTCGACTTGGCATTTAAAAGTACTTGCCAAGCCTAGAACTCCCCTTTTTCTACATATAAGTCATCCCTAATGTGTGCCCTAGGTATCCCCTAGAGCAGGGTGCTGTGTAGGTAAAAGGCAGGACATGTACCTGTGTAGTTATATGTCCTGGTAGTGTAAAACTCCTAAATTCGTTTTTACACTACTGTGAGGCCTGCTCCCTTCATAGGCTAACATTGGGGCTGCCCTCCTACACTGTTGAAGTGGCAGCTGCTGATCTGAAAGGAGCAGGGAGGTCATATTTAGTATGGCCAGAATGGTAATACAAAATCCTGCTGACTGGTGAAGTCGGATTTAATATTACTATTCTAGAAATGCCACTTTTAGAAAGTGAGCATTTCTTTGCCCTAAAATCTTGTTGTGCCCTTCAATCCACGTCTGGCTAGGTTTAGTTGACAGCTCCTTGTGCATTCACTCAGACACACCCCAAACACAGGGTACTCAGCCTCACTTGCATACATCTGCATTTTGAATGGGTCTTCCTGGGCTGGGAGGGTGGAGGGCCTGCCCTCACACAAAGGACTGCCACACCCCCTACTGGGACTCTGGCAGACAGGATTGAGCTGAAAGGGAACTTGGGGCATTTCTTAGAGACTCTTTGAAATCACCCCCACTTCAAAGGCACAACTTAGTATAAAACAGGGCCTCTGCCCTACCTCATCAGACACTTGCTGGAGAAGAAACCTGAACCAGAAACTACATCCTGCCAAGAAGAACTGCCTGGCTGCTCAAAGGACTCACCTGTCTGCTTTCTCCAAAGGACTGCTGTCTTGCTGTTGCCCTGCTGCCTTGCTGAACTCTTGTCTGGCTGTGAAAGTGCTCTCCAAGGGCTTGGATAGAGCTTGCCTCCTGTTCCTTGAAGTCTCAGGACCAAAAAGACTTCTTCCTTTCACGTGGACACTCCGTGCGCCGAAAATTTCGACGCACAGCTTGTTTCGCGGCGAGAAAAACGCCGCACACCGACGCTGATCAACGCGACGCCCTCGGGACGATCGAGACTTCGACGCACAACCTCGCAAGGACAAAGCCGCCCGACTTCCAAGGAGAAATCGACGCGACGCCTACCGTGAGTGCGAAACTTTGACGCACGGCCTCGCAAGGACAACGCCGCCCGACTTCCAAGGAGAAATCGACGCGACGCCTGCCGTGAGACCAAAATTTCGACGCACGGCCTCGCAAGGACAACGCCGCCCGACTTCCAAGGAGAAATCGACGCGACGCCTACCGTGAGATCGAAACTTCGACGCGCAGCCCCGCAGAACGACGCGCAGCCGGAAAATAAGCAGGAGAATCGACGCACAGACCCGGGACATCTGGTAATCCTCGCGATCCACAAAAAGAGACTGTCTGCACGCCGGAAAACGACGCCCGACTTCCCCGCGTGGAAAAGAACGACGCAAGTCTGTGTGTGCTGAGCGGAAAACGACGCACACACCCCTTTTTCCACGCATCTCTTCTCCTGTGGCCCTCTGAGGAGATTTCCCACCAGAAACCAGGTACTCTGTGCTTGAAAGACACTTTATTGCTTTTTAAAGACTTAAAGACTCTTAATATCACTTTTCAGTGATATCTTTACAAATTCGTATTGCAACTTTGATCGTTTTGACCTACAATTATCCAGATAAATATTCTATATTTTTCTAAACACTGTGTGGTGTATTTTTGTGGTGTTATACTATGGTGTTGTATGATTTATTGCACAAATGCTTTACACATTGCCTTCTAAGTTAAGCCTGACTGCTCGTGCCAAGCTACCGGAGGGTGAGCACAGGCTGATTTTGGATTGTGTGTGACTTACCCTGACTAGAGTGAGGGTTCTTGCTTGGACAGAGGGCAACCTAACTGCCAACCAAAAACCCCATTTCTAACACAGGACACATCTCAGCTCCTTTTTTTGTCACTGTCTGGAGGGAATTCACAAACAGCCCAACTGTCAAGCTGACCCAAACATGGATTCCACAGGCAGGCAGAGGCACAGAATGGTTAAGCAAGAAAATGCCCACTTTCTAAAAGTGGAATTTTTCAACAGACAATCTAAAGACCAACTCTACCAAAATATGTTTTTTTGTTTTTTTTTACATTTGTGAGTTCAGAGACCCCAAACTCTAAAGTTATATCTGCTCTCAAAGGGAAACCATGATTAAAAGATGTTTAAAGGCAGTCCCGATATTAACCTATGGGAGAGATAGGCCTTGCAATAGTGAAAAACAAATGTGGCAGTAGATCACTGTCAGGACATGTAAAACACATCAGTACATGTCTTACCTTTAAAATACACTGCATCCTGCCCAAGGGGCTACCAAGGGCCTACCTTAGGGATGACTTGCATGTAGTAAAAGGGAAGGTTTAGGCCTGGCAAGTGGTTACACTCGCCAGGTCGAACTGGCAGTACACAACTGCAACCAGACAATGCAGTGGCAGGTCTGAGACATCTTTACATGGCTACTCATGTGGGTGCACAATCAGTGCTGCATGCCCAGTAGTAGCATTTGCTTTACAGGCCCTCAAGTGCACTTTACAAGGAACTTATTAGTAAATCAAATATGCCTATCAGGGATAACCAGTCACCAATACAATTCAAACAGAGAGCATATGCACTTTAGCACTGGTTAGCAGTAGTAAATTGCCCAGAGTTCTAAAGCCAACAAAATCAGTTAACAAAAATAGGAAGAAGGAGGCAAAAAGTTTGGGGAGGTACTGTATAATGCAAATGGAACAATAGTTATAATGGAATCATAGAAACAACACCACATGCCACAAGCTCCTCATTTATTGTCACTTTACTCTAAATTCAGTGCATTGGATGTTGTGCTTATGCTGAAGCAATTATGAATCAGTGTGATAAGCTTGCCACCTTTTTTATTGAAGTCATATAAAATATATTAAGTCCAATCATTGGTATGCTACCAAAAGATCAACATTATATATAACATTAAAGCTGACACCAAACATGCCTATATTTTTAATAATGTTGTATTTACTATTGGAAACGTAATTTCAAAACTTACTGCAAAGTCCCTGTAGGCAGTGCTCCTTGCAATCAGCACACGGATCCCCTGCTTTGTATGGTTCATTTATGGTTTCTTCATCATTGCCTCTGGAAATATCAATTCGAGAATATTAGACAATCTGCAGTTGACCCAAAGGACAAATGTGAAACTGTGAATGTTACTGTGACCATAAACGTACCTACATGGACGAAAACAATTGATAGAATTGCATTTTATGTTTCTGCATTTTTTTTTTCAGAAAGCGGCTGGTTTTTAAATAGTAGATCCTAATTTTCTACTAGGCTTCGAACCAATGACAATCTACCACCATTTCCTTCTTTAACGATTTTGACATACTAATTTACCAAAAAAATAAACATTTTCTCTTATTTTGTACACATTTCCTAAAATTTCACCATTCACTGGCATAGCATTGATGATGTAATGATTGTGAAACAGGAATGTATTTTGTTCATGTAAGATGTAACGGCCTGATTTATCAAAGTATTTTACCCTTTCTGTGTCAATCTAGAAATATGTTGATCCACAAGGGACTATGCTACTTACTTCACCCCTTAATTATTCCACCCAACAGTTGTAGACGTCATTACCCATTTGTGGTGATTCTCTTGCTTCTCGTGCTCCAGGACGTAGGGGAATACTCCTGGCTTTATCTGACGAGAACCCATTATTCTTTCTCCTTTTTTGTTCTCTTCATTGCTCAAGTTGTGAGAAGTAATGTACATCTCATATGTATTTGTATTTTAAGAAACCGGTTTAATATTTGTCTGTATTACTATCAATGATGGAGTCTGAAGGGTTGTTGCAGAATGGGAGCTCTGCTGTTTAACAACTCTTTCCCACCCACCTCACCTAGAGACGAGAAGCACGGGGTTTCCACTGGCAGAATCTCAGCTTGCATCACTGGCCCTGGTGGCCCCTCCAGGTCACATGACGTATGGAGAAACTCTAATAGGAGCAGTGTGACAATCACTAGATTTCCCTGCTTAGGACTGCCATACAAGGCTTGTCAGTCCCAGAGAGAGAAATCTTTCTGTGGTCCTGAGCACCGAAAGAAGTCTGCCTGTATAATAGGGCCATTGATATTTTTCAATTTTGAAGAGCAAACTTCACTGTGGAACCTCATTCTTTAAAAAAAAAATGTTTGCCATGCAGCGCAATGATTTACTACACAGAGCTCTGTTTTACATGATGACAGATTGGTTGTCTGGCTAGTATCACTTGTATAACACAATAGCAAACTACACAAATATACATTTCTAGGTGATGGATAGCATGTTTTCTTCAGGATAGCTGGAAGTGTCTGAAAATGTGATGACACTGAGGTCAGATGATCTGATGTGTTTCAAGTGATTGAGTATGGGCCTCATTTATTTCTTGGCAGAGGTGCCAACGGCCAAATTAAGAAATGTCCACCAGACTAGCGGACATTTTAGACATTATCAGGAACCATCATGATATTGTTTCCTGTCAATGGATAGTCATTTTACTGTATGGCTCCGTCAACATGGACGAGCATTACGGCAAAATTACGACGTTTTTTATTTTCAAAAAGAAATTGCACAGAAGGACTTTTATTTTGAAGATAAAAAAAACAACAACAACAATGCTCCTTTGCCATAATCTTTTTCTCCCAAGGGGGGGGGGGGGGCATTAAGCACTTTTTAGTGCTCCTTATTGCTAGAATTTTCCTGGTGGTGAAAGGCATTGAAAAACAACCATATATTCACCCATCTAAATGTGGTGGGTAGACGTATAGACAAATATTCGAAGACGCTTACTCTGTTGGGCCTCATTTTCTAGAAACTGGTGCATCGGCATCAATGCACTCGTTTTCTAGCGCCAGCCCCAACCCCCATAACAACGCCATTGTAGTGCTACATTTATGATAAAGTGCTCCATGGAGTGTTATTCCACAGATACATCAGAAATTCTGAGGCATCTGTTGGTGTAAAAGTGGGGCAGTGCTGGAGTAGCATCAGTAATCTGCTCTCAGCAGGCATTAAAAAAGTCTTCCACAGGTCTTCAGGTCCAGGAATCCATCTTTGGCATCTTGCAGTCTCTTCTAGTTCTTGCATAATCTTCTTTCTCATGTTCTTGTGTGTTCTCGGAAAGTTACTTTGATTTACTCCTCCTTTACTGGGCTCTGGGGTGGGTTCAATTATTTACCTTTGGTGCTTTCTAATACTCCCAGCACCCCTCTACACACTACACTTTCCAAGGTGGGAAACCGACCTTCACATTCCATTTTATTTGTATACGGTTTGTGTTCCCCCTAGGCCCATTTCTAACTATTGTGATTTTCACTATTTGCATGGTTTTCTAACTGTTTTTACAGCTATTTCTGCATACTAGTGTATATATTTTGTGTATTACTTACTTTCTAAGGGAGTATAGTCTCTACGGTATCTTTAGCATTTGTGTCACATAAATAAAGTACTGTTATTTTTGTAACACTGAGTATTTTCTTTCATGTGTGTGAGTACTATGTGACTATAGTGGTATTGCAAGAGCTTTGTATGTCTCCTAGTTAGGCCTTGGCTGCTCTTCCACACTACCTGTAGAGAGCATGGCTTCTAGACACTGACTACATTTCAATAATAAGGGATAACTGGACCTGGTATAAGGTGTACTTACCTTTGGTACCCACTACAAACCAGGCCAGCCTCCTACATTGGTGGTGCAGTGGTGGGATAAGTACTTGCAGTTGCCGTTTTCACTCTGTCACCGGTGATTTCCACAGAAAGGAATACTCTGTACCTAGAGCTATACATATATATACCTGGTACAGGGTTCTAGTCTCTTACCTTCCTTTCCAAGAGACTAGAGGTTAGGTTTTCCTTATATCACACTAACACTCACACTACATCGTGTCTACTGCTGGGCCTATCTCTGAGGTCATGGGTACTCCCTATGAGGGCATGACCTTCAAAGAACTGAAGGGGCTTTGTTGAGGGAGAAAACTAGATGTAAGGAAGAACCCTATCAAAAATGTAGTTCTGAGCCTCCTTATTCAGGATGGCCAGGAACATACTGGTAGCCAGGAGGAGGAGGAGGAAGATTCTACACCCATAGAGTCAGGGAATCATCCTGTAGATTCTGAGGAGGGCTCTTCCAAAGATCTTCCACCTAGCAGACCTACTAGTGTAGCTGGCAGTGGGAGGGGTAGTCACTCAGGTAGGGCTCCCTTCACACCTAGAGGTCAGGTCACTGGGGTCTCCAAAGTTATGGAAAGAACTACCTCTGCCCATTCCCATATCACCTCAGTTTCTGAGGGATCCCATGGTTCAACTCCAGGTAATGACTCCATAAATAGGGAGCTCAATAAACTGAGCCTTGAAGAGGCCAGGCTGAGGCTGCAGCAACAACAGCTAGCCCTAAATATGGAGGCCTTGGCTGTGGAAAGAGAAAGGCAGGGGTTGGGGTTAGTGCCCCATGGTGGCAGCAGCAGTTTCAGGGAGGACACCATTGATTCCAGAAATGTACATAACATTGTTCCCTCATACAAGATGGGGGATGACATTCACAAGTGGTTTGCTGCACTTGAGAGGGCCTGTAAAGTTCAGAGGGTGCCTTAAATGCAGTGGGCTGCTATTCTTTGGTTGTCCTTCTCTGATAAGGGGAGGGACAGACTCCTTACTGTCAGGGAGGAGGACTCACACAATTATAGTATCCTTAAGAATGCATTCTTAGGTCTGGCCTCGAGTCGAGATGGCCGCCTAGGGAACGAGCTCCGTGGAGCGGCAGGCCTCTGGACGGGGCAGCGGCACTAGGTGTGCGCTGAAGTGCTCCACACCACATGCTGGAAGGATGCTGGGGGCCACCGATGCTGGGGGCCCCTTGGGTGGCCGCAGGAGGCGCTCGATTCCACCAGCAGGGAGCGCAGGGGAAACGGCGGCCTGGCGGCCTTTGATCAGATGAGGAGCCACGGCCTTGTGTGATCTGGAGGTCCGGCTTGGAGCGCGCAGATGACTGGGGGCCTGGGAAGCCCTGAAAAAGGCTGTGTACGGTGGCGATAGGGTTGTCGGGCGAGGGGGGGGCCTGGACAGCAGCCACGCCCACGTCCATTTGTGTGCCTTCGCCCGCTCTATTTTTTATTTTACCGTCCAATACTGCCTTCCCTCCTTGTAGCTGTAAGGCGGGTTGCACCTGGGCCAGTGTTTGGAGCCCCGGCTTTGGCACGCCCGCCACCTGGTCCCTGATGGAGGAGAGAGGAAGAGTGGCCTGCCCTGCCCTCGCATAACCGCTGGTCCCCCCCTCCCAGGCAGTTATTGGGGGGCCCGTATTGAGGAGGTGGCGGAGGGAGAAGGCACCCTAGAGTGGTCGCCATGAACACACCAGGAGCACGGTGGAGAGGTGTGATGGGGGACGATCCCTGATTGTTGGCGGCGGAGGAGGGCCATGGAACAAGATCACAGAAACGGAGGCTTGCGAGGTGAGGAGGGGCACATAGTGGGGCGATACCAGGCGGTTTCATACAGTGGGCCTATGCATCTCCTGGAACGACGAGACTCTTTATCATGCGCCCTGTTGGCAGCGCTGGGGGTCCCTAATTGGACTGTCTGGAAGGAACCATTCACGACAGTGTTTGCTGCGGTGCAAGACCCAAGTACTACTATTGCTACTACCCCTGTATCGCTCTGAACCATCGGGTTGGAGCGCCAACAATACTTGACTGGCCTCCCTGGCACTGGCCCAACGGAGGGCTCTCTATCTTGTCGCTCCTCTCCCTGGTGGACCATAAATGACGGGGCCCAGCATCCTCCCCACTGATTGCGATTTTCGTCCATTGATCACTGAAGTCCCGGTGAACGCTCTCTGACCATAGCCGGGGTCTGGTCACTGCTTAAGAGACAACACACCTCCCCCCTCCTTCTTCTCTTCTTTTCTTGCATCGCCCGCCTGCTGTCCTGCGTATGCCGCACCCTGGGTTGATACCTTCCCGATCCTTATCAATACTGGGGAGCGTGCGATGCCCGGCTGAAGGACGACAAGCAAACACCCGGGTAAGCCGTCCCGGCAACCGCTCTTCTCTGAAGCCTTGCTTCACCAGGGAGTCCTACCCATGGAGGAGCACTCCCTCACCGCACCCAGTAGAATGGCAGAAACCACACAGGGTGCGACCATGGACCATATCCTGCAGGAGATCTCGGTGGTGGGCTGCAAGCTGGAAGGTATGGACAGTGCCATGGCACTCTGACGGCGGAGACGAAATGCATGCGTTTGGACATAGCAGGCTTTCAGACACAGGTTCCGGGTCTAGAACAGCGAGTAACAATGGCGGAAACACGCATCGCCTCCTGGGTGGACAGTGACCAAGAACTCCTGTACCTCTGAAGCAAACTGATTGACATAGAGTACAGGAGCCGCAGATACAATGTTCACTTTCTGGGGTTCCCGGAAAATATTGAGGGCACTGACATACACTCTTATCTACGGGAGACCCTGCCCAAGCTGACTGGCATTATTTTTGACCCGCCCCTGGAATTTCAAAGGGTGCACAGCCTAGGTCCCAAGCGGTGAGACGATGCCACCCGCCCTCGCCCAATCATAGCGTGCTTGCTGCGCCATGTGCAAACCCGTCAACTATTGCAGGCGGCCAGAACGCACGGCCCATTTTGGCTGGATGACCGGGAGGTTAGACTAATGGCCGACTTCTCCAAGGAAACTAGCGAGCGTAGGAGGGCTTTCTTGGACCTTCGACCCGTCTCCGTCAGCTGGACATGAAATACGGCTTATTCGAGCCAGCCAGGATGTGGATCACCAAAAAAGGAGTGTCAAAAGACTTTTATGACCCCGATGATCTACAAATGTTTTTGAATGGACTTCAGCACTAGACCCAGTCTATGGACACTGCATCATTGATCCTTCCTCAAGACCCGCTTGGGCCGCTCCCCGGTGTCACCTCTTCCGCTTCTGCTCCTGAAGACACAGGATGGCCCGCCGCTGGTCCTCATCCTAGTGGGAGGGACATGGAGAGACTCACAAAGAGCTATGATGATAGGGGCAAGTGCTGCAGGCAGTGGCGATGTATATGCAGATAGCTGACAGGGACAAGTCTCGCTCACCTCTGAAACCTACTTTGACCCCCACGTGAGGACAAGGAAACATAATACACCAGGGGTGACTTGTCATCGACGGACGCGGAGTCCTGTGAGAACTCGCAGTGACCCTACCGCTGAGACGACAGAGAGATGAGCACCTGCCTTTATCACATCACAGATGTTTCCCTTATAGATGGCCAGTTCTCTCCCTGGTCTTACGACAGCTGCACTTAGGTGCCTAGTTCTTATTTGGTTTGTTTGAAGTGCGATTAATACTGCTTAAAAGTCTTCTCTGATCCCTTTTGATAACAAGATGTTTTAAGTTTAACTGCTTTCGTATGACAGCTGTTTGATGTCTCATGTTCTCTCGGCTACTTGCCTTAACATGATGGAGACTTATTCTTCATCTTTCCCCGACCCATCCTCCCCTTCCCCTGCACCTCTCCCCCTATTTTTTCCTTATTTGTGCTACGGTGTTCCCCCCTCCCAGATCAGACTGCCTCCTCCTTCCCCCCTACACTGCCAGGTTAGTCAGTGCATAGATACGCCACCACACTTCAAGCTTTGCTGCTGGGCGATATGCCATATGTTTATCACTTGGGGGCTACCTTTTTTCCTTTCCCTTCTCTCTGCTCTCCCTCTCCCTACCTTTGCTGTGGTTTTGCTATGGTCCTAGCTTGACATCCTTCCTGCTGTGCTATGCACCATCCCTTCCCCCATGCACACACTCCCCTCCCTCCCCCCCATCCAACCTGCGGAGCGACGTTGCTCTGGCTTCCGCTGCGTGCTCTCACGCTGCCCTCCCCCTGGCACCCGCGCCCTGGTGGGGGGCTGGGAATGTGGGACTGAGGTGCCCGCGCGTGTCATCTCCCCCGTCCGGGGGCCCGTCGGTCGCACGATTGGGCTCGAGTGGCTTAGGTTTAGACCCGCAGGTCACAGTTCAGGATCATCGGGACTTCTGTCCTGTTCTCGCTTTTCTCTTTTTTTCTTCTTTTTTCTTCTCTCCTTTCTCCTTACCTTCTTTCCCTCTCTTTCTTCCTCTTCACTCCTTCTCTTTCCTTTCTTCCCTAACTCATCTTCTCCCCTCCTCTTCTCTCTTTTCCCCCTTTCTTTTCTTTTCTCCCTCTCCTTTTCCTCTTCTCTGCTCCTGAGTACAGCATCAGGTTTTCTCTGCCCTCTCGGTCCATCCCTTGTGTTTCTACCCCTTCCTCTGCTCATTCCTAGTCTACGTCCCTGCCCCCTATCCCTTCTATATCCTTTTCATTGGGCTCCAAGATGGCAGGACCGCGCCCATCCCCCTCAGACCCATTGCGGATTATATCGTGGAATGTTCACTTTATAAAACTGAAAAAAGTTTTGTCCTACCTTAACTCCAAACATGCTGATATAGCTTTACTTCAGGAGACACATTTAGACAGAGAGGAGTCTAGGAAACTGCACAGAGACTGGGTAGGGACTGCATTGTTCAGCTGCAGCCCTACCTCACCTGACACAGGAGGCAGTGCCCCCCGGAAATGTGGTGTTGCACTACTAATACGCAAAACCCTCCCCATTGTAGTCATTAAGTCATGGATTGACCCTGAGGGATGCTATGTGTTTGCTAAGCTGAAGATGGGCGACTCATTCCTGTGTGTGGGTTCCGTATACGCACCAACCGGATCACAGTGCATGTTCTTCCAAAACATCAACCGTCTCCTGACGGAGATAGGGACGACCCTCTATGTAATAGGGGGCGACTGGAATCTGACCAGGGACACAATAATGGACAGAATCGGGCCCTTGGACGTTAACAATAATGCAGACAGAGCCCTACAGTCCGATATATTGTTGGACAGCGGCCTGGTGGATGACTGGAGGCTGCTACATCCGGCTGATAGAGAATATACCTTTTTATCACCAGTACACAGCACCAAATCTCGTCTTGATTGCT
Source organism: Pleurodeles waltl (assembly GCF_031143425.1). Lineage (NCBI taxonomy): Eukaryota > Metazoa > Chordata > Amphibia > Caudata > Salamandridae > Pleurodeles > Pleurodeles waltl. The sequence goes on from NC_090444.1 coordinate 1,739,894,866, forward strand.
TCCTTATGTCGCACACCTTAGTGGCTCATGCCCAAGATGCCTGCATACTCGAATGTGGTCTCTCGCACCACTCTCATATCCTTGTTGCTATTCGAGTGGGCCTGGTATCCCCGGGCCATAAACCATGGAGATTTGCTGTTCACCATTACCGTTCCCCCAGGGCAAGATAAAGTTGAAAGCCCATGCACTCACCTTTGCTCAAGAAAACCTGTGCACTGTCGAATCCAGGTGAACTCTGTGGGCTGCAGCCAAGGCAACGCTACAGGGGCAGCTCATGCGAGATGCTGCGCTAGCAAATAAAGAGAGAAAAGCGCGATAGGCGGCACTGGAACTTGACATCCATTGCCTTACACATCAGTACACTGACCACCCTTCTCTCACAGTGCGTCGTTGTCTGGAACACGCCCATATGGCCCTTAATGAGTTATACACCTCCCAGGCCAAATACTCCCTACAGCGTTTACAGGGGAGACACTACGAGCAAGGCGAGAAAGCCAGTCGGCTGCAGGCATCTCAGCTTCATCAGAGGGCTGCAGTTCTCGCTATACCGGCAATTCGTGACCCGACAGGAGTCGTGCTCACGCACCCTCAGGCGATAGCCAACGAGTTTGCATCCTTCTACCGGCATCTTTACACACCGGATGCAACATCTAGCCCTGCTCAGATTGAGGCTTTTCTTGCTGATCTTGACTTTCTCTCTTTATCCGACGACGGGCGCAGCCTCCTGGATGAAGAAATTAGTAAACTGGAAATAGAGAGAGTCATCTCTGAACTCCCCTACCATAAATCATCCAGTGAAGATGGATTCCCTGCTGAATTTTATAAATGGACAGGGTAGGAGAAAATTGACATTCTTCATGAGGCCTTGAGCGAAGCCTGCAGGGACAAGGATTTGGGAGCCATCTCCAATAATGCCACGATAGCAATTATACCAAAACCCGGGAGGGACCCCCTGCTTTGTGGCAGCTACTGGCCCATCTCTCTCCTGAACAGCGATATTAAAATATTAGCCAGTATCTAAGCAAATCGGCTGCGTAAAGTCATACCGTCCCTGATTCATCATACTCAGGTGGGGTTTGTACCGGGCTGCACCTCCCGAAACCACTTGTGTACTCTGTGCCATACTCTATGGACCTCTAGGGAATTGCCGGAAACTGCGCTGGCCTTGTCTCTAGATGCTGAGAAGGCGTTTGATCTCATAGAGTGGTCCTATCTGTTTGCGACGCTTGCAAGGCTCGGTCTGGGCGACAGATTTATTTCCATGGTACGACTGCTGTACGACCAACCCACGTCACAAGTTAATTGTGGAGGTTTCCTCTCGGATCCTTTTCCCATCCGCAGAGGGACGCAACAGGGATGCCCCCACTTGCCCCTTTTGTTCCTATTGGCGATGGAACCCCTTGCCGCTGCCATTTGCTCCTCCCCCTCTAAAAAGGGCCTCACTTTGTCGAACGACATCTCTAAAATATATCTGTACACCGACGATGTTCTTCTGACCATTACGGACCTAGAGCATTCTCTGCCGGCCTTTCTGGAGATCATCAATGGGTTTACACCCCTCTCTGGCTATTGTATTAACTGGGACAAGAGTGAGGCGCTTCCTCTTTTGTGGGTGACCACAAAAGCCACGCTCCTTGGCTTCCCATTTCGATGGACTCCGAGACATCTCAAATATTTGGGGGTGTTGGTCAATCAGGGCCTGGTGCATATGGTGGCAGACAACGTGGAGCCCCTTGTCACGCGAATGAAACTTGATTTTGAAAAATTTAACCACCTGGGCCTCTCATGTGGGGTAGGGTACAGGCGGTCAGGATGGTTACAGTTCCTCATTTTACCTATGTCCTGGTTACCTTTGCAGGTGCCACTCTCTACTTTGCGGACCATCGACACCCTCATCAGAGCGTTTGTGTGGGGCTCCATGAGACCACGACTGGCACCCGCTAAGTTGATAGCACGCCGCTCCTGTGGGGTAATGGGTCTCCCCTCGGTGGAACACTATGCGCTTGCATTACATTTATTGCAACTGGCTCACGCACTGCCCGGAGCGCCGGACCCGCCACAGTGGGTAGCTTTAGAAGAGTGGTGCTTTCCACTGACAGTGGACTTGGAGGGCTTTATCGTGATGACCTTTTGTCTTCCGGTAGGGTCATCCCGATCCTAAGGGCAACCCGCACGGCCTGGTGCAGGACCCACCCTCTGTTTGGGGTTCATCCTCTCTTACATGCCCAGGCCCCCTTGTGGAACAACAATGGACAACGGGTAGGCGGGAGGTGCTCAACTGGCCGCAATGGAGAAGGGCCGGTATCCTTGATCTTGCTCAGGTCCTAGAGAGTGGAGTGCTTGAACCCTTCGCCAGACTACAGGAGGAATTTAGTCTTCCTTCTGGGCAGGAGTGCTGATACTTGCAACTCAAACATTGCTTGCAACAGGGAGCTGACACCATCCGATGGGATCTCCAGACATCACCTGTGGTAACATACCTGAAAACATGGGGACAGCACAATGGCATCATGGCAGGCCTCTATGAAACCATCACTTGACAGCTATACTCACAACCTCTTCTGGACAAACTACACTTACAATGGCAAGACCGCCTACAGCGGATGTTTGATACAGAAGACTGGGCGGACATCTTGGAAGCCTTGGACAAGGGCACTCGGAAGGCACGACTAAAGTTCTTACTATTTAAAGTGCTGCATGACTGGTATTGATCCCCAGAGAAGCTGCATAAGACGGGACTCCTCCCACACGCAAAGTGTTGGCGTTGTGCAGAGGTGCATTGCGATCTGACACATATTCTAATTGACTGCCTGGCGGTCCGCCCTTTGTGGGCGGCTGTAGGCTCCACCCTGGCTGAGTCCATACTGCTCCCTACGCCGCTCACCCCATCCCTCATCCTATTGCATGATATGACCTCTCTCTCGGCCCTACCCAGGCCGCATAGATGACTGTTGCAACGTACAGCTCATCAGGAGTGGGGTCCCACACAACCGTTCGTCACTGTAGAGGGGTGCCTGCTGAAGCAGGGAATGGACTCCTTCACTTCAAGGGAGATTCCTTCATTCTTCTGGTGCAGACTGAATACTGGCTGTCCTCTGAGGATACACGACTGGGAAACAGTTGCAGTTGCTGGCAGGAGCTGAAGATACAATGTTGCAGAAGTGGTCTTTGCTTCGTTGTTGCATTTCTAGAGTTACTGGAGGGTCCAGATGTGGTTTCTTCAGTGAGAAGGTGAAATAAAGGATGCAGAGGATTCCTGCTGGAGTCTTACAACCCAAATTTGAAGAACCACCCAAGAGAGAGACACTAAAGAGCCCTGAAAGGGGATAGGTCAGCTAAACAGGTAAGCACCTATCAGGGGAGGGCTCTGACATTACCTGCTGCCACTGGCCACTCAGATACTCCCAGAATGCCCTGCCAACTTGGAATCCAAGATGGCAAAACCCAGGGACCCTCTGGAGGAGCTCTGAGCACCACCCCTGGGGTGTTGATGGACAGGGGAGTGGTCACTCCCCTTTCCTTTGTCCAGTTGCACACCAGGACAGGTCCCCGGACCAGTGTAGACTGGATTATGCAAGGAGGGCGCCATGTCTGCTCTTCAAAGCATTTCCAGAGGTTTGGGACGGCTACCCCTAACAAGCCTGTAACACCTATTTCCAAAGGGAGAGGGTGTAACACCCCTCTCCCAAAGAAAATCCTTTGTTCTACCTTCCTGGGTTTGAGCTTCTGAAGCAACAGGATGGCAGAAACCTGTCTGAGAGATGTCAGCAGTTGGGGCTGCCTGGAAAACCTCAGAAGGCTGGAATGTCAATACTGAAGGTCCTCTAAGGAGACCCCAGAGTGAATGGAGTCATACAACTAATGCTTGCAAAAGCATTTGGGTAGGATTCCAGCATGTTTGGTACCAAGCATGTCTATTTTCAGAGTTACCATTATATAGCAGGACATAGGTAATGACCTATGTCCAGCACATGCCTAAAATGGCGTCCCCACACTCACTAAGTCTGGGAAAATGGTCCTGGAGGTCATGGGGGCACCTCCGCTAGTGCAGGTGTACCCTCACATACAGGTACTCTGCACACTGCCTTCAGGGCTGGAAGGCCTGCTATAGGGGTGACTTATAAGTGACCTGGTGCAGCATAAATGAAAGTGAAAGGGTTCATGCACCTTTTCACACAGGCTGAAATTGCAGTCCTGTAGAAGCCTTTGCATGGGCTCCTTATGGTTCGCAAAAGAAATGCTACAGCCCATAGGGATCCCCTGGAACCCCAATGCCATGGGTACCTAGGTACCATATACTAGGGACTTATAAGGGGGCACCAGTATGAAACTTCTTGTTGAAATACTGGGTTACCAGTTTTCAGCAACCGTAATGTAAGGGAGAGAGCATAACTAATGGGGTCCTGATTAGCAGGATCCCAGTAGACACAGTCAAACACACTGACAAACAGGCCAAAAGTGGGGGAATACAAGCTAGAAAGAGGCTAATTTCCTACAGAGATCCATTGGGGGAAGGTAGGAGCTGAGATGTTAATGTCTGCAGTAAGCGGCAGGGGAGACTTGCTGAGGGTGTTGGAGAGCTGTTCCTCAGTGATCCTGTTCCAATTTCTGCTTGGAGCTCGGAGTGTAAGGTGGACGGTCGGTGAGGTGATGGTGAAATGGATGCAGTTGTGTTCAGTCCAGTAAAATGTGGAGGTGTTGTCAACGATGATGTTGCTGCTGTAGGAGTAAAATGGCATTGACCGTGTGTCCTGAGATCTGTGCTGGCAAGGTTACCAGTTGCTTTAGTCCTGTTGTGGTGAAGTTGTCGAGCAGTTAAGCTGTTTTGGTGTTGTTGCTGTTGTCAATGTGGTAGTTGGAAGAGGAGGAAGTAGTTCGAGGAGGCAAGAGCATGAGGGGATATGATGTCGAGCGGAAGGCTGGACGTAGGCTGGGTGGCCTGTAGATTAAGGTGCAGTGGAAGGTTGACCTGGGTGTGGTGTGTATCTGGAAATGAAGGTGCTATATGAGGGGGGAGTGTTCTTCTGTGTTGGTTGTCAAGTGGAAGGAGGATTTGTATATGATAGCCAGGCCGCTACCTGGGCGAGAAGGCTGGTCTTTGCGGAACAGTTTGTAGTCACTGGGGATGGCGATGTCTGATGTAGATGCTGGGTTTGTAGAAGTTTCAGTGAGGACAGCTATGTTTGGGCCGGTGGAGTCAAGTAGGTCCCAGAGTTCTACAGCATGATTGTGGAGGGAGCGAATGTTGAGGAGGATGCAGCTGGGATGTTACAAGTTGGTGTTCGATAGTTACACAGTAGGAGGGTCAGGTGTTTGATGTAGGGTGAGGGTGTAGTGGTAGGGGAGGCAGGAGAATGGTCCATGGGTTTCTCTGGGTGATGTGAGACGGCAAGCAGCAAATTGCCCTATGTTCAGCGCATGGAGTGTCTTCGGAGGGTTGGAGGGCCAGGGATCGTAGCGCTGGGTGCGGGCTAGGTGCAGACGGGCACAACGGCCTTGCCCTTGGCGTGCTTTTGGCTTCTCGGCACAGTGCAGCCATTAAGAAGAGGAAGGAGGAGGGGGGTCTGCTCACGTGGGAGGTCGAAGAGTAGGAAAACACTTCGCAAGGAGGGAGGGAATGAGGCTACAGGGGCAGCAGCAGTGCTGGAAACCTGGGGAGAGTGAAAGGAGTGAGAAAGAGACAAGAAAGAAAGAAAACAAAAAATGAAATAAAAATAACAGAAAAATAAGAAGAAATAAAGAGACATCAAGATACTTACATGCAGATGGCCACTAGGCCACCAGGGATGAGGTGCAGACCAGAGCCTGCGGGTGGAGGTGGGCCTTGAACTGAAAGTTAGGCACCCTCTCAGTTCACTCACAGCAGAGGCAGCATCAGCAAACAGGTGGAGCTGCACAGAGGAGGGTGAACAGACCCTGACCAGGAGGTCAGAGGAGTCTTGGTGACTCAGAAGCAAAGCAAATGATGTCAGGGGAGAAAAGGGCTTGGGTGAAAAAAGTGAAAGCCGACAGGCACCCCTGAGGTTAGAGAAGAATTATAATTAAGGGGAGTGGAAAGCCTTCATGAGGGTAAGGGAGCAACTCACATGGTGAAAGGCGATTTTACATTATTGCAGGGAGCAACTAGACCATCTGACTGCTGCAGATATATTACAGTAAACCATGTTAAATGTTTTCCTGTCACATACTAATTGATGTGCACATCTTTTTCACATTTAGTTGCTGCTTTTATTCAAGATAGATTTGCAGTCTAAATGTTGGCTGTTTTCAATGTTATGGTTTCTTGCAGCCTGACTATTAGTTACCTCTGCTGTGACTCTGTAGTGCACTTGACCAGATGTCCAGCTTAAGTGCTCCAACTCTTAAAAGTGTATTTTTAATTAGTTTACCTCAATCTCCCCCTTGGCATGTTAACATAGTAATAAATCACTAGTATATGGTGCCAGGGGCTCACAGGGCCTGCAAAATGAGTCCCTCATGGACTGCAGCACTGATTGTGCCACCATGTGTTGTAGTGTGGTCAGTTTTACGTATTCGTTGCGCTTTAGCTTCAGGCTTTAGACCTTTATGCACTTTGCCCTGAATATATTTTATTCATTTGCTGACAGCTTAGAGCCTCTGTGCACTTTGCTCTACATGCTTTTTATTAGGCTTCGTACTGTTATTTTTCGAATAGCCAGTTCTATGGTGTTGTTTTGTTATTCATATCACACTGTTTTGCCTACTTCAGCACTGGAGTTCTCCATAACATATTTACTCTGTGCTTCAGTCAAGGATACAGTCTGGTACATTGCCAATAGACGTGGTAGGAGTTTAGACTTGGCATTCCTGCGTAGGGACATTTTGTGATCACGATGACATGTTAGTTATAAAATCACTTCCTTGTCCCAATACACGCAAGAGGGAGATTCTGACCAGAGACCCACAGCTAGACGCTGACTGCCTCGTTGCAGATGCTGAACCAGATCACAGGCCTTTGCTCAGGTATGAGGGCGTATGTCTCCCCGGTGATTCGGAAAGGCAAGCTAGAAGCTTAACATGCTGTGCTCTAAATAGAACAAGCAGAGGGAGAGTAGAAACTGTTAGGAAATATGATAGCTTTATTCTTATGTTTTACTCTCCTGGTGACTATTTCAATCCTACTGTGTTGTATTGTTCTGGTTATTGCGGCTCACGCCTTATTATCTAAAATACAGTTGTTTTATTAAAAACATTATATAAAACCTATACTGTCTTTGTCATTTGTATATGAGACCATATTGTAAATGAGAGAGTTGGTTTGGATCTGAGTGACCACGACTTCCCTGAGAAGTTCCAAAGATGTCATGCGCTTGGCTGCCTAATAATTTCTTCCCCGTGGGAGAAATGAGGCACTGCTAGTTAGCCGGAGCAAAAAACGGATTTAGGGTGACAGAGTTTCCTTACACGTGGGTCATACTCAGTCCCCCACACCGTTATCGATCCTGCTGCCTAGAAATCCAGTAGTCTCATTTAGGATAATGAGAGCCCACGCGACATGGTGCCCAAGTTAGGTTAGGTCCACTGAGTAATGATGGTCCTACCTGGCCTTTATTGGCTACATATACACCTCATCCTGCGGTTGCTCAATTGGCAGTGGTTGAAGTTCGTCGTTTATATACAGACTTAACGGCTACATATAGAAGATTAGTTCAATTTGTAATGCAGACACTAAATACAAACGCAGGCAGTGGTTTCGGGTATTAATCCGGCCACTGTACACTCTGTTATGGGTAAGGTACCGGCTAAACGAGAGGAGACTCCATTTTGGCTGGCGCAAAAAATTAATACGCTGGAAGCAGTATTTCCCCATACGGGACCTCAGGATAAACATAGAATTTTGATGATGTGTTTGCCGTATGGGATGGTTCCTCCGGTGGACCTTTGTAATACCTGGGGCACGGTGTTTGCCGCGCTCTACACTACGGCACACGGTACACCGACATTAGCTAATTTACTGGACGTGCTTAAACAAATTCAAGATGAATATGGGGCTGCCCCTGCCTTAGATTTGGGCATGCAGTTGCTGGGCAATTTTGCCACAGTTTCTTCTATTATTTTGAGTAATCTCAAAGGAGAGGCAGTAGCACTAGCGGTGCGAATGCGTCTTCGGAATGTTCCGCTGCTTAATCAGGAGCGGGAACTCCCGAGAATAATAGCGGAAACATATTCTAGTATTGGTCGAGATAGCCTAGGTGCTAGACCACAGAAACCCCAGTTACAGGGTAAAAATAATAAAGATAATGCTAAACAGCAACAACCTGAGGGTTCCAAAAAGCGCTGGGACAAGAAACAGCAAACACCTAAAAAAGATGGTGGGCAGTCTCTGCAACCGGAGACCCCACAGAATAAGTATAATCTCCGGAATAGGGATACTTTGAAGACGCCTGATAGATATCAATATACTGATACACGCCAATCTCGTTCCTTTCAGGACTCCTCGGAAAAGAGAAGTGAGAGAGGTGGGCGGTCAGAGCAGAGGACGGAGTACGTGAAACCGAGACAGGATTCACAACGCTCGGCGGAGATTTCTATTAAACAAGAAGAGAAACTGCTGCAACAAAAACAGCAATTTAAAAAGAAGAAAGTGGCAGCAGTCTCAGTTAGACATGCCGCTCAAGAAGAGAGTTCTCTTGACGAACAAGACATGGGCGTTAGCACTGTTAGACAGCGCGGCAGAGGTCACAATAGTTCGCCGGAGTCTTCTAGAGCATCTGGAGGTGAAAGCAACTGATGACTTCATACAAGTCGAAACGGCGGACATGCGAGTCTCTGATCCTGATAGAGTATATGAAGTGACTCTGCGATTGGAAGGGGACATTGACCGTATTATAAACGCCATTTTTTGGGACCATGTGGTAAAATCATATGATGTTCTGCTGGCCGAACAGGATTGGCCACCTGACTTTGTTCGCGGCTGTCCGGTTGGGGAGGAGGTTATTACACCTTCCTTCTCACCACTTGTTCCGAGAGAACTAGCGTAGTCCTATAGTAAATCATGGGCTCTAGCACAGGCTCCTGCCTTGTATAGAAATAACGTGGGGTGGGACAGACAATCACCTTATCACGTAATTCTGATAAATGGCGAACCTCAGCCACAACCGCAGTATCCTATTAAATTTGAAGCAAGGGTATCGGTTAGGAAAATTCTTACACAATTGGAGTACCAGGGTGTAATTGAGCCCTGTGTCTCGCCGATGAATAATCCCTTATTTCCGGTTGCTAAATCGGACCATTCATATAGGATAGTGGTGGATTATAGACATTTGAATAGTCATACACGCACATATGCAATACAGAATTCACATAGCGCAGCGCTTATGAATAATATAGTGCGTAAAAAATACAAAACTACATTAGATATCTCGAATGGATTTTTCTGCCAGAATATAGCGCCCGAAAGTCGGGACTATACCAGTTTCAGTGCATTTGGCTCTCAGAAAAAAAAAAATTGTCGTTTGCCTCAGGGGTATAAGAATAGCCCAGGACTGTTTTCGGCTCGTATAACTGAAATGCTGCACGAGTTCGACCCTGAAGCGTTATCATATGTTGATGACATATATCTGACAGACGATGAGATTCTGCAACATCTAAGGCGTGTATCGCGCATTGTTGTGGGGTTTGCTGATATTGGCTATAAGTTTAATTTTAAGAAATCAAAGATTGCCTTCCTCAGCGTCATTTTCCTGGGATATGAGTTGTCGAGTGAAGGCAAGAGCTTAGCGCCACATTTTTTGGAGAAATGTGCTTTATTGCAGCCTCCTAATACAGTTCGGAAGCTCCAGTCATTGTTGGGGTTTCTGAATTTTGGCAGAACTTACATTCCTGATTATGCTACGCGTATAAAACCATTATACAAATTGATTCGCCCAAATTTTTCGAGGAAATTTTGGACGATTGAGCATACACACATACTACGAGAGTTACAGAGTGATCTCTTAGCAGTTAAACACTTACACACACGGGACAATAAGACACATTTAGTCATCAGGGTGATACCTGGGGCTGTTGGGTTTACGTATGTCACCTTTAATGAGGGTGAGACAGTCCCGATTGCATACAAGTCCCACTTGTATTCTGCTGCAGAACAACGATTTGCACAGACTGAGAAAATACTCACTGCAGTACAGATGGCTGTGATTAAAGAAAGACCGCTTGCCCAGGGCCAACACATTATTGTTGTTTCCCCGATTCCGGCCTTAGAGGCTGTTACAAAAGCGAGTGTTCCTAATTCAAAAGCTTTACACCCGCGATGGATAAAATGGGCTACGTCTTTGACAGCCACTGATGTAAATTATGTATTTGACCCTAAACTACAGACTCAAGAATTTCTTCAATATGAGATGGAATACCCTGTTCCTGCTGGTACGTTGCCTATTGACCAATATCAAGTGGTCATGTATACCGATGGCTCTGCGCAACTAGCGGTTGGGACTAAACAACAGTATTCTGCTGCATGTGCGGTGGTGAGCGGCACTATGGAGGGGGAAGTGTTCTGCCCCCGACATACTTATACTAAAACCTTGGGAGATTGCACAGCACAGCTGGCTGAGCTCAAAGCTCTATTGTTAGCGTTGGAGCACGCGGATCCGGCGATTTTAACCTTGCTGGTCTGTGACTCCTACTACTGTGTACAGTCTTTCAATGAATATTTACACTATTGGAAGAAGAATGGGTTCAGAGATTCTAAAGGCAACACCATTAAACATAAAGGGGGTCATTCTAACTCTGACTGGCGGCGGAGTCCGCCCGCCAGAGTTCCCCCCTCCAGAACACCGCTCCGCGGTCATAAGACCGCTGCAGTGATTCTGGGTTTCCCACTGGGCTGGGGGGCGACCGCCAAAAGGCCGCCCGCCAGCCCAGTGGGAAACACCCCTCCATGAGGATGCCGGCTCCGAATGGAGCCGGCGGAGTGGAGGATGTGCGACGGGTGCAGTTGCACCCGTCGCGAATTTCAGTGTCTGCTCAGCAGACACTGAAATTCTTTGTGGGGCCCTCTTACGGGGGCCCCTGCAGTGCCCATGCCATTGGCATGGGCACTGCAGGGGCCCCCAGGGGCCCCACGACACCCCATACCGCCATCCTGTTCCTGGCGGGTCAGATGTCGGTATGGGGTGTCAGAATCCCCATGGCGGTGCAGCAAGCTGCGCCGCCATGGAGGATTCTGCAGGACAGCGGAAAACTGGCGGGAGACCGCCGGTTTTCCTGTTCTGACCGCGGTGTCCTGAGGAGCACCGCCAGCCTGTTGGCGGTGCTCCCGCCGACCCTGGCCCCGGCGGTCCGTGACCGCCGGTGTCAGAATCAGGCCCAAAATGTTATGGGGTAAGGTTGCGAATCTGAAGGAAACGCTTCCTAACGTCCATGTTGTGCACACACTTGGACACCAGCGCGTTGGAATACACGTTGCTGGGAATACTTTGGCTGATGAAGCCGCGAAGTCGGCAGTGGCTGTCGCCACTGTGGCCGCAGTGACTCGTTCGAGTTCCAAACCAGACACAGAAATTTCGGCTGCCATAAAGGCTACGGCTGATGGCACGCCCTTTCCTAAAGGATTTCCTTCTAAATATAGTTACTGCTTGAATGGTGCGCTGAATGCTACTGTTACAATTCCAGGCATTGGTGTACGTGAAATTCCCAATAAAATTGAGAGACCTCGATTAATTTCTGCAGCACATGAGGGGGTGGCTTCTGCACATGCTGGGGTGGCTGCCACGATTTCACTTTTACAGGCTCGTTACTGGTGGCCTGGTCTCTATAAAGAGACGAAGCAATATGTCCTTTGTTGTGATGTTTGTCAACAAATTAAAGCGTCGTCGGCTAGACGCCCGCAGCAGACGCCCCTTCTGATTTCAAATAAACCTTTACAGTGTGTGTACTTGGACCATTGTGGTCCGCTGACACCAGATAGTGCATAAAAATATATATTGGTTGCTGTAGATTCGTGCTCCAGATTTGTGTGGGCATGGCCTCAACGCTCGGCTGACGCTCGGACTGTTATTAAAGATTTGCGCATCTTTGTCGATACATTTGCAGTTGCGGCTTTTCATTCGGACCAGGGCCCTGCTTTTGCCTCTAAGGCATTCAGGGACACCATAGCTTAGTTGGGGGTCCAACTCCAATTCTCGTCTCCATTTCATCCCGAGGGAAATTCTGTCGTGGGGCGTTTAAATCGTGATTTAAAGCAATCCTTAACGGCCAGGGTTATAGGTACGGGTCGTGGTTGGCTAGCCCACCTATATGGAGTACAGAGAGCACTTAATAACTTGCCTAGAAGGTCACTGGGGGGTCGTACTTCATATGAGTGCCTGTTTGGAACACAAATGTATGTTCCTGATCTAGATGGTCCTGGTGTGGAGGCAGCAGATACGCTCTTTGACATAAATGATTGTGTCACTGTTTTGCAGGATTTACAACAATTCCGTGAAGATAACTCTTCTGCCAGTGCTGCCTCCTCAGGAATTAAGGATGAGCCAGTAACACCTACTGGTTGGATACCCAGGATTGGGGATCTAGTGCGTGAAAAGGTCGCAGTTAAAAAATAATTTGGTCCTTCTTATCGAGCACCTGTCCCTGTGTTGGGGGTAAGCGGCATGAGAACTGTGATTTTACAGCCGCTGCGAGGGGCCAAAGGAAATTGCTTTGTTTCCATTGATAATGTCAAGTTACAACATGTGGCCGATTCTGCACAGCAGACCAAGAGGGACACCCAGTAGTTCCGGAATCCCTCTCACTACTGGGGAGGAAGTCCCGCTGCAGGTGATTTTCACCGACGCTGTTTCCTCTCTTCGCTTGGGGAGGGTGGATGATGATATTGCGATTGTTCCACCGACGACGATTAATATTGAATCTTTTGATCAACTTGCTGTACGTTCTACTGATGTTTCTGAACATGTGGTCTATAGCGTGCCAAGGCGAGAGCCTCCATCTGCTTCTTTGTTCACAGTTGCACCTTTTGCTAGAACTGCCTCTGGCTGCTTCAACAACGCTGATACTGATGTGTCCGGCTCCTCGTCCTCGATGTCTTCTGTCCACGGTCCACGTCGGATGCTGGATTTGCTTAAACGCACATATTTTGTTTTTCCTTGGAACTATTTTTGGCTGTTTTTGGCCGTGATGACTCTTTTATTATGGTTGGGATTTGTGGTTACTTTTTTTCTGATAATACATGGTCATTTTCTTCCTGATCAATCTGACATTGAGCACGTGGAGACTGTGTTAAAACCGCATTTTTCGTCTCATATGGTTCGAAGAGACTTGTCCACAGTAAATATTTCTGCTATACCAATTCTGGATGGGATTGTGTGGGATAAAGTAATGTTTGATATATATGGTCCCACTGAATTGATTCAAATACCGTATGTCCTCAAATTATCAATGAATGATATTGTTATACCTAGCATTGTTTCTGATGATTGGGATGTGAAGACAGTAGATTCTATGCTAACGGATTTGCAATATTATACTGTCTATGACGATGAAGATGCTTACCAATTTAGAGATAATCATGGTGACATGTTTTACTACAACTATTATGGACACCACTTTATTCATAAAGCTAGTAGCCCTAAGTCCATATTTACTTATGTGCAATGGGAACATTGCTCAACTCCTCCACAAGGGAGTTCGAAAACGTATTATGATAAATTTGCATATTTTTCTGGGCATGATCAACGAAATGCTAAGTCTTACTATTTTAAGGTTGCACCGTATTCCAATAAGCAAATGTTATTGACCGATACTAAATTACTGTATTCAAATTTGTTTGTATCTAAACTTTCGGTCGAGGGGTATGAATACTGGTTTAAAACTGTTGATTTGAAAAGTGTTTGGGGTTCAAAAAATTGGCAAATTCGAGGCAGGGACACGTTATTTAGAGCATGTATTATCCCTGTGCAGATGATTTTCCTCAATGACACAGTACAACAGACTAGCTGTTTGGGCTTAGCGACAATTAGAGAGTTGACTTTGCCTAGTATACCTGTCCCTTCTAAATTGAGAGATTGGCAGCATTATGTGAATGCTACCTTTAGTGAATTTACACATTGGGTTCAGAATGGTACGCTTAACATTTCATCGTTACATCCAAGCGGGTGGTTATTATGGCCTGTAGACACTAATGTGTGTCATCAACGTTTTCTCACCTCTTCAGGGGGGTTCAGGACTAGTAGGGCAGACCCTCGTTACATTTCACCAGAACATGCTGATATTATAACTACATACAGTGTGGGGAAGCTTTGTCAGCAATGGTTGAAGTCATCCACGCTGGATGCAGTTAAGTCACATCTCACGTTACTGTCTAATGATACTGATTTACAAGATTTTTTGTCGGGTCCCAAAGTACCACGGAAGAAAAGGTTCTTATACGAAGTTTATAATGAGATTTGGAAGCTTTCACAACAAGAGGCTGCAGCCCGGTTGAGGCAGATTGATCAGGAAAACCTGATGCAGACTTTGGGGGTCATTCTGACTCCCGCTGGCCGCGGTAACCGCAGGGCCGGCGGGAGCCGGCAGAATACCGGTGCGCGGTCAGAAGACCGCCGTGGTTATTCTGGGTTTCCCGCTGGGCTGGCGGGTGACCGCCAGAAGGCCGCCCGACAGCCCAGCGGGAAACACCCTTCCGTGAGGATGCCGGCTCCGAATGGAGCCGGCGGAGTGGAAGGGGTGCGACGGGTGCAGTTGCACCCGTCGCGATTTTCAGTGTCAGCATGGCAGACACTGAAAATCTTTGTGGGGCCCTGTTACGGGGGCCCCACGACACCCCATACCGCCACCCTGTTCCTGGCGGCCAAAACCGCCAGGAACAGGATGGCGGTATGGGGGTCGGAATCCCCATGGCGGCGCAGCAAGCTGCGCCGCCATGGAGGATTCCCCAGGGCAGCGGGAAACCGGCGGGACACCGCCAGTTTTCCGTTTCTGACCGCGGCTGTACCGCCGCAGTCAGAATGCCCATGGGAGCACGGCCAGCCTGTTGGCGGTGCTCCCGCGGTCCCCAACCCTGGCGGTCTCGGACCGCCAGGGTTGGAATGACCGCCTTTGTCTGTTGTTGATAATGGCATGCATACCCTTTCTGACCGTGTTTACACGATTGACAGCATTGTTTCCTCTGCCATTGACATTATTAAATCGGACATGTCTTCTTTATATCATGGGCAGAGTCAGACGCGGTCCATCATGCAGCTGGGTTGGACTCTTCAGACCTTGAAGGCGGGTCGCGTTCCATGGCAGCACGTTCGTGCCAGAGAGATCTTTATCTCTTTTAATTTGACTCGTCAGCAACAACTGATGGCTAAAAAGGAAGTGACATATGTTATGTTGAATATTGAGAAATTAGAGAAACTGCCTTTCACGGTAGCTGAGATTCCGTCAGCTGAGTGGTTGATTCATGGGGTTGTTAATTTGCCTATCTCCACTTTGCAATTTACTTCGTGTTTGAAGCACATTCCGGTGGGTAGATATGAACTATTGGGAGACAGTTACATACACGAGGTGTGGGATCTTCCCTTTCAGTACAGATGTGTTAATGGTTTGAGGGAGGTTTTTCTTAGCGGCAGCGAATGCGAAGCTTCTGTCAGCCATTCAATGGTTTGTAAACAGCTGTCCTTGCACGGGGCGTGTAACGCTTCGATTGCTAACTTAGCTTGTTATCTGAAGGGAGTTCCAGTCCCGGTTATTAAAAACACTTTCCAGGTGCTTTCTAACGGCAGTTACGTTGTTCTTAACAGCGAACGTTGCTGTGGCATGCGTGCCGGAATAGTTTACATCGTCGTTGTCAACAAAGCCGTTACGTGCTGCGGGAATGTGTTGTTTCCCCCCACTCAAATTAGGGAGGTAGCAGACATCTGGCCTCATATTGCTACTTCCAAGGCTGATTTCGACAAGTTGAGTCGGCTAAAAGCTTTATTGTTGCAAAAGCATGTGGCCCTTACATCTGCTAGCGAGACCTACGCACTTCAAGTGGCAAGGTCATCGGCAGAGATACAGACCCTTTTGAATACTAACTTTCCAAGTCACTTCGGTGAACTTGTGGGACGTATATTTAATGCATCCAGCACTGCTGGTATTGCACATTTTTTCAAAGCCGTTGGTGTTGGTTTTACTCACACCTTCTCTTCCATATTCGGTTTGATACCTTCGGCTATACATTCTATTTTCAGAAGCATTTTTGGGTGTTTCCCGATTACCTTAGCTTTATTGGCTGGAGTTTTGCTGTTGTTGCTATTTTTTCGCAATGGCTGTCCCGTCACGACAAGATCCTGTATTACTGCTCCCGTCAGCGCAGCTGTGTCGTGAACGCATGATGCAGCATTTTGGAGCAACACTCCTGGGACATTTGGAGTGTGACTGGTCTCTGTCATTTAGACCGGTTTTGGATTGTGTGCAACCCGTGTTTCGATGCCTTTGGTGCTCGTTTGAACATGCACTGGCTCTCTGTCTCTCACTGCAGCGCTCTCCAATGGTCGATACTGATCTGTTGATGTTCCCGATTAGGGCTCATTCCCAGACTTGTGCACTACGGATGCGCTTGCTTCGTGAGGCGGTTTATGAGATTCCCTTCCTGGAGGAAGATGGTATTGTCTCTTTCATAGGCTCTGCACGGGTTGCCGCCCTGAATGGTTTTGGGGCTTTGGACCACACCTGCTCCATGGTACTTTGTGGCGTGGATCTTCCGGTATTAACATATATCGAAGTGGAGGAACTCCTGCGTTCTGTTGCTTCTGTTTGACGATTGGATTTTTGTTTTTCCTTTTTAAATTGACACAATATTGAATTTGGTTTTATGGTCACATGTTGCCTAAATTTATGACTTTTTTGTCTTCTCACCTTGTCGAAATATGTGATTTTTACATTGTTTATTTCTGGGGCATCATTTTATATTATTGGAACCACTTGCTACCGACAAGGGGAGGTTGTAGTGTGGTCAGTTTTACGTATTCGTTGCGCTTTAGCTTCAGGCTTTAGGCCTTTATGCACTTTGCCCTGAATATATTTTATTCATTTGCTGACAGCTTAGAGCATCTGTGCACTTTGCTCTACATGCTTTTTATTAGGCTTCATACTGTTATTTTTCGAATAGCCAGTTCTACGGTGTTGTTTTGTTATTCATATCACACTGTTTTGCCTACTTCAGCACTGGAGTTCTCCATAACATATTTACTCTGTGCTTCAGTCAAGGATACAGTCTGGTACATTGCCGATAGACGTGGTAGGAGTTTAGACTTGGCATTCCTGCATAGGGACATTTTGTGATCACGATGACATGTTAGTTATAAAATCACTTCCTTGTCCCAATACGCACAAGAGGGAGATTCCGACCAGAGACCCACAGCTAGACGCTGACTGCCTCGTTGCAGATGCTGAACCAGATCACAGGCCTTTGCTCAGGTATGAGGGCGTATGTCTCCCCGGTGATTCGGAAAGGCAAGCTAGAAGCTTAACATGCTGTGCTCTAAATAGAACAAGCAGAGGGAGAGTAGAAACTGTTAGGAAATATGATAGCTTTATTCTTATGTTTTACTCTCCTGGTGACTATTTCAATCCTACTGTGTTGTATTGTTCTGGTTATTGCGGCTCACGCCTTATTATCTAAAATACAGTTGTTTTATTAAAAACATTATATAAAACCTATACTGTCTTTGTCATTTGTATATGAGACCATATTGTAAATGAGAGAGTTGGTTTGGATCTGAGTGACCACGACTTCCCTGAGAAGTTCCAAAGATGTCATGCGCTCGGCTCCCTAATCATTTCTTCCCCGTGGGAGAAATGAGGCACTGCTAGTTAGCCGGAGCAAAAACCGGATTTAGGGTGACAGAGTTCCTTACACGTGGGTCAGACTCAGTCCCCCACACCGTTATCGATCCTGCTGCCTAGAAATCCAGTAGTCTCATTTAGGATAATGAGAGCCCACGCGACAGTGTGTGAGAAACTAAAGTATGTTTTCCAGCCTACCACTGCAGTTTGGTAGAGTGGTTTGAAACTGCTAATTAGACGTTTCCATTTAAATGTATGGCAAATTCCAAACCTATCTTTTTAATATATATGTAACCCCTGAGGCAAGCCTAACAAGCCCTAAGGAAGGATGCAGTATTTTAAAAGGAAGAATATGTTTCTCTAC
Source organism: Pleurodeles waltl (assembly GCF_031143425.1). Classification (NCBI taxonomy): domain Eukaryota; kingdom Metazoa; phylum Chordata; class Amphibia; order Caudata; family Salamandridae; genus Pleurodeles; species Pleurodeles waltl. Next base: position 1,739,912,999 of record NC_090444.1, read on the forward strand.
ATCTCCTGACAGTAAAACCTCAAAATTGTTGTTTTTACCATGGTATGGTGAATACAGAGTTACATGCTTATAACTCATTATTGCTAATGAATGGGACTATTAAAAAGGGAACTTCTTGGCATTCAGCAGATCATTGCGTTAAACTTGATTTGAAGCCAAAGATGAACATCATATTACTTTCGCACAAATGGCAACTTTAGAAAGTTGCCACTATGTTGCCCAACGCTTCCAGTGACTGTTTACATTTGCACACAACCTGCTGTCCACAAGGTAATCTTCTGCCCCTCTGGTGAGAGGAGTTAATGATTCTCAAGAAGGAACACAAATGTCCTGCAGAGGGAATAGATCTGACCTCCTCCAGGCCGGGATGACCAAACTGGGTGTGAGCTGAAAACGTGAGCTTTGAAGTAGAAACCACTTTTAAAAGGCAAGGCAAATGCTAGTCACACACAAGAGGGATTTCTCTTTTTTTAGCAGAAGCTGGCATCTTGAAGAGAAAAGAGAAGCAGTTGCGAAACTGGCTTTTTCTTGGACCTGTAGTACCCTGGTAGCCATACCTCTGGGATGTGCTAGGGAGTACCACATATCAAGAGACATTTTCTGCCATTTTGGGAGTTGGCAGAATGGTGCTTTCTGGGCTAGCAAGATCCCACACTTCACAGGAAGTTGTCATCAGGTGAGAAGGGAGCCAGTAGCCCTCTGGCAAATAGTCACCACATCCCTGAAAGCAAGAAACAAGCATAAAAATGCCACTTCCAGCATTCAGACCTCAGGTTATGTCTATACTGGAGAGAAGACGGAAGAAGGACTGCTTTGCTGTTCCATGGACCCAGCTAATAGAGGTTGCAGAATGACTGAACTACACATGCTGCTTCCTGGGCTACGAAAGAAAGGCTTGTGGCTGTGGTGTCAAGGAAATATTGGGGGTCATTATGACCCTGGTGGACAATGGTATTTTGGAGAAAGGTACTGCCAACAGGCTGGCGGTACCTTTCCCCAAAATGTGACATTGGTGGTTTGGCTCAAGCCAAACCGCCACTGTACCACTCCCTCCGCCAGGGCGGCAAGAGCCACCGGGCTGGAGACTTCAGTCTCCTGCCAGGTGGCCGTCACTGTCCTACCCACAGGATGATGACCCCACCTACCGCCATTGTTTTCGTGGCACTCTTACCGCCACAAAAACCATGGCAGTAGGCACTATCAGTGCCAGGATATTCCTTCCCTGACGGATAGGGGTCTCCCCTGCCCCCCTTACCCCAGAGTCCTTCTGCACCCTCCCCCTCCCTTTCCTGAACCCCCCGACATACATTCACATTCATGCACCAACATACACACATACACATACACGCATGCATGCATTCATTCATTCACACACACATCAACACACACTGACGTACATTCTAGCACACATGCATTCACACCACACAACATACACTCACACCCATTCATGCACACATGCCACACACCCGCATGCACGCACACAATCACATATACACGCACACCCCCACACACACAACACCCCCCAGCCCCTCCCCTGTCAGAGCACCCGACTTACCTGCTTGCAGGGTGTCCTCCGGCAGGAGACGGAACATGGCGCTGCTGCCAGCATCAGCGTCCCCCAGCAGAACATCGCCAGGCCGTATCATGTGTCATGATACGGTCTGTGGCGGTCTAATGGTGTCGCGCTGCTGCTGGCAGCAGCGCCACATTACCACCATCTGCTGCCATGACCGTAGCCAGAATTCCACCAGCCCTCTGGTGGAATTCCGGTTACAGTCATAATATGGTGGACGGTAGGTAGCCATAGCGATGGTGTTTTGGTGGCCGTCGCTGCGGCGGTAGGCGGTCATTACCGCCAATGTTATAATGAGGGCCATAGTCTTCAAGCCCTAGAAAGAGAAGGTGACTTCAGGAGTCAGTTGTCTGACTCCCTGTTGCAGCCACTTGGCCATAAGAACTAAGAAGCCTGCTCCTTTGAGAGCACAATGCCAGTAAGCCTATTTTTCGCTGGTTGGTGAGGTGCAACCTGGGAGACCGTGTCTCAACTCTCAAAGTTGCACCTACGTTTGCTGGACCCCGGAGAGTCATTGGAGTGCAGTTTGGTCACCCAGCACAGAAGTTGAAGCAAGTTAAAGGGAACTGCTGTGTTTGATGTAACCAAAGACTTGTAGAGCAGTTCCAACTGTGCTGGATATCAGCCAGATTTTCTGAGACATTGACTTGTGAGCCCAAAGTAAACCTCTCCAAGTTTGTAGGCCAAAGGGTGGCCACAGGAAAACCCCGGCACTGGTTAAGAACCTTCTGCATCCTTGAGCATCTTCAGCATTCTGTATCCTTTATAATAGAACCACTCCCTTTGATTCCTACGACAGTCCACCCATAGAGTTTAAAACTGGTCCAGAGACTGTTCCTTGCGAGGTAACTGTTCTGTTGGTTCATATGGCTCCATGCTGGAGTTACTCTCCACAATAATGCCTTTATAAACATTTTCAAGTTGAATGTTGTGGCTAACCCAAAACTGCAAGTTGCTGTAATTTACAATGATTTATTGTGCTAAGTGAAAAGCTACAATGTATTGTTTCTTTTACATTTAAAACCTGTGGAACTCTCTGGTGGATGTTTGTCACTAAGGTGTCTATTTAAATATAAAAAAGAAACTTTTAAAAATAAATTGGTGTTGGATGTTTATTATGTTGCATTTTCTTCTTATTCAGCGGATTTGATACTTTTTAATGGTTTACACTTGTTCCTTTGACAAAGTGTGACTGCTCTGATCCATTGATACCCATCCCTGAGCTAAGATTTTATGAACAAACTGACCGCACCTGATATTGGGTGTGATTTTATTACATGGTAGGGTTGCACTACAACACCATAAAATAAACTATTTTTCTCACAGGTTGGAGGTGCAGTGCACAACTTGACATATATATATTAGAGGACTAGAAAATCAAATCCACTTTGCAATTCACACAGAACATAGGGGGTCATTCTAACCCTGGCGGTAAAAACCGCCAGGGCGAACGACCGCGGTAGCACCGCCAATAGGCTGGCAGTGCACCGCTGGGCATTCTGACCGCGGCGGTTCAGCCGCGGCCAGAAACGGAAAGTCGGTGATGTCCCGCCGACTTTCCGCTGCCCTTGAGAATCCTCCATGGCGGCGGAGCGCGCTCCGCCGCCGTGGGGATTCTGAAACCCCCTACCGCCATCCCGTTCCCGGCGGTTCACCCGCCGGGAACAGGATGGCGGTAGGGGGTGCCGCGGGGCCCCTGGGGGCCCCTGCAGTGCCCACGCCAATGGCATGGGCACTGCAGGGGCCCCCGTAAGAGGGCCCCAAAAAGAATTTCAGTGTCTGCCTAGCAGACACTGAAATTCGCGACGGGTGCAACTGCACCCGTCGCACCTTCCCACTCCGCCGGCTCAATTCTGAGCCGGCGTCCTCGTGGGAAGGGTGTTTCCCGCTGGGCTGGCGGGTGGACTTTCGGCGGTCGCCCGCCAGCCCAGTGGGAAACCCAGAATGACCGTCGCGGTCTTTTGACCGCGGTACGGTCTTCTGGCGGTTCCCGCCTGGCGGGCGGCTACCGCCACCCGCCAGGGTCAGAATGACCCCCATAATGTTTTAGTGGCATAGTCATAAACTGCATTTTGTGGTATTTTTAGTAGTACTACAACAGTGTTACTCATGTACTACAAAATGTTATTGAGAAACCTCCATGTCGTGGTTTACGTCTCTGCCTCACCTATGTATTCTGTGCAGAAATCTCATCCCTGATTGCTTGTCTCCACAATTGTACGCCTACATTTTAGTTGGAAATGTGGGATGGATGGACTAGAGGCTCAAAAATAATTATGACTAAATGGGTGGCATGTAAGAAGAAGTTAAGGGAGAACTAGGGAGAAGTTTAGGGAAGGACATGCACCCAACCAATAAAGAGTAAGCATGTTGCTTTATACAAACGCGACTTATGAAGTCACAATAGCCTAAGGGGACACAAAACAACTATAAATGTCCTCCAGCCCAGATCTAGAGTATTTCCAGCACCACACATGCCCAGCCACTGATACAACAATGCTTTGCATAGGAAGTAATGGAGGTAGGAACTAAAAATGGAAATATACATATATATATATATATATATATATATATATATATATATGCATTTAATGTAATGTTTCAAAGCACATATAGAAACAAAAACATTCTTTTATTTTTAATAATGTTAACATTTTTAATTTAAAAGTAAATGTAACTTTAGTTATTTTTAAAAAAATAGTTACATTAATTTAAATGAATTCTATATGACATTTAATAACATCTATATACATACATAAACATATATATTTTACTTTAGTTTTCTCCTTTTCAATAAATCTTAAATATATATATATATATATATATATATATTAATTAAACATTTAATTCAAAATTTGGTTACTAGAGTTTTAGCATTTTTAAGTTGCTCTATATTAAAAATACAAATACAATAATGTATATTAATATGTAACGTAAAATACTTTTATTATTTTGTTTAATTTAATCACATCTGTACAATTAGTATCGGGAGATCTCTCTTCTGACCTTGGAGATGTCCATCTGCGCATGAAATGTTACTAATAGTAACTTTACACTTATAAATCATTCTCCAAACTCTGAATTCCTGGGTTAGAGACATAAACTTCTGCAAACTATAGTAAATTTACGCTCATATATGGTGAATAACCAAAAGTGGTGTTTTTACCACAAAGTGTAAGAGTAAATTTACACATAACTATTTACTCACATGTAAATTTTCCGTTGTGAATAGAATTCTTAGCCTTTGACGCATGGTTATCATGTATAGAATGGCAGTGCAAATATTGTGGTAGTTGGTGCATGGTTCTGACTTGGGTTAGGCATATAGTGCTGTTGGCACATACTTGCACTTTAAGCCCCATAAGTTCTATGGCACCTATAAGAACTCGCTGCAAGCCAGCATTGGTCATCATCAGGGCTTATAGTATCTTCTTTTTTGTATTATGTAATATTGTTATGCTATTTACATTTGTATTGTGCGTATTTTCCCACTGGTAAAACCCTTGTAGCTCTTTTCTCAGTGTGACTACTTTCCACATGATCCCATTGTTTACAAGTTAACTTGTCAGAATATGTTACAGGCATTCCATCATGATCCTAAACTGTAGCGGGTGTCTGGTTAATTTAGATATGGTGCATGATTCTGAGGTGGTAGAGTGTGTCTGGAGGGCTTCAAAATATGTGTGTATATCTTTTAGTATGATGAGGCTGGAGGGCTTCAAAATTTCCTGACGTACGTTTTAGCTTAGCGGCATGATCATTATCCAGGATGGAGCTGTATGTAGCCTTTTTCTTGGTGGAAAACGTAAACAGCAAATTTATTGACACAACTATGGGCACTACAATTAGATAGTTATAGTATTAGTGTCAATTCTTCAAACACTAGGCCATGCATGTATGGTTGCTTGCTGACCTCCAATTAAAGTGGGATTATTTATAATAAAATTATTGTCAGGTGAAATAAATCAGATGTGAGTTTTAAAATAAACCATTGCTCTTAAGAAACAAAATGCAAGCGGTGTTTTCACTGAAATATTTTTTTTACTAATTAGACATGTTGTAACTAGTGTCAATGCATCTGGCGTATGTTGTAGGTACAAATGTTGGGAATAAAAGTCTCAGAAGTAATCACAATTTCTAGCAAACTTAAATGAAAATGGGATTGCAAAATTCAAAGCTTGACACAATCGTTTTACAATTCTCTGGGGCTTAGACCCCCTCAAACCTACTTTTTTGCCCACATGCTCTTGATTCAGAAGAGATGTTACACCCAGCTTTTAAAAGGGTGAATCAAAACTAAGCAAACACATTTCTGACCTTTTAACCATGAGTTTAGTGAATCTGCCTGAATGCTACTTTGTGATATTACATAAGTAAGGTACAGCATAGAGAAATAAATCAATACTTACTCAGGGCAGTAGTGGCAAACATATATGTAGAAATGCTCACAAAATGCAACTGCACATCCAACAAGGAACGTCTTGGCCCAAACAATCTTGAAACATGAAAACAAATTCAACCAATGGGGATATGGTTCAAACGAAGGGTCTAATAACAGATTATTGTTAAAATGAATCTAGCTCCGCATTAGGTTGCAGCGGAACATGGCAAGTGTAAATCAAATCTATTCATATGTTAACATTTCATACACAGATTAACTTAAACCTGCGCCCAAACAAGATTTTTAAAAACAAAAGTTCCAATATTGGCAATATTTACGAAAACGGAAATTTGGAAATATGTTGAAAAACAGAAAATCTGAAATTATGTGTTTCATTTGAGAAAACATGCTAATGTAAAGGTAACAGTGGCATTATTTGTAACAAGAAAATGTGATGTGATATATTTGTCTGATTATTCACAATACTCCACGTAAATCTATGTTTCTTCTTTAAACATGCAGGATATTACTCATCCATAAGAATAAGCAACAGTGCAAGAACAACATTTGAATTAATTGGAAAATTTGCACTGGTTTGTCATTGAAAATGGGCACTCAATTTGATGAATCACCAGTGCAAAATTGCCGACTCATTGTTGCCAGAGAAAATTGAGCTGTGAATTATTTTTCAGTTTTAGCATTTTCCTCCCGAAATGTAACTAAACTCATATCAGGCCACAGAAAAAGAAATAGTGGGATTTTGCATTCCTAACAATCATCATTCTTCCTGAAAACCTTTCCAAGTAGCTACATATATGACTGATCTTTAGGGTCTAGTCTGGTATGACTGCTGTCAGGTGTCCACTGTCTCAGAAAGAAGACAATCTACATGACTGCAACATACAGATGTGTTATAATCTGCTATGCTTGTAATGCAATCTGTGCACACCTCCATTGTTCTCTGCTCTGCTCAGCCAGTGTATGATGTATTGGAATGTTGGTGAGTGACTGGAGGAGTGTGACTGTTATAGAGAGTGGGCTGGACAGAGAGGATTCTGATCCTGGTAAAGTCTCCTTATTAAGTAATTTGTAACTTATCCTGTAGCTTTTTAAATAAATCTACAACCTCCATCCTACTTGAATTGGCTACCTGATTCCTACTTGCCAAGAAGGAATTTTTGATTACAAGAAGAAGTCATGTGCCAACAGAACTTTGCAATCCACAAGTCATTTTGTGGAAACTATAACACTGACAAGAAATGGACATCTGCCTAATGAGTCTGGTATCACAGTATCTTTTTAGACTACTGTCTGACATAATTATTATGTCCTAAATATTGTTTATCACTATATTGCCCAATTGGAATAATAAAAGCTCTACACACAATAGGATAATATTTTTGTAACTGGTATGTAGGGTAAATCACTTATATCAAACCATTTATAAGTACATTATACTCTGATACACAACCCAGAAAATGTGTGTGATGGCATATGGTCTGCTGTTATTGAGTTGTATACAAGTTGTGGGAGCAGAGACAACTCCTTTGTGAAACATCATAGAGGTATGTTGACAGGGGCTCAAGTTGGGGTGGGATTAGAAAGCTTTTCACAAGAGATAAGGGTTTAGTGGAAAGTACAATGTCTCCCAATCCAGGTTCTAATGCACTTTACGTATTCACATTTTGGTCAGCTTCAAATCTCTCCAGTCTTTATTCATGTTACTCAGAGTACTGAAGATTCTGCAAGCTTGGCTGATTAGGGGGTCCACTCTGGCTGCCCTAGCACCACCAAGATAGCCTCTTTGGCAAAGTTTCCTCCATGTAAATGTGAGTACCCTGAATGTGACAGGATCAACTTCTAGAGTTTTAGCAGGCAAGGGTCACATAGAAAACCATTTTAAAGATTTTATTGCCCCTTCAATTGGAAAGGACAAAGGTAGTTTGAAGAAATCGGCTTTTACTTGCTAGCTTGCATTGTCCTGATTCTGGTGTTAACTATTTTCAAAACTGAATAACCTACTTAACTTTTGTATAAACTGAAAATGTTCTGTACAGGAATACATAATGTTCTATCAACCAATTCTAACAATGTTAAAATTATGTAAACATTGCGTATCTGCTAAAAAGGCCAGATTTCTATGACTGTTCTAATTTTAAAAAGGTTAGAGATTGATGGTAAGATTTTATAACATTTTTTAAATAAATACAAAATATTGTCAAACAATGAAAAATATATTTAAACAATAAACTTTTTTGCCTCTTGCAATGGGCACTTTATCCCAACCCTTTGGCAAGCTGTCAGCACCTTATTGTTATAACTAGCGGTAGGTGATGAACTCTGCTCCTCTTGCGGAGTTTGCAGTTTTTCCCACTCCGCGCTCTGTGTAGAGCGCAGAGTTCTGAAAAACTCTGTGTAGTGGAGTAGAGCAGAGTTTTTTCCTCGCTCACGCTCGTCAACAGTGAGTTGACATGCAGGAGCAAGGAAAATCTTACTCATGACCACCTCCCGGCAAAATTTCTCAACACGAGCGGTCACTTTGAGAAACCTTCCTTTCATGTTGAGGTAGCTGCAGCTCAAGTAGAAAATCAACTCCTGTGCCAGAAAAGAAGCAGTGCTCTCTTGTCCTGCGCAGGGTGCAGTTTGCGCTGATTGTTCAGCACGGGACTGGAGCTGAAAATCCATGTGAATGTCACAACCTAACGCATTCCGCTGCTTACGGAGCTCCGCATAGAGCTGCAGAGTTTTTTGGGCACTTGACAGAGCTCTGCATAGTGCAACTCCACAAACTCCACCCAGGCATAGTTAAAACCTTGCAAACCAACTCACCTCTGTGCCTCCTATAGGCTGCTATCTTTCCTGAATCATGATTATAAACTTTTGGCCTAAGTCATCACCGTATGTCTTTCTCTCCTAATAGAGCAGCTAATCTCTCCCATGCAGTCTGGTTTTGTTCCCCATCGCTCCACAAAAATTAACCTTAGCACTATTTTTGCTGTGCTGAATCAGATCTTCCCAATGGTGGTCATCCTCTTAGATGATGAGAAGGCATATGACTCGCTGGAATGGTCATTCCTGTGGGCGAAACTAGCCAAATTGGAGATACCAAATGGGTTCTGCAAATACATGATGCTTCTTTACATCGGACCTATAGCACTTGAGAGTGAGTGGAGTACTCTCAGAAGCCTTCCTGATAACTAGAGGCACACGCCTGGGCTGCTTGCTCTCCCCTTTGCTCTTTGTTATTGCACTGGATTATCTAGTCAGACACTTGCAGAAGAGGCACATGGACATGCACTACATCAACAGCCACCACCAGCATCACCACACCAAGCAGCACACACACCTCACTAGCAGACACCTCCACAACAGCCATGCACTCTGTCCTCTCCCACCCTGTCTGTCTCCCCTCCTAAAGGACACAAACGTGAGAACTCACACACTCAACAACATCTACCTCACATCAGCATACTGCCCATGCACCTTCATCCAAATCCAGCAGACATACACCTCCTACAACCACTCCCTCTACCTCCACTCCCATCACTCCTCCCTCCTTCCGCCCCACCATCCCTAAAAAGCTTTTACTTGCCCAACTTGACCTCTTCCCTAACCACCGTCCTGCCCATATGAGCAGGGTACTAAACACCCAGCCCAGCACCTCAGTCAAACAGTCCACAGGGACAGTGGTGGCACAACCTAGTCATGGGGGTAAGGATACCACACCTCCAGGCAAGAAGGGGAAAGAGCCTGCACCTTCAGGCAGAAAGGGGAAGGAGCCTGCACCTCCATCCAAGAAGGGGAAGGAGCATACACCTCCATCCGAGAAGTGGAAGAAGCCATCCCCCCCGGCAAGGAAGGGTAAGGAATTTACACCCCATGTAATGGAGGAGACAAAGCCCTCTACTCTAGTGGAGGCCGTCAGGGGGACACCTCCACCACCACCAGCGGTCACAGGGCCCCCTCCGCCAGCTGAGGAAGTGTAGCCATCACCACCTTCAGATGCTGCCCAGGAGGCACCTCCAACTACCACCACACTGCAGACATCACCAACTGCAGAGGCTGCCAAGGAGGCACCTCCATCTGCCACCACACTGCAGCCGTCACCACCAGCAGATGCCATGTAGGACCCCCTCCAGGGGCTGCTGTACAAGGGCCCCACCCCCCAAACCAGTGGGGAAGTCACCCACCTGAGAGACTGTGGCTTTGCACTCACCAGGACAGAGAAATGGGCATGTTGCCCCATCCAGAACCAGTGGGAAAGTCACCAACCTGAGAGACTGTGGCCTTGCACTCCCCAGGACAGAGCAATGGGCATGTTGCCCCATCCAGAACCAGTGGGAAAGTCCCCCACCTGAGAGACTGTGGCCTTGCACTCTCCAGGGCAGAGCAATGGGCATGGAGCCCCCTCCAGAACCAGTGGGCTTGTTCCTGCATCCGGCTGATGTGCCCCCCCTCCCACAGAGGTGCCTGCCCACTTGCAAACTGATGCCCCTGCAGTGCTCTATCTGGATGAAGTCAGGATTCGAGTTGGGCCTTAGACTGTGCCCTGTGGTCATGTGGGACCTTTGAACATTGGACTGGGCAGTGTCCCTTTGTGTACATGTGTACATATCTATTTAATTGACAAATCGATAATTTTTTAGATGATGGTTTGAATACAATCACTTTCGTCCGTTCCTGTTGTCCTTACATTATTCTGCTGTGTATCGGGGGCAAACTGTTTTACTTGTGCAGCTGGGTGTGTGTGTGTTGTGTGTGTGTGTGTCACTGTCATTCTCCTCTCTCCCTCACTTGTGTGCTAGGCGGCTGTACTCACCATTGCCGTCTTCGTCGAAGTTGGTGTTCCAGGGAGCATAACGTAGAAGATCATCGGAAAAACTTGCAGTACAGGTTTCATGGTGGCATTGTTCTTCCCTGTGTCTCCGATGGTGAGTCTTTTCCCTTCAGTGATGTGCTTCCGCCAGGCTTTTGATGGCGTTGGTACCACCCCCGAAAAGGTGGCGGTTTGCAGTGTCTTAACATGGTGGGCGGTGCTTTCACTTCCGCTGTGGTGAGTGTTATTGCCAGCATGGCGGTTGGTGTGGTACATTGGCTGTCTATGGGAGTTATCACCGCCATGATCATAATTTTGCTGTAATTACCACCAGCCTGTTGGCGGTATTACTGCCACTTTATCACTCACTGCCAGGGTCGTAATGAGGGCCAAAATATACACACTAGTAATCAGAAATAGGCTTAGAAAAGGTTAGAAAACACATACTTAAAAAAATGGAATGTGAACAAGGTACCCCTCCTAGGTAAGTAAAATGTGGAGGGGAGCTGGGAGTACTAGAAAACTACAGAGGTAAGTAAAACAGTACCCCCCAGTGACCAGGAATGCAGAAGTAAAACACTGGATTTTACCCAAACCACCCAAAAGTATGAAAATGAAGAAAAGAAGACACCCAGAGAAGACTGCAAGAAAACCAGCATTGGATTCCTGAAGAAAGAAGAACTGTGAAGAGAGGGGACCAAGTCCAGAAGGCACAAAAGAGTCAAGTGGGAGCAGGAGCCCCTACCCACCACACTGAAGACGCAGGAGTTGGTCGACGGTGAAGAAGAACAGGTCAGCACTGCAGCCCAGGAGCTGAAGAAGAGTTCCTGATGGATGCAGAAGGTGTCCCACATTGGAATGAAGATTGCAGATGGGTGTCGGTGTAGGAATTCCACCAACAAGTCTTGGAAAAGGCAACTTTGCAGTTGGAGGAAAAGAGGTGCTGCCGGACACCAGCAAGGTGTGGGAGGACTCAACCTAGGAGGGGGAGTCACAGGGGACCCTCAGCATTGCAGAGTCCACAGGAGCTGGGGCAGCACCGACAGGAGTTCAACAGGATGAGGAAACAGAAGGTGCAAGAAAGCGCCCATGCAGTACTACAAAGGAGGATCCCACACCACCGGAGAACCACGCAGGAGGCTGGGATTTGCAGAAAGGAGTGCTGAGGACTAGAGCTGCAAGTCACCTGAAGATCCCTTGGAAGAGATGCAAACCAGCCTCGGCAGATGCAAGAGACCTGGTGCACGGGGGTACTCCCTGCGTGGGAAGGCAAAGGCTTACCTCCACCAAAGTTGGGCAGCTGGAAGATAGGACAAAGAGGACTACTCCAGACCACCACCCTTGATGCAGGATCCATGCAGCTCAGCAGGACAGGGGATCCACGCAGCCAGTCGTCACTTGTTGTAGGTGTCTGTGGTTGCAGGGGAGTGACTCCTTCACTCCAAGGAAGATTCCTTATTCTTTGTGTGCAGGCTGAAGAGTTGCAGTCTTTTGAGGATGCACAGCGAGGTAACTGTTGCAAAGCTGGCAAGAACTCTGAATACAATGTTGCAGAGCCTTCCTTATGGATCTGCAGTTTGTTGGTTTCTGGAGGGTCCAGTCACGGTTCCGAAGGCCAGAAGTCGAAGTGAAGGTTGCAAAGGAGTCCTGCTGGAATCTTGCAAGCAGAATTTGAAGACCCACACAAGAGGAAGACTCTAAATAGCCGTGAAAGAGGGACTGGTCATCTAACCAAGTAAGCACCTATCAGGAGGGGCTCTGATATCACCTCCCTGGCCTGGCCTGGCCACACAAATGCTCCCAGAGTTCCCTGCCAACCTTGGAAACAAGATGGCAGAATCCAGGGACCCTCCGGAGGAGCTCTGAGCACCAACCCTGGGGTGGTGATAGGCAGGGGAGTGGTCACTCCCGTTTACATTGCCCAGTTTCGTGCCGGAGCAGGGACTGGGGGTCCCTGAACCAATGTGGACTGTTTTATGCATGGACAACACCAAATGTGCCCTTCAAAGCAAAACCAGTGGCATGGGGAGGCTACCCCTCCCACGGCAGTCACACCTATTTTCAAAGGGAGAGGGTGTAACACCCCTCTACCAAAGGAAATCCTTTGTTTTGCCTTCCTTGGCTTGTGCAGGTCAAGCAGCAGGAGGGCAAAAACCTGTCTGAGGGGTGGCTGCACCTGGGGCTGCCTGGAAAACCCTGGAAGACTGGTGGTAGCAATGCTGAGGGTCCTCTAAGGAAGCCCCAGAGTGCATGGAATCATGCAACCAATACATGCAAAAGTATTGGAGCATGATTCTGACATGTTTGACACCAAACATGCCTAGGTTCAGAGTTACCATTAAGTAGCTGGACATAGGTAGTGACCTATGTCCAGTGCATGCATAAAATGGCATCCCTGAACTTATGAATTCCAGGAAAATGGGGCTGGAGTTAGTGCAGTGGTGACCTCACACATGGGTACATGCACCCTGCCCTCTGGGCTAGAAAGGCCTGCCATAGGGGTAACGTACAGTGATCTGGTAGTGAAACAGTGCATGCAACCTTTCACTCAGGCTGCAATGGCAGGCCTGCAGAACACTTTGCATGGGCTCCCTATGGGTGGCATTATACATGTTGCAGCCCATAGTGATCCCCTGGTGCCCCAATGCCCTGGGTACCTAGGTACCATATACTAAGGACTTACATGGGTGTACCAGTGTGCAAAATGTTCTACCAACCAAGTTAGACGGTAGAGAGCAAAAATACTGGGGTCCTAGTTAGCAGGATCCCAGTGAACACAGTCACACACACACAACAGGCAGAAAATGGGGGAAACCATGCCAAGAAAGAGGGCACTTGCCTACACCCCAATTCACTTTAAGGCCGGGAATTAATCCAAAGTGGTCCAGTATGTCGTATATAGCCAGAAGAGTTTTAGCCGCATCTAGGAGATAAATCAACACATCATCTACGTAGAATGATGTTATGTTACAGATCCGTTGAATCCTAATACCCCAGGCGAGTTGTGGCATGACACCTGCGGGTGCTAAGATCCTGGATAGGGGAGTTGTTACATATGTTAACATTGTTGTTTTGCATTGCTTGGCAGGCGCCATGGCTTTCCAGTGCATTGGGTGAGGGGAGGCTTGGGCGGACGGTGAACATCAGGAGCACATGGCTCACTACAAGTCATTACCATGGCCACTAAGTACGCCGCCTTAATGTGGAACATCCGAGACATGGGTACTTCTGCCAAACATCATAAAATATACACATACCTTAGGCGCAGACAGGTACAATTTGCATGTTTCCAGGAAAGACATTTCACAGCCAGGGAACTGCTCAAATTAAATAGGCGAGGGAGTGGGCAAATAAATGGGACAGGATACTCAGCCCCAGAAGTTCCCTTTCTTAAACATAGAGTTCATGTAGATAGGGAAGGGGCTGTATGTCCTACTAGAGGGTGCCCTAGACTGTCGCCCCTTTATGAATACCTTGATTTACGCCCCCAACATGGCCCAAGGCACCTTCCTAAGCACACTTTACCCAACCTTGTTGCAGGGGACTTCAACTGCATTCAAGATACTGCCAATAGTATTGCAGCACCAGTATACCAGTGGCGCAGAGGGTCATGGTGACACAGGTGTCACAGCTCAAGGGGAAGGCAACTCTCTCTTGCCCCCGATGTTCTTAGATGTGCACCCCAGGAAGCCCAATATCTGCCTCCTCCAGTAGGGCCTTCACCCGCAGGTTACAATGCAAGCAAGGCCCTTATACGATATCGCACCCTATGAAGGGCACGTCTGCAGCCGGTGCCTCCAGGCTCACTGCTTCTGTCCAGTAGCTGAGGGAGGGCCAAGACCTGCAGCTCACGCTGGTAGCAGCCCTCCTACCTGGACCGCTGAGGGATCTGGCTGCGGTGCCAATCCAGCCTCATCTAATGGCATCAGAAGGCCATAGGCGGGTGGGGAGAGAAACTCCTGCTCATCAACTGGCCTCGGCAGATCATGGCACAGCCAGGTTCTCCCTGCTGTGTCGGAGATCTCTGCGCTCACAGAAGATGAAAGGCGTGCATCGCGCACAGAGTGCAAGCCTTCAGCCGCCCCTGGTCCAGGTCCTCCCCCGCCGGCACGTTCAACAAGGCCATCTCCCCTCGGCGATGTCCGTTCAGTGCGTCTACTTGCTCACTGCCTCCACCTCACGGTTCTGGCCTCGTCAGGTACAACCCTGTAAAAGGGAAGGAGCCCCCCGATGCGCCCCCTCTGCCCGCAATGTCAGCACAGGGAGTCGGGTAGCTGCCCACGCTGCAGGCCGCTTGTAGTATGGTCTCCCTACAGATTCTTCCTCAGTTCACACAATGTCAGCCAGGCGAGGGGCAGTCAGGTTCCTTCTTTCCACTGCACTTGTGTTTTCAGCTAAGGATGGTGCCTTGTGTGCTTCAGGTTCCAATCCAGAAGGATATTTGCAGAATAGATCATGGGCCCACCCAGAGCTCACAACTATGCGCCTGCTCCTTCGCCAGCTTGACTCTGCCTACAGCTTTAACTAAAATTTAGGTATATTAAACAACAAGGGCCCTGTGGTTAAAGTCACACTGTCACAAGAAGCTAGTGTGTTTTCTTACACAGTAAATTCTAATCCAAATGCAAGATGTGAGGGCACGGCATGACAGTGGCTGTACACCCTTGTGAGTATGACATATGAGTTCATTTGAACTGGCCTTTTACTCTCACATTTGAAAAATCTGAAAGCATATTAGCTACACCTTTCTATCCTGATGCTTGTAAAGCCCCATTTTGGACATTCTCTCCACAGGTGCAGCTGAGATGACTTTCGGATAATGGCCCTCGCCTGCTTATGCTCCAGGCATGGTTAGTGATGCTTTCTTGTTTCTGTCTGCACTCTCATAACTTTGCCCAGTGCTGCTTACAGCATATTTTTCTGTCTGGTTCTTACCTAATGCATACAAACGCATACACATCCACAGATCTGTGCCGTATCTGTGGATGTATGGTTATACTGCATGAATCTAGAGACAAAACAACAGAGTGCTGTAAAATCAAATTATTATCCAAATAAACATGATGTGTTGCCCATGGTGCCCTCCAGACTCACCCCTCATCCTTGGAGTCTCGGTCACCTTATGATGGCATCCCGCTTCTCCAAAGGTGAATACTGCTCCTACCCACCTCACTAACAGAGCCCTCAAGGAATAGCGTACTCCTGTTGCCATCTTCCTGAACTTTTTACAGAACCAGCCCTATGAGATAGACCCCTGAAACCCATGATTTCCCCCCATTCTCTGGGGGTAATACATCAGGCTCTTGGGGAGATCGCCATCTCACAATATGCTACCATGATCGGAAAGCCTAAGATCAACAAACCCTTGGTGCAGCCTTCGACATCCTGAGATTCTCCCGGTCACCCAGCTGGGGCGCTTACTCACTTGGAGGCCATGCTTCAGGAACACTCTGCCCAGTTTGATAAGGTGCTTCATGCCATTCTAGAAACCAATACCTCCGTGGAGACTAAGATCAATGCAATATCTATTGATATGAATTTTCTTCAGGCAGACCACCACAATCTGACGGAACCGGTTGCTGTGACGGAGTCCTTGCTCACCTCCCTCCTCCCTACAGTGAAGGACCTACAGATGCAGTTGGCGCAGCCCCAAACAGGCATGAACTCTCTACACCAGCAACCAGAGGACTCCGAAGGGAGATCCAGATGCAACAAGGTTAAAATTTTGGGATTTTCCAAGTGCACGGAGGGCCCCAGTGTTGAACTTTTCATTGAAAACTCACTGGAAATAGTGTTGTTGGCAAGCTGACTAAATTCTTCTCCATTGAGCACACACACGGGGTACCCGGGAAGCCACCCATGCCAGGTTCCCCGCCCTGTCCTATTGTGGCCCGACTTCTCAATTTCCGGGACCACGACATACTTCTTCAGTTATTCCACACGAAAGGTCCATGGCGGTACCAGGTCGTAGTGATCACAGCCTACCCGGACTTCACTGTGAGGTGCAGAAGCCACGCAGCTCCTACAGCAGTGTTAAGCAGCGCCTACGGGATTCAAACTTGAACCTCAAATATGTGCTTTTATTCCCAGCAAAAGTTCGGGTTCTGGATGGCAAGGTGACTTGGGTGTTTGCTGCCCAGAGATGTATGGACTATGTTGCACGCGAAGGGTTTACTGCAATCCTCAAATGAGAATCCAACTGATGAAACCTGCCTGGTGCCCCGTGGGTGGAGGTGTGCACAAGGACTGCCAGGGCCTGCCCCTCAGGGGCTGAGGTAGCTGCTGAATGGGCTAAAGCAGTGCTCGAAACATCAGAGTTGACGCTGAACCCCTGCGCCACTATACGGGAATAACAGCACTCAGATTCAGCTTTATCCAGGGCCTCACAGTCGGCTGGTCCCCCACTCCCTTCTTCATCTGGCCGATGACCTTTGAACACATGAGTGACTGATCTGGGCTTGTTCACCGCCGCTGCCATTCACACTAATGGATGTTCACCCCGGACAGTTGATTGAGAGATTCTATGCTCCAGATCACTGCTTTGATTCCTCTAGCTGGGTCTCCACTATGGAACTCTGAATTAACAGTATTGTCATCGCCCCCTGAGTGAGATATACACATCTCCTCCATATGGACTTGGTTCAACATTAAGTACCTTTGCATACTTGTTGTATTGAGTGATACTCCATCCAAGACAACACCTGGTGCTACTGTTTTACACAAACTAAATTGCGTGAGTCCCATTTCCATTACTTTGCATTCCAAATGTTCAACTTCACTCTTTAACTCCTTCACTGCCAGGCCTTTTCCCCCTCAGGTGCCAAGCCTTTTTTTGGCTATTTGGGGCAGTTTGCGATTAGGCCCTCATAACGTTTTGTCCACATTAGCTACCCATGCCAAATTTATGTCCTTTTTTATCAACATCCTAGGGATTCTACAGGTACCCAGACTTTGTGGGTTCCCCTGAAGGAGACCAAGAAATTAGCCAAAATACAGCGACAATTTAGTTTTTGTTTTTTTTTAAATGGGGAAAAAGGGCTGCAGAAGAAGGCTTGTGTTTTTTTCCCTGAAAATGGCATCACCAAAGGGTTTGCAAGGCTAAAATCACCATCTTTCCAGATTTCAGGAACAGGCAGACTTGAATCAGAAAATTCAATTTTTCAAATAAAATGTTGGCATTTTACTGGGACATACCCCATTTTTTCAATTTTTTGTGCTTTCAGACTCCTTCCACTTAGTGACAGAAATGGGTGTGAAACCAATGCTGGATCCCAGACAGCTAAACATTTCTATAAAGTAGAGAAAATTCTGAATTCAGCAAGGGGTAATTTGTGTAGATCCTACAAGTGTTTCGTACAGAAATTAACAGCTGAAATAAATAAATATTGAAATTGAGGTGAAAAAAACAAAAAAAAAATCTCCACGTTGTACTCTGTAACTTTTTCCTGCGATGTCAGATTTTTTAAAGCAATATACCGTTACGTTTTCTGGACTCTTCTGGTTGCGGGGATATATAAGGCTTGTAGGTTTATCAAGAACCATAGGTTCCCAGAGCCAATAAATGAGCTGCACCTTACAATGGGTTTTCATTCTATACCGGGTATACAGCAATTCATTTGCTGTAATATAAAAGGAGAAAAATAGGTATCAAGAAAACCTTTGTATGTCCAAAATGGGAACAAGATAAGGTGATGAGAAGCAGTGGTTATTTGCATATCTCTGAATTTCAGGGTGCCCATACTAGCATGTGAATTACAGGGCATTTTTTAAATAGATGTCTTTTTCACACACTGTCTTACATTTGGAAGGAAACAATTTAGAGAAAGACAAGGGGCAATAACACCTGTTTTACTATTCTGTGTTCCCCCAAAGTCTCCTGATAAAAATGGTACCTCACTTGCGTGGGTAGGCCTAATGCTAGCAACAGGAAATCTGACATGTTTTTTGCAAAGTGCCTAGCTGTGGATTTTGGCCTCTAGCTCAGCCGGCATCTAGGGAAACATAGTAAACCTGTGCATTTTTAAAAACTAGACACCTAGGGAAATCCAAGATGGGGTGACTTGTGGGGCTCTGACCAGGTTCTCTTACCCAGAATCCTATTCAAACCTCAAAAGTTGGCCAAACAAACACTTTTTCCTCTCATTTCGGTGATTGAAAGTTCTGGAATCTGAGGAGCCACAAATTTCCTTCCACCCAGCATTTCTACAAGTCTCCAGATAAAAATGGTACCTTACTTGTGTGGTTAGGCCTAGCGCCCGCGACAGGAAATGCCCCAAAACACAACTTGGACACATCACATTTTCCCAAAGAAAACAGAGCTGTTTTTTGCAAAGTGCCTTGCTGTGGATTTTGATCTCTAGTTAAGCCGGCACCTAGGGAAACCTACCACACCTATGCATTTTTTAAAACTAGACACCTAGTGGAATCCAAGATGGGGTGACTTGTGGGGCTCTGATCAGGTTCTGTTACCCAGAATCCTTTGCAAACCTCAAAATTTGGCCAAAAGAACACTTTTTCCTCTCATTTCGGTGACAGAAAGTTCTGAAATTTGAGAGGAGCCACAAATTTCCTTCCACCCAGCATTTCCCCAAGTCTTCTGATAAAAATGGTACCTCACTTGTGTGGGTAGGCCTAGTGCCCGCAATAGGAAATGCCCCAAAACACAACGTGGACACATCACATTTTCCCAAAGAAAACAGAGCTGTTTTTTGCAAAGTGCCTAGCTGCGGATTTTGGCCTCTAGCTTAGCCGGCACCTAGGGAAACATAGTAAACCTGTGCATTTTTTAAAACTAGACACCTAGGGAAATCCAAGATGGGGTGACTTGTGGGGCTCTGACCAGGTTCTGTTACCCAGAATCCTTTGCAAACCTCAAAAGTTGGCAAAACAAACATTTTTTCCTCTCATTTCGGTGACAGAAAGTTCTGGAATCTGAGAGGAGCCACAAACTTCTTTCCACCCTGCATTCCCCCAAGTCTCCTGATACAAAATGGTACCTCACTTGTGTGGTTAGGCCTAGCGCCCGCGACAGGAAATGCGCCAAAAGACAACGTGGACACATCACATTTTCCCTAAGAAAACAGACCTGTTTTTTGCAAAGTGCTTAGCTGTGGATTTTGGCCTCTAGTTCAGCCGGCACCTAGGGAAACCTACCAAATATGTGCATTTTTAATACTAGACACTTAGGGGAATCCAAGATGGGGTGACTTGTGGGGCTCTGACCAGGATCTGTTACCCAGAATCCTTTGCAAACCTCAAAATTTGGCCAAAAGAACACCTTTTCCTCTCATTTCGGTGACAGAAAGTTCTGGAATCTGAGAGGAGCCACAAATATCCTTCCACCCAGCATTCCCCCAAGTCTTCTGATAAAAATGGTACCTCACTTGTGTGGGTAGGCCTAGTGCCCGCAATAGGAAATGCCCCAAAACACAACGTGGACACATCACATTTTCCCAAAGAAAACGGAGCTGTTTTTTGCATAGTGCCTAGCTGTGGATTTTGGCCTCTAGCTTAGCCGGCACCTAGGGAAACATAGTAAACTTGTGCATTTTTAAAAATTAGACACCTAAGGGAATCCAAGATGAGGTGACTTGTGGGGCTCTGACCAGGTTCTGTTACCCAGAATCCTTTGCAAACCTCAAAAGTTGGCAAAACAAACACTTTTTCCTCTCATTTCAGTGACAGAAAGTTCTGGAATCTGAGAGGAGCCTCAAATTTCTTTCCACCCTGCATTCCCCCAAGTCTCCCAATACAAAATGGTACCTCACTTGTGTGGTTAGGCCTAGCGCCCACGACAGGAAATGCCCCAAAACACAACGTGGACACATCACATTTTCCCAAAGAAAACAGACCTGTTTTTTGCAAAGTGCTTAGCTGTGGATTTTGGCCTCTAGTTCAGCCGGCACCTAGGTAAACCTACCAAACATGTGCATTTTGAAAACTAGACACCTAGGGGAATCCAAGATGGGGTGACTTGTGGGGATCTGACCAGGGTCTGTTACCCAGAATCCTTTGCAAACCTCAAAATTTAGCCAAAAGAACACCTTTTCCTCTCATTTCGGTGACAGAAAGTTCTGGAATCTAAGAGGAGCCACAAATTTACTCCACCCAGCGTTCTCCCCAAGCCTCCCGATAAAAATGGTACCTCACTTGTGTGGTTAGGCATAGTGCTTGCGAAAGGAAATGCCCCAACACACTATCTGGACACATCAAAATTATCAAATACAAAACTACCTGTTTTTTTGGGGGGGGGTGGCACCTGCATTTTTGGTCCTGGGCTCAGCAGCCATCCAGGGAAACCTACCAAACCCAGACATTTCTGAAAACTAGACACCCGAGGGAGTCCAGGGTGGTGTGACTTGCGTGGATTCCACAGTGATTTCTTACCCAGAATCCTCAGCAAACCTCAAATTTAGCTAATAAATCTTTTTTTCCCACATTTCTGTGTGGGATCACCACACCGGGACAAATTTCCTACCACCCAACGTTTCCCTCATTCTCCCGGTAAAAATGATACCTCACTTGTGTAGGTGGGCCAAGTGCCTGTGACAGATAAGAGCCAAAAACATGTTGAAATTGAGGGGGGGGCCAAAGCGGGTCCTAAAGGGCAGTTTGGAAAAAAAAATGTTTAGGCTGACAAGTGCAGCAGAACCTGTATCAGTATAGATGAGACAATGTTGGGTGGTAGGAATTTTGTGGATTCCTGCAGATTCCAGAAGGTTCCATCACAAAAATGCGGCAAAAATGTGTGATTTCCAGCAAAGTTGGAGGTTTGCAGGGCCTTGTGGGTAAGAAAATGTTGCGGAGTGCATGTGAAGCACACCACCCTGGAATCAACCAAATGTTTAGTTTTCAGATGTGTCTGGATCTTGTGGAGTTTTCTACATGGCAGCATCCCAAAGTCAAAAAAGTGCATCCCTCACCATTCCAAGTGGGACAAATTTGAGAGTTACCAAGCTCTCATGCCCAAATGTAAAGCCAAAACCCAAAATAATCAAATGTCTTCTTGCTTGCCATGGGATAAGATGTTTTAGTGTGCGGGGGAGAGCTGTAAGACTGTTACCCCTTCAGTTGGGGTGGGGGCATAACCAGGCCCATACTGGTTGGTAGCCACCACCCCACTATTTTCTTTTTAATTCCATGCCATCTAGTAGACTTTCTGTCCCCCCAGGGTGTAGATCGTGGGTAATTGCCCCATCTGCCCACTGGTGGGCAGAACAACTTTGGCCCCATTTATTTGGGGTGGGGGAATGACCAAGGGGGGCAGATATGGCCAACTGTAATGTGCCCCCATGGGGAGCAACCTTTGCCCAAGGGGCAACCCCCCCAAACAAAACACACACATACACACACACCGATACCTGGTGTCTAGTGGTTTCTGCCCCTCTTGGGGGCAGATTGGCCCAACAAAAATAGACTGATCTCCCCCCAAGTGTGGCAGAAATGGCCTAAATACAATTTGCCACTCAGAGGAGCGACCCTTGCCTAGGGGGTCTCTCCCCATACATAAAAACATAAAGTAAATAAATATATATATATATCCCTGGTGTCTACAGGTTTCTGCCCCCCTCCCGAAGGTAGATTGACCTAATTATATTACGCCGATCTGCCTCCGGGAGCGGGGCAGAAAAGGCCTAAAAATATTTTGTCCCCTCTGGGGAGCCGCCCTTGCCCAAAGGGCCGCTCCCCTTATGTCTTAGTATGAAAAATAAAATACCTGGTGTCTAGTGGCTTCTGCCCCCCCCCGGGGCAGATCGGCCGAATATAATTAGGCTGATCTGTGCCCGGGGGAGGGCAGAAATGGCCTAAAAATAATTTGCCTCCCCAGCGAGTGACCCTTGCCGAAGGGGTCGCTCCCCACATATAAAAAAAAAAAATGTATATATTTTTTTATTCCTGCTGTCTAGGGGTTTTCTGCCCCCCCCCCCCCCCCCGGGGCAGATTGGCCTAAAAATATTTTGCCCACCCTGGGAGCGACCCTTGCACAAGGGGCTGCTCCCCTTATACGTAAGTATAACATAAAAAGAAAAATCCCTGTTGTCTCGTGGTTTCTGCCTCCCCGGGGGCAGATTGGCCCAAATATTTTAGGCCGATCTGCCCCCAGGTGGGGGCAGAAATGGCCTAAAAAGAATTTTTCCCCCAGCGAGCGACCCTTGTCGAAGGGGTCACTCCCGACACATAAAAGAAAAAAAAAAAAAAATATATCCCTGGTGTCTAGGGGTTTTCTGCCTCCCGGGTCAGATCAGCCTAATTATATTAGGCCGATCTGCCCCCGGGGGGGCTGAAATGCCCCAAAAACGATTTACCCCCCTGGGGAATGGCCCTTGCCCAAGGGGCCACTCCCCTCATGTCCATTTCAAGGAAAAAAATAAATTCCCTTGTGTCTAGTGGGCATTTCTGCTGCCCGATTCCATCATGATCAGGCAGCAGAAATGCTTGCAGAGACATGAAAGGAAAGGCCTTTCCTTTCCTTTCATGCCTCTGCTGGCCCCCTCATCCTGAGCGGAAGAGAAATGCTGAGCATTTCTCTTCCGCAATGCAATGGAAGGTGACCTCTGATCGCGTGCTGACATCATCAGAAATCACTGGGGGGTGGGTGTGGAAGGGGAAGTGATTCCCCTTCCAGCCCAAACCTTGGGGGGGTGAGTGGGCAGCCCTCAGGGGGAGCGCTAGCGCTTCCCCGAAGGACAGTAAATGGATGTAATGGTTATGTCAATGGCGCCTGAGAGGCGCAGCCATGGACGTAACCATTATGTCCATGGTCCTCAAGGGGTTAAAATTCAGACTCCTCACACCAGTGCCCTTACCGGATATGCAGAGCAGGGGTAGGTGCTCAAGGAAGCCTGGTCCAACACCCAAGTACCTCAGTACTTGGAAACGTGGTGTGTGTGACGATCTATATCTGTGTTTGGACCCGATTATGGATGCTATGGGATACCTTTAATTTATCTACGCAAATGCCTGTAACCTGGTGCCTTTAACCTGGGCCCTGCATCACTACAGCACCCGAGCCCCTTTATAATGCTTTTACCATGTGTGGATTTTGTTTGGTATTTTCTATAATCAGCATGACTGATTTTGTACACACTTACGATGCATTCGCACCTTGGTGGGAGCTGTCACTTATTTATAATATATTGGGTTATTCTTAGTTTGCTTTGATGTACTATGAAGATGTAACTTACATATAACTTATGTCAGTGCTTCTAACCCGAGCCCTACATTGCCATGGCACCCAGGCACCCTCACAATACAATCACCAGTTTTGGCTATTGATTTGTAACTCTGACGATTGGCCTGACTTATACACACGATGCACTTGCCCCTTGGTTGGAGCTGTTACCTATCATTCAAGAGAGAACATAATGTATAACGCAACTGATTCATTCCAGATTTTTTGAGTGTTATGAAAATACATCTTGGTGAGAGCTGTCATTTGCCTGATAACAGGGAACTATTTTTCTGATACTATTAATATACACAGACATTAGAATTACTTTCATATGGCCAACACTTTTTTTCACAATAATGGAAACATGGGCCCTGAGGCCTGTGGACATTCATCATCTATGTGATAACTGATTGTATGGTGATGACTGACAAAGGACACCAATCATAGTCCATTACATGAGCTAGGGATGGCATGATATCTGACACCGTTAGATTAGAGGTCCATTTTTGACCTATCTGGTTATTTTTAAACCAATTTTTTGAGCCTGATGAAAGATACCATGAGATTAATTATAGACATACAATGACTATCTATTCTTCCTTGTACTCCAGACATGCTCATTATTACATTGGCTTGACCACACAGAATCTCATGTGGCCCATCCTTTAATTTGAGGAGGGTAAAAACCTCATCCTTTTAGTATTTATATTTGTTCATTCACGTCACCAAAGCACTATTAGGGATTCTTACTAGTGTTTCAATTGACACTGGCATGTTTATTTGGCACTATATATTATTAGAATATTGTGTTGCTAACAAAAAAGTGTTTTCTTCTTTTAGGTTCCTGTATCACAAATCTCACCTTATTTATCGGACTTGTGAGGATTAGGTATGATTTTTTTGAGGTCCTGACGAATTGCACTAAGATCTTTAGAAACGTTTTTTAGCTAGAAACATCTTGACCTTCTTTAATTAAGACATCATAGGGATACCCAACTCTGCCATACACATACTTGATCCCTAGACTATACGGTTGACTAACATTAGATACTACATTGTGAGTAGGGTAAGATAGACATTATTCTTACTTCCCCTTACCTAATTTGTTTTTAATTTTGACAGAGGCCCATATTCTCAATAAAATAGTTTGCTATAGGTTTCTTCTAGTCAATTTTAACAGTCCATCTCACCAATCCCACATTATTGCAGTCACCTACGGCAATTCTTTTCAAAAGATCTCCGGTAAAGAGTCCCCATGAGGGGCCCATCAGACATTGCAGTGCTTGTCTGATGAGGAGGAAAGCACAATGATGAAGCATGTCACCAACTGGTGAGTGAGGGCACTTGTTCCTGATTAAGGGTTACCCTCAGGGACCATTTGTGATCTCTCCTAGACTAGGGGAAGATCTATATTGATACATTTTCTTTGGAACTGTGCATCCTTTTTTCTGTGGTTGCTCTAAGTAAACAACTAGTGTGTTACTGGGATACATAGAAAGGTTTCTACAATTAGCTAGTTTTATTCCATGAGGTACATGTTTTTGTAACTATTACAGAGAAAAAAGCTTGTTCACTTTTAAAAAACCATTCTGATTATGTTATTGGTACCATACTGATCAGGTGGTTGACTATTGATGAAATTATCATTTTTATTGGTTCTAATTTGTCATGTTAAAAATCTTTGAGACCAACCATCTAAATGTCTACAATTTTATAGTTACCTGTTATTATGTTCTATGAATGATGTCAGGTTGTTGTTAAACTCCTGTTCTAAGTATTTCAGTAAGTTTGGTTGCCAGCTTTGATCAGATCTTAGATTCCCTGGAATACTTGTATTGCATAAGATGTTTAGAGGATGAACTTCTGATTTGCCTCTAATAAGAGACTGACCTTAAACTAGAGCATATGTATCAATGGTCTCCATGAAGGATTTACCATTTTTGATGAATATGAATGTGTAGTCGACATAAGCTGTGGATTTAAATGTTAGTTTATTGAAGGAGACACCTGTAAGGGTTTGGTTGGAGTCAATAGATTAAAGACTTGGTTTAGTTGCAAGGAGGAAAAGGGTATGGTATAAATGACATCCTTAGCTCTCCCTAAATACCTCCCATTCTGTGGTATGTATTCCCTATTTTCCAGTCATTACCCCCTAATCCTCCCATATTTTACAACAAAAAAGTATGCATACGTGTCCAGCGATCTCCACAGTTAGGGAGAAGATCGCTGCACAGAAAAGATAGGAAAGAGGCTAAGACCTAAACATGGAGGTTTGTGAAAAACATTTTGTTGTATGTGTTCAGTACTATTGTTGCACCACTATACAAGGTATAAAATGCAGTATGTGAAGAGGACCCACAGTTTCAATTTAATGGCTAATGGGTAAGAAAAATACAATGTGTTACTTTTTGCCTTTAGAATATATATAAACGTAACATAAAACTAATATAACATAGCATTCATGAATCTTTAAATTGATGCATAGGTTCTTAGGATCTCATAGTAGCCAATGGTTTAACAAAGAATTTAGACCAATTGTCAGCCCACTTATGGAGCATTATGTGAGGCTGTTCAGGTCTGTGTAAGCCTATAACTGTGTGGGTGTTTTCAGTCAATGTTAGAAATAATTGCACATTTGACTTTGAAGTAACTGCTGGCATTAGGGCGGATGCTGGGAAAATGTACAGCAGCTGGTTATAGAGTATCGGAAATGAGACTCCCCCACAATGGCCCACAGTATTGTCAGCATACATAGTAAAGTAAGAAGGCATGTGAATAATAAACTTGGCTAAATATATAAGACTCAGGGGTATTTCTGTAGAAAACCACGAAATGCAGGAAAATATTGCTTAGTATATTTCAAGCAGGTATTGAAAAGGTATGTCCCACTAAGTCAAAAATACATCACCTTAAAACTGTTTACCTGGGTAAAATGCCCAGTAATATCATCTTTATGTACTGGACCTTTTCCATATATGAACTTTTCTTGTTCATCATACCACCTTTGAATAGCTTCTTTCCAAGTTGCAGGATAGCTTGCCATAAACAAATTCTCACCACAGTCCCACACTGAAAGAAAGAAAGATGTAAACACCATAGGTAAACAGTTATTCCCAAAATAAACTATTAGGTTATTCACACAGGTAAATTATACTTCAGAATAAGTTACATATGTTATCTTACTCCTACACTTTTGAGTACTACTTTTAGCTAATCATGGTTTATGAGTTTAAAGTTACTTAAAAAGTCCAGGCATATCTCTCCACCTCTGATACAGGATGGTGTGGAGCCAAATTCACAGGTGCAACTACTGATATTGAAATACCCTCCCAATAATAGTAATGGAGACAGGGACTTAATTTTAAATTCGACAGGCTTAACTAAATATAGAAAAATAAATTAATGTTAAAACATGTACATACATTTTAAAAGTAAATATTTTATGATGAAATATGTTCCTTCACCATTTTGAAATTAAGGTAACTGTTTACTTTACATTAGTTCTACACATCACTTTCTGTACAATTATAACACAGAATAACCAAACATAAACATTTTACTTTGAGTGGAATATTTTTATTAAATCCTAAAAATTGACAAACAACCTTAGTTAAAAAATGTATTTTGATCATGCATTATTTATTAAAGTGATGTATATAACTAATTAGACATAATTTCATTATTGAAATGTTAATACAAATAATGTTGCATTAATTATGGATTTTCCATTTAAAAAGGTTATTAAGCTATTTCTAAATAACTGAGGTGTTTTTTAATTAAATGTATTTATATTTGTAACTATTTTAGATATTTTATTTTAATTTAACATTATTTCTCACAGGCTTATATGTTAAGTACCTACCTTCGTTATGTTCTTTAGGATGGTGTTCCAGTACCAGTGGTTGACCATGTGTGGTTCTCAACTTACTCAATCTCTGATCTGTGGTACATTTATGACAGTTTTTTTGTCCTTTATGGCTGTAGTAGCTTTATGAGTACAGTTTGTAAATAGAAATGGGCTAACTCTTCTGTGGGTGGGTGAACATTCCTTGCTAAACTACTCCTTAAACCACACCTTACTCCCCCCTAAATCTCTCCCACTTAGTAGAAAGTATATCTCTTTTCTAGTCATTCTCCTCGATCCCTTCAACAATTACAACTAAATTGTAAACTAACGTGTGCAAGGATCTGCCTTAAAGAAAATCTAGGCGAGGTGGAGATGGAGATTTTCACTTGCATTTTGTAGTAAGTAATACTACTATAGTACTGCTTTAACACTACAAAATGCAATTTGTGAATGCAATCCTGTGTCATTAAAAGAACAGTAAGACATCAAGAGAGATAGAACTAGTGCACTAATCTAGGTTCTTCAGGCACATCATAACCGTATCACGGGTCCCTGAGCAATTGGCCAGTCAGGTGCATGTGAGGTCAACGATGTATTGCAAAAGCCTCTGCAGGGAAAAAGCCTCTTAAGCAACTACCACACTTGCTCGTCAATGCTGTGTCCAGCTGAAACCAAAAAATATTAGAGAGCTACTTTCCTCCTACCCCTGAGACAATGAGGGCCATATTTATACTCCGTTTGCGCCGGATTTGCGTCGTTTTTTTTACGCAAATTCGACACAAAGCGAACTCCATATTTATACTCTGGCGTTAGACGCGTCTAGCGCCAAAGTCCATGGAGTTTGCGTCATTTTTTAGCGTGGACACCTACTTTGCGTTAATGATATGCAAGGTAGGCGTTCCCGTCTAAAAAATTGACTCCGAGGCATGTGCGCCGTATTTACACTCCCGGGAGTGGGCGGGTCAAAAAAATGACGTCCAGCCGCTTTTGCGCCGTTTTTTAGCGCCTGGTCAGGGCAGGCGTTAAGGGACCTGTGGGCTCGGAATGAGCCCAGAGGTGCCCTCCCATGCCCCCAGGGACCCCCCCTGTCACCCTTGCCCACCCCAGGAGGACGCCTAAGGATGGAGGGACCCATCCCAGGGAACTTAAGGTAAGTTCAGGTAAGTAATTTTTTTTTTTTTTTGTGGCATAGGGGGGCCTGATTTGTGCCCCCCTACATGCCACTATGCCCAATGACCATGCCCAGGGGACAGAAGTCCCCTGGGCATGGCCATTGGGCAAGGGGGCATCACTCCTGTCTTTGCTAAGACAGGAGTCATTTTAATGGGGGTTGGGAGTAAAAAAAAATGGCGCAAATCGGGTTGAGGCGGAAATTTTGCCTCAGCCTGACTTGCCCCATTTTTTGGCGCCCAAGCTCCATATTCCCTTACGCCAGCGCTGCCTCTTGTACGTCATTTTTTTTTACGCACACCAGGCAGCTCCGCCGGCTAACGCCGGCTAACGTCATTGAATAAATACGGCGCCCGCATGGCGCTTCAGAATGGCGTTAGCCGGCGTTAGATTTTTTGACGCACAACTGCGTTGGCGCAGTTGTGCGTCGAAAAGTATAAATATGGCCCTGAGTGTTTACTTACTCTGAAATACTATCTGCTTCTATCATAGTTCTCGCCCCGTGTTATACGTCCATAAAAAATTTGTTGTCCAGGGATTTTAATTTTTGATGTGTGATTTTGTGTCATAAGAGAAGTAATTTAGGTTGAGTAGACATTGCTAATTTGGTGGATGTGTTATAGCGATGATGTAATATTTCAGGAACCATGAGACTTATATACTTTGTTTTTGGGGGTCAAGTAGTCCTGTAGAGACAAAAAAAGACCTCCTCAGTGCAACCTTTCAGCTAGTTTCTAAAACGGTGGC
Organism: Pleurodeles waltl; assembly: GCF_031143425.1. Lineage (NCBI taxonomy): Eukaryota > Metazoa > Chordata > Amphibia > Caudata > Salamandridae > Pleurodeles > Pleurodeles waltl. The sequence continues at coordinate 1,739,942,704 of NC_090444.1, forward strand.
TCTAAAATATTGGACCTCATTACAACCCTGGCGGTGCTTCCCTGGGAATTACGACCGTCGGGACAAGCGGTTTCCCACCACTTTTGTCCCGGCGGTTTCCCACCACTTTTGTCCAGGCGGTTTAAATCCCCCAGGGCAGCGCTGCTTGCAGAGTTGTCCAGGGGATTACGAGTCCCCCTCCCGCCAGCCTTTTCATGGTGGTTTGAACCCCCATGAAAAGGCTGGCGGAAAGGGGAGTCGCAGAGCCCCTGAGGGCCCCTGCACTGCCCATGCTACTGGCATAGGCCCCCAGGGGCACCCCGACTCCCCCTTGCCGCTAGCCTTTCCATGGCGGTGTTTACCACCATGGACAGGCTGGCAGTTGGGGACTCACAATCCCCAGGGCAAGGGTGCTTGCATCGCTGCCCTGGGGAATATGACCGCCTGGCAGAAGCCTGGCGGTCAGTTGGAGGGGCCGGCGGCATGGCCGTAATGAGGCCCTGAATATTTTATCATTGCATCAACAAGTGCTACAAGTCGTATACAATAGAAAAAAGCCTGGAATTAAAAACAAAATAGCAGAAAACCAGTGAATCACAACAAGAATCCAAGTCTTCTGAGAAAGCGACAACAACAAATCCAATGCCCATTCACTTAGGAGATCGATGGCCACCCCTCTTCCACCTCTAACAGCTGGTCAGAAAGTAGAGGATCTTTAATGTGTTATCTGTGGTTTAGCCAGAACAATGGCCAAAGGGATTGAAGAAAGAGTATATGAGGCTCAAAGGGCAACCATTGTTTTTATCTGCAGCTGGTTTATTCCAGCTGATGAAGTTTTCAGCTGAGTAGCGGATCTTAACTGTGAGGTGAATGTATTTGCTGAGAATTTGTATTCCCACCCGAACTTCAAGCATGCATACATGTGAGAATATGAATGTACAATGTGCTCCCAGCAGCAACATAATCACCAGCCTTCAGTTAGGTTTGCACTCACTGAAAAAGCAAATGAAGTTTTAAAGCCACTCTTGAATGCTGGCTACGGGTTCACACTCGGTAAGATCGAAAAGTAATGGTCAACACTGATGAAACTGTATTAATCCATAATACTGAAACTACATTGTTTCTGGTGAGAAGGTACAATGACAGAATTTGTTTTTGTCAGTCTAACAAAAAGAAGGAGCCACTTATGGGGTTCTCAGCTGATTTGATTCCTGAAGGTCTTGCTGCCAAATTAAGATCACCGAATGCAGTAACATCAGCAGGATGCCACGGCCCGTGCAACTTTTCACTGTCTGCTATGCCATTTGGAGCCAGCTCCTGTGTTGCGGCTGAGATCCCCGCTGGGCCGGTGGGCGGAAACCAGTTTTCCGCCCGCCAGCCCAGCGGCGATCTCATAATGGCTGTGGCGTGAGTGCGGCCGCATTGGCGGCGGTCGTAATGACCCCCTTAGTGTGTATCTTACTTACCCTGACTAGGATAATGGTCCCTCGTAGGGCAGGGTGCAAACCTCTGCCAAATATTTACCAAATTTCTAATACTTTTCAAGAGGCTGGGACCAGACACAATAAATAAAATAGCAAGCATTTGCTAAAGGGAGTGACCATCAAGACCAGCATTTGATGTCTGATTTGTAAATTAAAGCTGGTAACGCATCTGGCCCTGGTGTGCTGTCTAATTTGGCTTTCATTATACATGTAGGTATTGATTTTAATGAACATCATGAAATTCTGGGCTCCTCAGATGCACTCAAAGTTCACTGGTGTGATACGAACAGGGTCTTGCTTCTGCTCTCACAGAATTGCAAGGAAACATACTTTTCCCACTGAGTAACTATATGTTGTTTCCTGCATTTGAGAAGAACTGTTTGTTGACTGAATTTACAAAATCCCAAACTTTCAAGGTGTCCTTGGATTTGCATATGGACAACAATGCAATCCATTCTTTTACTTTGGTTCTTGCTGTCATTCCCAAACCAGCTTTTTACAGATCTTTCTGACAGACCTCTATATTTCATGATTCTGAAAGTCGATAATCAATAGCACTACATTCTTTTGTTTATCAACAGAGTTTTTTTAGTTCCTTCTTACCTAAGTTCCAAAAAGGACAAAACTCTTTCAGCTTACTTTTGGTCGGCTTCTGGAAAATCCTAGAACATATCCATTTTAGGAAGGGAGGTGCTACTAGCAGTCCATATATGCTTAATGTCCAGCAAGCTGGACTACAGCAATGCCCTCTACTCAGGAACCATGGCTAAACTCCAGAAGAGGCTGCAACGCATCCAGCCTCTGCGCGCCTCATCCTGGACATTCTCTGCCACTGCCACATCACAGACCACCTGAAAAACCTGCACTGGCTCCCAGTCAACAAGAAAATCACTTTCAAACTCCTCACCCACGCTCACAAAGCACTGCACAACTGTGGGCCAGAATACCTCAACAGACGACTCTCCTTCTACATCCCGACTAGGCATCTCCGCTCTGCCGACCTTGCAACCGTCCCACACGTCCGCAAAACTACAAACGGCGGTAGATCATTCTTGCACCTCGCCGCCAAAACGTGGAACACTCTTCCCACCTACCTGCGCCAGACCAAAGACCTCCTTACCTTCAGGAAACTTCTCAAGACCTGGCTGTTTGAGCAGTAAAAGCACCCCCCTGCCTTTGACCCCCCCCTCCTCAGCACCTTGAGACCCTCACGGGTGAGTAGTGCGCTTTACAAATCCCTAATTGATTGATTGAATGTTTGATAACTGAAAAGAGTTCTGCCATTTGTCCGCTTCTGCATCCTCCTTCCAGACTTGAAAGTTATCAACATAAGTGGCACCCATTTTGACCTGATTGTCTTTTGGAAGCCTAAATGCTCCCTAGAGCTAATGCTTTATCTGTCCTATGCTAATTGTGTAACAAATGATGATGGAACAAAACAACCACTTTCAAAATGTTTGACTATTTTAAAGTTCTTTAGATATGGAAACAGGGTGAGGCTCACAAAAATGTAGTCCTAAACAAGTGCATTGGAAATAGACATTCTAGTGTATCTTGCAGGATTATCATTGAGCTGCCTCCTATTTAAACTGCGTAAGCCAAAGCTATGCAGAATAGTAATGTAATCAATTCCCAGAATTGATCTTTTCTTGGCCTGTGATGTTACCTTAAGAATGCCTCAGATAGTATAGTGGTAATCATATTCACCATTGTTAAGATTACTGTGAAATAAATGTAAATGAAAATCGTCAGTCAAAATAATATCAGCATCAGCAGTTCTTGCTAAAATATTTTCTATGATTTCGAGAACTTTCTATTATTCTATATTATTGTGACATCCTTTTTTGTATTTCAGCTGTATCTATATATTTATATATATATATATATGTGTGTGTATATATATATATATATATATATATAAATATATATATATAATTATATATGTATAAAATCACTGAGAAAACAAAGGTTACAGTGAATCTGTAGTTAGGTTGTGAATTTACTCACACAAAACCAGAAACATTTAGCAGTCATAGAGTTATTTTAAGTACTTATAACTTGAGGCCTAAGGTAACTATAACTCGCGTCCTCACCATGAACCGCTATAACACTGGTGAATTTCTAAGGATTTGTACGAGTAATTTTAGAACCTAATTATAACGTCCCGGTAATCTTTGTTTTTTTAAGTGAATTTCAATGTTTTTTTAATTCTATTTCCTAACTGTAATGTCCCTGTAATGTTTGTTTTTTTTGTTGAATTTCTATGTTTTTTAATGTAGAGTCATTTTCATTAATATACGTTAACCCAACCACCGTCAAAGGCCATGCGGCCAGTCCCTGTGGCGAACCCCCCTAACCATCCAACCCCATGCAGCGCACAGTCTTTAGCCATGCGCACCGGGAGTTGGTCACAGGGCCTGTCTCTTTAGGTGGGAGAATATGTGAGAAAACAGGGCTGATTGCAGAGTCTCCTTGACTTTTTGCCCCCATTTTTCACCTTTTGCTGGTGTTTTCCTGACTCTGATGGTGCCCTGGGTACTGCTAACCAGTTCCAAGGCCTGTGCTCTGTACAAAATGAGTATGCCAATTAGGCTAATTATAATTGGCTAATTAAACCTACCTATAAGTTCCTAGTATATGGTAGGGCATGTTGGTTTAGTGACCCCAGCATAAGTGGTGCACACATAGGTGCACTGCTGAGGTGCCCAGTGTCATTTTAAATGCAGGCCTCCTTTGCTGGCTGCATTTAAAGTAAAGTTACATGCAAATTCGACTTGAGAATTAAAAGTAGTTCCGAAGTCCTAAACTACCTTATTTGCACATATAAGTCACCTCAAGGTGTGCCCTATGTGCCCCTGGGGCTGGGTGCCATGTAACTAAAGCAGGGACCTTATAAAAATAGTTTTATAAGCCCTAGTGAGGTAAAACAGGCAAATTTGTTTTCCCTCATTGCAGTGAATAGCCTCCATAGGCTAGAATGGGGAGACTTTATTTTAATTTATAACTTCCCCTTAAGTGACAGATACCTCAAGTTTGGTATTCGTCAAAACGGGGCCACTCACCTGAAAAGCAGGATGTCTGCAGGGGCAATGGTATGCCCCCGACCTCTTGGAACACTTCTAGGCACTTCCTAGTGGACACAGAAACCCCGGCAGGTGTCCCAAAAGGAAAGGGGGAGTAGGAGAGAAAGAGACAAAATACTGCCACGTCTTGCCGGTCCAGCCAGGCACCCTGTATTTTCGGGGGGCAGGTCATTGTTGACAGAGTTATAATAGAGTTAGTGCACTCAACTTCCTTGAAACTGAATCTCTCTTTCTGATATGGGCATGGGAGCGATAGAAGAACACCGGGATGCTCCAGCACTTTTCTTGGATAATATTAACTGTTGCCACAATTACTAACACTGCACCAAAAACCCAAACTGAGTATCATAACAATAAATAATGCGACACTAGAGCTGGCTTCACAGAGTTGCACACTACAATTAGAACTGTGGTTGCACTCATCATGCACAAGAAAGACAAACAAGGGCATTCATTAAATCACATATACCTTTCCTGCATGCATAGGGTTAAACTTAAAGGAACAAAAATATTCCAAGAAATACAAATGTCCACTCTGGGTTCAAACAGTTGGGGTTGCACCGTTTGGTTTGGTTTCACTATGTGTGTGAAAAACCCTTCAAAAAGCAAATTCCTCAAACCTGAAACACAGGCATGAATGACATAATTTAAATCCAAGAGTTATGCTATTAGAGAAAGGAAAGTCACGTAAATGTTGTTTTGAAATTGCACTGTCACTTTTTGTAGTACTTGAGCTCGAACAGATTCCCTGAAGCACATTTAGGCAAATAACTACAGTAATGATGTAGAACGTTCAGAAATGCATTTGTCTCTTCAAGATAAGCACTCTGCCAAAATACGACGTCTGAAAGACACCAGCTGTTCTAGGAAAGCGCGGCACTCAAAGAACAAACTCCCTGGAGAATACTAGTCACTTAGCTGTAGTCTTTTCCAGAGTGCTGGAGGAATGCCTGGTGTCAGCTGGTACAGGAACAAAGAAAAGAATTGCCTCAAAAGTCCTGAATACGAGGATGACAGCAGGGGCTGGACTGCCAAATCAGATGCTGAGATCAGGAAGCAAAACAAAGCCAAGCAGGGAGGCATGCTTCACTCTGCTATTCATAGCCAATCAGGAAAGCAATTGAGTTTCCACATGTGGATGAGTCACCACACCCAATTAATAGCACATGTCTACACCACACCCAATTAGAAGCACATGTCTATACCTGCTCACCTTAGCAAACAAGCATTGGTAAAACAAGCATTGATAAAACCAATTGTGTAACACAGCACATTATGTTTACTTAGAAACATGAAGGTTTAACCAAGAACAGAGATATGATTTAACCCTAATCCCTGGGGATGCTGACAGATAACGCTGGAGACACCTTGGGGATTCCTGACAGTATCAAATAAATTGTTATAATAAATCCCACGACTTGCAAATGATGGATTTAATATACCTTGTTCAGGTAAAGAGTTTTAAACTTTACCTAAAAAAGTTCCAGCTTCAGCCCTGTAGTGTTTTGCTGCTTTGCTCTAACTGGCCAGCCTCTGGCAGCCTGGCCAGGCTGCCTTGATAAGGTGTGAAGTAGCCTGGGCTGAACAACACAGAGGAATGTGCCTGTGTGAGGAGATCTTCCCTCAGCAGATGGAAAGGCAGGGAGGGGGGAGGGCTGCCGAACTGGTCTTCAAAGGCATGGAAGGACATTTGGAGCAACCCAGCACCTCCCTCACATCTTGCAAATGCAGACAATTAGGTGCCCCCGTTTAGATTAGGAGAGGGCAGGAGAAGGGTGTGTTTAAGATTTCTAGCCACACCAGTGGGTGGCTCAGCCAGATGTTAACTCCAAAAGTCAGTTTCAGTCATGATGGATTTTTGAGAAATGTTGCTCCCTGGGATTGATTTTTGCCACACTTCCCAGGGAGTGGTCATCACAGGGGGAAGGACCCTGCACCTGATTGGAAAACTAGGACCCCCCTGTTTTTCACACAGGAGCAAGGACAAAACTGGCAGACCTGCACCCACACCTCAGATCCCTACCAGATTCCAAGAAGGAAGAATTACAGAAGAAGAAGGACTGCCCTGTTGGACCCCTAACCTGCACCTGGACACTGTACTCTGGAGGACTGCACCAGCTGCACGCTTGGGCTTCACCAGTACTTTGCCTGGCTTCAACTGCCTTAAGGAGCAACTCCCTGTCTGCTACAGGTGAAAAATGGCTAACCAGAGTCCCCTGCACCAACTCCTGAAGAAATTAGCCAGCTGACCACTGTACAGCGGCCGTTTTGGAGTTTGCAGCAGGTGCATTCTGAGAGTTGTAGTCTGCACCCACAAGGAGCATCTCTGAGCTTCTGGAACCCTGGGGTGAGCTGTGGACACCAACAGAATCTTAAAAGAACATCTGGAGGAAGATCCAGAAGTTTGGAGAATGTTTAAAAAAGAGTACCATAAAGGGACCGTCGTTCTGCGGCAACTCTAGCCGGCTTGCCTCAACCGCGACCTGGCCTGACTTGGAGATTTGCCCCGGTGAAAGAAATCTTAGAAAAAGTGACCTACTCCAAACGTAGAAAGTTGACCAGGACCTCCCAGGCATTGTATCCGAAGAGGGCTTCAGGGAGGTCGGATCAAGATTCAGGTTTGCCCCGGTCAATGGATTTTCACCTAAAAAAAACCAACTAAGTCCAAAGGTAAAAATCTCCACCGAGGGCTCACGTGACGCGTATCTGAGGAAAAGTTCCAGGAGGTCGGATTGGACTGGTAACTTGGTCACGCGGAAGACAATCTTCACAAAAACGACTAAGGCCCCTATTTATACTTTTTTAGCGTTGCATTTGCGGCGCTTTTTGATGCAAAAGTGGCGCAAACTCACAAAATACAATTGTGTTTTGTAAGTTTGCGCCCTTTTTGTGTCAAAAAATGACACAAATGCAGCGCTAAAAAAGTATAAATTTGGGCCTAAGTCCCAAGGGAAACCTTTGACCATGGCCTCCGACGAGCTGTAGCGAGCTCTTGTGGAGAGGCGTGGCTGGGAACATGGTGGCCGACTAAGGAGCCGGTCGCGGAGGGCGCAGCTTCTGAAAGAATATGTGGAGATAGTTACAAGCCTTACCGGGGGATCGTGGGGATTGACAAGTGGACGGAAGGGGTCTGTTTTTCCCTGTTTTTTATTTTTTTGGATCCAGCGGCGGTGTGACGGACGAGGGAGCAGGCGAGAATACAGTGTTCTTTGGAGCACGGAGCTGCTCCGTTGCTGAGTGCTTCATCGAAGCTCAGCTTGGTCAGGGAGGTGTCGGCTCGTGTTTCCCTCTGGGGAGTTCAAGGCAGAGTCAGCACTAGAGCAGAATCCGGTGGAAGGAAGAGCAGGAAGAACCGGTGCTTCAGGATTTTTCAGCATGCCGAGGACCTGGGGACTTTTGAGACCGATAGGAAAGTACCAAGATTGGAAGGTTTTTGGTTTCAGGGTTATGTTATCTTTGGTATAAGTGTTGTAGAAACATATTTAGACCTTATGTTGGACAGGGTAAAGGGGCTGGTGGGGTTCGGGAAAGAAGGGGGGAAGGTTGCATTTAAAAATAGTCTTGGTCAAGTAGCGTATTCCCTCCGTAGCGCTAAGAAAAGAGTTGAAATTGAAAGTCTGATCCCCCCCCCAGAATTCTTCTACAGTGAGAAGTAAGGCCAAACAAGATAATAGTTCTGTTATCAAGAAACTGGATGTGAAGAGTTTTGGTGGATTGAGTTACAGGAAAGCATGTGTCACCCCTTCAGTTAGGGCTTATTTTTGATTATTGCCAGGCTCTCCCAGACTGTTACCCGGGGGTACGAATATGCAAGAGCTGGACAAAATGGACAGATTAGAGTCGGCCGCTAGTACAGAGGGTAGCAGCTTAGACCTCCGGGTGGACGGGGGAAATGTGTTACAGCACTCTCTCCCTGTGAGCTCCATAGAGAGGCAAGCAGAAGCGAATGCAGTACAGGTTTCCCAACCTGTCGGAAAGGATTAGGGGCAATCAATTGCAAATATGTTAAAAGCATTATCTGTGGAACTGAAGAGCAACTTTGAGACTTCTAATGCCAATCAGATGAAGATTAGGGGTCTCTTCGAAGATTTAGGGAAGAAAATTGATGATTTGGCAGGTCGCACCACCATTTTGGAGGAGGAGGTGGGGGAGTTAAGAGTGGCGGTGGAAGAAAATAAGGAGCAGATAAGATATTTAAAAGAAGCGGAAACAGGGGTGATGGCTAAAATGGAATCCTTGGTTTGAGGATGAATAACTTGAGGTTTCTAAGGGTCCCAGAAGGGCTGGAAGAAGGTGACTTAAAGGGTTTTATGGCTCGACTGATAAAACAAGAGGTGAATGTGGAACTATCAGAGGAAGACATTGTTAAAGATATTCAAATGGTGCGCCGGGTTCCGGAAAAAATGCCTCCCAATAGGGACAGACCAAGGAAAATCCTTGTTTATTTTCAGACATACTCTCTGAAGGAGCATATTCTCGCCCTGGCCCTAAAAAAGAAATCGTTGATGGTAAACGGATCCCCTTTTGACATCAGGTCGGACCTTGCGTCTATGACTTTGAGTAGACAGTGGGAGCTGGGTAAAAGAATAGATATTTCGAAAAAACTTGGGGCAACAGCTCAGTTGAGATTTCCTGCTTCTCTAAAAGTTATGGTAAATAACAAGATGTATAATTTTACAGACTGGAAGGAGGTGGATGAGTTGCATATGAAAATTGAAAAGAGGGCAGGAATGAGGCAGGTTTAACTTAAGACTGGATTGTTCCCCCGGTGAGGAGGTTTTGTGGGCTATGCCCTAACTTAGGAGTGGTGACCCTCCTCTGACCTTGGTCATGTCAATGTTTGGGTGGGTTCCCAGGGGAGGAGGGGGATTGGGTGGGGTGCAGGATAAGGTTTGAGAGGAGCACTGGGTGGGGAGTATAATAGGGTGAAAAAAGATTATCTTTGGTGTAAGTAGTTTGGGGGGAGCGGGAGTGAGGGGGGTGATGGTGAGCACTGGGAGGGGAGTATATTAGGGGAAAAAAAGATCCACATTGTGGCAGGTGGACCTGGGGGGTGGGGGAGGGATGGGTGGAGGGTGGAAGAAGGTAGATGGTTTGGATGTCAGAAAATGTCGATAAAGAATTTGAGACTCCTGTCTTGGAACGTAAATGGTCTCAGGGTAAAGAGTAGGCAGAAAAGGTTGGTGCAATATTTGAGGGATGTCCCGTTTGATGTCTTGATCTCACAAGAAACTCATCGTTCCAGGGAGGAATGTTTGGAAGTTTTTAAGGTTGTGGGTGGGTTCAGTAGATAGCTAGCTCAAATTGCTTGAGTGGTAGTAAAGGAGTGGCTGTTCTAATTAAGAAACATGCCAGTATTACTTTTCTGGAAGGCCCCATAGATAACTTAGGGAGGTGGGTGGTGGGGAAGCTGTCTGCTTTTGAATATGTCTTTACTATGGTAGGATATTATGGTCCTAATAGTGATGATGTAGACCCATTAAGGGAACTCTCGGATTGTTTCTTACAATATTTAGATCCTGTAATATGGGCAGGTGATTTTAATGTTGTACTGAACTACGAATTAGATAGATCAGCGGGTAGTAGGTCCAAAGTAAACGAGAAAATGCAGGGTCAGATTCGGGTAATGACGTCCCAATGGGGGCTATATGATGTTTGCAGAGATAAAAGGGGGTCAGAGAGAGGTTAATCTTATAATAAGAAGAAGTATCGGCATCTGTCCAGAGTTGACTATTTCCAGTTGGATACGGGTTTGAGGGACTTTGTTGAGTCAGTAGTACATATTGGGGCCTATTTATCAGATCACTCTGCGGTTAGTTTAGTTCTTAGGTTGCCAACAAAAAGGAGGTACAAAAGGTGGACTCTAGACAGAACTTTGCTTTGAAGAGGAGAAAAGGGCAGTTAATGAACCTTTGCAGCTGAGTGAGGTAGAAAGGGTCATTTCAGCAGGTAAACTGGGGAAGGCATCAGGACCAGATGGGCTACTGATATAGGTTTATTGAGCTCCGGGTAGGAGCATTCTAAAATTTCTGAAGCAATTGTGTGACAATATCATGGGGGGGACGAGAATCTGCCTCCTTCTTGGAATGAGGCAATTATTGAATCTGCCTCCTTCTAGGAATGAGGCAATTATTACATTAATTCTAAAACCCGGTAAAGACCCTAGGAAGTGTGATTCATACCGCCCAATATCACTGTTAAATTGTGATTATAAAATCTTTACCAAACTCCTGGCTGATAGACTAGCGATGGTAATGGGGAAACTCATACATACAGATCAGAAAGGGTTTCTGAAAGGGGGGCATATGCATGAATTGACACATGGATTGGTAGGGTCGATTGATTTAGCTACGTCATTGCATATGCCTCTGGTGGTGGTAATGGCGGATGCAACAAAATCATTTGACAGGGTTAATTGGAGTTATTTGATGACGGTATGTGAATCATATAAAATTGGAGACCAATTTATTAGAATATTGAAAAAAAATCCAAAGGGCAAGAATCTTGGTTAATGGTATGCTCACCCCTCCGGTAAAAATAGAAAGAGGGACGAGACAGGGGTGCCCATTATCCACTCTATTATTTGATCTTTATATTGAACCTTTAGCTTTTAGAATTAGGAGAGATAAGAGAATACCGCCTTTCCGGTGTGGAGACCTGGTTAGGAAGGTCTCTCTATATGCGGAAGATCTAATGATCTATACAGCAAACCTAAACCAGGCTAAACCAGTTCTACAAGAATTAACAGAGGATTTTGGGGGGATTTCTGGGTATGCAGTTAACAATCAAAAGGTCAAAATTATGGCATGGAATATGGAACTAAATGAGGATGTAGTGAATGCAAAAAAAGAGGTTACATAGTTGGGGATCATGGTGACACATGATATAAGTAAAATGGCGGAAACAGATCTTGCTCGGGTTATGAGGGAGGTGGATCTTTTACTGAGAAAATGGCTAAATCACCACTAACTATAATAGGTTGGATTAACGTGGTAAAAATGGTGATTGTCCCTAAATTAACTTTTATTTTCAAAGCATTGCCATTAATGTTTAACAAGGTTGCTTTAAAGAAACTGCAGGGGGAAATTAGCAGTTTTATTTGGGCATTGAAAGGTGTTCATATATCATCGAAAAAGCTTAGGAGAAAGAAAGAAAAAGGTGGTCTGGCGGCCCCTGATATACAGTACTATGCATGGGCATATCTGTTAAAAAATGTAAGGCAGAGTTTTTATGCATTACACCGTTCTGAGATGGGGGCAGGTGTTAACTGCTATGATGGAAGGTCAGGAGGTCCAGAGAAGTTTTTTGTATAAGTTCAGGGATCCGATTTTTTTTTACAAAAATTGATTTAAGATATTATATGATTGGGCAGTGCTGTGGTTTAAGGTGAGGAAGATCACAAAGTTGTCATATTATAATGAGTATGCGCCGATTTGGGACTCTCCTGGCTCCCCGGAGTGGACTAAAGACGCCTGGCTATTCCCATGAAACAGGCAGGCTTTTTGCAATGGAAACATCTTTGTTACAATGGTGAACTTAGGGACTTTGATAACCTATATATCGAGGTGGGAGGAGGGCTGTCTAAGTTTAAATACCTTCAGATGAAGTCTTGGGTTGGAAATGTGACAGAGGAAGTGGGAAGTACAAATGGACTGGTGGACCAGATGCAGCTGGACATTCCGATGAAGAAAGAAGTGGCGAGATGGTATTGGCTGATGATGGATATTGTGGATGGGGAAGTTAACCTCCTGGAAGAAATCTGGAGGGAGTGTTTGTCAAAGCCGCAGCTTAAAGACTTTTGGCAAGTATCTACTGCACTTCTGTATAACACTGTTAAACCTGCTGTGTTAAAGAGAAATCATCTATTTTCTATCCACAGAGCATTCTGGACTCCCAGAAAATTGTCCAGGCTGAGACAAGATAATGTGGTGAGGTGTAAGAAGTGTGATTTTGCATCAGCTGATGATCTACATATGTTTATTGACTGTCCTTTACTTCGTATGTTTTGGCAAGAGATGGGTGATGCAATTAATGAGATTCTTCCCTCAAGCCCAAAGATAAGACCTTTGATAGTGATGTTTGGCTGTTCATATGAGACACAGAAGATGGGTAGAGATGGAGCTAAGCTGTTGTTTTATATGATGCTTGTGGCAAGAAGGGAGATTTATAGGAAATGGATCAGCCCTGTTCCCCCTACTTTTGTCGAATGGAAACATTCTCTAATTTACTATCATAAGTTTGACTGTCACAAAGTTTGTAAAAGGATTAGATTTTGGAATCCGATGGTGGGAAGCGGGGAGGTAGAAATAGGTATAACATGATCCTATGATTATATCCTTCCCTCTACTTTACGCACTAGAGTTTGGGTGGAGAGTCTGTCCCAGACAGGGGTGACGAGGCAAGGGATGGGTGGTGAGCAGTTGGGTGAGAACCTTCGCTGCTCACCCCCATTGGTCACATGAGGGAAATTTGGAAGATAAATGAGGATCATAAAAAAAAAAAAAAGAGCTGTAGCGAGCAGAACTCCATCGAGGTCGGCCTGAAACTTCCACTTTGCTCCGGTCGAGGTGCGACCAGATGACTGGATTAGCGCTATTTGATTATAAACGCTAAAGAAGCATCAATCATTTAAAAATTCATATCTCCAGTTCCCTTCATCTGATTTTATTAGTTTTGGTTTCATTTTAAAGCTAAAAATATTTCCTATGTTGCTAAATTGGTTTTGTATTTTTAAACTGTTTCCTGTGTTTTATTTCATTACTGGTTTGTGATGTTTGAATGCTTTACGCATTGTCTCCTAAGTTAAGCCTTGTCGTGCGTTGCCAAGCAACCAAGAGATGAGCTAGGTTTACTTTATTGAGACCTAAGTGGAGGTTAGTGGCCTATTGCTAAGTGTAGGTACTCACCTGCCCTTACCAATAACCCATTTTCCAACAGAATAGGCGTGCGAGAGTGTTTCTGGGTGTAACAAGGCTGTGAGAGTGTCTGTCTTGGTGTGAGATTGGGTGTGAGAGGGTCTATGTCAGTGTGAGAGTGGTGTTGCGAGTGTCGGATTGTGTTCTATTAGATGAAAGATGCATTCACCTCCACAAAGGATCGCAGATCATTTTTCAATATGGAAACACAGAGTAAGCACATTTGCTTTGCCTTCAGCAAGCCCAGGAGTTCGGATCATTTGTCTTTTCCAGAAGTGGAGCTTCAACTGGGGCACATGCTATGTTTATATTTGTAAGTGCTTCCTATTGAGGTTTAGTTCATGTGAAATGAGCATCATGGCTAGAATGGAAGCTCATCTGCTCATTTATCCAATAAGAGTCCAAAATTTTGCACAACATGTCTAGCCAACTTGAGCATTTTCTACTGGTTAGGGAGTAAGTGCTACTTTGTCTGGTTAATGTGCATTGTGGAGGAGGGGGGCTGTGTGGCACCCCTCCCCACCAATTTTGGTCCTGGGGATCCAATCCATCAGGGCCCAGCCATCAATCTTGGTAGGCCTACAGGGCACCCAGTGTGCATTGGGGCCCACAGGGGTAGCCTCAAGGCCCCCAGGGTCCCAGCCGCCCCCCTGCCTCTTGCGGTAGCTGGTATTGCTCTCACAGAGAGGGAGCTGCTAAAGATGCAGCTCCCCCTCTGTGAGCAATTGTTTCAACTGTTTCCCTGCCAGTAGGCAGGGAAACAGAAGCAACCTCTTCCAGCAAGCTAGATCTGTTTGACAGTTCTTGCTTGTTGTAACCGGAGTGTTTGCTGTGAGTTGGCGGGAACTGTCACAGCAAACAGCTATGTCCCGGGGGTGGGCACCCAGGGACATAGCAGGGGCCACCCCATGGGGGTGGCAGTCCCTAGGCCCTTTGTTGACTCCACGAGGTGGGCTGCGCAGCCCCCTTCAACATTTCACTTAGCACCGGGAAAGTGGTGGTACCTGGGGCCCAGCAACAGAGGAGGTGGTGGTCACACTTTTATGCGTGCTATGATGAGGGAGTATCTGAATGATGTAGCTTGAGTAAGTGAAGCCATCTCTTTCTGAACTACCCTTCCCTTCTGAACTACCCTCACAGGACCTCTATGACAAACTCAACACCTATTTCCACCACATAATCAAGACCATGTATGGAAGCAAGGAAACCTATGTGCAGACCCCCCTCTACCAAAACCTGACACTAACAAACCAACAATCAGCACCTGGACCCCTGTCACCACCGAAGATACTCTGAGAACAATGAGGTCCATACACTCCGGGGTCCCCACGGACCCATGCTCCCTTCACATTTTCAACAGAGCCGCAGACACGATCGCCCGCAAGCTCCGCCTCACCATCAACTGTTCACTAGCTGCTGCTCCTTCCCTGACGACTGGAAACACACAGAGATCAACCCCCTCCTCAAGAAACCCTCAGCAGACCCCACCAACCTCAAAAACGTCAGGCCCATCCCCCTACTCACTTTTCCTGCGAAAGTCACTGAAAAAGCGGTCAACAGCCAACTCGCCATGTTTTTAGAAGACAGCAACATCCTCGACATCTCATCTCCCAATTCGGATTCAGGAAAACCATTGGACCAAAACAACCCTCCTGGCTGCAACAGGCGACATTTGCTCCCTGATGGACAAGGGAGAGATGGCGGCACTGATCCTGCTAGACCTCTCAGCGGCCTTTGACACAGTCTCCCATCACACCCTGATATGAAGACTCCATGAATCCTGCATCAGAGACAAGGCCCTCGACTGGTACAAATCCTTGCTTTCTGGCAGAACTCAACGCTTGAGACTCACCCCCTTTCTCGCAGATCCCACACCCTCCACCTGCAGAGTTCCCTATGGATCCTCCCTCATCCACATGCTGTTTAACGTCTACATAGCCCCGCTAGGCACCATCGTCAGAAGCCACAGAATCAACATCATCTCCTATGCCGAGGACGCCCAACTCATCCTTTCCCTCTCCAATTAACCCAACAAAGCCAGACACAACTTCCACGAAGGCTTGGAAGCAGTCACCAACTGGATGAGAAACAGTTGCCTTCAACTCAATGCAAACAAGACAGAAGTACTCATCATGGGCCCTCAACCCAACGCGTGGAACGATTCCTGGTGGCCACCCACCCTCGGAAACCTGCCCACCCCCACCAACCAAGCCTGCAACCTCGGGATCATCCTGCACTCCAATCTCAGCATGAACCATCAAATCAAATCAGTCACCTCCACCTGCATCCACACACTCTGCCTCCTACTCAAGTCCTTCAAATGGATCCCCCTCGAACATAGAAAGACCATCACACACGCCCTCATCACCAGCAGACTGTACTATGGCAATGCACACTATGCCGGAATCAATAGGAAACTCATCCGCAAACTCCAAAACATCCAGAACGCTGCCGCCAGACTGGTCCTCGACCTACCTCGACACTGCCACATCTTGCAACACCTGCGTACACTGAACTGGCTTTCCATGGAGAAAAGAATCACCTTAAAGATCCTCACCCACACACACAAAGCCCTCCACAACACCAGACCAGCCTACCTGAACCAGCAACTCAACCTCCATGTACCCCACGGGACCCTTCGCTCAGCGTAGCTCTCTATTGCAGAAGTACCCCGCATCACGAAAACCAGAACAGGAGGACACTCCTTTTCCTACCTCTCAGCCACCGCCTAGAATGCCTTTCTTCTCCACATCAGACAAACCACCTCCCTCCTCAGCTTCATGAAGGAACTGAAGACATGGCTTTTTTAAGAACCACCGGTGAACTATACACTTTCCCACCCCAGCGCCTTGAGACCCTAATGGGTGAGTAGTTGCGCTTTACAAGCATTGATTGATTGATTTTGTATAGTACAATAATAGGTAATTATCGTGCCTTGCCAAGGCCTGGCCCCAGAAACACACCCACGGGTTGGAGACTGCATTGTGTGAGGGAAGGCACAGCCCATTCAATTATTAGTGTCAGCTCCTCTCTCCACTCTAGCCCACATGGCCCATCAGGGTATGCAGGCTACAGCCCAGCTCCCTTTGTGTCACTATCTAGAGGGAAGTCACAACAGCCCAACTGCCATTCTGACACAGACGTGGAATACACAAGCAGGCAGAGGCACAGAATGGTTAAGTAAAAAAATATCCACTTTCTAATAGTGACATTTTCAAATTGACAATCTAAAAACCAACTTCACCAAGAGATGGATTTTTAAATTGAGAGTTGAAAGACCCCAAACTCCACATCTCTATCTGCTCCCAAAGGGAAACTGCACTTAAAAACTATTTAAAGGCAGCCTCCATGTTAACCTAAGAGAGAAATAGGCCTTGCAACATTGAAAACAGAATTTGGCAATATTTCACTGTCAGGACATGTAAAACACATCAGTATATGTCCTACCTTTAGCATACAATGCACCCTGCCCATGGGGCTACCTAGGACATACCATAGGGATGTCCTACATGTATAAAAAGGAAAGGTTTGGTCGACTTGGCAACACAATGCAGTGGCAGGTCTGAGCCATGTTTACAGGGCTACTCATGTGAGTGGTACAATCAGTGCTGCAGGCCCACTAGTAGCTTTGATTTACAGGTCAGCGGCATGTCTAGTGTACTTTACTAAGAACTTAGTAGTAAATCAAATAGGCCAAACATGGATAAACCAATCAGCAATACAGTTTATACAGAGAACATATGCACTTTAGCACTGGTTAGCAGTGGTAAAATGCCCAGAGTCCTAAAGCCAACAAAAACTGGTGAGAAAAAATAGAAGTAAGGAGGCAAAAAGTTATGGGATGACCCTGCAAAAAGGCTGGGTGGGTCCAACAACAGTGATCATTGAAAACTATCTGAAAGATCTACCAGTGCTGGCATAAGACGGAACGTGGTACAGTGAAAAGGTGGTAGAGGGTCTCAACTGCAGATTAGGCACTGGCAATAACTCAGGAGGTTGATGAAGATGGTGCCAGTAAGGGGAAGAGTTTGCTAAATTCAAGACAGATATGCTCCCATCCCAAACATCTTCCAGTGAAGGCCTCAGCAACCAGTAGGTGATCAGCCTGGACACCAAAGGCTAGGGGCAGACAGATTTGAGTGGCCCCTCTGGCTAGTACAACACTTTTATGTCTCAAGATTAGGTCCATCCAAAATCCACTCCTGTGACTACCTCCCCATCTGTTGTGTGAGTCTTACCTACATTGGGGCCGGAGGCTGCAATTCCAGTCTCTCATACTCACAGACAAAGTGCCAACCCAAAGGAGAAGCACTAGATGTGGTTCCGCATTGCTCTAGGTACCAATAAGTCCTTATATGTGCCTCTGCTCTGAACTCCCGCCCATGTGTTTGGTGGCAATCCAGAAGGGCAAGAGCCATTTGGAGGCTGAGCAACCCATCATCATGCAGGTGCTTCAACAGGAATTTGAGATGATTGAGAAGGAGCTAAAGGATTTGTCCATCCCTGAGGGTTGATATGCTTGTTGACCTGGACTGCCCCCATTTCGTCCCCTGACTAACTCCTCTTTTTGTATTGTCAGCCCAATATCATCTTTCTCTAGTGGCATAATCCCATTGCCATTGTCAGTCTGTCATCATTTTGCACAGCTTCCCTGCCCCATGTGAGAGCGTCCCAGAACATCAGAAGTGTCTACTAATCCTCCCTGTCTGCTGGTGTGAGTACAGCAGAAGATGTGAATGATCTCACTCTGACATCTGTTTATGAGGGCAAACAGGAATTTGTAGCCCCAACTTATTATAGCAATGATGAGATATTATTGGGTTTGAGGGCACTGACATAGTATTTATGTTAGATGTTTTCAACTTTAATTTGCTATGAACTTTGTTTTGTCATTATTTTTCCTATGGCTTTTTTCCAGGCATTTCTGCATTTATACTACTTTAAGTCATCTCAGGGTCCAGCCTCCCTCCCTGTATGTAGGAACTATATTAGTTTGTCATCCTCTCCCTTTGGACTTTTCTTCCCCAACCCCTTCCAATGATCATTAATTCCATTGGCCGCTGACAATCAACATTTTTACTTTCAATTAATGCTTTCGATTACACAAACCTGCTGCAGTATAGTTTCATTGTTCACATTCTGTGTGAATATGCCTGTTGACAGAAGTGTGTATGTTGTGTGATTGAAAAGCAAATAATCAAGATTGGTCCTCACAGTGTTGAAGATGTAGGGTGCTCTCATTTTTAGGTATGGGTATTACCGAGCTCATAAATTTCAGATCAAAAGATATTTTATTACTTACATGAGTACAATGGAGCCTTACTTTTAGCAATAGGATGTGTGGTGTTAGCTGTTCTCTGCATTCTGTTCATAGGGTGTTAACCACGTCCATGGGAGGCTCATCCACTTCCCTGACTACACAACACTGGGCCTACAGTCGATTCAAGATGGGGTAGTGCACTAGGAACAGAATGGAGAGTGAGGTTGATCGGCCCTGCCTTTGGTCATTGACTGCTTGTTGCCTGATATACATTAATTGGCCTTGAAGCTTAAGGTGGGGCCTGTGAGCAAGGAACTATGTAAGCTGCATGACCTCTGCATGCTTCTTTGCATTGTTCCCCGTTCACACACAATATTCTGGGTGCAACTCCACAAAGTCCTTTAGCTTTTGACTATGTTCTTTACAGGCAGGCCTTGCATCTTCATTACCTTTCAGTGGTTCTGCTGGCAACTTTCAATGTAGTGATTCATCACAATGGCTACACAATGCTTTCTCCTCAGTGAAGTTCTGCTTCCTCCTGTGTGGGATAGCCTACATCTTGAAGACTGTTGCAGGTCTCTGGATCTACATCAGGCTGCATAAGGGGAAGGGGAAGCACAACACGAGAGCTGTGTTTATGTTCCCAAATTATATTTCCTGTCTGAAGAGTGGCAGTGCTCAGATGCTGGCTTCTTCCCTATTCTATGTGATAAATAGCTGTAGACAGCACCAGTAATTTTATAACCAATAACATTAGAGTTGTATTTTTAGCCATACCAGTCAGCACCCCTTTATTTACATTGTACAAGGTGTTTTTAAACTTTCTTTAATGCATTCAAGGGTTGAAGTATGGATATTAGTAAATGTCCTTTTATGCATGCATAATTCTTTGCACAGAACCTTAACTTTGTTGGTTGGGAATATAGTTTTGATTTTCATAAAAATATGCAAGGTAATATCTTACTTACTAGAAATGTTTCTCTTGTCCTCGGACACATGCTGAAATATACATCGTTTTGCAGAATATTCAGCACTCTTTGCAGCTTCTTCATTCCATTCCTTTAAAGAAAATAAATGTGGTGCTACAGTACATAGATTCCATTACTAAGGAACAAATGTCAATAATAGATCAGTTAGGCATTGAAAAGCAAGTGAAAAAGGGATACATAAAAAGAGAAAGTGTAGTGTATGTATGTAACACATACTTTGTTTTAGGCAAAAAAACTCAAGTCAGACATAAATACATTTTTCACTAGGCCACAATGAACTACATTCACAGAATGTCTGGAAATGATGACATGGATTGCTTCCATTTTAGTATGATTGTGAAAAAAAGTGTAGGAGAATAGTCCAAGCCTTGCCCAGCAGATAGGGGAATAGAAATGAAAGGCTTGAGATGTACTCTGGGTCTGTACTTATAGTAGGTAGAGGTTTAACAATGTTATGTTATGTTATGGTACTTCTATTTATAAAGCGCTCGTACACCAAACAGCGTCTTGGAGCTAAGGTAACTAAACTAAACTATCACAGCTCCGGAGATCTAGTGATAGGCTTGTTTAGAGAGCCAGGTCTTCAGAAGCTGTCTCAATCTCAGTTAGTTGGAACTGATCCTGATGTCTAAAGGCGGGAATTTCCAGATGTGAGGAGCAGTAACTGCGAAGCAAACTCCACATGTCTGTTTGCTGTTTAGTTGGGGAATAACTAAATAATGTAAATGAGTAGACCCAAAGAGTCTGTTGGGGGAGTAGTTGTGAATATGGGATTTTACAAAAGCTGGGCTGTTCATGGTCTAGGATTTGAAAACTATGCAGCAGGGTTTAAATATGGATCTCTGAGCAACAGGGACCACTCCCCTGTCCATCACCACCCCAGGGGTGATGCCCAGAGCTCCTCCAGTGTGTCCCAGACCTCTGCCATCTTGAATCCAGAGGTGTGAGGGCATCTGGAGGCCTCTGAGTGGCCAGTGCCAGCAGGTGACGTCAGAGACCCCTCCTGATAGGTGCTTACCTGACTAGGTGGCAAATCCTCCTCTGAGGGCTATTTAGGGTCTCTCCAGTGGGCTTTTCCTCAGATAACGAAGAATTCACCAGAGTTCCTCTATAACGCTCTCTTCGACTTCTGCCAAGGATCGACCGCTGACTGCTCCAGCACGCCTGCAAAACTGCAACAAAGTAGCAAGAAGACTACTAGCAACATTGTAGTGCCTAATCCTGCCGGCTTTCTCGACTGTTTCCTGGTGTTGCATGCTTTGGGGGCTGTCTGCTTCATCGTGCACTGGAAGCCATGAAGAAATCTCCCATGGGTCGATGGAATCTTCTCCCTGCTTCAGCAGGCACCAAACTTCAGCATCACCGGCACTCTGGGACCCCTCTTATCCTGAGGAGCGTGGCCCCTGGAACACAGGTGGTGGACCCAAGTGACCCAGACTGTCCAGTGGTCCAACTGTCCAAATTTGGAGGAGGTAAGTCCTGGCCTCCCCTCCTCAGACAGTAATCCTGTGCACCGTGTGAACTGCAGCTACAAGGGCTTCTGTGCACATTTCCACAAGATTCCTCATGCACAGCCAAGCCTAGGTCCCCAGCACTCTGTCCTGCGATGCTTAGCTCCCTGAGGTGATCTCCGGTGTCATGGGACCCTCTTTTTGCAGTGTTGAGACGACCACCATGTTCATACTTCTTGAACCCGTGTTGAAGGACTTCTGCGGGTGCTACCTTCTTGTGCATGGGCTCTCTATGTTGCTGAGGGACCCCCTCTGTCTCCTCTCTCAAGTGGCGACATCCTGGTCTTTCCTGGGCCCAGGCAGCACCCTTTTTCTTCAACCACGACTCTTGCAGCTTTGTGGTATTTTGCCAAGAAAACAACTCTGCATCCTCCAGCACGCTGTAGGACATCTTCTGCACAAAGGAGAAGTTCCTAGCAACTTTCGTTGTTGCAGAATCTTCAGCTTCTTCCATCCGGAGGCAGCCATTTTGCACCTTCATCCGGGGTTTAGTGGGCTCCTGCCCCCCCGGACACTTTCACGACTCTTGGACTTGGTCCCCTGCCTTTGCAGGTCTTAAGGTCCAGGAATCCATCTTCAGTGCTTTGCAGTCTGTTGTAGTCTTTGCAAAATCCTTTATCACAACTTTAGTGTGTTTCTAGGGAAATAGTAGTACTTCACTCCTACTTTCCAGGGTCTTGGGGTGGGGTATTGTGAGAGAACAGGGCTGATTGCAGAGGCCCCCTAACCTTTTGCCCCCATTTTCCACTTTTTGCTGGTGTTTTCCTGACTCTGATGGTGCCCTGGGTACTGCTAACCAGTCCCAGGGCCTGTGCCCTGTGTAAAATCAGTTTGCAAATTAGGCTAATTATAATTGGCTCAGTCAACCTACCTATAAGTCCTTAGTATATGGTAGGGCATGGAGGTTTAGTCACCCCAGCATAGGTAGTGCCCCCATAGGTGCACAGCTGCGGTGCCCAGTGTCATTTTAAAGGCAGGCCTGCCTTGCTGGCTGCTTTTAAATTAAAGTTACATGCAAATTTGACTTTGGAATTAAAAGTAGTTCCAAAGTCTTAAAGTACTTTATTTTTACATATAAGTCACCCCTAAGGTGTGCGCTATGTGCCCCTAGGGCTGGGTGCCATGTAACTATAAGCAGGGACCTTATAAAAATAGTTTTACAAGCCCTGGTGAGGTAAAACAGCCACATTCGTTTTTCGCTCATTGTAGTGAATGGCCTCCATAGGCTAGAATGGGGAGACTTTATTTTAATTTTAAAAATCTTCTTAAGCAACAGATACCAGAGGTTTGGTATCAAATTAATTGTTATAATAAATCCCACACCTTCCAGTTGTTGGATTTAATATAATTTGTTCAGGTAAAGAGTTTTAAACTTTACCTGAAAAGATGCCAACTTTAGCCATGCAGTGTTTTTTGCTGCTGTGCTCTGATTGGCCAGCCTCTGGCCAGGCTGCCTTGATGAGGTGTGAAGTGGCCTGGCTCAGCACAAAGAGATGTGCCTGGGGGAGGAGATCTCCCCTCAGCAGATGGTGAAGCAGGAAGGGGGACGGCCGCCAAACTGGTCTTCAAAGGTAGAGAAGGACATTTGGAGCAACCCAGCAACACCCTCACATCCTGCAAACCCAGACAATTAGGTGCCCCCTTGATTAGATTAGGAGAAGGCAGGAGAGGGGTGTGTTTAGGATTTTTAGCCACACCAGTGGGTGGGCTCGGCCAGATGTAACCTCCAAAAATCCCAGGAAGTGGTCATCACAGGGGGAAGGCCCCTCCCCCTGATTGGAGAACCAGGACCCCCTTGTTTTTTACCCACGAGCAAGGAAAAAACTGGCAGACCTGCACCCACACCTCAGATCCCTATCAGATTCCAACAAGAAAGAACTACAGGAGAAGAAGGACTGCTCTGCTAGACCCCTGACCTGCACCTGGACACTGCACTCTGGAGGACTGCATCAGCTGCACACTTGGGCTTCACCACTAAAAGGAATTAACCTGTCTTCTACTGCTTCAAGAAGGTACTCCCTGTTTGCTATAGGCACAAAGGAGCTGCCCAGAGTCCCCTGTATCAAGTCCTGCAAGCAGAGCCCAGCTGACCAGCGTCCAGGGGTCATTTGAGGATTCTGACCAGGTGCATTCTGGGAATTTTAGTCCCAACTCCCAAGGAGAAACTCAGAGCTTCTGGAACCTTGGATCAAGTTGTGGACACTTCAAGGACACAAAAAGGACCTCTGAAAGAAGATCCAGAAGTTTGGAGACTTTTGAAGCAACTCCATAAGTTGCAGAGGTGCATTGTGGGAGTTGTGGTCCCAGACCCCAAGAGGCACACCAGAGCCTCTGAACCCTTGCCTGGTGCTGTGGACTACTTTCCTGAATCAAACACTTCTGAAAGTAAGTGTGACAGTGTTACCTCGTGGGTTGCCTGAACTCTGGACTTTGTTCCTTTCCAGTGTGACCTTTTTTAACCCTTTGAGCACTAGTTGCTTCTATGCTCTAGAAAGCATTTATTCTTTCAAAATTGATATCTCCAGTTCCCCTTATCCAATTTTATTCGTTTTGGTGTCATTTTAAAGATACAAATATAATCTATTTTTATGAAGTGAGTTTGGATTTTTAAACTGTTTCCTGTGTTTTATTTAATTATTCTTTTGGGATATTTGAATGCTTTACGCTTTGTCTCCTAAGTTAAGCCTTGTCGCTCGTTGCCAAGCTACCAAGGGTTGAGCTAGGTTTAATTTACTGAGATCTGACTGGACCTAAGTGGAGGTTAGTGGCCTGTTGCGAAGTGTAGGTACTTACCTGCCCTTACCAATAACCCATTTTCCAACATTTTTGGTGTGCAGTGGTGGGATCCTGTACTTGTGTTCAGTATCACATTACAGTTTTAAGTAAAACACATTAAAAATCCTTTAAATTGTCCTAGTGAATTTTTTTTTTTAATTTGGATTAATTTCAATTATTGAATTTTTTTGATTTTTCTAAATTCTTGTTTCCAATTTTTGCAAAAAGTTTTTGTTGACACAAAACTGGGGAACCATGGAGCTTGATCTGGCTAGCATACCCACACTGACAGTAGTCCAGCTTAGGGGGTTGTGTACTGCAAGGGGGTTGCCTGCAACTACTGACCTCAGGAAGCATGCCCTGATTAAATCCCGACAGCATGGACTGAGGCCTAAGAGGTAGGCTCAGAGGAAGCTCCAGAGGAGGAAGAAGCAGGGGAGGATGCTAGCTCCAACTACTCAGGGGAGGGAGGGCATCTGAGCCTAAGGGAGGAGGAGGAAGACCGGTCCTCACTGTACACAGTCACTAGGGGCATACCCAAATCTAGTTGGGGGAAGGGGGCACCTTCCGGAGGAGAGAACCTGTCCCTCAGGGAAAGAGAGCTGGAGGCCAAGGTAGCATTTATAGCTTTGAGGCAGAGAAGTTGGCCCAAGAAAAGATAAAGTGGGCAAGGGAAGAGAAAAGAGATGGTGGCAGCGACAGAGAAGCTGAGGTGTCCATGAGTGGTTTTTTTTGTCCCAGATTACCCAAGGGGGTGGTTCCTGCCTATGTAGAGGGGGATGACATAGATGAGTGGCTGGGGGAGAGTTAAGGCTCAGTACTGGGGTTCACTTCTTTGGGAGTCGGTCCCCAACTCTGGGAGGGATAGGCTCCTAACCTTGAGGGGGGAGGAGGCATATTCATACCCCAGTATAAGAGATGCTTAACTAAAAAGTTTGGTCTCACCCCAGAGCTGTTTAGGATGAAGTTCAGGGACACCCAGAAGGTCAATACCCGGTCTTGGGTTGACTTTGTAGACACCTCACTTAAGGCACTAGTGGGTTGTACTTGTGGTAACAAAGTAAATACTTATGAGGGGTTATGCAATCTGATCATGAGAGAGCACATCTTGACCAAATGTATCCAAGAAAGGTTACGCCAGCATCTAGTGGACTCTAAGCTGACCAACCCTAGAGAGCTGGGGGAGGCAGCTGATGAGTGGTTGAGAACCAGGGTGGTTGTCAAGTCCCAGGCGGGAGATTCCAAGAAGGGGGGGGGTCAGGTCCCCAAAAACATCAGGAGGGAGGTGGTAAGCCCACCACAGTTACTCTCTCTTTAACCCAGAACCCTAAGAAGGAGGGGAGTAAATCCCACTCCCACTCTGACAAGCAGAGACAGGGAGACCCAGTGTTAAAAAACTCTTGGACAGTAAGGCTTCGGGGGAAATGCAGCCTGTCCAAGGAAGGTGGTTAGCACTGGGCTGTCCAGTGTAGCCATGGAGGAGGACTCCTCAGATGATGAAGTCCTCCTAGCATTGGGCTGGGAGACAGGACCAGATGGTAAGCTGGTGATCCCTGAGGGTGGGAGTAGGCACTTTCACCCCATTCAGGTGAATGGGATTCCTACCACTGGCCTGAGAGACACCTGTGCCAGTCACACTATAGTGAGTGACCGTTAGGGACCCCAGACATGTATGTCCCAGGAGACACCAGGAAAGTCAGGATAGCCACAGGGGAGGTCATCTCCAAACCTGTAGCCATAGTGCCCCTAGAGAGGGACGGTATCCTTGGCTGGTTTAGGGTTGTAGTCAGTGCTGACCTCCCCCTAGATTGTGTCCTGGGCAATGACCTCCCAGAGGTGAGTCTAGTCCCAGATGTGGTGGGTGCGCATGGCGCCCCCCCAACCAAAAGTCCTGGGGAGTCAGTCCCTACAGTTAGGAGACAGGGGTCCCCAAGAAAAGGAAAAAAGAAAAGGAAGGGTGGGCCACTCTTAAAGAGATTTCCAGGGAGCCAAAGGCCTTCTGCCCCAGTAGGGGGGAGCCCAGAGTTGGCACTGGTGACGTCACTGACCCCAAGGAAGTCCTGAGTAGTTAGGCAGCTTTCCAGATGCAGGGAGCTGCCCCTGAACGGACAGAAGGGAGAGTGGAAGGAGGGTGTCTGCCACAGGAGGTGGTAGCCCCCCACTCTAGACAGCAAGAGGGGTGCCAGGACCCCACAGTTGCCCCTAAAGCAGCTCAGCCACCTGTCAGTGGAGAGCTTAGGGTGTGGTTCTGGGTACTGACAGCTGTCAGTAGCCTCTGCTGGGTGCTAGCCTTCCTGGCAGCACTGCACTTAACCTGGGAGGCATACCCCAGGGCCAAAAGCAAAGTAGGCCCCCTGACCCTGTTGGTCATGGTGGGGTTACTCAAGTGTTGCCCTAGCAAAGTTAGGGGTAGGGGAGGAGGGAACCTCACTACCCAAGTTGGCAGAGAGAGGAGGAAGACCCCCCTAGAGGGAAGTTTCAGTTTGAGATGGGTCCTTTCACTGTTGGGATGGATTCACTACCCAGAGGGAGTGACCATGGCAGAAGGATGTAAGGCAGAGTATGCCCTGCAAAGGGACAGCCTCTTCTCTTCACTGTCTTCCTCGCCTGACAAGCCAGGAAGACTCTCCCTGGGTTGGGCTGATTCTCCTGGGCGTGTGGGCTGAGGGGGACTTGTGAGAGAGAACAGGGTTGATTGCAGAGGCCACCTAATTTTTTGCCCTGTAAATCGGGCAGTGACCTGCACGACGGGGCACTGCACGGGGGCCCAGGAGCACCCCGTCTGCGGTGGGACCCGCCATGGAAAGGCTGGAGGAAAAAGGATCATTATCCAGAGGGCAGCGCTGCTTGCAGTGCTGTCCTGTCGGATAATGATTTCCACCATCGTCGGGCTGCCTGTCGGCGATAGCCTGGCGGTGGTAGAAGGCACCCCTTCTGTGGGGGAACCCGCCATGGAAAGGCTGGAGGAAAAGGGATCATTATCCGGAGGGCAGCACTGCTTGCAGTGCTGTCCTGTCGGATAATGATTTCCGCCATCGTCGGGCTGCCTGTCGGCGATAGCCTGGCGGTGGTAGAAGGCCGCCTGTGGTGGTCCCCACAGGCTTCATTATTTGGCGGCTGAGACCACCATGCCGGTGGAGGTCATTACCGCCACCACCGGCATGACGGTCTCAGCCGCCAATGTTCATAATGTGGGCCAAAGACTGGACTTTGTCGTGCATTCCTGCCTGTGAAGAAATCTCCAAGGGCTTGGCCTGAGCTTGCCTCCTGTTACTGAAGTCTCAGGGACATCAAAGACTTCCCTTGCCAGCACCTGGACTCTCTGCTCAGACTCCTGCCCTGTCAAGTGGTGCCCAATCCAGTTCCTGGAGCCTTGGAAGGTGAAGCAGGCAGACCAAGACTGAAAATCCACGCACAGACCGCCGTGCAGGGAAAATTTTGACGCACCTTCCGAGACGCAGCTGAGAAACGATGCGCTGCCGGCTCCATGGCTGAAATCTACACTCCACCTGCACCACTGCTGGAAGATCAATGCACGCGGCTGGTGAAATGACGTACAACACACTCTGACGGAAGCTGATAACATCACAACCCACGTAGCACGGTTTTGCTGATACTGTGCAGCAGGATTTTCGACACAAACATCGCTGGGTGCGGAAAAATGACGCAAAGCCTACCCGGACCCGAGGTGCCTGTCCGCATCAACACACCACTCTCCTGTGGAGAAGAAAAACACTACACGCCGACCCGACTTGCATGTGAGAAATCGATGCATCACTGGCCTTTTCCAATGCACATTCACCCATGCGGTGTTATTTTTTGACGCAACCCAGGTACTCTTTCACGCTAACAGCGTTAGCACTGTTTTCTAAGGTTTTAAGACTCTTTCTGCTTTTTAATCCATAACTTGACTTGTGTATGGTTCACTTTTGTCGTTCTGGTCTTGTTTGTTTAGATAACTATTACCTATTTCTCTAAACCTGTGTTGTGTCATTTTGTAGTGTTTTTACTGAGTTACTGTGTGTGTTGGTACAAATACTTTACACCTAGACTCAGACGTTAAACCTGCCTGCTTGTGCCAAGCTACCAAGGGGATGAGCGGGAGTTAACTGAGGGTGATTCTCCTTTATCCTGACTAGAGTGAGGGTCCTTGCTTGGACAGGGAGTAACCTGATTGCCAACCAAAGACCCTATTTCTAACAGAGGCCATGATAAGAATTGTTTCTGTGAGTCAACTAAGGGTGAGTCAACTATTACGGATAGTGGAGGAATCGTCCCTGATATGAACATTCTTTTCTGGAACTTTGCAGGCATTAGAGGAAAAGAGAATGATAGAAAGTTATCATCCATAATTGATCAATAACACATAGGCCCTCATTCCGACTTCGGCGGGCGGCAGGCGCCGCCCGCCGGTCGGAAACCACCGAAAGACCGCACCGCGGTCATAAGACCGCGGGGGTCATTTTGACTTTCCCGCTGGGCCGGCGGGCGATCGCCAAAAGATCGCCCGCCGGCCCAGCGGGAAAGCCCCTGCAAAGAGGAAGCCGGCTCTGAATCTGTATGGGGCCCTGTTAGGGGGCCCCTGCACTGCCCATGCCACTGGCATGGGCAGTGCAGGGGTGCCCAGGGGCCCCACAACACCCGTTCCCGCCATCCTGGTTCTGGCGGTGAAAACCGCCAGAAACAGGCTGGCGGGAAGGGGGTCGGAATCCCCATGAGGATTCCCTGGGCCAGGGGAAAACCGGCGGGAAACCGCCGGTTCCCCTTTTCTGACCGCGGCTTTACCGCCGCGGTCAGAATAGCCCTGGAAGCACCGCCAGCCTGTTGGCGGTGCTTCCGCTGCCCTAAGAGACCGCCAGGGTTGGAATGAGGGCCATAGTCTGTTTACCGGAAACATGGGCCCGCCGGTCGGAAACCGCCGAAAGACCGCACCGCGGTCATAAGACCGTGGGGGTCATTTTGACTTTCCCGCTGGGCCGGCGGGCGATCGCCAGAAGATCGCCCGCCGGCCCAGCGGGAAAGCCCCTGCAACGAGGAAGCCGGCTCCGAACGGAGTTGCAGGGGTGCGACGGTTGCAGTGGCACCCGTCGCGATTTTCTCTGTCTGCAAAGCAGACAGTGAAAATCTGTATGGGGCCCTGTTAGGGGGCCCCTGCACTGCCCATGCCAGTGAAAACCACCAGAAACAGGCTGGCGGGAAGGGGGTCGGAATTCCCATGAGGATTCCCTGGGCCAGGGGAAAACCAGCGGGAAACCGCCGGTTCCCCTTTTCTGACCGCGGCTTTACCGCTGCGGTCAGAATAGCCCTGGAAGCACCGCCAGCCTGTTGGCGGTGCTTCCGCTGCCCTCCGCCCTGGCGGTCAGAGACCGCCAGGGTTGGAATGAGGGCCATAGTCTGTTTACCGGAAACATGGGCCAACACAGATGTATTTTTTTGATGGCTTTTTTCATCTCTTATCTCTTTATCCCTGTCAATCCATCCTTGGCAAGGTGTTCTAGTGGGTGACTTTTAACACTTGTTGGTATATCGCTATTGGTCAAAATTGATATGGCCTGCATTGATTCTCCTTTCTTCCAGCTGATAGTTTTGTCTATAAAGGGCTTCCTCAGATCTTACTGGTAAGATTTTATAATAATAATTTTAGCTCAGTAAGTGTTAATGTTGTGGAGTCCTTTGTTAGGAGTTTTGAAAGTGTGGTGTCTGCTTCTAATGTTGATTTTATAATTGTGGGTGTGTGGGGGGTGAGTTTAACCTTAGGCCTTGCACTGTTGAGGATGGTAGGGTGTGAGGGGTCTCAGCTCATGAGACATCTAGGCCCATATTTATACTTCTTTAACGCCGCATTTGCGCCACTTTTTGATGCAAAAACAGCGCAAACTTACAAAATACAATTGTATTTTGTACGTTTCCGCCGTTTTGGCGTCAAAAAGCGGCGCAGACGCAGCGCTAAAAAAGTATAAATAAGGGCCCTAATTTTTCACATCTCATTCATAACTTATGTGGGAGTAAATTGAATACAATCCTGAGCTCATATGATTTAGCTATGCGTCTTAAGCTAGTTTCAGAGCTTGATGCTCACCAAGATACATACATAGGGAGAGGCAAGGGATCCATAATTGATTCTAATATAATATCTAAGAAATGTGGAAATAAGGTTGTGGATTTTAAGATCTTGGACAGTACCTTGAGCGACCATAACCCTTTGGCCCTTAGTATCTATATTTGTTTAGAGAGAACAAGAGAGGAACGAATGGTCTGCTCCATTGAATATACTAGAAATAAGGGTTTATTAAGGAAATGGAGGAATGTTGATGAGGATGTGTTTATAGCCCAATTGCTCATGCAAAAGAGGGATAGTTTTGACTGTTGTCTAGACATAAATTCAGAACCAGAAATGGTTCTGGGTGATTTTAGTGATGTTTGTGGATCGATTAAGACACTTTTAACTACTTCTTTCAAACCTATGCGCACTAAGCCTCTGAAATGGTTTGATAGTACTTGTACGCGTGCCCACAATATATTGGTATGTGCGCTGAGAAAAAATCTTGAATCAATTTGAGGTCAGGGCTAAGAGGTCGACTTTAAAAGCAGCAATTGAAATCAGAAGGGAGGCATAGGAAAAAATGTCAAGTGCTGCTGCATCAGGGGACTTTACAAAATTTTGGAGGTGGTAAATTTGCAATGTTTTGCCCCCAGTGTCCGTAAAGGAATAGAAGTTACCATTTCAGGGAGTATTTGGATTACTTATTTTACGAAAGTATTTGAAAGGGATGGTGCAGAGATCTCTAGAGACCTGAATGAATTTTATAATTGGGATAGTGAAAAAGAGGTAGATATTAACTTGAGTGATGTGATGTAGTTCCAGCTATTAAGAGGTCACCTTCAAATAGCCCTGATGGGAAAACCCAGAACTTCGGGCATACATTTTATTGGATATTTTAAAAAGTGTTCTTAAGTTATTCCCGCCTTCTACTTGTTCCAGAGCAATTATTGGAGCAATTTTTTAAAAAATGGGACCACAATGAACCTTGCAGTTACAACCCCTTATCCCTGGTTGATGCTACTGCAAAGTATTCAGCGGAATTCTTTTGGACCATCTTGAAGTCTGGGCCATGGATAATTGTATATTGTCCACTGCTCAGTATGCATTTAGGTCTGGGCTGGGCACGCAGGACCAATGTTTGAATGTCCACTTGTTAGTGGAAAAATATGTAAGTGCACGGGGGTGCTTTTATTTGGCATCTATGAATCTCTGCGCCACGTTTGGTAACGTTAATAGGAGAAAACTCTGGGAGATGTTGATAAATTCAGGAGCAGACACTAAAATAGTGCACTTAATTGCCAAGATGCATACTAATGTCAGAGCAAAGATTAGGTATGGTTGTAATGGGGAGCGTACCGCTAATATAAAGATTGGGGAGGAGGTTAGGCAGGGATGTGTTCTGGCCCCCTTCCTTTTTAGTTTTTATATTAATGTCCTGGAGGACTTCTATGAAAGGTCAATGCTGATCCTCCTAAGAAAGGGACACGTCAGCAGCCTGTGTTATTATTTGCTGATGACTGTGTCCTTATGGCACGAACTGGCAGGGGACTCCAGAGATTGATAGATAATTTTGCCAATTTCATGTGCAACTTGGACCTTTCATATTGGGGAGACTCAACTTAGTATGGCTCCTACTTTCTCTTTTGTAGCTGTACCCTTTGATAATTGCAGTAGTTGGGGTCATTTAAAAACTGTTAAGGCTGTGCAGTATGAACAGGCAGCTGTATCGCTGCAAAGGTTTGCTTCCAGAATTGTATCTTTATCACTTGATGCATTTAATACTATTTACAAAGCTAGGCCAATCCTAATAGTCACATATGGTGCAGGAGTGTGAAGTATATGGACATGCATTCAACTCAGGTTTGTGAGAACCAAGATTTGACAACAGTCTCTTCTTCTGGGATTTCTCGTTCCATTCATAGTATTTCCCAGGCTGAACATTTACCATCTCACGTGTTTGTGTTCATTTTACTTACAAACTAATGTCTTTTGACGTTCTGAAGTACCTCATATTATTTGATAACACACAATATAGCATTTAAGCATGCCCCTTTAAAAATGTCGCAGTTGCCTAAAGTCATTAGAACAGTAAGCAGCAGTTAGTGTTCGCCCCACTAGAGGGGACCATACTACAAGAAATGTAGTAGCAACAGATTTTTTTTACTTTCCGCTAGAATGTTTTCAAAGATTGTATAATGTTTCATAACTCGCGCTAATGATGAACTACTTTCAGTGTTATTGGGTATCGCCCAATGGATTCCTCAAAGCGCATTGTAGAAAGCAGATGAAACTTGCAATCCCGGTCGGTCTCACGTTTTGCTAAAGATAAGGAAAACCCGTTGACATTGCCAGTGCGTGTTATTTTTTTGTCATCCTTTTGTGGTTCATGAATGCACTTAGGGCTTGATTTGTGTAAAGTGAGCCCCGCCTTTGCGTCATTTTGTGACACAAAAGCGGCACAAACTTACAAAATATAATTATGGGCCTGATTTACTTTTTTTAGCGCCGTATTTGCGTCATTTTTGGACGCAAAAGTGGGCAAACTTACAAAATATAATTGAATTTTGTAAGTTTGGGCTGCT
Organism: Pleurodeles waltl; assembly: GCF_031143425.1. Taxonomy (NCBI): domain Eukaryota; kingdom Metazoa; phylum Chordata; class Amphibia; order Caudata; family Salamandridae; genus Pleurodeles; species Pleurodeles waltl. The sequence goes on from NC_090444.1 coordinate 1,739,975,325, forward strand.
TTTGCATCATAAAAAGACGCAAATGCGGCACTAAAAAAGTATAAATCAAGCCCTATATTTTGTACGTTTGTGCCACTTTTGCGTCAAAAAATGACGCAAAGGCGGCACTCACTTTTCATAAATCAGTTCTTTAATCTCACGGTAATTCCAAGTCAATAGCACCTTTTCTTTATGTCAAAAATACAATTTTTCTGTGATGGGCATTAAAACAAAAATCTGTTTCCATCTATACATTTTTTAAGTTCACCTGCCTTCTCATATTTTCCATCTGTTTAATTTTGTGACTTTTGCCTTCAATAAAAACCAGCTTGTTGAGGCCAGACCTCTTGTTTTGTAACTGTATTAGTGTCCCCTGCCTGTGTGTTAAATTGTTAATGTGTAATTTAAACGTGTGGGAATTGACCATCAAACAAAATAACTGAAAAGGCTGATGCTAGAAAGTCCTTTAGGTCCTGAGACTTTTTATTTCCAGCATTACTAGCTGCCTTGTGCAACTTGCAATCCTAAATCATTTACTTCTGGCAAGAAAAAATATAGGCCCGTATTTATACTTATTTAGCGCCGCATTTGTGTCATTTTTTGACGCAAATGCGGCGCAAACTTACAAAATACAATTGTATTTTGTATGTTTGCGCCGCTTTTGCGTTAAAAAGCGGCGGAAATGCGGCGCTAAAAAAGTATAAATATGGGCCATAGTTTGTTGTTTCTTTGGTCTTTCAGGAGATTTTATTTCTCCATGCTGCCCTTCAGTCATGGCTCGCGGCAACTAGAAGGGGCAGGGCTCCTCCGCCGCACCTCTGTCCCTCGTTGCTCCAGGCTGCAGGCACAGGCTTCCAGCCTGCCCAGCGACCAGTTCTGATGCTGCTCAAAGCAGGGTGAGGATTGGCAGGGAGCGCCTAGCCAGGGCTCTCCGAGGCAGACTGAGATCCTGTGCAGGCTCTCTCCACCCCGGCAACTGTGTTACTGGGTTGGAGAGACCATACTGCCCATGTATGTTTCGCCGGCCCCAGGCGGCCGGCCAAACACACATGCGCAGAGAGGGGGAGTGCTGCTTGTCACCCTCGTGGCCCCACCCCTTTTACCAAAATACAATAATAAACAAAAACCCATGTTTATACTTTTTTTAGCGCCGCATTTACGTCATTTTTTGATGCAAAAATGGTGCAAACTTACAAAATACAATTGTATTTTGTAAGTTTGCGCCAGTTTTGTGTCAAAATGCGTAGCAAACGCGGCGTTAAAAAAGTATAAATATGGGCCCCAGTTTATTATTGTTTTTTTGTTTTTTGGTGAAAGGTTTGCAGCTGCCAGTGCTGGCGGCCTGATGGAGAAGCCCCCTCTGCTGCTGTTATGATATTGGAGATTGCAGGTCGCAGTAAAGCTATATATCTGTAAGTTAATATTGACCAGTTGACCTGTTTTAGTTCACATCAATCACGTTTGTCACTCGAAAGTCTAGAATATCATGTGCAAATAAAACTTCAGTTTTCCGTGGGTTCAAAACTCCACTGGTGGTGCAGCCTACTCGATTACTACACTATAGTAAAGCATTGGATGCTCTAAATATTCTAATATGTAGGATTTTTCAAACACCTCTTGCTATCTCTCTGCTCAGAATACAAATATAACTTACCATTTTTAACATGTTGCTGGCATGTGTCTTTACTCCCCTCCTTAAAGCATTGTGCAGGCTGACAATTTCCGTCTGGACAGATTCCTTAATTGTTTCTATGTCAGAAAGTGACTTAGGAGTTTCTGAAGTCTGGAAAATGAAACATATGTATGATAAACATATCTATTTTCATACAACATGAAGCACCACTTTGCTTAATGTAAACAACACATACTGCACAACATGGAATTTAAGGAATGAGACCAAGGGCCTCATTTACAAGCCCTTTTCTCCACCATTGCGTCATTGTTTTTTGATGCAGCAGTGGTGCTAGCATGGATCTACACTGCTCCAGATTTATATACTGACTCATTGGGCTCAATGCATCAGTTTCTAAACCCTTGCGTCAAATTATACCTGCGCCAGGTATAATATATGTAGGGTAGGCATTCCCACAGGAAAAGCCACACAGAACTGATGCAGTGAAATTTACAACATTTCACTGCGTCATTCTGTGACTTCATTGCATCAGATTTTCACCACCTGCTCAGAGCAGGCATAAAATTGACGCAGGGCTTTTCTCGCTGGAGTAGCGTCATTTCTTTTTACACTAGTCCAGCAAGGTGTGAGTTGAGCTCCAAGAGATGTGTCAGAATTTTTAAAGAATCTGCGAAAACTTGTGCCATGGAGCTCTGTGTTGTAAATACAGCACATCCTTTAATTTGTTAGGGGATAGTAGGGCCATGCAAGAAACATGATACATTGGGCTGATGCGTCCGATTCTTGTAAATTATGCTTTAAGTGAACAGCAGTCTATGTACATATAACACGGAAGGCAGTGGTACAAAATGGTATTATATGGTAGAATCGCTACCCTATTGCATTCTTGTAACACTTATTAGTAACACTTATAAGTGTTACAAGAATGCAATAGGGTAGCGATTCTCAACCTCTAGTCTGTGGACCCTTGGGGGTCTGCGATGCCAACTTAGGGGTCTGCGACTGCTTAGACAATTAATGGTAAAAGATTAATAAACTCTATATAGATAAAGAAGTAAAATGTAAAGCTGAAATTCATAAAATGTTCTGTAAATGAGAAGGAATTTGAAATTGGAGGCTAAACATTTTTTCGATAGCCTCAGTTTGACTCGTGGGAGCTGTGCAAGTGTATCAAACAGAATATAGTATGTGTGATGGGTGAATTGAAAAACTCAAATCTTCCCATTAAAATCAGTTAGAATTTTTTTATACTTGTGAATTGTTGAAATAATTTCACCATTGGAGATTTGATTGAGGAATGCTTGTTTCAATGCTTTTGAGCATTGTTGCAAACCATCAAAATAGTATAGCCATGAGTCCTCGGATGCCAAATATGACTCACTGGCGGTCTCTATATTCCAATAATGATTCAGCGGTGGTCCACAGATTCCAGAAATGATTAAGTGGTCCACAGAAGTCAAAAGGTTAAGAACCATTGCATTAATGCATTGACAAATAGATTGCTATGGTAAATTCATGGTATTTTTGCTGCTTTGTAAGAAACAGGTTCAATGATTTTTAAATGGCACAATATCTTTCAATGCTCTGTGTTCCACTATATTACATAGAGATATCAAGAATTTTACATGTACAATTTTCTGTCTTATTTATAAAGTATCATTGGCTTAGTACAATCTTTGTGCTCCAGAAATTAGAATATATATTGTCAGAAGTGAAACAATGTAACTTTGTCTTTTTCAGCTTGAGTAATTTATACTGCATTTTGGAACATGCATTTATTACAATAAGGAATCGTATGTACAAAGATGACAGGTCTAGCATTTGCAATCTGGTGAGATGATTATTTTTGTGTATTGCAAGCATCTGACATAAAATAAAAATCAAAACATGTGGCAAAAAGTGTTGAATTTAATAAAATCTTTACTATAATAATTTAACATAAGCTAATAACACCAATTATATATACAAAAAATACCCATCACATATCATTTCAATAGAGCGGTACCTATGTTTTTTGAAGATAGATGTACTTAAACTCTAAAAGCCCTTTTAAGGTTTTGCCTGCACGCACGCTTATGTGCTGCTTTGCAAAATCTGTTGTTAAGGGAAAAAAACCTTAAAATGGGCCTAGGACCAGCTCCTTACTTATTTGTACTTACAATTGGGTTAGTCCAACATCGCTCTCATTTAGGTGCTAGTGATTGGCCAGCATGCCCTCTGCATGTCGTCCTCCTTTACTTCCTGTCTTCTTCGCCTTCGATACGCCTGTGGACCAAGTACTCCTTCTGGTGACCTCTTTTTGGACAGTAGCCAGAGTCCTTCCTCTGTGGCATCACACTGAAGGTACTTTTTGTTTGTTTTCTTTTGCTTCTTCGTGGTATGCTCTCTCTTTCTCTCTCTGCCACACCTGTACTCTTATCTTTTGTGACACTGTCCTGTAGGAGGAGTCTGGGCTGTTCATGTGGAGACCTAGTTGCAGCACTGTACTCAAAGATGTGGGGGTTTCTGTGTGGGCAAGGGGGGAGTTGGTGCTGCGCCTCACTGTACCCCCGTCGTGGACAGCATTGTCAGCTTTGATGTACGGGGAATGCTGGACAACATCCAACAGATGACATCTAGCACCGAAAATACCTGCTGTTTTAGTTTATTGCTGGGACTGCCAGTACTCATTCAATGAGGGAGTTATTTTGTGTGTATCTACCACCCTTGGCATTCAGTCACATGACAATCCAAAAGCGAATCTATGCACTGCAGAACATGAAATGCTTCCTTTGTCAGTTCACACAGACTATTAAATCCCCCAGTGCATTCATGACTGCTTCCTTCTTTGATCAAGGAATGGGAAATACACTGTCTTAACAGTGAGTTCGACAGTTTCAGCTGTTTGGACCTGGATTTAAACATACAAATATCAAGTTGATAAATTCAGCGAGGAGGTGTTTGCATTTTCATTTACCATTTGCCAGCTATTTTGACAGTTTAGTTGAATTCCACTAGAATGGTAACCTGCTGTGGTCGCAGAGAGGATCTGCCTAGAGTTGTTTTTTTAAAAACACACCTTGGCAAATGCCACATCATGCAGAATGTTCCAGACTTTGCAGTGTGCAAGTCATTGCTTCCTTTTAGAGATAGATATTGGAGAGGCTGGGTGCTGAGGGAAGAAGTGTGTGTTCAGAGGGAAGATTCAAATGTCTTTCACTGACGGCAGTGCATGGGATACATTGAAACAAAACTGGAACTGTCACCACATTTGGCTGACAACCACACGAGTAGAGTAAAGCAGCTAATTGTGAGCTGAAACAAGCATTGGCAAAGCCAATAGGTTTCACCTTTGTTTTTTCTTTTGCCATCTATTTTACTATCTAAGTGGATTATACATATTAGAAAAGGGTTATAATAATGTTTGTTTTAAATTTGATAAACCGTCAATAGTTATTTATGTTGTTTGTTAATTCAACATACATCACAACATATAAAGTATGAATGGTTTATCAAATTTAAAACAAACATTATTATAGCCCTTTAGTAATATTTATAATCCAGTGCAATAGAATGCAAAATTTAAAAACAGAGGTGAAACATATTGGCTTTGTCAATGCTTGTTTTCATATGTATGCTGGAAAATATGATTTTCTTTCATGCTAAGAAAATGTACTAATAGTTTTGAATGGATGTAATGTGAAGGCATAGTTTAAACACACAAGAATGACTAAAAGAAGGGGAGCTAGCCACATACAAAAATGACAATTCCCTGAATTGTTTTGTTGGATGGGGGCTCCTGGGCTTTTTGTCTTCTGTGAAGGACAGGTGTAATGAGAGGGGTGAAAAGAAAAAATGCAGTGTGGGATGGTGCCAGGAGATAGTACCATAACATTTGCATTACTATGAAGGGTTTGATGCATACATGAAAGGCTGGAGTGGGAAATCCCCTTGATAGTGATATGCTGATACAGCCAGGGCCACTAGAATTATATGATTGACCAGCTGAATCATTTTTTTGCATAATTATGTATGTGCCACATAATCCATCAGATGCTGCATAATCTGCAGATTTTAAGAAAAAAAAATGTTTCCGGCTCCAACAGTTCAAAGGTAGCACACGTTGCCACACAGTGCAATGTCCTTTTCAAAGGCTAATTAGTCACCTTTCTATTGCTTATTGCTATATTTGAGTGTTAAACAGGTACTAATGAGGTGCAACCTATATTCAGTGATAACAAATTTAATAAGCACTGGCTAATCTAATAGGTTCTCCAATGCAAGAGCTATTGGCTTTGCTAATATGTTTTAGCCATGCTGTACACCAAAGTTACTGCTGTTCAGCATAACTTATAGTTAATGGGGTAAAGGAGATTGGAGTGGAGTGTCATAAAATAGAGCAGAGTGAAGTGGAATGGAGTGGCTAGAGTAGTGTGGATTGGAGGAAGTTGAGGGTTGTACAGTGGAAGGGACTAGAGTGTAATGGAGTGGTGTAGAGCAGAGTGGAGTGGTATGGATGGTGTTGTGTAGAGTGGAGTAGAGTGTTGTTGACTGGCATAGAGTGGAGTAGATTGTCATAGAGTAGAGTGGCATAGAGTGGAGTAGGGTAGAAGAATGGAATGGCACAGAGTAGAGTAGTGCTGAAGAGTCAAGTTGCTCAGAGTGGAGCAGCATGGAGTGTCATAGAGTGGAGTGCAGTAGAGTGGAGTAGTGTGTCATAGAATAGAGTGAAGTAAAGAGGACAATTGGTTATTTTTGTAAAATGCAGTAGTGTTGTAGAGTGCCACAGAGTGAAGTAGAGTGTTGTAGAGTGGAAGGGTATAGAATGGAGAAATGTCATAGTGTAGAGTAGATTTTAATGGAGTAGAGCATCATAGAGTGGAGTACTGTAGAGTGTAGTGTCGTAAAGTGGTGATCATAGAGTGGAGTAGAGTGCTCTAAAGTAAAGTGGCGTAAAGTACAGTGTTGTAGAGTAGACTGCTGTAGACTATAGTGGTGTAGAGTGCATTGGTTTTGATTAACGTATTTATGAGAATGTGATCCTGACCATCTGATCCACCCAGATTTGTTTTATAGTCACCTGGTTTTTGACCTTTTACTGTGGGAGAACCTCATTACCTGTGACTCACCCAAAGTAAACTCATGGTAAAATGGACTGCGCATGTTTACTTCCAAGCGCCTGCCTTTTAAGACAAGGCCGCTGTGATGTAGTAAGGATAAAGGGCATATGTCTGGTTACATGTGGACATATGTGCACAAGCATGTGCGCACATATAAGGGGCTGCATGTGGGAGACACCTGTTGTGCACAGATCAAGAATTGTGCACAGGTAGCCTGGCACAGAAGAGACTATGCAGAATGGGTGGTGACCTGGAATGGGCCTTATAATTCAGGAGTACACATGTAGGGAAAGTCACTTTGTTTTACTGTCATGGCTGTATTAGGACTCCATTATACTCCTATTGGAAAGACTGCCGTAGGGCGCAACTCCAGTTCCGTAGGGTCCACAGATTCCAGAGTTGCACCAATGTACACTGTAACCTGTGTTAAATGAACACTGCTATGAACTCCAAAAGCACATCTTTACAGGTTATGGGTCATCCAGGAATGTCATATTTCTTTTTGCACAGGTCAGGATCAGAGCCCAGGCCTTTAGTGACTGTGCTGAGCTGGGTTAATTACTTTTTCTGTTCAACTGCAGGAACAAAGGAATCACTCATCAAAGGATGCAATGAACAGACCTTAAGTCAGCTCTGAAGGAGGAAGGAATTTGGAGAATTGCTCTGCATCAATCAGTCAGCTGTCACCTGTGCCAGGGAAAATGCCTGCCCCAGGCCACTCAACAAAGGAGGGAGTTCAGACCTCTGGATCCAAACCAGAGGGGGGTCTCTTTTGCAAATTTGCTGGGGGAAGGCCCTGGCAGTGATGTCAGTGAGGGATAAAGCTGAGTCTCCCAGAGCGCATGTGAAAAGTGACTCCTGGATGATGCCTTTTTGAGATATCCCAGAAGACTGTGCAGGGAGGTTGAGACAGGGGTGGAGAGCTGATGTGGCCCAGCAGGATAGGCCAAAGGCACATCCCTGCAAGACACTGCCGCCCCCACTTAAAAGGTACTGCACAGCAGAGACAGCTCTCTCTTGGATGTGCTTTTGTGCTAAACACTGGTTCTGGCAGCTGGCACCATGGACAATTGGAAGGAAGATCCCCCTGACTACCCACAGGACTTTGTTTCTGATTGACCCCAGGACCACTTAAGTTAAAGACCTGGCTCTGAGAGTCCCAAAGGAGAACAGCACAAGAGACTGGTGCAGGGAGCCAGTGAATCCTATGTCTCATAAAGTTTGTGCCTTGGAGACCACGAGGAATGAAGGAAGTGCTCCATATGGCTAGGACTCGCCACCAGAAGGGCATCTATATTATGAAAATTGGATCAATGGGGCCCGAATTATGACTGAAGCTCCAAGACCTTTCACCTTCCAGCATGATCATGATCGTGGAGCCTGTGGACCTCCGTGGCTGGAAGATTTCTGTCCCCCAGGGTGAGCCAGGTCCCAGGGGTCACCGCAGGATGAATGGCGATATATTTGTGCTGTGAAGCGGCAAGCATGGAGCTCCTCCCTAGCATCCAAAATGACTTGGGGAACCCAGTCCCCAGGTTGGATTTATTCAAGGGGGGTGGGATTCCCTCCCTGTGCCCTGATGCTGGCATTGGGATCTGAAGTGAAGTTGCGCTTCCGCAAGAAGTGGTGGAGTGGACTTTGGGGCCCAGGTCCACATCCCTTGGCCCGATAAGATGGAAGGATGGAGGAGCTACCCCCAATATGTGTGGGAGGGGGCCCAGGACCCCATTCCTGGGCCCTGGATGTTGAGGACGAAGAAGGGTGAGTGCTGCCTCACTCCCCCTCATGAGCCCTGCCTTCCCTGCTCCTCATGTCTTCGGGATCAGGAAGGCCAGCAGAGCAGAGCCTGGGCAGGCCAGATCTAAGTGCTGGCTCCTGCAGCAGCACTCAAGTGTGCTGGCTGGGTGGGGAGCTAGTACGAGTGGCTGGGGGTGGGCTTCCCGAGTGTTAGAAATGGGGTTTCTGGTTGGCTAGGGTATGCACCTAAGCCAGGCAGAACCCACGCACTCTAGTCAGGGCAAGGAGTTACACGTCAAAGATAACCCCTGCTCACCCCCTTGGTAGCTTGCCACGAGTAGTCAGGCATATCCCAGAGGCAAAGTGTAGAGCATTTGCACAACACACACAACACACGTGAAGCACTATACCCAACACCAAGTTATATAAAAATAAACTGTATTGTACACAAACATTATTAGACCAGACACAATGCCAGTAATACCCTTCTACCCAAGCAGTTGTCAGAACGTTGCATAATAGTTACTCTGCAGAAATCAGCAGTAGTCACACATAACACACAGGTTACTTATTATTCTGCAACATAAGTGGTAGTCAGGAAACACATTACTAAAGAAATGCACTTGTCATAAAAATATCACAAATGCCCATACCAGGAACATTAGAAAGCATAAGGCAAGTCATAAAAACATATCAGCATGTCATGCCCATAAACTGAACATCAGCACACATTTGTCACCTTATACCCCAAAAACAGGTTAGCACAACATTCCCCGTAAGTCCATAATAGGAACATCAGGAAAGGCCAGTATCCCTAAAAAGTACCTGCTTTTGAGGAAAAGGCACCTCCAGTTCCGTGAAGTAAAACAAGGGGCCCCCGGCGCTCAACTGGGGCCTCGTGGTGATGTTTGGGTAGAAGGGGTGGCACGCACCCCTCTGGTTTTATATATGGCCCCTCCTGGGGGCCGTGATCTCTGGGGGCCACCCTGGACCACAACAGGCCCTCCCGGGGGGTGAAGGCACAACAACAATTGGGAGCCCTGAGAGGGGACCCGGCAGTAAGGGGAGCCTCTGCCGTGGCTTACACCCCACCTGCAGTCTCTGTGAGTGTAATCTGGGGCTGTGGTGGGGCAGGGAGCCTCCGATGAGGCTTCCTACCCCACCCGACTTCTGCAGCACAAACAGGGGACTCCGGCGGATCGGGGATCCTCCAATGAGACTTCCTTCCGCTCCCGTCTCCTCCAGACACAGAAAGGCCTGCCTGGGCTTCAGCGGTGAGCAGGCACCAAAGTGGGTGCCTGCTTGTGGCCCAGGGGCGCTCTTCAGACAGTGCTTCACCCCGGGGGCACTCTAGGAGCTTGATCGCCCCTAACTTCACTTCAAGAGTACCCTGGAGATACCAGGGGCATCGTGTCTCCGGCACGCTTGAAATTGACAAAGCCCAGGTCGTGGCTACATCAGGAGAAAGGAAGCCCTCCTTATGTGCTTCAGGCAGTTGCAGGGCTCAGGGCCCACAGCACCCTGCCCCCGGGGGACTCAGCAGATGGAGCACAGGGCAGCAGAGCCCAACAGCAGGCCAGCACAAAGGATTTGCAGGCAGTTGGCAGTTCCTTCAAGTGACCAGGCATGTCACAGGTCAGCACAGTGGCAGCGGTCCCAGGTGGTTCCTGGTGAGTCCCTCCAGCAGCATTCTGTGCCTGGTTACAAGCAAGTTCAGTTCCAAAGAGTCTCCAAATTGTGGGGATAAATCCCCTGTACTTATACTCAGTTCTGCAGTGTGTTCACAAAGAAGGGAAGAGGAGGTTCCAGCCAGTTACAACTGGTTCTGGGACTGCCCCCTCTCTTCTCCAGCACAGGCTCCAAACATCAGTTGGGGGTAAAAGACCCTTTTGTGTGAGGCCAGGGCACAGCCTTTACAGATGCATGTGTGCCCTGCCTCTCCCTTCTCCCAGCCCAGGAAGACTATTCAAGATGCACCTCTGTGACACCTCCACCCTCCCTGTGTACATGCTGTCTGAAAAGTATGCACAAAGCCCAGTTGTCACTCTGCTCAGACATAAATTGGTGTGAAGCTGCACAACACCAGGGTCATAAGCACAGAGAAAAGCTCACTTTCTAGAAATAGCATTTCTCTAGTAGTAATACAAAATTCACTTACACCACTAAGCAGCATTTCTCACTTCCATTACAACCATACTAAACATGCCTATGCAACCCCTCATAAATCAGACAATACCCCCTAGACATAAGGCAGGGCATTTCCAATGCAATCCTATGAGAAGGCAGCACTCACAGCAGTGAGAAACAAAATAGGCTGTTTGTCACTACCAGGACAGGCCACCGAACCAGGCACATGCCTGCCATCTACATACATAGCACCCTGCCCATAGGCCTAGCTAGGACCTACGTTAGGGGTGACTTACATGTAGTAAAAGGGGAGTTCTGGGCCTGGCATGTAAATTTAGATGCCAGGTCCCTGTGGCAGAAAACGGCACATGCAGACTCTGGACTCTGTTTTTGCTGTTTTTGTTACTCTGGGAACCTTACCACTGCTATCCAGTGCTAAAGTGCAAGTGCTCTTATGTAGAATGTATGTGTAATTGACGTTCCATGATTGGCATATTGGATTTACTAGTAAGTCCCTAGTACAGTGCACTAGAGGTGCCCAGGGCCTGTAAATCAAATGCTACTAGTGGGCCTGCAGCCACGGTTGTGCCACCCACACACGTAGCCCTGTAAACGTTGCTCAGATCAGCCACTGCAGTGTCTGTGTGTGCAGTTTTAAACTGCCAATTCGACTTGACAAGTGTACTCACTTGTTAGGCCTAAATCTTCCCTTTTTATACATGTAATTCACCCCTAAGGTAGGCCATAGGTAGCCCCAGGGGCAGGGTGCAGTGTATGTTAAAGGTGGGACATGTACTTATGTGTTTTACATGTCCTGACAGTGAAATACTACCAAATTCGGTCTTTACTATTGCAAGGCCTATCTCTCTCATAGGTTAACATGGGGGCTGCTTTAAATATTATTAAAGTGCAGATTCCCTTTGGGAGCAGATAGAAGTATGAAGGTTAGGGTCTCTGAACTCACAACTTAAAAATTGATCTTTCAGTAAAGTTTGTTTTTAGATTGTGTGTTTGAAAATGCCACTTTTAAAAAGCAGTCATTTTCTTGCTTAAACCATTCAGTGGGCTGTTTGCACTTCTCCTCTAGACAGTGACACAAAGGGAGCTTGGGTGTAGCCCGCAGATCCTGATGGGCCATCTGGGTTGGAGGGAAGGGGAGGAATGGTCACTCCCAGTTGTGCCTGCCCTTATACAATGCAGACTCCCCCGCCCTGGTGTATGTTTGGAGCCTTGCCTGGGCAAGGCAGGATTTTGAAAACAACAGAGACTTCTCTTTGAAGTAGGCCTACTTCAAAGGCAGAAAGTGGCATAAGAAGAGCACCCAAAACCCCTGAAGATTAGATCACTTCTGGAATCAAGAGGAACCTCTGCCAAGGATAAAAACTGAAGAGCTGAGTAGAAGTGCTCCCCTTGCTTGTGACTGTGACTTGTGACTGTGCTTTGTTGGGCTATCCTGCAGTTGCTGCTTCTGCCTGTGAAACTGGACTTTGTTGTGTATTCCTGCTTGAGAAGAATTTCCAAGGGCTTGAATTGAGCTTGCTTCCTGTTGTTGAAGTCTCAGGGACAACAAAGACTTCTCTCTGCCAGCACTGGGGGTTTCTACTGAGAGTCCTGCCTGCCAAGTGGTGCCCTAACCAGTCTCTGGGCCCTTGAAAAGTGCAGCTGGTAGAAAAGGACAGAAATCCACGCAAAGACCGCAGTGCGGGGAAATTGCATGATAAACGACAAGCCGCCGTCATTGCAGGTAAAGCCAACACTCCACTTGCATCGTGGCTGGAAGATCGACAAAATGCAGCTCGGAAAATCAACTCAAAGCCTGCTTGGACCCGAGGTGCCCGTCCGGGTTGATGCATCACTCTCTTGCAGGAGAGAAGAAGTGACGCATGCGACCCTACAAAAGGAGAAACAATGCACGTTCTTGCTTGCGGGTAAGAAATCGATGCATCACTGGCCTTTTTCGATGCACACTCACCGTCCCGCTTTATTTTGATGCTACCCCGGTAGTTTTGTGAAGTAACAGCATTCTTACTGTTTTCTAAGGACTAAGGGCCAGATATAGCAAAATTTTGTGAGTCGCAAATGTCCCGAATCGCAATTTGCGACCCCGCAAAATTAGAAATGGGATGCAAAAACCCCATTTCCGAATCGCAAATTGCGCCGCGAATCATTACCCAAAAATTGCGAACCCATTGTGCAACCCGCAAATAGGAAGTCGCAATTTGCGAGTCGCAAACCATATGAAAAAGCCACTCGCAAACTGCAACTAGTCGCAAAAAGCCCATTTTGCACACCCAATTTACCACTAACTCAGAGCAGGTGGTAACCAGAACCAAAGTATAAAAGGAGACCCAGAAGGCACCTGGGTTACTCAAGATGGCAGAGATATATGTGATAGCAAGGAGGAGGAGAGCCCACGCCGCACAGCAGATGAGGAGGAGGAGCCAGAGACAGGAGAAGATATACAGAACCAGACAGACACTTTTCCAACAAACTGAGGAGGAGATATATGATAAATACAGACTCAGCAGTGCAGCAATATTAGAATTAATTGATCTACTCAATCCGCAGCTTCCACGACAGACTGTGCGCAGCAGTGCCATCCCCACACATGTGCAAGTGCTATGCTCACTGCACCTCTTGGCCTCGGGTAATTATCAGGAGGTCATTGCTGTGGCAGGTGGGGTATCTCAAAGTGCACTCTCACGGTTCTTCAGATCATTCCTAGATGCCATACTCACACACATGTCCAGATACATATACCTACCCAGGAATGAGGCAGAAATCAATAGCACCAAGTTGGAATTCTACAGGATTGCCAACTTCCCGCATGTAATAGGGTGTGTAGACGGGACACATATACAAATATGCCCTCCTGCAAATCTGGAATATCTGTTCCGCAACCGGAAGTGTACCCACTCACTGAACATCCAGGTGGTATGTGACACCCATTATGTTATCACTGACATGGTAGCCAAATTTCCAGGGAGTACACATGACTCCTACATTTTCAGGCACAGTGGGATACACCAATGCCTAGAACGTGGGGAGTTTGGAGACGGATATCTATTAGGTATAGCTGAATACACCTTGCAGACATACACACAGGTCAATTTGGAACCCATCCATGCCCTGCTAACATTGTTCATTTTTGCCAAACAGGTGATAGTGCATATGCACTACGACCATGGATACTTACCCCGTACTTAACACCCAGCAATGAGACAGTGTGGTGATACAACAGTGCACATAAGAGGACCCAAAATGTTATAGAGAGGACCTTTGGACTGTTGAAGGCAAGATTCAGATGCCTCCACAGAAGTGGAGGTGCCCTCCAGTATGCCCCAATAACAGCATTCAAGATTGTTGGTGCATGCGCTAGACTGCACAACATTGCCACCAGACGTGGGCTACAGCTCAGCCCTGAAGAGCCAGATTCGGAGGATGACGAGCAAGAGCTACCACATCGCCATCATGGGGATAGAAGCATTGCAAATCAAGGCAGACAGAGATGGGACCACATTGCAAACCAATACTTTAGAAGGTATGTGCTGTCACCACACACACGAATGTCACACACAAAGAGCCCAGGTGTGAAGTGGAACAAACAAGAACTTTAATTAAGTGAACCAAAAAACTATAGAACTGAACTATTGGTCAGGGGCTGTAAATGTCCACCTGCTATGAGGACACATTAACCTCATGTGCCTCAATTGTTTGTAAGTGCGTAGCTCAAATCCTACGCCCGGAATGCCCAGCATGGCTAGTGCCTGGAGCGTCTGCAGATCCCTGCCGTGCACTACCTCTCCGCAAGACCCTGGTGTCTGTGGCAGATGCACTACTGATAGTAGAGCCCTCCTCACTATCTTGCGGCGTGTCTGCTGCGCACCTAACCACCTGTCTTGCCTCCATCATGTCCACAGCGTGGCTTATCCATCCCAGGCCGTGAGCCACATCACTGGCAAAGTGGTCCATGTCAACTTGTAGACTGACTGTGCGGCGTGACAGCCCTGTAGTATTCACAGCCAGGCGGACGATGGAGGCAGCCATGCGATCTAAACGGTGGATTAGTTGGCGTTCACGGCGCCTTGCACGCTCTCTCTCTGTAACAAGTTCAGTCACTAGTTGCCTGATGGAGAGTGCAAGGTCACCTACATGACTGTTCAGGTTTTGAAGGTCTGTGTGGACCTGTGCCAGCCCTGTTATGTGATTCCTCTCCATTCGCCGCATGGCCCCTGATATCAGTCTCATTTTCCTTGTCTGCAGGCGCTGACCTTCGATGAGTGCTGCCTCGGCGGCGGACATGGAGGAGTCCCCTACATCTCCCTGGGAAACTGCAGGGACATGCACACGTCGTCTGCGACGCGGTGGAGTATCAGGGTCCTGTTGGCTGGCACTGTGGCTGGGACTGGGTGTTGGGTCAATCTCCACTATGGCCACTGGTGCATCTGTAGGGGACTGTGGTCGGGTGGTGCAGGACCCTGTGGTGGCAGCTCCTGGGTCCAGTGCTGCCTGTTGGCTGACCTCTGCACCCTGGACGGTGTGGCTGGTGGTGGTGTCTTGTGGGAGACCTGTGGGACATAAGGAACACACTGTCAGTATCTACCATCTGTTGTATGCGTCCTAATAAACTGTTGCCTATCAGCTGCCTACTGGACTACATTGCCCATAATGCACCATTCTGGTGGTTGCTACTCTGAAATGGAGCTAATTTGGTTGTGCATGCTGCTGTGTACTGGGTGGGTGGGGGTATGGCAGATATGGGTGTACATGCATGTTTCATGGTACTCACTGGTTGATGGTCCTGGCGCTGACGTGTCCAGATCTCCTATTCCAGCCACTGCCTCTGGCTCCAGGGTCTCTTGCGCTCATTCCTCCATGGGTGTGGGTGGTGGGATGGTAGATGGGCCTCCTCCTGTGCCCCTCATCTCCCGGAGGCGCTCTGCCACCCTCTCCTTCGTCCTGGAGCGCAGGTCATACCATCCTATTTTCAGTTCGTCTATGCTCCTGTGGCTCATCCCAATTGCATTCACCTTCTCCTGGATGTCCGTCCAAATTCTCCTTTTGTCCGACTCAGGCAAACTGAGGGCTGCTCTTCCAAAAAGTTGATCATGGTGCTGGCAGCATTCATCTGTCAGCACCTCCAGTTCCTTTTCAGAAAATTTGATTTTCCTCTTCCTGCCTGATTCCTCCATTGTTGCTGCTGTTCCTCCTGGTGATTGTTCAGCAGCTGGAAATTGGTGTGGTCCTCCCTCCTCCCAGGTGTATTTGTAAACTTCCTGGCTGTGATGTCCTCATCAAGAGCCAGGAAGTGTTTTCCAGAGTGTTCTGCTGCACCTGCATGCAATTTGTGGCACAGTCGCAATTTGCGACACCCACTCGCAATTTGCGTGTTCGTTTTTAGCGAGGATGCAAAAAGCGACCTCGCAAACAGCAGACTCGCAATCTGCGGTGCGACTTCATTTGCGAGTCGCAAAATGAAGTCGCTTTTTCTTGTTGGATACCTGTTTGCGAGTCGGAAATTGCAAGTCGCAAAGACGCGCAATTTCCGACTCGCAATTTTTTTCCTACCTACATCTGGCTCTAAGACTCTTATTATTTTTAAAATTCATAACTTGACTTGTGTATGTTGGATTTGTGTCATTTTGGTCTTGCTTTGTTTAGATACATATTCCCTATTTTTCTAAACCTGTGTTATGTCATTTTGTAGTGTTTTCTCTAAGTCACTGTGTGTGTTGGCACAAATACTTTACTGTAAATGTTTGTTTAACTTTAAGCATTTACATGTTGTACTTTTAAATTCCACACATCCTGACTTCAAGGGCAATAAGCCATACTTAGGGATGACTTATTAATAGTTAAAAGGAGGGTTTGGTTAATTTTGACTAGTCAAATTTGCAGTTAAAACTTGAAATCACAGCGGGGAATGCAAGATTAGGAAAAAGCAACAGACATTGGTGCAACAGTTTTCCTTCTTGGTGTGTGCTAAATGATTTTCAAATTGTGGATGTATATAGTGTGGAAAGGATGATGGCTGATATCTGTACTTTGTCTTTTTAATCACATTAAAGAATGACGCACATACTCAAAGTTATTTCCCTCCACGTCTCTCTCGCGTTAATGGTTTATCTGTGAGCTAATGGCACTCAAATACAGAGAATAAGATGCGTTTGGATGCAGAAATCAGGATATTCACTTTTTTCAAAAGAAATTCAATGGAAAATTACCCATCCAAACATTAGCTGAGTAATGTGTTAGTCTTTCAGTGGGAATATTGTCCAACAATTTTAAGTATTGCAAGGAATCATACTCAAAACATTCTATCACCGTGACAACAAGATTTCACACATGTGAGTTTAACACTCATTGGAGTACCTAGTTCTCCTTCACTCCCAATTCGAGTGTGAGAAAACTGGGCTGATTGCAGAAGCTCCTTAACTTTTGCCCTCATTTTTCACTTTTTGCTGGTGTTTTCCTGACTCTGATGGTGCCCTGAATACTTCTAATCAGTCCTAGGGCCTGCGCTCTGTTTAAAATGAGTATGCAAATTAGGCTAATTATAATTGGCTATGTTAACCTTCCTATAAGTCCCTAGTATATGGTAGGGCATGTAGGTTTAGGGACCCTGGCATAGGTACTGCCCCCGTAGTTGCACTGCTGAGGTGCCCAGGGTCATTTTAAATACAGGCCTGCCTTGCTGCCTGCTTTCAAATTAAAGTTACATGCAAATTCGACTTTTTAATTAAAAGTTCTTCCAAAGTCTTAAACTACCTTATTTTCTCATATATGTCACTCCTAAGGTGTGCCCTGGTGCCCTCAGGGTGGGTGCAGTGTAGCTAGATGGTGCAAGTTTGATCTCAAACCGATTGTTATAATAAGTGCAACAACTTGCCATTGTTGGATTTAATATAACTAGTTCAGGTAAAGAGTTTTAGAACTCTTCCTAAAAGTTACCAGTTTCAGCTCTAAGGTGCCCTTCTCTGATTAGCCAGACTGCTTTGATGAGGTGTGAAGTGGCTTGGGCTGAACAGAAAGAAAGTGCCTGGGGGAGGTGATCTGTCTCTGTAGATGGTGAACCAGGATAGTAGGAGAGCAGTCAAACTAGGACATTTGGAGCAGCTCAGGGCCTCCCCTATTTCCTGCAAACCCAGACAACCAGGTGCTCTCTTGATTAGACTAGGAGAGGGCAGGAGAGGGGTGTGTTAAGGATTTTAGCCACACCAGTGGGTGGGCTCAGCCAGACCTAACTTCCAAAATGCAGTTTCTGACATTTTTGATTTTTAAGGAATGTTGCTCCATGGGATTGATTTTTGCCACACTTCCCAGGAAGTGGTAATCTAAGAGGGTAGTGGCCTGCCTGTGATTGGACAGCTGCCCCCTGCTTTTCACCCCTGGTGCAAGGATAATTTTGGCAGAGCTGCATCCACACCTCAATCCCTACAAGAAACAACATCAGAAGAAAATGGACTGCCCTGATGAACCTGTGACCTGCACATGGGCACTGCACTCTGAAGGACTGCACCAGCTGCACACTTGGGCTTCACCACTAAAAGCACTTTGCCTGTCCTCAATTCATTCTAGAAGGGACCCCGTGTTTGCTACAGGTGAAAAAAAAGCTAACCAGAGTCCCCTGCATCAAAACCTGAAGGAACTGACCAGCTGACCAGTGGCTTGTGGTCATTTTTGGATTTTAATCAGGTGCATTCTGGGAGTTGTACTCCTAACCCTCACGAAGCAACTCAGATCTTCTGGGACCTTGGATGAGTTGTGGATTCCTAAAGGACCTTCTAAGACCTTCTGGAAAAAGCTCCATAAAGGGACCTACCCGTCGTGGTCAGTCATGCCGGCTTACCTGAACAGCAACCTGGCCTGACTCTCAGGTTCGTCCCACTGAAAAGCTCTGGAGCCCCAGACTTCCAGGATTTCACCGGGGGCTCCCGGAAAGTGGATCCGATGACCTTGCATTGAAATCAGCTTGCTGTGGAGAGTTGACCTCTATCAGAAGGAAAAGGTAAAAAAAGTGACAAAGTCAAACGTAAAATGTTGACCGAGACTTCCAGTGAAGTGTATTGGAATAGGGCCCATAGTATTAAATAAAAAATGGGGTTTATTTATGAGATGCTTGCCCGGAAAGGGCTGTGCCTGCTCTTACACAATGCAACCCCCTGGTGAGTGTCTGGGGCCTGGCCTGGGCAAGGCAGGATTTCACATTGAAGAGAGACTTTGCTTTGAAGTAGGCCTTCTTCAAAGGAGAAATTGGGTATAAGAAGGGCACCCAAAACCACAGACTTTAAAACACTTCTGGAAACCAAGAGGAACCTCTGCTTGGAAAAGAGCTAGGGAGCTGAGGAAGAAGAGTCACCCTGCCTGTGCTTTGTGGAGCTATCCTGCAGTTGTGGATTCTGCCAAAGTAAGAATGCAAAGACTGGAATTTGTGTGCCTTCCATCTTGTGAAGATCTTCAAGGGCTTGATTTAGAGCTTGCCTCCTGTTGTTTGAAGTCTCAGGGACAGCAAAGACTTCTCTCTGCCAGCACCTGGAGTCTCTGGAGAGACTCCTACTCTGCAGTGTGGTGCCCATCCAGTTCCTGGGATCCTGAAAGGAGAAGCTGGCAGCCTAAGAGGAATAAATCCATGCACAGAACGCCGTGCTGGGAAAAGATAGGCGCAACTCTGATCTGCAGCTAAAAAATCGATGCACCACTGGCTTCGCAGCTGAAAATCGACACTTGCCTGCAACGTGACCAAAGAATCGATGCACGGGGCTGGAGAAATTACGCGGAGCATCGCTGATGGAGACTGGGGGAATCGCAACCCACGCTGGGTGGTTTTCAGATCATCGTGTGGCTAGATTTCATACGCAAGTACTGCTGGGCATCTAAAAACAACGCAAGGCCTGCCTAGACCCAAGAGTACTGACCGGATTGACGCATCGCTCTCCTACAGAGAGAAGAAACAACACTCCCTGACCCGACGAAAGGAGAAACGACACAAAGTCTCGCTTGTGAGTGAAATCGACGCATCGCAAGCCCTTTTTGACCCACACTTGTCCGTGCTGGATTATTTTTGATGCAACCAAAGTACATTTTCACGCTAACAGTGTTAGTGTGTCTTTAAAACTACATGAAGACTCTTTTTGCTTTTTAATTGATAACTTGACTTGCGTATTGTGGATTTTTGTCGTTTTGGTCTTGTTTCCATTAAGTTACTGTGTGTGTTGGTACAAATACTTTACACCTAGCACTCTGAAGTTAAGCCTACTGCTTGTGCCATGCTACCAAGGGGGGTAAGCAGGGGTTAGCTGAGGGTGATTCTCTTTTACCCTGAGGGTCCTTGCTTGGCAGGGGGTAACCTGACTGCCAACCAAAGATCCCATTTCTAACATGTTAGAAATGGGGTTTCTGGTTGTCTAGGGTATGCACCTCAGCCAGGCAGAACCTACCCACTCTAGTCAGAGCTAGGGAGTTACACGTCCAAGATAACCCCTGCTCACCCCCTTGGTAGCTTGGCACGAGCAATCAGGCTTAACCCAGAGGCAATGTGTAAAGCGTTTGCGCAACACACACAACACACGTGACACAAAATGTACACCACAAAGTAAACACAACACTGAGCTATGTAAAAATAACCTGTATTGCACAAAACATAATTAGATCAGCATTACACGTAAGTAATACCCTGCTACCTTAGCAGTTGTCAGAATGTTACACAAGTTACTAATATTCTGCAAGAATATGCAGTGGTCACATTAGCACACGTAAGTACTCAGGATTCTGCAACATAAGCAGTAGTCAGGAATTATAGAAAAAGATATATGCACTTGTCATGAACAATCCCTAAATAAAGAACCATTAGAGAATATATCACAAGCCATATAATTACATATCAGCTAGACATGCCCATAAAAGAAACATAAGCACATATATGTAGAAACAGTAACCAGGTAGGAAATAGAAAACATCCACAAGTCTGTATTAGGCTCCTAGAGCCTAGATTTCCTAAAAGAGTACCTGGTTTCTGGTAGAAAGGCACTCCCAGTGCCTAGAAGTGGAGCATGGGGCCCCCTTCGCTCCTATGTGCAAAACGGGGGTTCCTGGTAGAAAGGGGCAGTCTGCACCCCCTCTACAATCAAGACTGGGCCCCTCTGGGCACCTGTGAACCTTGGGGGCCCCCCGGGCCCTTTAAAGGCCCTCTCCGAGGGGGGAACCCAAAAGCCAAAAGGTTTAGAGTAGTCAGGGCGATCACGCCCCAAGCGCAGTGACCGGGGGAAAGGGAACTCCCTTCCTCCCCCACGTCCTGCTGGCAAAGAGGCAGCCACCCTTGTCCGCAGTGCGGCTGCCTAATGGGGAAGTGGGGGAAGCAGGGGCCTCTGATGAGGCTCCTCACCTGTTTCCCCTGGCGGCCGCACCTGGTCCGGTGCGCGAGTCACGTGTCTGCCTTCCCCTGTCCGCGAGGGAAGCAGCTTTCAAGAAGGGGAGCCGAGGTGTGCCCCGGGTGGTGCTCTGAAAAGGGCGCGTCACCCGGGAACACGGTAGGAGCGGCTCGCTCCTTCCAGTGAGTTTGTTGCTGCCCTGGGGGCACAGAGATAAGCGCGATCCCTGCACTCCAAGTTAGTAAACAAACCTGGTTGCGGCGGTGATCCGGGCTCTAAATAAAGCGCTTTACACAGCGCTAGGACCAACTCTGCAGCCTGGGCTGTGTCGGTGATTTTTGGGGTCCAAATAAAGCGCTTTACCCAGCGCTAGGTCAAATCTGCAGCCTGGGCTGCGGCAGTGATTTTTCTTTAGCAACAAAAAGCACGCCCTTGGGAAGGCGCTATGGGAAAAGTTTGTAGAAGGGTTTGCAGGGGTGCGGGCCACAGCACCCTGCCCCTGGGAGCAACCAAAACAAGAAGGAGAACAGGGTTGGTGGGCCCAGCTACAGGCAGATGGGTGCAGATGGTGGCAGTTCCTCCTAGTGACAGGCAGGTCACAGGTCAGCACAACAGCAGCAGTCCAAGGTGGTTTCCTGGTGAGGCCATTCATCAGCGTTCTGTGTCCAGTTTCAAGTTCCAAGAATGTTCCAATTGTGTGGAAAATTCCCCTGTACTTATAGTCAGTTCTTACAGTGTTTTACAATGGTAGGGAGAGGAGGTTCCAGCCAGTTACAACTGGTTCTGGGAGTGCACCCTCTCTCCTCAAGCACAGGCTCCAAACTTCAGTGGGGGTTTAACGACCCTATTGTGTGAGGCCAGGGCACAGTCTTTACAAATGCAGGTGTACCCCGCCTCTCCCTTCTCTCAGCCCAGGAAGGCTTTACAAAATGTAGATGCACCTCTGTGTCACCTCCACCCTCCCCGTGATCCGGCTGTCTGAGAAGTATGCACAAAGCCCCAACTGTCAGTCTGCCCAGACGTTGATTGGAGACAGCTGCAAAACACCAAAGTTATAAGCACAGATAAATGTGCACTTTCTAGAAGTGGCATTTCTGTGATAGTAATAGAAAATACACCTACACCAGTAAGCAGCATTTCTCACCAGGAAACTGCGCACACAGGCTCTACGCTAGCAGGCCTTAGATAGGTTTGACAGGCTACTTCAGTGGGTGGTGCAAGCAGCGCTGCGGGCCCACTAGTAGCATTTAATTTATAGGCCCTGGGTATAGGGATACCACTTTACAAGGGACTTATAGGTAAATTAAATATGCCATAATACCAAATTTGTAAGAGAGCACATGCACTTTAGCACTGGTTAGCAGTGAAAAAGTGCTCAGAGTCAAAACGTCAGCCAACAAAGGTCAGAAAAATAAGGAGGCAAAAAGCTAAAAGTCTGGGGAATGACCCTGTAAAAGGGCCAGGTCCAACATAACACATACATACATACGATGCCTTCAAAGGAGTCAAGATAAATGGCTCACTCTAACCCAAATCCAATAGGGCAGTTACAACTCTCCACCCTAAGGAATGGAGGGATCCACTAGAAGCACTTTCTGTTGAAATCTGTTCATCGAAACAGACACAGAGCATACTCATACTTGCAGCCCCATAAAATCCTTTCTCGTTGGAGATAACTGTTACAGCACCTAGAATCTCACTGCCTCCCCAGTCTTTAATAAGCTAATTTTAGTGATTCCCTGGTTACAAGGCAAACTGTGTAAGTTGTGAAACTATGCCTATGTTTTAGACCACGTAATCAAGCTTTGTAGGGCTTGACGGGTCCGGAAGATTCCTGGGGGTCTTGGTAAAATGGTAGGAGATAACATACCTCTCATGATAACTAAGACCCACATAGACTCATTTACAGCTTTTACTGTTGGGTGAGTGCAATTGATGAAACTGATGGTAGCTACAATTGCCTCTTTGGGATCTTTCAAATATTAGGTTGCAAATCGAGCTCTTTCCTGTATAGAGTCCAATATTAATCATTAATATGGAGCAGAGTGATACGAAAATGTAAACTACAATCTGGTAGATTATACACCCATACTGAATCTGAAGGTTTATGCTTACCACACATGGGTTTCTGGTAAAGGGTGCACTAACTATCTCAGTTAACATACCTGATGCCACAAAACCATATTTTCCCTTCTGGGTTGATATAGAAAGCAATCAGTTACACTGCAAGTATGCAATCACTATAATATACAGACACAGCACACAAACTGTTTGACGAACAATTTTGAAGTGGCTCACAAAACCTTTAAGATGGGTTAATTGCTCCATAATTGTTGTCCTATATGGAGAAATTGACCCTTGATTATAGGATGATTGAGTTTTTAAAGGAATAGAAAGTGTAGGGCAGCTCATCACAGAGGGATCTCTGAAATCATTTTGTGATCTTTACTTGGAATTTGACCTCCCCTTTTGATATCAATGGTAATATAACCAACTGAATAAATAGATCAAAAGGTGAATGGGGAAAGATCTATTATATTTGCCAGTATCTCTGATATAATAATATCTTGAAGAGAAGCATAAACATGGGTGAGTGGTTACAGGTCTCTATTGAGTGCTAGTGAGTTCAACCTCTGAAAATCATGGCAGAAAGCACCAAATGACTGCATTATTACTACACTCTCAAGTGATGGAAAACAATCTCACCTCTCATAAAAAATAACCAAGGGAGGTGAGGCAGAAGGTTTCCTGTTTATTTTTTGATTGTGGAGATGTGACATTATTCATGTTGTCTGTCACTGCAAGGGTATTGAAACATACTGTACTGCATTTTTGGGGCATAAAGTGAGGTATTTAGGCCCATATTTATACTTTTTTAGCGCCACATTTGCGTCATTTTTTGACGCAAAAGCGGTGCAAACTTGCAAAATACAATTGTATTTTGTAAGTTTGCGCAATTTTTGCATCAAAAAGTGGCGCAAATGCGGCGCTAAAAAAGTATAAATATGGGCCTTAGTACTTATTGTAAATACCTCTTATTCCAAGTTATTAACAACAAATTGAGGCATCACATACAAAATCAGATTTTCAGACACCACATTTTTCAAGTTTTCTTTTTTTTCTGGCCTTTTATCTGATAAATTTCAGCAGGTTTGTCCTGCGGGAATTTATCAGGGAAGAACTGCAAGGGTGTGATACACAAAACTCCTAATTCTGATCCATATGCAAATATGAGCTCCCTGGGAAAGTGAACTTTCTCTCTTTGATCTCTGCATCTTCTCTTGCTCTTTCTAAACATTGCTCCCTCTTTGCCTCCCTCTGCTCCTGACTCTGTCTTTCTACTACATTCCATCTTAGGGACTTTGAGTTCCTGGGTCAGACGAATTGCAACTGTTTTCGAGTGAGCCTGTTGAAGTTTAACACATAGTTTAGTAATGTTTGGCATCATATGGGCTTGAGTTAGCAGGAGTTTGGTAATTAAATTCAAAACTTTTTTCTCACAGAAGCCCTCAATGTATGTTTTTCCTGGGTCTCCAAAATTCTTAAGATGACGCTGAGTAAACTGGCAACATTTCTTCATGAGTGTCAATATTTGATTGTAAATGTTTAAATGAATGAGCTCCTTTCCTAAGAGTTAAACGTTACCGCCATTTGACAATTCCCATGCAACTTTAGAAGAGGTGGTGTTAGTGATTGCAACAATTTAAAATGAGGACAAAAATCCATATTTTATGGTGAAAGCCCTTATGTAGAAAACCTCACAATCCTACATTTCTGGGAACACATTTCACAAGAGAAACTTTTGAATGTGAATACCGCTAAACAGTATGTATGCATTATACCTAATATAGAAAATATAATCTGGTACTCCTAAACAGGAGGGAATATGTTTTAAAATTTGAGGGTTCAAAAGATCGAAAACATTATTTATTCATTCTTTAAAATGTACCATTAATTTTTCCACCTAAAAAGGGGAGATTGTAAACTTTTCTCTGAAATGGTTACACCATCACATTGGTACAGCTATAAAACTATTTGCAATTGCTAAAACCTTTCTGAAAGATGACTAAAAATGTTGTGTAGTCCCAGGTTTCTGGTCATATGTAAGGAAATATTTGTAATTTTTTTGTTTTGCCTTCGTGATGGTAATCCTGCGATTGTAAGTGCATGTAGTTAACAATCATTGAATTATGTGTTCCGGTAAGAACTTTGTGCAAGTTCATGTTTAAGTTGCCTTTGAGAGGCAGGTGTTTGACTAAATATGCATGCTATCCATTTAGATAGAAGCTTCTGTATATCCTCAAGGTTCATGCTATCTCATGAACATCCTCCTACCACATTCCTACAACTTTGCACAAATAATTGTCCTTGACTTAAAATTGTGATAATTCTCTTTGCTTCTTCCAACGAAATTACTCTACCTCCTTTCCCTCCGTCCTCAGCATGACTTACTTTATCTGTGTGTAGCCTGCTGCAAATTGCATGTCCTCACTTTATTTTTACCTATTTCTTCAAATCGCTCACACTACACCTTACAGACCTAAACCTGCCCTTGTTTGAAACCATTTCCCTGTAACATAACACTACATAACTTCCTCTAGTCTGCATACAGCACCAACCACCTGCAAGAACTGACATAAGAAAACAGACACTTTCTTCTGCAGCATATTTTTCCCATTTTCCCCAAAAACTCAACATTTAGCTATATTTTGCCCATTTTCTCGGTCCCCTGTAGGGCAATCCACAGACCCTGGGTACCTTTAGAATCCCAAGAGTGCTGGAACAAAAGGACACACATTTTGCATTGATACCTAAAGTGGACAAAACGTAATGGAGCCCAGGAGTGAACTACCCCAAACAGCAAAACAAAGGCTTAGCATGGAGGGAGGTCCAGGGTGCCCAGCAGCAAAGCGGTCAAGGGAAAGAAGTTTATCATCACAAAAACAACAATTCTGTACTACACCCTTGGGCTTTTATGATGGTTAGTGAACCAATGCACTGCATTTGGCATCTTGGCGCCATGCAAGCCCAAAATGATGAACTGCATATGTCATTTACTGCACTGACGCAGTTCCATGTGTGTGTCAAACACGGTGCACATCCCACGGCAACAACTTTCTATGACTTGCATGAGTTTGAAATGTCAGCTGTAAACCGAAATGAACATATTGTGCATCACAGTTTGGTAGTACTTGGTCTGCAGAACATCTGCTACTGTGATGGATGCAGGCTTTACAAGCACAAGTCCTTTTCATTCACTGGACTGATATTATATTCCTTCTAATAAAGTACATTGCTCTAATAAGCAGGATAAGTACTCAGATGTAGGGCTGACTACGCATTTAAGTTTGAGCAGCCTGAAAGGTGATGAAACGCCAGATCATTAGAATTTAGACCTGAGGGTCCACAAAGAAATGATGAATTCATGGGGGAATTAGTAATTATGGGTCAGATGCACTCAGTAAATCTTCATTTTTGGTAGAAAGAAGGAAATACTTCTAACCAGGTTAGAAAGTGAAACAAATTAGACCTCATAATAGATGTTTACACTGACCATCCATTCTGACATGTACAATTGAATTTGAGCCAACATTTTGAAGGAAACGTATGCGTTTTTTAGGATCCCTATCTAATGCCACGTGATGTTTCTAAAGTACTTTTTCTTCAGATAACACAAGGCCCTCTGGCCTCGGTGTCGAAACAAAATGTATGTGGTTAACATGATGTTAAATTCGTACATGTTCTGTTACAAAGGTTTAATAAAATGTCTGCAAGGTTTTGCAGGAGCATCCTTTTATGTGATTTTTGCCTAGTGGATTTTAGAGCAGAAATGCCTTGCACAAATAGTCATTATAGAAATGTGTAGTGAGGGAGGATGTAAGTCCACCCCAAGTAATAAGTCCCAAAATGTTGTCAGGTTAAATACACAGTTTCATTAATTCGGACCTGGGCCCAACATTAGCTAGCTATGACACTGAACAGACAGGCGTAATGTAGTAGTATGTAAAGTATTCATCTGTTAACTCTTAACTGTACCAGAGTAATTCAAAGTTGAAACTCAATACATTAAAGATTTCAAAACCATTTTCTAAGAAACAAGACAATTTTAATAAGAAAAATGACAATTTAATGGTTAGAATACAACCAGGGGAACATAGATATGATTTAAGTTTTAGAGCTAAAAGAGCTAAGAAAACATGAAGCACCAATTAAAGTCACTGTTGATAGTTGACCAGGACCTATGTGTAATTTCAGTCCATATTTAATGGAGCAGGGTTCAGTTACACCAAGAAAGTCATGCCATCAAAAGTTTTATCGTTCTGACTTAGTCTGTATTATGGCAGTCGAAAGTTTCCAGCTGAGCAAGATTAAATGCGTTACCTGATAAGGTTGACTCAAAGTTGGACACCTGTTGACCAAGTTCCTACTGAAGCAACACATTTCTTCCTTCTGGCTTAGTCTCTTTTTTGGAGTTCAAAATCTTCCAGAGAGGCAAGGCTGCAGGCTGTATCCAGAGTGGTTGCACCTTTATTTGGAGGATTAAAGCTCCAAAGGTCTTGGAAGTCAAAATATTTTGCAAGTCACATTTCATCAACTTTCAGGCCTGGTTCCTCTTGGTCACTTCTGAGGTTCCCTGCACCTCAGGGATATCACTTAGGGACCAGGTCACACTAGCAGAAGTGACAAGTAGGCTCCAATCCAGGTCCTGCTGCATCTAGTCACTTGGCCCCTTGATGTCCCTGTAGCAAACAGGATGTCAGTCAACTGATCATTGGAGTCAACTTCATGGTCCTGGTTACAAGAGGGAGCAGGTCTAGACCTTGAGGTCTCCACACAGGTTACAGACAACAGACTCTGTTCACTTCTGTTATTCCATAACCCAGCCGTATTCTTAGGCAATTAGGATGTGGTGCCACCTTTTTAAAATTCACTAGCCAATGGATAGCGGTGGTTTCTGGACACTTCCTAACCATAGGGCAAAAAGTTCCCAAGCGAAACCCTTCCATGTTTTGCAGAACATCCTATTTGACTTACTGCAAAATGTTCTACAGTGCACTATTCCCAAGAAAAATCAAGATGGCAAGACCTTTCCACAGAGGATGTGTCAAGGGAAACAGAGTCCCCTCCTCTTCATGCACACCAAACTGGTTCTCAGATGAGCTCGGCCTCCTACTGGTATGGTAGCAGGATGGCTACATTGTGCCCAGGGATCAAAAGTCCCTCTTTCCCATTCATCACTTTACTCCTAGCTATGAATGTCAAGCTTTACCCTGTCCCATTTCACATTGACTATGTTCTTGAATCCTCCCTAACTGCCCTTCTAGAGTGATGTCACATGCCTCAGACTACAGTTCTTCTGCCAAAAGCACCAAGCTGCTGTTTCTGCTCTGGGATCAGTTTTCACACGTCATAAAGAGTAAACGACAGACAAGGAGGCAGCTGCAGGGGAACTAATGTAATTTTACCCATCAAAGACAGAAATGAATGAGGTGAGTTATTTACAGACTCTTTAGATATCATACCAGTAGAAATTCCAAAACAACATAACATGTATTGAACCCTCCTATTGTGAAAAATCAAGGGTGAATCATCATGTAATTACATGGGCATTCCCTGTAAAATGAAGCACAATCCTCATGCATGAATGGTGGTATGCTTCATTATTGGGTATGCTCCTCGTACAGATCAAGATGATTTCCTGTTAGGGAAAGTTCTTGAAAATGGAACTCTTAAAGAGATCTTTTTTGTTCATACTTCAGAAAGGTGGGATCCTACACTGATCATGATACCTATATATTTACCCGGGGACTAGCCATTGGTATTTCATTTAGAGTTGTCTCTGGTAGGGTTGATAAGTAATAATGGAGAGAAGTTTAAGTATGCAATCATTCATAAACCCCTATGGTCAACATATTTTGGCTATCCAAAAATTTCTGAAATGCAGCTTTCAGAACTTCATCAGGACCACGAGATCCCTTGAACACTAACTCTACATTCTTAATTAATGAGGTGTGTATGGTGTAAATAAGAACTGCATAAATGAAAGAGTCAAAGAATATATTTATTAGGCTTCCTACATTATGTAGTATCCCATATATTGTAATTTGTGTTTGCCTCATGAAGGTAGAGTGGCATGACGTCCCTGAATTCAAATATTTCTAAAGAGATAAAGTACCCTCTGCACCTATTTCACCACACTGCTTTTTCTGAGTCTGCTTATATTAGGAGCCCATTCATTCAAGAAGATATCATGTTTCTTCCTCCATGTATCACAAATAGTGTGTTTGCTACATCTTTTGTTGCTTTGTAATGCTAAATAGCCAAATGAAGCTGTAGGAAGGAAAGGAAAATATATATTTATAGAAGTTACTTTTCCTCATTGTTTCTCAACAATCCAAATTCACAATTTAATTGGAGTTTTCATAAATATTAGAAAGAGTGGTTAAATAGACTCTGTTGCTTATTCTGCGTATTCTGAAGCAAAGTTACAAAAACTAGCTTTTCAAGTGTATTTTAATTTTTCTCCTAGAAATTGCTGATCCCAATACGGTGAAAATAGCTCTTCAGGGCAAAACACTATTGGAGCATACCATTCAATTTAGGGTTAACGTACTTTATATATAAAAGTAGCATTCTTTCCAGTCAAAAGGGGTTATTTGTTAGAGGTACACCTCTATGTTTAACAGGTGGAGGAATCAGGCTACATATGTAGAGCTTAAGCCATGTTTTCCTAATCAGCCTAGTGGATTTTACAGCAATAGTTTCAGTTTATAGGAAAGATTTAATTTCAATGTCACTAGTGTGTCTCCTGCATCATATACTAAGGACCTACTGACACTTTAAATATGCCATTTGGGGATTGTGATATTTTACCCTGTTTTAGGGACCAGAGCACATGCACTGACAACTGGCTAACAGTGGCTTAATGTATGGAGTTAAAAAAACAGCAATGTGGAGGCGTGGCTTGGATGAGGAGAAAAATTGTGTCTTGAGCTTGTAGTTTCGATCCAGGTGAACTATTTAATAATAATTCCTCAAGCCACACAGCTCACAACATGCCATGCATTTTGATATTGTACACTGGAAGATGTCAATTACGCCCCCCTGCGCCACCTTGTGGCGCTCAAGTACTGATAAAGTAAGGAGACAGCACACACGCCCCTGATTCGGATGGTAATGGCGTTTGCCACCCACACATCTTACACCAAGAGCGCATAGCCTGTTGTGCCATAACAATAACAGCAATCAAGTAAGAGCTTATAGCCTGTGAATGAGCATGCATTCTGTGAATGTCTGTTTAATAGTACATCTCCATATGACCATAAGAAGTAACGTACAAGCAAATAGCCCCACTTGGATCGCAATGGTGCCTCGCGTCAACACTAGGAGTGGATAGCCTGCTGTGTGTCAGCGATAAGAATAACAGCAAACAAGAAGGCGCTTATAACCCACGAATGAGCACACATACAGTGAATGTTTGTTATTAGTGCATCAGCATAGGACCTTAAAAAGTAATCTTCAAGCCTACCTCAGGTCACACCGACTTATTAAAGTAATCCTAGACTGGTGGCCCCGTATGCATTGCACAGACCATAACAATCCACTGAATGGTATACAGGCAGTAACTACGTACTAATAACTGAATTATTGAGCCTTACAGCCCACACTAGAGTGGCATTTAGTGCAGTAAATAAGGTAAAAACTATGGATTTATAACTATATGACCAATCAGGTACGTGATGTAACTAACCTATGCCTAACCATTAAAGGCACTTTGGACCCAAACTAAAATGAGGGCTTTCAATCACCTCAACCAATGGAATAAGTAATTCTACGGCTACCGAACAGTGATTAGTAACCACATTCTGCAGGAGTATCAACTGGGAACATTACAATCATCGCAATATATACTGAGCATACAGAAGAGATCAACTTTAACATTGTTTTTGGTGTAGAGCATGCTGAAAATCACTCAAACTAGTCTACAACTTCTGTGACAATGAATGTAATGGATACAGATGAACTGAACCTCATAACAAGCGAGCTACCTAATCTGACCTCTAGGTTAACCTTGCAAGTAGACGTCCTAAAATAACCACTGTCTGGGGGAATACACCCAATCTGCTACAGATCAAGCATAACGTACATACTGGCAGAAGAAACAAGGAGCCAAGCACACTGTTTTTGTGGCAAGGAATGCCTTGTCCAAAAATATGACCATCTGGAGCCAACAAGCACTGCTAACATTTTTAGAGCTGAAAAAAGAGTGAATTTAGAATTATTTGCCATGCTGGAAACAAGTGAGAACTACATCTTACTTTCTGAAGTATACAAAACTGCTTCTACTGGCTTACTGAGCTGACAGTGCTTAACCTCTTAGCTGCTGCCCCCCATCCCCCAGTACTGAGCCCTTTTTTGGCTATTTGGGGTAGTTCACGCTTAGGCCTTTATAACTTTTTGTCCACATAAGCTATCCACGCCAAATTTGCGTCCTTTTTTTCCAACATCCTAGGGATTCTAAAGGTACCCAGAGTTTAAAAACACTGTTTCCTCACATTTTGGTGATAAAATGCTCTTGAATCTGAGAGGAGTAACATATTTCCTTCCAACCAGCATTCCCCCAAGTCTCCTGATAAAAATGGTACCTCACTTGTGTGGGTAGGCCTAGTGCTCGCCACAGGAATCGATCACACAACTGTCAATGTTGGTCCTTACATGAGGCAACTGTTGACCCTGGGGTGATCCATTCCTGACGCAGGCACTAGGTATAGGCACTCAAGTGGGGCAGTGTTTTTATCAGGACAGGTGAGGAATCACTGGGTGGTAGGAATTTTGTGGAGCCCAGCATATTCCTGTAGTTAGTGTGACAGAAATTCAAGAAAAATAGAGTTTTTATTCAACATTTCAGCTTTGCAGGGTATTCGGGGTAAGAAAACTTTGGGGAATCCACACAAGTCACACCTCTATAGACTCCCCCAGATGTCTAGTTTCTAGAAATGTTTGGGTTTAGTATGTTTCCCTATATGGCCGCCAAACCCAGGACCAAAAACACAGGTGCCTGCCTTACAAAACCAGTTTGTTTTGTGATAGATAATTTTGATGTCTCCACAATACGATTCGGGCGGTGGAATTTGGGGCTGAATTAAATTGGGGAGCGCCCAAGAGAACACACTCTCTCTGTCACCTGCTCTCTGGGTTGGGCTAACCAAATAAAATGCCTTGTTGCACAGACTGTGCCTGTGAAGGGACAGCAGGACTGTCTTCATCACCTCCCTCATAATTACTGGAAGAGCAGTATCAAATGGGACTACTCTGACTGAAAAATCACTCCCAGAGTCTGTGCAATTGTCCTATCCCTCAGATGCTGTCTCAGTATCTGCTGTCTCAGTCTCTGATTCTATGTCAGAGCTGTCCTGTATAACCCGAATGACGGTGCCAGCAGCAGTCATCCATCAAGATGCCATCTCTACTATTGGCTAAACTGTTGCTCTAAAACACTAGCCTACGTAGACAGTCACAAAATTGCTGGTGTATGTGTGATACGTGCAACAGTAGAGGACACCTTACCCGCACTTCTTCCCTCAATCAGCATGTTCTTTCAAGACACTCAAAAAACACCTTGTCACATACCGTTCGTCACAGTCTTTAGCACCTCCTGCACCCAGTCCAACAATCATTATTGGTGCTTCCACTCGCATGTCCTCCTCCTCGGATTCCCTCATTACCACCCAGCAAAAGTGCCCTTCATCTCACCATAGCCGCCCCCCACCCTGCACATTTCATTTGTATTATAGCACAGGTATTGACTCACTTTACTAATGTACTCAGCCATTTACATAAAATACAGATTTTTTCTTTGTAGTAGGCATATAAACCTTCCGCATTTCTTTATGGCACTAAAACTGCCACTAGACAAAACTCTGATCCTTTTGTAGCAGAAACATAATCACAAGACTTACTTGACTTTTTTACTGCTGTCTAAAAGCTACAGTTGAACTGCATCAGTTGAAGTATGTGCATTGCTTTGAAGACGCAAGATGCAACTGCAAGACAACTGGTGGCAAAATAAAAAAAAAAAAATATACAAAAAAAAAAAAATAATATATATATATATATATATATATATATATATAGAGAGAGAGAGAGAGAGAGAGAGAGATCACTTTTATATGTGGGTCAGGTTTTCCTGGGGGCCGATCACAGCCCACAGGGAAACCACACATGCATTGACAAAAGTGATCTATATCTATCTATCTATCTATCTATCTATCTATCTATCTATCTATCTATCTATCTATCTATCTATCTATCTATCTATCTATCTATCTATCTATCTATCTATCTATCTATCTATCTATCTATCTATCTATACATATGTACTATTCACCAAGTTTCCCCATGATGCGGCTGCTTCCACACAGCGGTCCTGGTCGAGCAGAGGGGACGCCCAAATTATCATGCCATAAAGTTCTTTGTTAATTCCAAAGAGGACCAGGACACCTTCATATACTGCTCCAAAATGTATTCTCAGCAAACAATGAAATCCACAAGTAAAGTCCAACGCGTTTCGGCAATCAGCCTTGATCACGGATAGAGCAACATTCCTCCATCACATTTAAATATCCTAATACATAAACACAAACATAGGACTAGTTCAAATCTTACCAATGGCGGCCATTTTGGTGTGCTCATATAATACTAAAGAAGTTCATTGAAAAAACTATATATATATGTACATTCCTTTGTATTTTAATCATTATATGTGCCCTTATTATCAAAGAACTTCAATTTATAACAAGTCACTACATGGTATATTATTTACTACACAAAACTTCCAAAATTATTACCTGATACTAATGCAATGGATATATTAATACTATAACAATGCCCAAGTGGGCAAAATTGCTTAACCATGTTACTGTTCACTACCTAAATTACTTCTTGACTTCCTTCTTTTTATTTATTACTTTTCCACACCTTCCTCACTTCTCAGATCTAATATAGTCCTAAAAAAATACAAACCCCCATCACCAAATTTAAAGGAATGTAAATCCACCTTCAAACTACCTAATTTAACCCAAATGAGTGCTTAATTCTTCACTGGAGTTCAGCCCATATGGTCCAAAATCTATAATATATTGTGACTCTAATATCTTCAAATTCCGTTCTCTATTACCTCCCCTTTTATTCAAAATAACCTGGTCAATAACCACAAACTTTAGGAGAATCTCATTGCCATCATGGTGGTTAAAGAAGTGCTTCACCACTGGATAACTCTTGTCCTGATTTTTGATTGCCCTCCTGTGCTCTAACACATGCTTCTTGGCCGTATGTGTTGTACTCCCTACATATAGTTTGTTACATGGACATATAAGGCAGTACACACAGTACCTTGTCAGACAACTATAGCTTCCTTTAATAATGAAAGCCTTTTTTCTCCCTGGTATTTGCAGCTTTTTACAGTTGTTACTCGTCCTACAGGCTTTACATTTCATACAGCATGAGAATCCCCTTCCTAGATTGACTCTAATATCTCTCTCACTGACTATTTCATTTTTGCACAGATCATCCTTAAGGGACCTACTTCTCCTAAATGTTATTTGTGGTTTATTCTCAATACATTTATCTAATAGTGGGTCAGTTTGTAAGATGTGCCAACTCTTACTGAATACCTTCCGTACCTCCTAAGCTAGATTGCTGAAGGTTGTTACAAATCTAACCTTATCCTCACTTTTTTTACTGGTCTTATCAACATTGTAGAGTAGATTTTCTCTCTTCAATTTCTCCACCTTGCGTCTAGCTAATTCAATAGTTTTTGATCCATAACCCCTCTCTTTGAATCTCTCACACATCATATCGCACTCATGTTGAAAATCCACCTCATTACCACAGTTTCTACGAGCTCTTAGTAACTCCCCATAAGAAATACTCTGTATCAGGCTCCTCAGATGTGCACTACGAGTATCCAATAGACTGTTCCCAGCTGTTTTCTTCCTATGTAGTTTTGGAATCAAACCTTCTGTAGTTGCAGTAATTCTCACATCTAAAAACTCTGCATGTTTGGGATGTAAATGTTTTATAAATCTCAAATCATACTCATTCCTATTCAATTCCTGTACAAAATGTGTTGCTGACGTCTTATCCCCCTTCCAGATCACGAACACGTCATCTATAAAACGACACCATAAAATTACATTCTCATCAAATTCTGTCATTGTAGCAGGTACCTGTTCCTCCCACCAGCCCATGAATAAATTTGTGATTCTGGGGGCGAAGCATGTACCCATTGCTGTGCCCTGCAACTGTTTATACAGCTTATTGTCAAAGATAAATAAATTGTTCCTAAGACAGAACTTCATCATGTTGCACAGCATTTCTGAATGAAAAAACAATGACAATAATCTTGCTCTCAAAAAATGCCTGGTGGCTTTCACCCCTAAATCGTGATCTATACAAGTATACAAGCTGGTAACACCGAATGGTAACAAAAGATAATTATCCTCCCACTGTATGCCTTCAATGATCTTAAGAAAGTGCGTTATATCCTTCAAGTAAGATGGTAATGCCTCAACAAAAGGGCGTAGAAAGTAATCTATATACTTTGATGCATTCTCTAAGAGAGAACCCATGGCAGAAACTATTGGTCTACCTGGGTTTTGTTTTCTGTCCTTATGGACCTTGGGTAGGAGGTATAATACTGGAATCCTGGGATGGTCACATTTAAGGAACAAAAATTCATCCCAATCTATCAAACCTTTCTCCCCCCAGTCAACCAGCATACCATAATACTTGTCATTCATCATTTTGATATCTTCATGGCAAATTTGTTTATAACACTCACTCAAATTCAACTGCCTTAAACCTTCAGTTACATATTTGTCAACATCCTGAACCACCACATTGCCACCCTCGTCAGACTGTCGGATGACAATAGTCCGATCCCTTTTCAATTTTTGAAGAGCTTTCCACTGTACTTTTGATAAATTAATTTTACCATCTCTCCCCTTGTATCTCATTCTTTTCTACTGTTTAATGACCTCATGTTCAAATATGTTGATAGCATCACATTGAATCGCCGGTAGGAATGTAGACTTGGGTTTCAAATTACTGGGACAGGGATCATCTAAAGAAATACCTAGTCCCTCCAAATTCATAATTTCATCCTCATGTACAGCTATCTCATCATGCAGGTCTGCAAGTATATGCAGAGTCTCAATATCAGAAATACACAAATGACTATATTTGTATTGTACTTACTTTTTCTCAAAACCGCTAACTTTAGTCTGATACAATTTTTTCAATTTTAGCTTGCGTATGAATTTGAAGATATCTATTCTAGTCTGTACATGATCAAACCAACATGTTGGACAGAAGGAGAGGCCCAGAGCTAAGGGACTCATTTCATCATCTACATATATATATCTATCTATATATATGTATGTATACACATATATATATACATATATATATATATATATATATATATATATATATATATATATATATATATATATATATATATATATAGCTCTATCTCTATATAGATATATCTATCTACATAGATAGATATATCTATCCACATAGATATATCTATAGATAGATCTATATATATTTCAACTGCTCCTGCTGTTCTTCCAACGCTAGCCTAACGGAGCTGGTGCACCATTATGGGCACAGGACCCACATTTAAATGTCTCAAGATGAATTGTAGAAAACGTCACTCCCAACAATTGCTGAATAATGACGAGAATTATTTACAAAGCCATTCTACAAGGCTTGTCAAGCCTGGATGTGTTTCAACCATAACGGTCTTTGTCAACAGCCAAAGTCATTATGGCAATCTCCCCTCCCCTTAACCTTTATAACCTAGTGCATTAACATAAAAAAATACTATGAAAATTTCATGAAACCCATTTGCATTTGTGAACACACATAACTAACCATGTTACTTCCCCACATGGTTAATCACTGATATACCTACTGTATTAATTTGTCATTGTATACTAACACATGGGCCACTTAATAATCCTTATCAGCATTAATATCATCAAGCAATTATTCATCCATTACCCTACTAAACTGGTAGTGACCCGCACCAGGGAGGTAGTGTGTGCGCGCACCAAAGGGGTTAATAACAACTTTAGCTATACAGACTGATGGTACCTAGAGTATTAACAGTGTCAACAGTAACTAACAGTGCTAACTGTACTCATACTGGCCTTGTAAATAGCCACTCCGTGAACAAACTCTACTTATTTGCATCTCAGCTGCCTCACCCACAGCCAGATCACTCACGGGGACATCTCTGTTACAACCTGGGAGATAAAGAAACCAAAGGGAGCCTGAAACTATCAGGAGTTCACGATCTGACTAAATCCACAAAATATAACACAGATGCAATGCAAAATGAAATTGTATCCCCTGCTCTAACTCTAGTGACAGGGTTGTAATAAAGTGCCCTTATCATTTGTATCAAGTGTCTCAAGGACCAAATTTTTCTTGAAACAAGGAACCAGAAAAGGCTGCCCCTTCTCAACTCTTCTCTTTCTCCCAACACTTGAGCCATTTCTCCATCACTTAAGGAAAAATGCAGGAATATCTGGCAGTACCATAATAAAAATAGCTGCCTATGCAGATGATACTTTCATCACCCCTTAAGATGCACCCGCTTATTATTGCTTTAGTGACTGACCCAGGAATCACAGATGTATTAGGCTATATGCTTAATAAAGACAAATCTGAGATTAAACTTCAAAATAACATTGGAAATAAAGAAATTGTAGGTATTTCAGGCCTCAATTTAAAACTAGGCTACATTAAATGCTTAGTGATAGAATTCTCCAATTATCTCATTATGACTCTAAAACATAATAAAGAGTACAAAAAGATCATCAATCTCCTTGATGGGTGGTCACCCAGATTTATTTCATGGTGGTGAAGGGCTGTTTCCCTTAAAATGATTTATCACCCCTCTAGTTAACTATATAATCAGT
This sequence comes from Pleurodeles waltl, assembly GCF_031143425.1. Taxonomy (NCBI): domain Eukaryota; kingdom Metazoa; phylum Chordata; class Amphibia; order Caudata; family Salamandridae; genus Pleurodeles; species Pleurodeles waltl. The sequence goes on from NC_090444.1 coordinate 1,740,013,261, forward strand.
ATGCTTCCTGTTAGAAATGGGGTCTTTGGTTGACAGTCAGGTTACCCCCTGTTCAAGCAAGGACCCTCACTCTAGTCAGGGTAAAAGAGAATCACCCTCAGCTAACCCCTGCTTACCCCCTTGGTAGCTTGGCAGAGCAGTAGGCTTAACTTCAGAGTGCTAGGTGTAAAGTATTTGTACCAACACACACAGTAACTTAATGAAAACACTACAAAATGACACAACACCAGTTTAGAAAAATAGGAAATATTTATCTAAACAAAACAAGACCAAAACTACAAAAATCCAACATACACAAGTCAAGTTCTGAATTTTTAAAGATTAAACTCAAAAATAGAGCTTAGAAACAAAAATGCTTCGATGAGATGTTAACACGGCGTCTTGACGGAGTCGTTCCCCACAAGCCGACACCAGCGGCGCCGGACACGGAGTCGTGTAGACCCCCAAGTACAGTACCTTTGGTGAAGAGTGAAAACAAGCTGATGCGCGAAGTCGGGGATCGCGGCGTCTGTGTGAAATGTTGAATCCGCGCATTTCGAGCGGCGTCGGTCACGACGTGGTGCGGCGACTTCCACTGAGTTGCGGACTTCAGCGGGGCTGCAGCGGCGTCGGGTCTGCGAAGAGCGTCAGGTGCAGGCGGCGGCACCGGATTCAGCAGCGGCGTCGGTCCGGAGTCATCCGAAGTCGATTTCCTTGGATTTCCACCAGCTTTCCTTTCAAGGGCCCAGGGACTGGATAGGGCACCACTTGTCAGAGCAGGAGTCTCTCCAGAGACTCCAGGTGCTGGCAGAGAGAAGTCTTTGCTGTCCCTGAGACTTCAAACAACAGGAGGCAAGCTCTAAATCAAGCCCTTGGAGATTTCTTCACAAGATGGAAGGCACACAAAATCCAGTCTTTGCCCTCTTACTCTGGCAGAAGCAGCACTGCAGGAAAGCTCCACAAAGCACAGTCACAGGCAGGGCAGCACTTCTTCCTCAGCTATCAGCTCTTCTCCAGGGAGAGGTTCCTCTTGGTTCCAGAAGTGTTTCTAGAGTCTGTAGATTTGGGTGCCCTTCTTATACCCATTTTAGTCTTTGAAGTCACCTTTCTTCAAAGGGGACTCACACATACTTGTGAAATCCTGCCTTGCCCAGGCAAGGCCTCAGACACACACCAGGGGGTTGGAGTCTGCATTGTCAGGGGCAGGCACAGTCCTTTCAGATGAGAGTGACCACTCCACCCCTCCCTCCTAGCAGAGATGGCTAATCAGGAAATGCAGGTTACACCCCAGCTCCCTTTGTGTCACTGTCTAGTGCGAGGTGAAAAACAACCCAACTGTCAAACTGACCCAGACAGGGAATCCACAAACAAGGCAGAGTCACAGAATGGTTTAAGCAAGAAAATGCTCACTTTCTAAAAGTGGCATTTTCAAACGCACAATCTTAGAATCATCTTCACTAAAAGATGTATTTTTAAATTGGGAGTTCAGGGACACCAAACTCTATATGTCCATCTACTCTCTAGGGGAATCTACACTTTAATCCTATTTAAAGGTAGCCCCCATATTATCCTATGAGAGAGACAGGCCTTGCAACAGTGAAAAAGGAAGTTGGCAGTATTTCACTGCCAGGACATATAAACCACATTACTACATGTCCTACCTTATCCATACACTGCACCCTGCCCTTGGGGCTACCTAGGGCCTACCTTAGGGGTGCCTTACATGTAAGAAAAGGGAAGGTTTTGGCCTGGCAAGTGGGTACATTTGCCAAGTCGAATTTACAGTCAAAACTGCACACACAGACACTGCAATGGCAGGTCTGAGACATGATTACAGAGCTACTTATGTGGGTGGCACAACCAGTGCTGCAGGCCCACTAGTAGCATTTGATTTTCAGGCCCTGGCACCTCTAGTGCACTTTACTAGGGACTTACTAGTAAATCAAATATGCCAATCATGGAAAAACCAATTACCTACAATTTTACACAGAGAGCATATGCACTTTAGCACTGGTTAGCAGTGGTAGAGTGCTCAGAGTTAAAAAACCAACAGCAACAGGTCAGAAAAAATAGGAGGCAGGAGGCAAAAAGATTGGGGATGACCCTGCATAAGCAAAAAAGTCCAACACGACCCCCTACCAGCCTAAAGTCAGGGGAGAACAATCAATACCTTGATGTACTTCCCTGATTGGGGCGATAGAACAAGGACCCAGGCCCACAACAGCAGGGGCATGTTCCAGTTCTACGCCTTCCTGACTCCAGTTGGATCCCTCTGTCCATACTCTCAGGGCCCACTAAGCTAACCCATGGGGAACCCTTCTCCACATCTGCAGACACCATCTGTGCCGCACCTAACTTTACTTTGCTCACATATGTATCCCTATGGGCAGATAGTACCTCCAGGGCCAACACAGTGGTGTTGCCCATTCCACCCCCGGGGTATGACTCTCGTCCCCCCACCCAGGGGCAACTCTGTCCACCAGGACAGCAGGCCACAGTGACCCCTGACAACTGTCAGGGAAGAGAGCCCGACCTCAGGCCTCTCTAACCACTGTGACTGTGGAGAGTGGGGGGCGGTAGCCCCAGGTGCCTGGCACCCTTTGACCACTCTCTCTTCCACCAGTGCAGGGCTGTTAACCTGCAACTGGTCCTCCAACCTGGGGTCTGTACCTTCAGGTTGGACTAGGGCCAGGGGTGAGGCTTCCCTCCCCCTGCCCTCCCTTCTGGGGTCCTGCAACCTCCAACTAGGAGTGGCCCCCCGAGAAGACAACATGGTAGGGCACTGTTAGCAGTAGCCCCTTCCTCCAGGTCAGGGGGGACACCCTGAACCTGGCCTTCCAATCCAGGGTCTGTACCCTTAGATTGCACTGGGGCCAGGGGTGAGGCTCTTTCTCCCCTGCCCCTACTCTCAGGGTTCTGCACCCCCCCCCTCAGGGAGAGTACCCCTTGAAATCACACCAGGGGGGGTGATTGGGCAAACCGCCCACCCCTTCAGGTCAGGGTTCACCCCCTGCACCTGATCCTCCAGTCCAGGGTCTGTACCCACAGACTGGACCACTGCCTGGCAACCCAGGACTTCCTGGGGGACATACCTACCCCCCACCAGGTCAGAGTTTACTCTCTGAACCTGGTCCTCCAACCCAGAGTCACCACCCTGCGGTTGAACCACTGCCTGGCGCACCAGGACTTCCTGGGGGGCACACTTACCCCCCTCAAGGGACAAACTGTCTCGAAGGGCCACACAAGAGTCTGGCTGGCGCAGGTCTCCTGACCTCTGCCCATCTTACAGAGTCTGGATTCCCCCCAACCCAGAAATTGTCTCACCAAGGTCATTCCTGGGGGGCTCTGCTCTCAGAGCTGACCCCTGACCCCCCAGGTTCTCCAGTGGGGTCCGGAACCCCCTCTCAACCCTCTGTCTGGACTTCTGCACCCTCTCACTAGGAGTGGTACTGCCAGAACCGGTGGGACACTGGCTACAGCCGCCCCCCCCAAGTTCTCCTGACACTGTGGGGTCTCCCTCAACAGATGGCCCTACGGTACAGGCTAGGCTTCCCTCCTGGAGTTCCCTCATGGAACCCTCCAGGACCTCGGACCGGATCTTGGGCACCTTGGGCCTCAGCCCATCCCCATTCCCTCTCCTTTGAGACTGGACATGGGGTCCCTCACCCATCCCACTACACTGGGACCTACCTGGGACAATATAATCCTTCCCTACCTCACCTGGGTGGGAACTACCTAGACCGCTCCTCTCAGGAGCACCCCCAAATGCCTCTTCAGACTCTCTGGTACTCACCCAGAAGTCTGCCTCCATTGCAAGTTCCCTGGGGTCAGAAAACTCACACTCCATCTGGTGTTGGCGTAGCTCTGGAAAATAAGTTCTAGGCATATGATCTCCAGCAATTACATCACTCAGCCCCTCACATGAATTAACCAAAGTACCCTTCACCCAACCATCCAGTGACTCTGCTTGGAAAAAGCACCCCACATCACCCTCCTGAGACTGGTGAGACAGTACCTGACTGTCCCTGACACTCAACACACACTCTTCTGGGCTGTCTTCACACTCCATAACCGGGACGTCTACCTGGGGGGAACCCCTCTCCCTGTTACTCTCACCTAGAGTCAGTAGAGTGTCCTTCCCACTAGTAGGAATATGACTCCCCGTGCCAGTTCCCCAATCCACCTCAGGGACCCTGTGCGCCACTGGAGCTATCTCATACCCCTGAACCTCCTGGCGTGTGCTAACTCCCTCCTTCAAGTAGGGCACCACATCTCTGGGCATGTGCACTTCTTCAGCAGCACTGGATATAAAATTGTTGCTGCCACCATTCCAGCTGGACTCAGCCCTCCTGACTGCCAGCTCTTTCAGTTTTAGCTCATAAGCCAAAATCATAGTTTCTCTCTCGAAGTCCCTTTCCCACTCGTCGTACTCCCTTTGCATCCTCAACTTTTCTGCCTCCAACCGGCGAGCCCTTTCTGCCTGTCTGTCCTGCACATCTTTAGGAGTCAGACCCTTAGAGGACCTACCGCTACCACTCCTGGAGAACCTCCCCCCAGGTGTAACAGGTACCTCTAATACACCACGGTGTAGACTCTGCACTTTCCCATCCATATCTTCTGTGTGCCCCCCAGCTTCCTTGGCTGTCACCCAGGCCCTCAATGCCTCTTGCAGCTCCCTCTTCCTGGCAGAGCTCTTAACGTGACAGGCAAGATCGTCACAGAACTGTTTCAATTGAGCAACTGAGTACCTCTTCAGTTTCCCTAATTCAAACACAGCTCCAGCTGTTGCATCTTCAGATTGAGACATGACGGCAACAAGTGCAAAGTTCCAACGGCAGAAAACAAGTTCCCAATGAAGTAAAAAGAATCAGTCAAGGGATCAGCAAAATCATGGAAGTAGAACAAAAAGGAGTCCCAAAGAGAAAAATGAAAGATCACCAAACAAGTAGTATGTGGTGACGTAGTGGTCTGAACTCAAACAGTAGTGTACAATTAATTACTGTATGTCAAGCACAAATACAAGTCCAAATCCCAACCGCTGATCACCAATGTTAGAAATGTGGTCTTTGGTTGACAGTCAGTTTACCCCCTGTTCAAGCAAGGACCCTCACTCTAGTCAGGGTAAAAGAGAATCACCCTCAGCTAACCCCTGCTTACCCCGTTGGTAGCTTGGCAGAGCAGTAGGCATAACTTCAGAGTGCTAGGTGTAAAGTATTTGTACCAACACCCACAGTAACTTAATGAAAACACTACAAAATGACACAACACCAGTTTAGAAAAATAGGAAATATTTATCTAAACAAAACAAGACCAAAACGACAAAAATCCAACATACACAAATCAAGTTATGAATTTTTAAAGATTAAACAAAAAAATAGCGCTTAGAAACAAAAATGCTTCGATGAGATGTTAACACGGCGTCTTGACGGAGTCGTTCCCCACAAGCCGACACCAGCAGCTCTGGACACGGAGTCGTGTAGACCCCCAAGTACAGTACCTTTGGTGAAGAGTGAAAACAAGCTGATGCGCGAAGTCGGTGATTGCGGCGTCTGTGCGAAATGTTGAATCTGCGCACTTTGAGCAGCGTTGGTCATGACGTGGTGCAGCGACTTCCACGGAGTCACGGACTTCAGCAGGGCTGCAGCGGCGTCGGGCCTGCGAAGAGTGTCGCGTTCCAGCGAAGATTACGGCGTCAGGTGCAGGCGGCGGCACCGGATTCAGCAGCAGTGTCGGTCCGGAGTCGTCCGAAGTCGATTTCCTTGGATTTCCACCAGCTTTCCTTTCAAGGGCCCAGGGACTGGATAGGGCACCACTTGTCAGAGCAGGAGTCTCTCCGGACACTCCAGGTGCTGGCAGAGAGAAGTCTTTGCTGTCCCTGAGACTTCAAACAACAGGAGGCAAGCTCTAAATCAAGCCCTTGGAGATTTCTTCACAAATGGAAGGCACACAAAGTCCAGTCTTTGCCATCTTACTCTGGCAGAAGCAGCACTGCAGGAAAGCTCCACAAAGCACAGTCACAGGCAGGGCAGCAAAATCTTCCTCAGCTATCAGCTCTTCTCCAGGCAGAGGTTCCTCTTGGTTCCAGAAGTGTTTCTAGAGTCTGTAGATTTGGGTGTCCTTCTTATACCCATTTTAGTCTTTGAAGTCACCTTTCTTCAAAGGGGACTCACACCTACTTGTGAAATCCTGCCTTGCCCAGGCAAGGCCTCAGACACACACCAGGGGGTTGGAGTCTGCATTGTCAGGGGCAGGCACAGTCCTTTCAGATGAGAGTGACCACTCCACCCCTCCCTCCTAGCAGAGATGGCTAATCAGGAAATGCAGGTTACACCCCAGCTCCCTTTGTGTCACTGTCTAGTGTGAGGTGAAAAACAACCCAACTGTCAAACTGACCCAGACAGGGAATCCACAAACAAGGCAGAGTCACAGAATGGTTTAAGCAAGAAAATGCTCACTTTCTAAAAGTGGCATTTTCAAACGCACAATCTTAAAATCAACTTTACTAAAAGATGTATTTTTAAATTGTGAGTTCAGGGACCCCAAACTCCACATGTCCATCTACTCTCTAGGGGAATCTACACTTTAATCCTATTTAAAGGTAGCCCCCATATTATCCTATGAGAGAGACAGGCCTTGCAACAGTGAAAAAGGAAGTTGGCAGTATTTAACTGCTAGGACATATAAACCACATTACTATGTCCTACCTTATCCATACACTGCACCCTGCCCTTGGGGCTACCTAGGGCCTACCTTAGGGGTGCCTTACATGTAAGAAAAGGGAAGGTTTAGGCCTAGCAAGTAGGTACATTTGCCAAGTCGAATTTACAGTTAAAACTGCACACACAGACACTGCAATGGCAGGTCTGAGACATGATTACAGAGCTACTTATGTGGGTGGCACAACCAGTGCTGCAGGCCCACTAGTAGCATTTGATTTTCAGGCCCTGGCACCTCTAGTGCACTTTACTAGGGACTTACTAGTAAATCAAATATGCCAATCATGGATAAACCAATTACCTACAATTTTACACAGAGAGCATATGCACTTTAGCACTGGTTAGCAGTGGTAAAGTGCTCAGAGTTCAAAAGCCAACAGCAACAGGTCAGAAAAAATAGGAGGCAGGAGGCAAAAAGATTGGGGATGACCCTGCATAGGCAAAAAAGTCCAACACTTCCCATGACAATCTCTAACGAATCCCTAACCAAAATTGACACTACCTAAATTTTTATGGCCAGATAAAAGAACAAGAATCTCACTCAAATAAATTCAACTCTCTAAATAGAAAAGTGGCAGAGACCTCACTAACTTTAAGAACTACCAAATGGCATATCTGTTTAAGCAACGCATTAACTGTTTCCTTGATAAGTCATACTAACTTCCAGTCTGGGTGAATATGGAAAAATGACTCGTAGATGGCAAAGCTATTTACGTGTGCCTAATGATGCGCAACTACTACTTTCCCCACTCTAAATATATCATGAATAATACAAAGAAGGCTATTCTAAGAATGAATTACCATTCTAAAATAAAGAGTCACCAATCTAACTTGTAATCCTTCTGACTCAATCCCAAAATTTAAAAATGATGGACATACTGTAATGTGACTCGACTCTTCGGAGAAAGAAACTAATCTGGTCAAACACTTATTTCATGGCTCTCCCCCACTCCCCTTCTCAAACCTGCCATCACGCTTCAGGCTGGCTAATCTCAACTTCACAAATTCCTGAGGCTTAAAGTTCAACTTTCCAAACATCAAGTGCTAAACCTTGACCCTCCAACATCTGGCTTCATTAATAACTTGTGCAAAACTGGCCATGTGGTATCCAAAGTTTACAAATTACTTTTACCAAAATCAACCAAAGCACACACATGGAATGAGCTAAAATGAGAGGCAGAACCATCAACAGGTTCAATACGTTTTGACCTGAAAAGTATCTACAAGCCCCATTTCACTAAGATGATATCACCAATGCTATTGCAAACTAAATACAAGCTCATTCTCTGATCCTCCTGGACCCCTGAAAAATTGCACAAACTTAATCTCAGACAAGTACCTACCTGCTGGAATAGTGAAGAACACAAGTGTCCTGCACACACACTCTTTTATTGCTCCATACTGCAAAACTACTGGGATAAAATGTTTAAGTTCACTAGAAATACTCTAGGTGTTAATCCTACTCATGAATTCTCCTGTATTCTGCTAGGACAACGTGATCTACAATAAAAAAAAAGCAGATTAATTTTTTACAGACTTAGGTGGTCATTATGAACATGGCGGTGTGGCCAGCCATGCCGGTGGTGATGGGAAGTTCCGCCAGCCGGCATGGCGGGCCACACCACCACATAATGAACCAATGGAGGGCTGCCATAGGCGGCCCTTTCTCACTGCCAGGCTGCCTCAGTCAGGCAGCCTGGCGGCGGGCGGCAACATCAGGGCATAATGGAAAGGCTGGTGGTAAGGGTGCACAGGGGCACCCTTGGGGGCCCATGCACTGCCCATGCAGTTGGGATGGGCAGTGCAGGGGCCCCTGTGCAGTGCCCCATCGCGCAGGTCACTGCCCGATTTATGGGCAGTGATCTGCGCGACGGGTGCAGCTGCACCCGCCGCACAGAGGCATGGAGCTGCCGTCAATGTCCCGGCCAGGCATTCCTGTGGGCCGGCCGGCGGGGTTCCGGGTGCGTGGCGGTCAGTAGTGAGACCGCCAGCATGAACACGGCAGTTTCGACCGCCGTGTTCATAATGAGGCCCTTAATGCTGACCCTTGCCTGCAATCTCATTCTCACTAACTGGAAGCACTCTAGTATAGTTTCATTTCACATGTGGTGTAAATGGCTCACGTTTCTTAGAGGAGTGAGTAATACCTCTCTGCAACTCACCCCTTGGAACAACAGACCTATGTGGAGCTTGCGTGCACTGCTACCTTGTCATTCAAACCAACATAGGCTCCTACGCCACCCGCTATGTCCTATATACCATGCCTCAGTGCACACTTGGGCCCTCATTATGAGTGTGGCAGTCTTAACACTGCCACCCCACGGTGGTGGTCTTGCCACTGCAGACCCAGCGGTAAAGACTTCTGCATTACAAGTAGGCCGGTTTGACCGAAGCCAAACTGCCACAGCGCCGCCCAGCGGAGAGCTCCTCTGGGCCGGCGGCAGGCCTCATACTACCGGCTGTATTAGGAGACAGCATACAGCCAGGCTTTCTGCGGTGGTCGTCCTGCCATGAAAAGCCTGGTGGTAACGCACTCGGCGACAGGAATACCCATTCCTGACGCCGGCACACACACCACCACACTTCCACACATGCACACACAACCCCACCCGTCCACACACTTTAAAACACCACACACCCAACCGCACACATCCATACTAACACCCCCACCTGCTCTCACACTGACATACACACATCCCCCTCATACATACGTACTCCCCTCCACAATCTTTCACACCCCCATTCCCCGCCGTATTCATGCACACCCCCTCCAGGCACACATACATTCACATACCCCTCATCCGCACTTGCAGATTTACACACATGCATCCCCACTCGTACGCATCCCAATACACACACCTACTCACTCGCACCCCAGCACTCTCCTCCCCTCTGCATACATGCAGACATACACACCCTCCATGCACACATACATACACACACGCTCTCATGCACACCCATTCCGCTACACATACATACACACACTACACACTTGCACCCGACACCCCTCCCCTTTCGGAGGGTCCACCTACCTGTTTCTACGAGGTGGTCATCCGGAGAGGATGGGTCCTGGCATCTGCCAGCACCGCACCACCGTACAGGACACAGCCATGCCATATTACGCAGTCCTGTTGGCGTGGCGATGCTGGCGATGGAACCGCCTCTGTTTCTCTGTCGTGTGGAAATCCAAACCAACTCCAAATATGGCGGTCTTCGGACCAACAACACTGGCAGTCTGTTGGTGGCAGTGGCTTCGGCGGTCTTGCAAAAACACAGCCGAAATCGTAATGAGGGCCTTGATCCTGGTTTCTCTTTTTCATCATAACTTCCAGCACTGTAACCTCTAACAAACTCAAATCATCTCTTTAATACTAATTTGCTCATTTTATTATTTTAAGTGTTGACTGCCCTTTCTACTGTGCTGCAAAAGATGTTATTAACAAATGTGTTTACTGCAGAGTCTTAACCCTCCTTCCCCTCCTAGACCAGATTCCCTTGTGCTAAATAAGTTCTGTGATACAATTACAATATGGATTGTTCTTAAGAGCACATTATTTCTCTTATTTATTTGCTTTTCCATACTGTCCCTATGTTTTTTTTATCACTTTTGCAACAAAAAAAACAGCAATGTCAGTCAGCTCAAAACAAGGCTGACCATATAAAACAAGCATTTGCAATGCAACGGGTCTTGCGTTTGCTCGCATTAGAGCTAGTCCTAACTGGACTTTTCTTGCCACATAAACTAATAATGAAAAGTAAAACATTTTCACATATGCGAGCCGATGGTCACAATATGCATGAAGAAGACACAGAAAAGGAAACAGAAGTTTGCTCGCAGTGAAACTCATAGCAATTATCCATGTTACTGGCAAAAGTGCAATTATCTATGTAACAGGGTTGATGTCATGCAAAGCACTTGACTTCTGCCCAGCGAGATCGCACTGCGCAGGAAATGAAAAGTTAAAGTAGTCCAGAAACCAGCTGAAAACACAGAGACTTGTATGTTATCATTAGTTTACTACCGGTGTTCTCGAGGAGGGCTAAACACCAGAAAAGGCATGGCGTATGCATGCCTTTCACAAATAAAATCAAGCGATTTTTAAAAAGCAAGCCCACGAACCAAGGAAAGTTCCAGACGTGACATGGGTGTGGTTAGAAGCCCACAGAGAAATTTCAACATGGTCCAGAGCGCTTGTGCGCGCCCGACTCCAAAGAGGGACTTTCCCTCAAGGAAATATATTCTCTTATTGAACTTGGACTCCTGCTGGTAACTTGGGGAATTTCTGAGCGTAAAATATACTTTTACGTTCAGCTTTTATGCACGACACTGGCAAGTACATTTTGCAATACTTCAAATAATTTTTATTCTGTGAAATATGGCAAAAAATATAATTTTGACAATCCCTATCCATGATTCACTCACCAGCTTATTACGCTGCTGAACAAGTTGTATTGTGGCTTTGCAGAGGAAAACATGTAGATCAGGTTGGCATGAGGAGATAAAATTTAACTTGAGCCTCAAGGAAGGAATGATATTCGTATAATTCATGGGGGTACTATTGATTGTTGAAATTAGTCTTGCAGAAGTCTATGGTTATTTAGGGCCTGATTTATACTTTTTTTAGCGCCGCATTTGAGTCATTTTGTGATGCAAAAATGGCGCAAACTTTCAAAATTCAATTATATTTTGTAAGTTTGCGCCGCTTTTGAGTCAAAAAATGACACAAATGCAGCGCTAAAAAAGTATAAATGAGGCCCTTATTCTTTAAGTAAGTACAACATCTTGAATGATTTTCTGGGAATTGTGCATTTCTGGAATGAGGTATTTTAACATATCAATATGGTTTAAACTCTGAAATCTAAGAATATTCCTATATTAGATTTCTTGAATTCCGTAGTTAGATAAAAAGCAAATTCTTAAAATGTGAAATTCATCTCTTGCGTCTTCATTGAAAACTGTGAGGTTGATGTGATGCTGAAAACAATGGTTGAACAATTGATATACTCTCTACCTTTACTGATTAATGCATTTAAATGACAGAAATATTTGATGTGCTTTTATGTGCTCCTCTCTTTTGCTGTCTATCATATTAGGTATAACCTTCTTGTGTTAGTAGAAATGCATTATGAAAAAGGCACAGTGTCCCTGTTTAATCTCTCTGCACCTTTAACTAGGTGTGCCATGAGCAAACAGTGCACCTTTAATGCGCTGTACCGAGGCAGCCACAAACCTGTAGCTGCCTTGGAGGCAGCAGATTAGTAAAAGGCAGAGAGTAGGTTTGAAGAAGATGTTTCAACTTTCTCAGTTCAAGCCGCACCCAGTTCGCTTTACAAAGCGGGATAAGGATTATCCTGGAAATAGGTGTTGTGACCAACTTAACCCACCTGCAAGGGAAAGTCTGGGGCATCCATCAAACCTCTTTTCCCACTTGCAGAGGAAGCTCCTGGGGCCAAACTGTAATGACGCACTGTTAGTGCACTTTCTCACTGTTTCTTTGTCCGTTCCCAAAATATGGCAAGGTGACAGAGAAAAAGAGTTTCTCTTATTTGCATGGGGCTACACCCCCTTACAAATAAGGGAATGGACTTTTATGATCATGACGGGGATAATTGTGTTACAGGAGAGACCATGAAAGCATCTGCAGCTTTGTCTGTAATACCAAAGTACCCCAGGGTGCAGAAAGAGGGTGCACAAGCAGATAACGCCCCCAGGCACTTTCAGCAATATGCACCCTGTTGTACCTTTGGATAAGTTAAATGTTAGTTTTGTCTTCCCAGCTTCACATGTCTGGACAGTACTGGTGACTTCAATACTCATTCGTCATCTCATTTATTTGTCCTGTGATTTGCTTTTAGCTAAGGTGCTATTGAGAAAAGGTGTATACAATTGTGCCCTCAAACATTAGAAGTATTAGATAACCCAGGAGCCATGTAGTCCTATGGTAAGACATTCATGAAGTTTGTCACATCTTTCACTATAAATACAAAATAGTCACTTACCCCTTCTGTGGATTGCAGCGCAGCAGCTACCGACATAAGCACCAACATGAGCATTCTTAGTTTCTGAAAAGTAAGCAAATAATTATAAGTAGTCAATCATCTATACTATGGTGATACAACTATGCTTTTGTATAATATATAGAAATTTTTTCATATGTTGTTCCAAAATTATTGGGTATATTAATTGCATAACCAAGCAATAACATCTTCATTATTTTATTTTTATATACAAAATAATACTCGGTAAGCTCTAGTGTATTACTGATACCTGCCTTATAGCCCCACTTGCCAAGCCCTTGGAGTTAATGATGGAGGAAGCATCAAGAGTCAAGAGAGCAAAGTTACTGTGTATTACCACTTCATCGCAATTATGTTGTTGCGCATAATTGAGGCCATTGTCGTGTAAACTAAATTATCTTATGCATATGAAGTGTTCCAATGCTTTTGCATAATATTTTAAGTTGGCAAATTGCATATCAGTGATGGGCGGTAATTTGAGAAGGCATGGGTGGGCGGGCCATTCATTCATAAATACTCACACTCACCCATCTGCATTTACACTCACTCATACCCACAAAGTCACAAGCACGCACACATACACCCACCATTCACAAGCACATGCACACATTCACAACACACATGCACTAATACTTATACATTTACATATACAAGCAAGCACAAACCAAACTTAAAAAAACGAAAAAAAAAACTTGCCAGTCCACAGTGATGATCTCGGGTTATGGGAGAGAATCCTCAGTGGTTCCTGAAGATTGGTACTGCCACTTCCTCTCGTTGGCTGACCTTGTTATGGGTCAGTCAATGAGAGGAGGCAGTCATTTTCTCATCATAGATTGGAATGAGGTCAGTGAGACTGGTGACCTCACACCACTCTGTGATGAGCATCACTGATATACACTCAGCTTGAGCATTTCAGGACTTAAAACTGAACTGCTCAGGTCCAACGCTATCAGTGACATGCTGCCTCATCATGACAGGTGAACCTCCAAACAATTTGCCAGGCTGAGGAGTAATGCCCACAGGGCTATGGAATCCTCAGTCTGGCAAACCTCAGTTCAGGCAGACACAAACCTGCACATTTAGTACATGTCTAGCCCCTGGATGCCTGACTTGAACATTAGGAGTGCCTGACTTTTGTTTGGGCTGACACTTCATGCTTCCAAAAAGGTGCAAAGTGGGGCCCCTCCGCCCTAATGATGAACATTGTGAATGATTAGAGCCCAAACTGGGACTAACCCCTAAATCTTTGTGGTTTAAACTATTGACATCGTTCAGGATAAAGGACATTTAGCATACCCAGCACTTTTTGTTGGGCAAGGCCTTTTCGAATTATAACAGGAAAATGCTAGACTGAGAAAGTTCCTACAGTGTACAAACTGTATTATTTGACTCTTTCAGTAAACTGGACCATATACATATGTCACATATTGCCCATATTTTAGCACACCAAAAACCATGTCAGTGTTGTGGCAAGATTATATTCCTTATATCGACTCTTTAATGAAAGTTTCTGTCCTTATGAGTCCATCCAAATAGAAAATCTAATACTGCCCCATCGGACCAACCTCATTGCTTTCACATCTAACCTCCAGAAAAAGGCTGCATCTCTATCTACTTACACCAAGTGTCAGAGCTGAAAAAAGAAGCATCAGAATCCATTTACCCCATGCTAGAAACAAGAAACAATAGCCCAGTGAGCCCCTTATTCCAAAAACCTGATTCATTCTGGTTGTACTAAACCCCACTGACCTATTGAGAACCATTGTTCATGCTGTTGCAAAGTCATCTTTTTGCCCTGTTCATCCCCATTGTTTTTGTTGCTGACTGGTGCTGATGATAACTGACTGACTGTGCCCGGGACTCTGTTAGCCAGACCCAGGCCAGTGCTATGTTAAAACACACACTTGTAGTAGAGTACACTGGGTATTAGTGTAACCTTTCGTTTGTCCTGACAGACCCTGAAAGTCCCTAGTATGTAATGGGCAAGGGTGTACACTCTGCCTATAAGCCCCTATATAATAGGGCATGGAGATTAGAGGCCCAGCAGAATTTTTGCACTTGCATGTGGGCACTGCTGAAGGTTTTCTGTCATTTTAAAATGCAGCCTGACTCTGCAGACTGCATTTACATGGAAATGGTGTCCCAATTCGACTTTGGTGCTTTGGGCACTTTAAATGTGATGTTTGTACCTTATTTTCACATATTAGGTACCCCCAGGATCTCCCCTAGGTATCCCAGGGGCGGGGGCCATGTAACCATAAGCAGGGGTCTTATAAAAGAAGTTTTATAAACCCAGGTAAGGGAAAACTGACCATTTTATTTTCCCCCACTATAGATACTTGCCTTCATAAGCTATCATTTCTATATGGTATTTTCATGGTAAAAATAGTAAGGAAAAGTGCAGAAAAGTAGTTCAAGGACTTAAAAGATTTGTTTTGATAAATCCAGCAATTGGACATTGGTGAATTTATCACAACCTGTACAGAAAATAAGTCATAAGGCTTTTCTTTCTGTAAGCCAAAATCCAGCCTTCTGACTGTCCCTTTTGATTGGTCAGTGCTAACAGTATTAGCAGAGCTTCTTGATTAAGTGCTAATTGGCTGTCCAGGGGAGAGCATATCTGGTGAAGGGCAGATCAGGGGCTACACAGGAATGCATGAGCAGGGGGAGAGGTAATAAAACATACAAACTCAAAGGAGAGCAAGACAGGAGAAAATGCCAGATCACCTAACCCCCACCTTCTGGACCCCTCAGTCAGATACTAGGGTTAAGGAAGGAATTTGCAGATGTTAGAAGGAGGAGAGCTATGGAAATGAGCCACACTGGAGGATGGTTTAGTCAGCTCTTAGTTTCAGACATCATGGATTTTGGAAAAATGGTGCTTTCTGGGGCAGGAATATGCCACACTTTGCAGGAAGTGGTCATGCATCTGGGCGTCAGGCTGCATTCTATTGGTTGGGCGCCCCCCTTCCTGCTGCCCAGGAGCTAGAAATAAATATGTGAGAGGTGCATAGCCTCTCAGATCTGCTGCCTGAAACTACAAGAGAAAGAAAGACTGCCCAGCTGGAATCTGGATCTGCACCCTTGGCCTGCAGTGAACTGCGCCTGCTGCACAATCTGGTACTACAGCCCTGGGGACAGTGCCTTGCTTCAAGAAGGACTCAGGAGTGGACTCCCTGCAGCTACAGGTTAACAGAGCTTCACCTGCATCATCCCCAGCAAAAGTCCCCAGCCTGGAGTGCATCCAGTGGACTTTTAAGGATTTGGCCAGGTGCATTGCGGGAATTGTGGTCCACCTTTCCAAGGACCATCTAGGAGATTCCGGACCCTTGGATTTGTGTTTTGGACCCTCTGTACCTGCAAGGAGGACTTCAGGAAACGCCTCCTGAAGATTGGAGAAGTTTGGAGAATTTTAGTAAAATTGGCACTTTGTGTTTCTAAGCACTAGGAAGTGTTTATTCTTTTAAAAATTCATATCACTGGTTCCAAGGACCCACCCGGAGATTCCAGACTCTTGGGTGTGTGTTTTGGACCTTTTGTACCTGCAAGGAAGACTTCAGGAAACACCTCCTGAAGTTTGGAGAATTTTGGTAAAGTTGGCACTTTGTGTTTCTAAGCGCTAGAAAGTGTTTATTTTTAAAAAATTCATATCTCTGGTTCCCTACATTGGATTTTTGTCGTTTTGGTGTCTATTTACTCATAAAAATATAGCCTATTTTTATAAATTGGTGTGGGATTTGTATTGTGTGTTGTGTCTCACTTATTTACTGTATTGGTGTTTTTGAATGCTTTACACTCTTGTCTCCTAAGTTAGGCCTGCCTGCTCGGTTATAGCTACCAAAGGTTGAGCAAGGGGCTAATTTACTGGGACCTTTACTGAACCTGTATTTGGTTAGTGGCCTTAGTGCCAGTGGTAGGTTCATAATTACCACTGCCAGTAACCCACTTTCCAACACATGCTCATTGTAATACACAAGAGGTGGTTTTTGTCCACTCCGACAGATGTCATATTAAGCCATTTATTAGAAAGGTTATAGTGGAAGCACAATATGTGGAAGACTAAGCTCACAAGCATCCAAATCTCAATAGATACATTGTCATCATACTCAACAAATTCATCACGGGAGGCCCTTAAATCTTCTATCGATTCTCTAGCCGTATATCGTGAAGACTGGCAATTTATTTTTGCAGGAAGGTGATAACATTTATGGAAGTATCTTGCTGTAAAAATTAGAAAGAGAATAAGGGCCTGATTTAGAGTTTGGAGGACGACCACAATGTCTGCCTTATCGCAAGTTCATTTATATCCTGTGGCACTTGAAATAAGGCTGAAATTATGTACACCACGTTGTGACAGAGAAACCCCTCTACCAAATTCAAAGTCAGGCCCCAAAGCTACCTCTTGCAATTTGAACCAGCTGGAGATTATGGCTTTGAAAATTTTCCATTCAAGATAATTTGAAAACTGATTCATTGTTGAATATGCTTGCTAGAAAAGGACTTGGTTCTCACTATCCCAAATCGGTGCTCTTTGAGGGCCACCGACTCCCAGGCCTAATTAATCTTGACAAAAAAACTGTTTATTATGTGTTGGACTTTTTTGCTTATGCAGGGTCATCCCCAATCTTTTTGCCTCCTGCCTCTTATTTTTTCTGACCTGTTGCTGTTGGCTTTTGAACTCTGAGCACTTTACCACTGCTAACCAGTGCTAAAGTGCATATGCTCTCTGTGTAAATTGTGTTGTTGTTGATTGGTTTACCCATGATTGGCATATTTGATTTACTAGTAAGTCCCTAGTAAAGTGCACTAGAGTTGCCAGGGCCTGTAAATCAAATGCTGCTAGTGGGCCTGCAGCACTGGTTGTGCCACCCACATACGTAGCACTGTAATCATGTCTCAGACCTGCCACTGCAGTGTCTCTGTGTGCAGTTTTAACTGTAAATTAGACTTGGCAAGTGTACCCACTTGACAGGCCTCACCCTTCCCTTTTCTTACATGTTAGACACCCCTAAGGTAGGCCCTAGGTAGCCCCAAGGGCAGGGTGCAGTGTATGGTTAAGGTAGGACATATAGTAATGTGTTTTATATATGCTGACAGTGAAATATTGCTAAATTCCTGTTTCACTGTTGCAAGGCCTGTCCCTCTCATAGGCTAACATGGGGGCTACCTTTAAATATGATTAAAGTGTAGATTCCCTTTGGGAGTGGATGGACATGTGGAGTTTGGGGTCTCTGAGCTCACAATTTAAAAATACATCTTTTAGTAAAGTTGATTTTAAGATTGTGTGTTTGAAAATGGCACTTTTAGAAAGTGAGCATTTTCTTGCTTATATCATTTCTGTGACTCTGCCTGTTTGTAGATTCCCTGTCTGTGTCAGTTTGACAGTTGGGCTGGTTGCACCTCACACTAGACAGTGACACAAAGGGACCTGGGGTGTAGTCTGCATTTCCTGATGAGCCATCTGTGAGAGGAGGGAGGAGTGGCCACTAACACCTGAAAGGGCTGTGCCTGTCCTCACACAATGCTATCTCCAACCCCCTGGTGAGCGTCTGGGGTGTGGCCTGGGCAAGGCAGGATTTCACATTCAAAAGAGACTTTACTTTGAAGTAGGCCTACTTCAAAGGAGAAATTGGGTATAAGAAACACTTCTGCAAACAAGAGGAACCTCTGCTTAGAGAAGAGCTGAAGAGCTGAGGAAGAAGAGCTGCCCTGCCTGTGACTGTGCTTTGTGGAGCTATCCTGCAGTTGCTGCTTCAGCCAGAGTAAGAGGGGAAAGACTGGACTTTGTGTGCCTTCCATCTTGAGAAGAACTCTCCAAGGGCTTGATTTAGAGCTTGCCTCCTGTTGTTTGAAGTCTCAGGGACAGTAAAGACTTCTCTCTGCCAGCACCTGGAGTCTCTAGAGAGACCCTGTGGTGCCCATCCAGATCCTGGGACCTTGAAAGGAGAAGCTGGCAGACTAAGAGGAAGAATCCAAGCACAGAGCTCATGCAGGGAAAAAATCAACAAAACTCCGATCTGTGGGTGAAGAAATGACACGCTGCCAGCTCCACGGCTGACAATTGGCGCCCGCCGGAAACGCGGCTGAAGAATCGATGCACGGAGCAGGAGAAGCAACGTGCAGCATTGCTGACGGCGGCAGGGAGATCGCAACCTGAGCTGCGTGGATTTCGGATCTTCGTGCAGCTGGATTTCCAACACAAGTACCGCTGAGCATGTAAAAACAACGCAAGGCCTGCTGGACCCGAGATTGCTGACCGGATCGACGCATCACTCTCCTGAGGAGAGAAGAAATGACACGCCCGACCCGACGAAAGGAAAAACGACGCAAGGTCCCGCTCATGAGTGGAATCAACGCATGGCAAGCCCTTTTTGACGCATACTTGCCCGTGCTGGGTTATTTTTGACGCACCCAACGTATATTTCCCACTAACAGTGTTAGTGTGTGTTTGAAACTACTTAAAGACTCTTTTTGATTTTTAATTGATAACTCGACTTGTGTATTGTGGATTTTTGTCGTTTTGGTCTTGTTTTGTTTAGATAAATATTTCCTATTTTTCTAAACATGTGATGTGCCATTTTGTAGTGTTCTCATTAAGTTACTGTGTGTGTTGGTACAAATACTTTACACCTAGCACTCTGAAGTTAAGCCTACTGCTCTGCCAAGCTACCAAGGGGGTAAGCAGAGGTTAGCTGAGGGTGATTCTCTTTTGCCCTGACTAGAGTGAGGATCCTTGCTTGAACAGGGGGTAACCTGACTGTCAACCCAAGATCCCATTTCTAACTATATGTGAATGTTTGACTTTGTGAGCTCGTTTTTGGGGGTTATATGTTATCTCCGCCAAAAAGTATCCATGTAACGGACATTTAGTTATTGTATTCATGGAAGAGTTTTAATATTTAATTTTCCTGTCATCTCCTTTGATAGTTTTGGTGCTTGTTAAGAAACAAAAGGTTTTAGGCCCGATTCCATGAGGGCATCACATTGTATGACACCTGAAGTCATATTGCATTTCTGGTAATTACTGATTTTATGTGGTTTGGTATTTAATAGGTGAACAATTTGCTACTAATTCTGCTTACACACATCACATGCATCACAATACAAATAAGTAGTGCATGTTTTCCCAAATCTAAGGTTTGCAAGCAGCACATCAGTATTGTTTGCCCATGCACTTTGCATTGTTTGTGGTTCAACACCAGGTAATACCTATTTCGCTGCAAACTTAAGTTTACCAAGTTTCTATTTCCTTTCAAATGTCTTCCATATTCAAACGGGTCCGTTGCATTGAAATTGAATTATGAGCTGGTGCCACAGTGTCATGAGTGTAGAACAACAGTAGAAGCTTTGCCATTCCTAATTTTATGGAATTGCTTATCATAGTTTTTTGTATTTATTCCATGCCACCTACAAACAAATAAAATATAGATTAGCAAGAATACAACATTTTCTAAGTC
The DNA here is from genome assembly GCF_031143425.1 of Pleurodeles waltl. Classification (NCBI taxonomy): domain Eukaryota; kingdom Metazoa; phylum Chordata; class Amphibia; order Caudata; family Salamandridae; genus Pleurodeles; species Pleurodeles waltl. The sequence continues at coordinate 1,740,033,431 of NC_090444.1, forward strand.
CAAGATGGTAGTGATAAATGCACTTCCTAAGTGATGTTGCCTCTCAGTTCTGTATTCAAAAGCAAAGATGTTTCACCAAAAATGTTTGTCCCACAAAGGGCTCCTCTCCATTGATTCAAATGACAACTTACAATCGAAACAGATACCATAGAAGGGACGTGTACTTTTTGATCAATCTAGACAAAGCTACAAGTAATAAGGGGCCTATTTAAAGGCCCCTAGCTCCACCTTGCGCCACATTAACGTAATTTATTTTGACGGTAATGTGGCCCAACGAGGCCAAACTTCCCACGCCATATTTACGGAGTGGTGCAATGCATGCATTGCACCACCATGTAACCCTTTGCGCCAGGCATAATGTATGCAAAGGGGACGTTCCCCCATTAGGAGTGCCGGTAAAATGGTGCAAGGAAATCTATGGGATTTCCTTGCGTCATTTTTATGGCACTTTTAACGCCTGCTCAAGAGCAGGCGTTAAAAGGGGGCCCTATGTACTCTGCAGGCGCAGCACCAATATTCAGGTGCCACTCCTGCAGAGTACGTCTATAGTGTCATAAAAAATGACACTATTGACCCCTACCCTGCGCCATAGTGCGCCGTATTTTGAATACGGCGCACATGGTGGCGGTAGGGGCTTGCTAAGGAGATGCAGGGAAAGTGGTGCTGCACTCACTGCAGTGCCACTTTCCATGAATCTGCCCCTAAATACGTAGGCACAGGCACCCTTCTTCATATATTTGTTTTGAAAAATGCAAAATTTGCACTTTTGTAAAAAGCCCTCACTTTTTATAGAAAAAACCCTTGAGAAAATGGGAAAAGGCTCCCCTAGTACGTCCTTTCACTGGTCCGGGCGAGCGGCAGCTATCTGGAGTAAAATGCTAGTGTGCTCCAAGCAAAAGGGTTTACATTCTTTCCTGCCTGCTGCGTGTAACCCCCTTCAAAAAGAATTGAGTCACCCGCACAAACTGTCTCAGTGTAGTTAAACTCTTTAAAAACACCTTTTCAGACCGCTCTATGGTATCATGCCAACCCAGCATGTGAAGCACCGCAGTTGCTTCTTTTTCAGTGTTGCAGAACGTGGTGCTCTATGCTGCGATATCCTGATTGGTCCTTGGAAATGTTTCACTTAACAGTGTCTCTGTGGAAGAGGTAGGGTCTTTTCACCTGTGTCGGTCTGTGTTAAACAAGGGTAATAAGCTTAAATTAGCACCTTCCCTCTCCTAAACCACCAAAAACATTGTTTCTAACCAACTAGCCATTCTTCTGCGTGCACTATAATTTCATACTTGCAAATGTTTTTCATATCATGTGCAGGTTTTTATTTCATAGAGCTTAGCAATAATGTGATGGTGTGAAAACGTCTTATCCAGCTTCAGCTTCTATTTCTCTTTGCTGTGTGACAATTGGACCACTCACCTAAACCATAAGGGCTCTACTCTTCAAGTTAATGCTGCACTGTTTTTTTTCCCTTTTGCTCAAATGAGTAAAAAAGGTCTTCTCCAGTTTAAGATTTGATAGGGCCTCAAAGTGTATTTACCATTTGCCATGCATCACACTAGCTTGACACCCCTTGCTTACATTTAAAAAATTCAAAATTCCTTTCACAACGCTGTAATCAACAGTGAAGGTCCAGACACCTTGTGTTGTCCTTCCACATCGTGTCTGAAGCAATGCAGTACTTTGCCATTGTTTCCGTTGCAGGATATTATTACCTCACTTAACACCACAATAATGATTAACTCATTATCCATTGTACCCTTATAAATACTCAGCAAGTTTTTAGAGGTGTAATGCATTGATTAGTTATAAATGTAAGCATTCTATTAATCGCTTCATTGTGTACAAACATTGCCATTTTTCTAAAATGCAGAGATATGTCGAGGTGTCATACACTGTGCTGCATGGTATTCATGTATCTATATATATTTGAAAAATAAACTTCTTATTATATAATATCAACATATTTATATTCTACAAATTTGGTAAGCAAGAAGGATTAAAAAGTTTTAGATTTTAAGAAAGTTGAATGTATATTAATCGATGAAAATACAGCTATGCGCTATTATTGACTAATTATAATGTTAGTACACGAAGATCAAGATACTTTTACCTAATAGTTGAGGTACGTGCACAATATCACTTACCTTATAGCTCAGTATACACTGTCTCAGGATCTGAAGACAGGACCTCCAGCCAGAGGATGCACAACTTGGATTCTGGACCTTATAAAGCATTCAGTGTCATGTCCGGTTGTCAGACATCTGGAATGTGCTAATAACATAGCTACAAGATCTAAGTAAAATATTTACCATGTGGGTGTGGCATTTTGCTTGTACTACATATCTACACTAAAGTCTCCAATGGTCTTACAATTTACTAATCTCCTGCAAATAAAAACACTTTTGCTAATGGCAAATTTCATAATGTGATGTCCTCGGTCTAATAGGTGAGGTTTGCTAAAGACTTTCAGAAGAGCTCAAAGGATTAGACTATTACATAAGAGTACTTCACTTCATTTACAACGCCCAATAATTCGGCTGAGTTCATTTTTGAAAAAAAAACGACAAACCAAATTTAGACTGTAAAAAGTTTGCATGCTTTAAAAAGCAGATAGCCAAACTCTGTAGGGTTTTTAGTTTTACAGAGGTTCGGCTATCAGCGTCGTTTTGAATCGGGTGGTCCTGCTACTAAATTGCTGTTGTGGCAGAAATCTTTCGTATTCTGGCATCCACCGTGGTTTAATCTGTTGGTGTTCACCTTTTCTGCGCATACTTTTTCCATGAACCAGATAGATCCTTCTCAGGAAATGGGATCGTTGTGGCAGACCTGCCATGATTTGCTGAAAAGGTAGACCAGCCGCCTCTCATGTTGCTTTTGAAACTAGACACTAATAAGAGGGTTTATTCATAAAGAATAAAATCACGAGCCACTTGTGATGATGGGTTTCTCCAACCATGAGGTGAACTTTTCAGAACCGTTTCCATGTGTGACATTCTGGGCCCAATTCACAAAGGTAAAGTTAGACCAAACGTCTAAGTTAGATCAAAAGTTTAACTTTACTACTTTTCATTATTCACAAAGGTAAAGTTAGACCAAAAGTCTAACTTAGACTTAGACAAATTCAACACATGTCCCGGTTTGCAAACAGCCAGACTAAAGACGAAGGGAGGCAAGTTTTCATGGGATCAGTGCAGAATTAGTTTGCAGCCCTTATCACAGAGCAACACATAAGATGCTGTCAGTGAAAGTTGCACCAATTACTCTTAGACCATCATTGTATGTGTTTCCCATGGTTAGCCCTGTTAGTGTGGATCTTCCAAAACCTATTGTTGAAAAGTGGTAATTTTAGTAAATTTCTTGAGGAGAAAATTATGCTCTCGTTTTTATCTGATTGCTTAGCAGTCTGAGAGCAATAGCTGATAATAAGTGTAAAAAACAAAACTACCCTGCAGACTGTGGTGCTGACTACTAATGCAGAATGTGCCCATCTGTCAATGCAGAATTGCAGTCCTCCTTGTATGTTTTTTTAATTTCCCAGTCTTTGGTTTTGAAAATATGGTCACCCTTCCTAATGCGAAGGACATGAGTCAGATGAAATCAGGTGAGAAAAGCAAGAAAGATGCTCCATAAGCACGTTATGCTAGTTCACATCTGCTTCCGTGACCATCACGAGCAAAATGCGCATAGAGCAAAATGTGTCAGTTAATGTTAGTGAATGGTCAGTGACCACATCTCATGTACTGGGCAGGTGCACTATTAACATGCCACATCGTGCACTGGGTCATATTCACATGGAGATGTACATGGTAAAGACAAAGCCATTATGACTTTGAGGGGCTCATTTACAAGCCCCTAGTGTCATTTTTTTTAGGCCAAGGCAGTGCTAACAAGTCCCCCACCCTGCGCCATATTTACAAAGTGGCGCAATGCAAGCAGGGTCCCGGGCTCACTATGTCACTGGATTCAAGCTAGTGTGGCTGATGAAGGGTGATACCGTGAAACCAGTCCCAGGATGCTTGTTTCAACTACAGGGATCATCAAGCCTGGCAATTCAGGCTAAGCCGTTCCAATGGGGAACAGGGTCATGACAGATTTGCATATGCCTGTGTCCAAACTGGGGTGGCGTGGTAAAAAAAAGAACTGAAGGATTAAACCCAGATCTGTGACTAGGGGTGAATGTTTGATTTGTTCTGCATTCCGTTCATCATTTGTGTTTGTTTGCTTTTTTCATCTTGAGTGCGCCGGGTATACCCATACTTGGGCCCCGGGCTCACTATGTCACTGTAATCAAGCTAGCCTGGCTGACGAAGGGTGATGCCCTGAAACCAGTCCCAGGATGCTTTTTTCTGGTCCAGAGAGGACCTGGGCTGGCATTTCGAGTTGGACGGTTCCCATGAGGAACAGGGTCAAGACTGATTTGCATATGGCTGTGTCCAAACTGGGGTGGCATGGTGAGCAAAACAACTGGTGAAATAAACCCAGATCTGTGACTCTGGGTTAATGTTTGATTTGTTCTGCATTCCATCCATCATTTGTGTTTGTTTGCTTTTGTTGCCCGAAGTGCACTGGGTATGTCCTGATGTGGGTCCCGGGTCACTATGCCAGTGGATTCAAGCTATCCTGGCTGATGAAGGGTGATACCATGAAACCAGTCCCAGGATGTTGGTTTCCGGTCCAGATTTGACCTGTCCTGGCAGTTTGGGCTTGACTGTTCCCAGTGGAACAGGGTAAAAACTGATTTGCATATGGTTGGGTCCTCACTGGGTTGGGATGGTGGGGCAAAACAATTGATGGATTAAACCCAGATGTGTGACTGGGGATGAATGTTTTATTTGTTCTGCATTCTGTCCATAATTTGTATTTGTTTACTTTTGTTGCTTTAAGTACACCAGGTATGGCAGATGTGGCTCCCGGGTTCACTATGCTACTGGATTCCAGCTATCCTGGCTGATGAAGGGTGATACCCTGAAACCTATCCCAGGATGCTTGTTTCCCGTCTAAGGAGGACCAGCATGACCTGGCCTGGTAGTTCATGCTGGACTGTTCCAAGGGGGAACAGGGTCAAGACTGATTTACATATAGTTGGGTCCAAAATGGGGTGGCGTGGCGAGCAAAAGAACTGATGGCTTGAACTCACATCTGTGACTGGGTGTGAATGTTTGAATTGTTCTGCATTCTGTCCATCATTTGTGTTTGTTTTTTTGCTGAGTGTGGAGTTGGCAGAAATTTGGCCACTCATCGTTGCAAGCTTATAAAGAAGAGCTTCTGTCATATTCCGCCTATTGCCAGGTGGCAGATTTTTCTCATGCTTGGCTTGTCATTGGTAAGTTGGAAAAAGTGAGAAAGAGTTGGCATCCCCTAGCATGATTTTTGGGTACTTGGAGGGCACCCAGCAAGATTCTCTCACTGTGAACAGGCTGAGTAAGTTGCTGCTCGAGTAGAAAATCTACTCAAATGGCAGCAAAATCAGCTCAAGCAGCCGCACCCTATGGCATGGCGCGTGGTGATGATTGTGCTGATTTTTCAGCATTGAACAAGCTATGGGTGTCTAAAACTCAGCACGAGCAGCCCACCATGCCAATATCCGCCTGTTCTCAGAACACCACAAAATCTGACAGAGTTTTCATGTAAATCTGTGGAATTCTGCAGAGTTGAACTCTGGGATTTCCTCCCACCCCTAGTACTAAGGGTGCCAATTTTATGTCCAGTGCCAGCTTTTCTATGTGTGTCTGTCCCTCTCTTTGTCTGCCTTGAAAGTGGTGCTGGTTAGTTCTTCCCCTCCCCCTAGGTTTTGGTCCAAACTGCCTAGGGTGGCCAAGGGCAAGCAGTCCCACGTCTGATATGCCTATGCAAGGGAAAGGGCAGGCAGCTTCAGAAGTCAGGAAAGGAGTGGGCAAGGCCATGTAGCTATCCTTTGAAGCTCAGGACGGTCTGAATACAACTCTAAGGTTGTCCTGCTCAGGAGAGGAACACCTTGCCCCACATTCAAGGCCCTTTTAAGCCCTGTCTGAAAGGATTAACCATTAAACCAGAGGAGAGCCATTAACAGATGTGACCCTGGGCACTGACAGAAAGGCACGTTTAGTTTAGGCCGTAAAATGGCAACTTTCTAAAAATTGCATTTTCATAATAGTAACTTAAAACCTGACTTTACTATTAAAGAGGACTTTAATAAAAGATTGGAAGACATATTAATCTGGTCCCCAACTGAAGTCATCACTTACTAAGCGTAATAAGGTAACTCAGTTTTAGTCTTTCGGAGAGGTAGTCTTCCTACAGTGAAAAAGATTTTAGGAGGTTTCCACTGTCAGAATATGAAAGACTTAAGCTCACATGTTCTTTTTTAAATACCATGTATCATGCCCTATGCCTTTAGGGCATACATTAGGGGTAGCTTATAGGTAGTAAAAAAGAAAGTTTGGGCCTGGCAAAATGTTTATTTGGCAGGTCAAAATGGCAGTGTTAACATGTTTTACATTGCAGCCTAAATGTAGCCCTTAATTTACAGGCCCTTGTTACGTGTAGTACCATTTGCTAGAGGCTTATGGGTATTTAAATGTACCAGTCAATGATGTACTGATTTTAGCATGTTTACGGAATAGTGCACAAGCACTTTACCACTAGTTAGCAGGGGTAAATTGTCCTAGTGCCTCTGGTGGTCTTAAGACTGCCAAACACACAGTGGCAGTCAGAATAATGCACTCCTGGTGGTCCGACCACCGAATTCTGACCTAGTGTTCGGACCACCAGGGGACCGCTGCTCCCACCAGGAACATCGTTCCTGATGAGGTGGCAGCAGTTAGAGTTGTGGACAGCCACGGCGGCGCTGAGTTCAGCGTCGCCGTGCTGATTACAGTTCCTCTTTCCGTCAGCCTTTTCATGGCAGGGACCCCGCCATGAAAAGTCTGGCAGAAAGCCAGCGCTGGGGGCCACAGGGGAGACCCTGCACTACCCTCGACCATGTTGTGTGCAGTGCCAGAGCCGCCCTGCCCGGCACCATTGGAATGCACGCTGTCTTCTATTGTAGACTGTGTGTATTCTGAGTGTGCTGGGGGCACCCTATGTGCGATGGCATTGGCCTTGGCTTCATGTAGAGCTGAGGCCAATGCTGCCACACTGTTTCCACTGTGCTGGCTGGCAGAATCCTCTGATTTCAGGCTAGGTGGGGGAGACCTCCAGCTCTGCAGCAGTCTCCTCTCCACGGGGCTGGAGGGCTGGCAGTCGGTCCACCAACTTTATATAATTAGGCCGATCTGCCCCCAGGGGTGTCAGAAACCTCTAGGCACCAGGGAGCATTTTTTTTTTTTAAGTTGTGAGGTGGGGAGCAACCCCTTAGGCAAGGGTCGCTCCCCTAGGGGGCAAATTATATTTAGGCGATTGTTCTATTCTTGTGAGGCCAATCTGCCCCCAAGGGGGACAGAAACCACTAGACACCAGGGAGTTGTTTGATTTTTTTTTTGCGAATTTCACGCAAGGGTAGCGACCCCTTGGGCAAGGGTCGCTCCGGGGGGGTGGGCATTTTTTTTTAAAGGCCTTTTCTGCCCCCCCTGGAGGCAGATCGTCCTAAAATTAGGCTGATCTGCCCCCAGGGGGGACAGAAACCTGTAGGCACCAGGGATCATTTTTTTTTTGTATTTTTGAGGTGGGGAGCGACCCCTTAGGCAAGGGTCGCTCCCCTAGGGGGAAAATTATATTTAGGCCATTCCTGCCCCCTATTTTAATTAGGCCGATCTGCCCCCAAGGGAGGCAGAAACCACTAGGCACTGGGAATTTTTTGTTGTTGTTTTACAGATGGGGAGCGACCCCTTAGGCAAGGGTCGCTCCCCTGGAGGGGCAAATTGTATTTAGGTAATTTCTGCCGGCAGATCAGCGGATTTTGGGTCAATCTGCCCCCAAGGGGGTCAGAAACCACTAGGCAACTGGGATTTTTTTTGCGTCAACGTCACGCAAGGGGAGCGAACCCATAGGCAAGAGTCGCTCCCCGGGGGAGTGGGGGGTGGGGGGGCAAATTTATTTTAGCCCATTTCTGCCCCCCCGGGGGCAGAAACCTCTAGGCGCCAGGGCAACATTTTTTTGTGTTTTTTTTTTTTTTTAGAGATGGGGAGCAACCCATTAGGCAAGGGTCGCTCCCCGGCAGGCTTAGGGGGGCAAATTTATTTTAGGCCATTTCAGCTCCCCCTGTGGCCGGCTGAGCTAGAGGCCAAAATCCACAGGTAGGCACTTTGCAAAAAACACCTCTGTTTTCTGTGAAAAAATGTGATGTGTCCACGTTGTGTTTTGGGCAATTTCCTTTTGTGGGCGCTAGGCCTACCCACACAAGTGAGGTACCATTTTTATTGGGAGACTTGGGGGAACGCTGGATGGAAGGAAATGTGTGGCTCCTCTCAGATTCCAGAACTTTCTGTCACCGACATGAGAGGAAAAAGTGTTTTTTTTTTGCCCAAATTGTGAGGTTTGCAAAGGATTCTGGGTAACAGAACCTGGTCAGAGCCCCACAAGTCACCCCATCTTGAATTCCCCTAGGTGTCTAGTTTTCAAAAATGCACTGTTTTGCTAGGTTTCCCCAGGTGCCGGCTGAGCTAGAGGCCAAAATCCACAGGTAGGCACTTTGCAAAAAACACCTCTGGGGCGAAAAAACACCTCTGTTTTCTGTGAAAAAATTTGATGTGTCCACGTTGTGTTTTGAGCCATTTCCTTTCGTGGGGGCTAGGCCTACCCACACAAGTGAGGTACCATTTTTATCGGGAGACTTGGGGGAACACAGAATAGCAAAACAAGTGTTATTGCCCCTTGTCTTTCTCTACATTTTTTCCTTCCAAATGTAAGGCAGTGTGGAAAAAAGACGTCTATTTGAGGAATGCACTGTAGTTCACATGCTAGTATGGGCTCCCCGGAATTCAGAGATGTGCAACTAACCACTGCTTCTCAACACCTTATCTTGTGGCCATTTTGGAAATACAAAGGTTTTCTTGATACCTATTTTTCACTTTTTATATTTCAGCAAATGATTTGCTGTATACCCGGTATAGAATAAAAACCCATTGCAAGGTGCAGCTCATTTATTGGCTCTGGGTACCTAGAGTTCTTGATGAACCTACAAGCCCTATATATCCCCGCAACCAGAAGAGTCCAGCTGACGTAACGGTATATTGCTTTAAAAAATCTGACATCACAGGAAAAAGTTACAGAATAAAACGTGGAGAAAAATTGCTGTTTTTTTACCTCAATTTCAATATTTTTTTATTTCAGTTGTTATTTTCTGTAGGAAACACATGTAGGATGTACACAAATGACCCCTTGCTGAATTCAGAATTTTGTCTACTTTTCAGAAACGTTTAGCTTTCAGGGATCTAGCCTTGGTTTCTTACCCATTTTGGTCACTAACTGGAAGGAGGCTGAAAGCACAATTCTTTTTTTAAATGGGGTATGTCCCAGTAAAATGTCAAAATGTTATTGAAAAATTGGGTTTTCCAATTCAAGTCTGCCTATTCCTGAAAGCTGGGAAGATGGTGATCTTGCCACCACAAACCCTTTGTTGATGCCATTTTCAGGGAAAAAACCACGTGCTGCCTTCTGCAGCCCTTTTTTCCCATTTAAAAAAAAAGAAAAAAAAAATTCACTGTATTTTGGCATATTTCTTGGTCTCCTTCAGGGAAAGCCACAAAGTCTGGGTACCTCTAGAATCCCTAGGATGCTGAAAAAAAAGGACACAAATTTGACGTGGGTAGCTTCTGTGAACAAAAAGTTATGAGGGCCTAAGTGCGAACTGCCCCAAATAGCCAAAAAAAGGCTCGGCACAGGAGGGGGAAAAGGCCTGGAAGCGAAGGGGTTAATATAACTATATATTTAAATATGTTGTTAAGTATTAGTCCAATTTGTAGTTTTCAATATATTAATGTTATACTAAATATGTAAGATTTACTACTTTAAACTATATATATATATGTGTATATTAAAAATTATATTTGTGTATGTTTTTTCAAGATATTAGTGTTAAACCATATTTTTTTCCAATGCTTTTGTAGTTACCATTCTAAGTATAGGGACACAGAAGGGGTCATTACGAGTTTGGCGATCAGAAACATCTGACAGCCAAACTCCCAATGAGTGGATCGCCACGCCGCTGGAGGGCTCCCCACTGGCCCCATTACAACGTTCCTACTGGCCTGTCAGCCAAGTGGGAAAGGTGCAGCAGCATTGTTCCCAGCTCATAATTGAGTCAGCAGCAATGCTGTTGCACGCAGGGTGCACTACCACCCTTAACATATGCACTGTCTGATCATGGGCAGTGCAGGGGACCCCTTGTGGCCCCCTGCACTTGATCTATGCCAGCCTTTTCATGGCAGACAGACCTCAATGAAAAGGCTGGCAGAGAACAAAGTTATAATCAGCAGGATGGCGCTGACTTTAGAGACACTCTGGTTGATCACAACCAAGACCGCCTGTCATCCTGTTGAGATCAGATATCTTGGCAGAGACAGCGGTCTCCTGGTGGTCAGCCCGTCAAGGTCGTAAGGTGGCAGTCAGATCACCATAGCTGTGGCGATCTGACTGCCACCGTCATTCGGGTGGTCTTGAGACTGCCAGACTCGTAATCAGGCTCAATATTTGTTAACCAGTATTTTTGACACAATAATTGTGTCAAACAATAATGTTTACCACAGTATTTTGTCAATGATGTATAAATGCAGTAGGAGTAAAGTAATTAGTGTGGTAACAATTAAAGAGACAGCAATAAAGTGGTAGGAACAGAGTGTGAGAATGGAAGTTACAGTAATGTGTGTGACCATATTAGAAGTGACTGTAAATGAAGGGACAGTAATGGATGTGACAATAATGGAGGTGACATCAAGGGAAGTGAATTTAACAGCATTGATAGTAAAGGCTGGGGCTGTAAAGGAAGTGACAGCAATGGAAGAGACAATAGTCAATAATCACCATAATGGGCATTACAGAAATGGAGCAAGAGTGGAGTTGCGACCTGTCCTAGAGAAAAATACTAGTCAGAAAGACTTTTTGTGGGATTGCCTCTGTTCAATTTTTATTTTTTTTCTGTATCGGTTTATGTTAGTTATCTGTTAGGGATCATTAAAGCAGATGTAGCTCAGGTTTTACAGTACTTTTTTATATTTGCTGCTTAAAGTCTGAAATGATAAGGAGAAAAATACAGGCTTTGGATGTTTTTCCTAATTTTTGTAGTAGGTGGAATTTTTAAATACTGTTAATGCCAGTATAAAACTTGCCAGGTTGCAATGCTAATTGAGAATAATGCAAGCAACAGTAATGAAAGTAATAGCAATCTGAATGGCTGAAAAAGGCGTGACAGTGAAGTAAAAGTTCTCCAATTGATATTAACGCAAGTGGCAGAGCTTGTAGTGATAATATTCAATGGGTGATCCTCCCTAAAGTAAGGTATATGGAACATTAGCATTGTTTATTAAAGTTTACAATGAATTAGGAAAATAATTTTATGTTATATATTAATCTAATTAAATGATATATATTTATTTGAATATAGAATACATTCAAAATGCTACAGGATTGTTAAGGTAATTTTGATGTTTTTTTTATAGAGTAATAATTATTTAAAGTGGTATATAAAGCTAATTAAAAGTAATCTACTTATATTAAAAAAAGTTACATTATTTAAAAATACAAAAAGGTTGTTAAAACATTTTACAATAAAATGATACATGTTTTGATTTTACATTTCTTTTGAATGTACTTATATTTTTTATTGTTTCAAATAATTTAACATAATTTATCGTTATATCCTGTGGGTTGTTATTTTATGTCCATAACTCCATTATTTTCAATTGCAGAGTGCTGCAGTACCAGTGGCTAGCTATGTGCGGTGCTGGACTAACTACTGCTTATTTTTAGCAGTAATAATTTAAACTTGTAAATGTGGCTCCACTTCTTATTTCTGGGGTGTACACATTTAGCTGTACACTTTTGAGTAAGTTTGCACTCTAATGTTGTACATAACCAAAAGTAGTAAAGCTAGCCAAAAGTGCAGGAGTAAATTACATGTGTAAGTTACTCACAAGTGTCATTTACCTTTGTGAATAGCCCCATCAATATTTTAACGGCTCTTTAGTTGCTATGCTGGATTTAAGCAAAGTATTTTAATTATGGTTTTTACAATATTTATAATTACATCTAAATTGAAGTTATCCACAGGTCAGATATCTTCAAATTGAATCTGATACCCCCTCAGTCTTTAATTGTCCGACTGAGACATCGATTAGAAAAATAAAAAGATGAAAAGTAGATCCCCATTCTGCCTAGTCACATACATTTCATACTGATTAAGAGAGACAAGTGTGCTGGTAGGATAGTAATAGACACTTGGCGGCTAGTAAAGGGTGTCTAATGGGCTCATGGGTCACAGATGAGCATTTGAGAGTACTGAGGCTCAAAGCAATTGTATTAAGGGTAGTGGTGGTATTTTGGGGATATCTGAAGGACAGCGGCAAATATCTGAGGGCCAGAGGTGGCCCTTTATGTCTAGGTAACAGCCTCTAGCAGTCAGAAGTGGAGACCCTGATTCACATGGGTAAACCTATTTTTTGTATACATTTACGATTGCTATTCACAAAACATTTTACTAGTAGTTTATTTACAACTGTGGAGTCTTAATACAAAAAAAAATAGAATTGTCCTGTCTTTTTTATGTGGGAGACTGAATAGTCATAAAGATACTACTAGTAAAATGCCTTTGTGAACAGCAAGCAATTGTAAACTTACACAAAAGTGTAAGTTTACCTTTGTGAAGCAGGCTCCAAGTCTATGGGGTTCCAGAGGCTGGCAGGGTTTGATTGAGGTTCCTTGAGAGCCAGCTAAGGGCTTATTACAGTTAGGTAAGGGTTTTTTAGGCAAGTGTCTCTGCGAACAAGCAACTTATGATTGACTTAGGACCATGTAAGAAGGCAACAAAATAGAAGAGGCTCAATACATAGGAAGTATAGAGTTTGACGGGATGCAGAGATGGTCTGCATTATGGTAGAATGGGTGTGAAGGGCTATCTGAGGATTAGATTATAGTTTTTTTGCACTGACAGGTGGTTGGTTGTAGGGTAGCTTTGAGTATCTTTGTTTTGGCTATGGGTATTCAGGACTGATGATTGTGATGACTGACTGAGCTAATGTGAGTGTTATCTAAGAACCGATGAGGTCTCCCAGATGAACTGTGACGGCAACCCAAAGGCCCTCTTTTCAGCTGACTTAGGGAGAAGGTTGAGAGACTTGAGGGTGGAAGTAGATTTAAAGGAGTTTAATGATATGCAGATGGTGTCTGTGAGTGGAGGAAAGTATGGAGGTTGATTGAGGCCTCAGTGACAGTCCTCTGCCCTAAATTTCCAAGTAAGCACTTGTCCATGCCCTTTCACTTCATATACTGCTGGAGACTGGAGAACCTAAGACAAGTCTCCTACTCTGAACGTCTCTCTCCAACAGATATTCTCAAGAACTATATTTGATGCAATACAACAACCAAAGTTGCTGCACTGCAGAGAAAGAGAGCAGGACAGCACCATATCTACAAAAATATGGTTCTGCTGTTGCCTTCCCAAACATTGGCGCACAATAAGGTTGCCTTGTACCGATTTGAATCATAGTGTAACGTGTATGCATGTTGTCAAACATAGGTTTTGTAGTGGAAGTATAGCCTTCCAATCCAAAATGCTATGCACAGCCATACAAAAATTAATAAAATCTTACTATCTATGAGTCACATACAGTGCAGCACACATCCAGAGTTTGAAGAAAAAAATCTCGCCTCCTACTTTGCACCGGCCTCATGGAGGGATATGTTTGTGTTTCACAGCTTTGTTACTAATGTTAGTGGATAAGGCTTTGTGTCAAAGGCAATGAATAGTAGCATTGAAACAGCCATTTAGCACCCCTAGGGCCACCCCCCTTGATGCAAATAGTGCTACTTTAATTTATTTGACATGTAAGCACCTTTCCAGTTCGTATACTGTTTAGCGCTCGAAAGTGAGTAACAAATCAACACTTTGCATCAGTTTGCATCACTTTTGGTGAATTTGAATTGTTTGAAAATGTTGATAAATGTGGACCTGTATATTAAATGTTTGGACGCAGAGTTTAGTATGTGTACCACTGAATATCATGATTGTTCTCATATGTTCAGAGTTTCTCACCAACAAAAATGCTTTTTGACTTGAAATGGGTTTAAAATTCATTGTTAGACCCTCTAGCAGATTATGAGGACCAGTCAAGCATTGAAAGAGTTGAAAGTAACAAATCAAAAACTGAATAAATGTAAGTAAACTATTTATTTACAACTTTTCTTGATCAAAGATCACTTCATCGGTCAAATGGAGCTTTGAAAGAAATATACAAAACTTATTTCATTTTTTAGAAAGCCTCATTTGTTCACAGTTTGGTTAACAGGGTATAGAAAATCTGAACACAACATTATTATATCAAAAATATTTAAAACATCAATTGTTGGTGAACATTCCATCGACATCTCATATGCATTGCAGCTGTAATAATATTCTTGTATTTTTCACTCCACGTCCTTTGAAGTGAACCATCATGACTGAAGCATGTTCCTAGAGAGTCACACCAACTTGGGAAGACAACTTTCCATCACATACTCTGTGTCCAGTGTTCTTTTTAGAAGGAAATTAACACGTCTCATCTTTGATGTTTCTAAATTGTTCAAACCTAACATGTCTAAGTGCCATTGAAAGATGACCAAAATTAAATATTTAAACTGGCTGGAACTAGATGGAACTTATCTTTGTTCCTGGTCACAAACCAATGTATTGAGGTAGGGTATATTGTCTGACCAAAGTATCAATTCCAGAAAATCAACTATCACTATTATATGAAAGTAAGTATATATTGGCAGGTATAGGTTTAATATTTGTAACTATTACTACTTTCATTTCCATGTGGATCTATCTTTAAAATATATGTATTGTGAAGATATATAGATATGGAGTTAGGGATAGTGCATTTATGCTCACATATATTCCTGCTGTAACAATATAGTGGTAGTACATAGTTTGGATTTAATATTGGCAGAGCAATAGTAAAACCTCAACAATATGGTAGGTCACAGAATTGATCCTGAATATCAACTACAGAATATATTGAGACTATAATATAGTAGACAGAGTATCGAGGAACAAAGGTAAGTATGTATAGATTTTCAATACCAAATGCCACACTTATACCTACACTATATATCTATATCTACATATATATAGGTAATTTGATACCAGCAGAATAAATCTGAATACTTTGTGATGTCTTTATTACAGATGAATGAAATAGATACCTACGAGATGTGTACAGCTTGGAAAAAGGGTCAACAATGGACCAAGGTATGTCATCAAGCACTCTCTCAGAAAAATAATTTTGTGATTCAATGGGTATACGTACAGATGGAGCCATAGACAGTGGTTGCAAAATCAGATCAAACTTTTGCCCACAATTACCGGCAGGGAATAAAATTGATGTATTTCAAGAAATTATGACACAAGAACTGAATATAATCCATAATAAGGTGAGACATAAGTAAAATAAAAATGCCTGGATGGGAAATATGATCAGGGATGATTAGATGGCATTAAAAGAATTACAGGATGATCAAATATTAATCAAACCCTCAGATAAAGGGGGCAATATTGTCATTATGAATTGTGGAAAATATATTCAAGAGGCCATGAGACAGATTGGGGATAAGAACAACTATAAATATTTGGAAAAGGATCCAACCCCTGAAGATACTGACATTTATCACCAAAAAATGAGAAGGTGGTATGAAAGAGGCCGTTTGGACGAGAAAGAATAGATGTACCTCAGAAATAATCATCCAGTTATGCCTACTATTTACTTTTTGCCCAAGTTACATAAGAACCAGATAAATCCTCATGGGCGACCAATAGTCAGTGCAATAGGATCATTACTAGAAAACACATCCAGGTTGATAGATTTTTTGTTTCCCAGTGTGCTGTCCCTACCTTCTTACATTAGATACTCAATGGATTTTCTCAGCAGTATAAATGGCATCCCTTGGAGATGGTATGATTTGATGGCAACAGTTAATGTGGTGTTCTTATATACATCTGTAAAACATGCAGATGGTATTAGAGCTTGAAACAGTACCTAAGGGCAGACTCCACTAGTCTTTTAAAACATAATGAGATGCTGTTTGAGATTTTGGAGTTTTGTTTAACCCATAACACCTTTTTGTTTGATAAAACATACTATTTACAAATCCGTGGGACAGCCATGGATACTTCATTTGCACCAACATATGCAAATCTGTTGATGGGCCAGTGGGAATCAGAGTTAATGTGGACTGATAATAATAAAGATCTTCTTGAAAAGATAGTCCTATTGGTGTGATTTATATATTACATCTTTATCATTTGGCATGAAAATGAGGAAGAACTGATTGATTTCATTAAATCGAGGGACAGTAATTCATATAAATTGAGCTTCACAATTGACATCAATGCTATTACAATTACATATTTGGATTTATTGGTGTACGTACAAGATGGTAAGGTGTGTAGCAAGTTATTTAGGAAACCCACAAGTTGTAACAATGTACTCCATGCAAAAAGTGGTCACCAACAAGCTCTCAAATGGAGCATCCCAAACTGCTCAGATGATGACGTTTGCATTTGTAAAGCAAAAAAAATATGCTAAAGATTTTTTGAGAGAGGATATCCACAGAGAGTAGTGGAGAATGTCATAGAGAGAGCTTGGTTATGCAAAAGAGACGAATTACTGATTCCAAAGCAAATCAAAACCGAGATGGAAGAACAAGACCAAGTCTGTTGCTATATCATGGAGTTTGATGCTTCAAGTAATTCAGTCAAACAAGTGTTATAACGACATTGGAAAGTCCTTACATTGGACACTAACATAAAAAGATATCACCAAATCATCCAATTAAAACATACCAGAAAACCAGATCACTAGGACAATATCTGATAAGTAGCTTAATGGCAAGATGCAAAAGGAAACAGATGTCAGCAAAAATGTTTTTGGCGGTGTCACAAGTGTAAGGCATGTCAATACGTACGGAATATCAACGTGTTTAAAACACAGAATGGGAAAAGTTTTAAGATCAATCGCTGGATTAACTATGATACCCTATATGTTGTTTATGTTCTGGAATGTAGATGTGGTGAACAATATGTAGGGAGTACCATTAATAAACTGAAACACCAAATTTTAAAACATCTCAGATCAGTACAAAATAAAGATATGACTTATGCAATTGTGAAACATATTCAGGAATCTCATGGTGGAGATATGTCAGGATTAATTTATTATGGCATTCAGCATAAACAAAAAACAAGAGGAGGAGATCATGAACGGTCCCTGAGGCAGTCAGAATCCAAATGGATCATGATATTAAATACTGAGATCCCATGGGTACTGAATTATGATGCATAGCGTCACGTATTTCTATGAATATTTTGAAACAATTATGATTATGGTACACTGTTTTAGAATCACTTAAATGAGGAACTTGGTGTATATGATTAACATTGATGATGAATAGTACAGTGGATCTGATTTTACATACAAAAAACTAATTAATGATCTTGAAAAAGTATAAATTATTTTCTTATAATTGAATTTAGGTAATTTTCATTGATATTAATATGTTTGTGAATAGAATACTAATAATATGCACTTTACAATAGGCACTTGTCACTTTTTGTTAATACACTGTGACCAGTTTAATATTGTCTGGTGCTTTTCAAAAGGTAACTTGTTGCTTCGTACTGTACATTTCAGAACAATAAGGTGTTGATTAGGTATAAATATGAAGCCGTTATTGAAATTATAAAAAAATTAAATTATGATAAGGTGATTTTTCAGGTATGTATAAAATATACAATTAGTCACTTCATGATGGTAAATTGGTATCTAGCAAGACTCATCATTACTATATTGGTTGGCATAATGATGCTTAACATTATGACTGTTTTGCATTTTAAAACAATCACAGGACACTTATTTTAAGAACGTGCTTGTAGTGATATATCTATTTGACTTATATATGCCTTGAATAATTTTTCGTATAATGACTAATCAATCACTAGGGCCTATGAGTGGACCCAGTTATTCGTGGATGAATACAATAACATGAATCGTATGATAAATCAAATATAAATGTAGACATATATATGTAAATAGATATGACATTTTGTCCTTGTTTAGCTTTTTATGTTTTTGAATTCGTTTCGTACAGTTACAAGAAAAATATCCTTCTTTTCTTGTTTAACTTCTTCAATCTCCAGAAGAACTGGTAGTGGAATATATATATATTTATCTGTTATTTTTTATTTTATTTTATTTTCATGTTTCATTAACATGAATGTTGTCAAACAATATTCCTTGTTATTTCAAATAATACTGGCTGATGAATGTCTTTGTAAATACATTGATTTATTGGAGATACAACAGGATGTTTTGTATTTTAAAAGCAATAAATGTAGCTGTGTGTGTTTCCTTCAAGTGAAAGGATGGGAGGAGTGGTGGGCCTCTTTTTTAAATTGCACTTGCACTTTGTTTGTTTTCATGGCCAGTCGAAGGCTATGGCCGAAACACATCACCATGACAAGTCTCTCTTGCACAAAAGTAAATAAAATATGGAAATGAACCAGAGTGTGCCGCCATCATCTGTGACCTCCGTTTGGCTTGTGAGGTGAATTGTGCCACATAGGAGAGTTTAAGGTGATTTGAGTTTTATATATATATATATATATATATATATATATATATATATATATATATATATGTATATATATACAAAAAAATGATGCCTTACATATAAAGAAAAGCCGGGACACTTTTGTACTGCTGTGAATTTATTTATTCATATATACTGGGAAACGTTTTGGAAGAGAAACTTTTTCCTGAATATATGAATTAATAAATTCACAGCAGTATGAAAGTGTCCCGGCTTTCCCTTGTATGTAAGGAATCGAATTCATTTGTTGGAGTTTCTGGAACTGTGTTACAGTTTCCACAATCTGGATTGTATTTTGGTATGTATATATATATATATATATATATATATAGAGAGAGAGAGATAGACAACTACATATATCTATATATATGTATATATATATAGATAGATAGATAAATAGATAGATAGATAGATAGATAGATAGATAGATAGATAGATAGATAGATAGATAGATAGCAATATATGTCTATATCTATATCTATCTATATATATATATATATATATATATATATATACTCCAAAAGATAATCAAACTTAGGCACTCCATGCAAGTCACTGGCCTTGGTTTATTTCAGAAATTCGATTAAACAAAACATAGGGCAACGCGTTTCAACCATCACGGTCTTCTTCCTTGGCCCTTTTTTTTACAAACATACAACCAAAATGTGGCCCCTCCCACTTCCTATATATCCACTTATTCATAGACAAGAAAAAATCATTTTTTTTTTTTTTCTCTCTTCCATCTTTTCTCTCTCATTTCCTAACTCCTTTTCTTTCTCGCACCTCCGTAAATAACAAAATTCCAAATTCTAATGTTCTATTTCTAATTATCTATTACATGTAACATCCCCTATTGGAGTAATACTGATATGTAGTAAACAGTAATGCAAATACAGGGAGTGCAGAATTATTAGGCAAGTTGTATTTTTGAGGATTAATTTTATTATTGAACAACAACCATGTTCTCAATGAACCCAAAAAACTCATTAATATCAAAGCTGAATATTTTTGGAAGTAGTTTTTAGTTTGTTTTTAGTTTTAGCTATGTTAGGGGGATATCTGTGTGTGCAGGTGACTATCACTGTGCATAATTATTAGGCAACTTAACAAAAAAAAATATATACCCATTTCAATTATTTATTATTACCAGTGAAACCAATATAACATCTCAACATTCACAAATATACATTTCTGACATTCAAAAACAAAACAAAAACAAATCAGTGACCAATATAGCCACCTTTCTTTGCAAGGACACTCAAAAGCCTGCCATCCATGGATTCTGTCAGTGTTTTGATCTGTTCACCATCAACATTGCGTGCAGCAGCAACCACAGCCTCCCAGACACTGTTCAGAGAGGTGTACTGTTTTCCCTCCTTGTAAATCTCACATTTGATGATGGACCACAGGTTCTCAATGGGGTTCAGATCAGGTGAACAAGGAGGCCATGTCATTAGATTTCCTTCTTTTATACCCTTTCTTGCCAGCCACGCTGTGGAGTACTTGGACGCGTGTGATGGAGAATTGTCCTGCATGAAAATCATGTTTTTCTTGAAGGATGCAGACTTCTTCCTGTACCACTGCTTGAAGAAGGTGTCTTCCAGGAACTGGCAGTAGGACTGGGAGTTGAGCTTGACTCCATCCTCAACCCGAAAAGGCCCCACAAGCTAATCTTTGATGATACCAGCCCAAACCAGTACTCCACCTCCACCTTGCTGGCGTCTGAGTCGGACTGGAGCTCTCTGCTCTTTACCAATCCAGCCACGGGCCCATCCATCTGGCCCATCAAGACTCACTCTCATTTCATCAGTCCATAAAACCTTAGAAAAATCAGTCTTGAGATATTTCTTGGCCCAGTCTTGACGTTTCAGCTTGTGTGTCTTGTTCAGTGGTGGTCGTCTTTCAGCCTTTCTTACCTTGGCCATGTCTCTGAGTATTGCACACCTTGTGCTTTTGGGCACTCCAGTGATGTTGCAGCTCTGAAATATGGCCAAACTGGTGGCAAGTGGCATCGTGGCAGCTGCACGCTGGACTTTTCTCAGTTCATGGGCAGTTATTTTGCGCCTTGGTTTTTCCACACGCTTCTTGCGACCCTGTTGACTATTTTGAATGAAACGCTTGATTGTTCGATGATCACGCTTCAGAAGCTTTGCAATTTTAAGAGTGCTGCATCCCTCTGCAAGATATCTCACTATTTTTGACTTTTCTGAGCCTGTCAAGTCCTTCTTTTGACCCATTTTGCCAAAGGAAAGGAAGTTGCCTAATAATTATGCACACCTGATATAGGGTGTTGATGTCATTAGACCACACCCCTTCTCATTACAGAGATGCACATCACCTAATATGCTTAATTGGTAGTAGGCTTTCGAGCCTATACAGCTTGGAGTAAGACAACATGCATAAAGAGGATGATGTGGTCAAAATACTCATTTGCCTAATAATTCTGCACTCCCTGTAATTGGAAGAGCCACTCTATAAACCAGTCAATCATAAAAATAATATTCATTTAGGCCTTTTTTTACTGAGCACCAACCTCATCAGGCAAGCGCTGGAAGAAACACAGGACTGCTCTTCAGTGATATATATATATATATATATATATATATATATATATATATATATATATCTTCACATCTCGAAGGTACAAAGAATAGTAAATCCCTACGTTCCTGCATGCACTTATCTTTTAGTATTTTGCCCCTCAATATTTTGTCCACAACACTGGTGCACCACAATATTCTTGTAATCAATATTACTTGATACAATTGAAGATCACATTTGCTTATTTTGACTTAAATGTGCGCGCTGAGTCAGGCAATAATATTATTCTGAAATAACCACTGGGGGGATATAAGGCAGTTAAGTTTCCACAAAAGTTGTACACTGATGCATGGTTGAATACTTATGCAAAATCTTGTTACCCTTACAAAAAGTCTTCATATCAATACATTTAGGCCCATATTTATACTTTTTGACGCTAAACTGCGCTAACGCAGTTTAGCGTCAAAAAATTTAGCGCCGTCTAACGCCATTCTGAAGCGCCATGCGGGCGCCGTATTTATGGAATGGCGTTAGCCGGCGCAAGCAGACCGGCGCTGCCTGGTTTGCGTGGAAAAAAACCACGTAGACCAGGCAGCGCCGGCGTTGGGAAAAAATGACGATAGGGCGTCTTAAAATGGGGCAAGTCAGGTTGAGGCAAAAAAATCGCCTCAACCCGATTTGCGCCATTTTTTTACGACGCCCAGACGCCATTTCATGACTCCTGTCTTAGTAAAGACAGGAGTCATGCCCCCTTGCCCAATGGCCATGCCCAGGGGACTTGTGTCCCCTGGGCATGGTCATTGGGCATAGTGGCATGTAGGGGGGCACAAATAAGGCCCCCCTATGCCACCCAAAAAAAAGTAAAAAAATATAAAAAATAATACTTACCTGAACTTACCTGAATGTCCCTGGGGTGGGTCCCTCCATCCTTGGGTGTCCTCCTGGGGTGGGCAGGGGTGGCAGGGGGGGTCCCTGGGGGCAGGGGAGGGCACCTGTGGGCTCATTTTGAGCCCACAGGCCCCTTAACGCCTACCCTGACCCAGGCGTTAAATAGTGGCGCAAATGCAGGGTTTTTTGACCCGCCAACTCCCGGGCGTGATTTTTGCCCGGGAGTATAAATACGACGCATTTGCGTCGCCGTCATTTTTTTAGACGGGAACGCCTTCCTTGCATCTCATTAACGCAAGGAAGGCGTTCACGCAAAAAAATGACGCTATTTGCCAATACTTTGGCGCTAGACGCGTCTAACGCCAAAGTATAAATATGGCGTTAGTTTTGCGCCGAATTTGCGTCGAAAAAAACGACGCTAATTCGGCGCAAACGGAGTATAAATACGGGCCTTAATATTGTGTTTGATCCTAATGCCTGAAAATGGCTATAGACTTATCATTTGTTCTCTGCAAATTTTTCTGAAGGGGAGGTATATTTCAGAAAAGACGGACCATTGTCACCCGTTCAAGCAATTACAACCATTTTGGACAGATGCACAGAAGCATACTAAACAGGGATAGGGGAGTTCAACTAAACTATTTCACATTTCTTGAGAAAGACTGAACACAGAAATATAAAATACAGATTTGGCATGGACTGAGGACTAGTAAAATCCTTGGTGTAGAGTTCACTTTATTCCCCAAATTTGTTGAAAGGGTGTGGAAGCTAGAGTCTGTAATCAGGGCAGACGTTTGACAGTAACCTCAAAGCACAGGGGACCCAGAAAGTAAAATCAAAGTTAGTAATCTTTCACAAAGCTCTGGATGTTAGCAAACCAACCAATTTCCAAGGTTGCTCTATCTACTTGAATAACACATCTTGGGCAATAGAGTCTTTATTCTAGCACCGTGAGCATTCATAGTTCAATGAGGTTAAGACTAGGGCAGGGTGACATTCTGATTGGCTATTCATATATGTAAGAACCATGTAATGGGGTAATGTTGGGAATTTGTTATAGTAGGTGAAAAGCAGGAAAAAAACTGAGTTGGTGTAGATGACAACATAAGGAAATATCAGGGCCCACATTACAGCTCTAGGGCAGTGAAAACAAGAAAAGTGATTATACATTGTCTGTGCAAGCTCAAGAACCTTTAATTGCTACTGGTGATCAGACTAAATAATTAGTTCATAGAAGCCATGTAGTCTTTACTGTACCCACTGTATCCTCACTATGATCTTTCCTCTTGTGGACAAAAAGGCAGACCGCAGACTAACTGACAAAAAATAGCATAAAGACCTCTACAGACCCACATCAGGCTCTCTGAAAAACGTTTCAGCTTGATCAGAAATGTCCCTTTAGTAAATACTGCAGAAAGCCATTAACCAACTGGGCCTGCAAGAACTATCGGATGTCGACCCAGAGTTTTGCTCCCTTAAAAAGGGTGTGAATCGGGCAGTGAAATGCTTATCATTTTTTAGAGGACAAAGTCATGCCTGGATGCTAATAAATCAATATACCATCTTGTCTTGTCACATTGTTTGTGTTTGCCCTGCTCTCCAAGAACTCCCTCAAAAACGTCTGAGAACGAGTCTCAAAGATAGTGCCATTCAAACTTGCAGAGCAGCAATCATAGCATGTTTAAACCCTCAGGATCTGCAGTTAAACTGCAAATTTTACAAATGCTGCATTCACAAATTGATTACAGTATTGCTTCCATGTGATTTCTCTCTCCCTTCTTAATGAGTGCTGCTAAGATTTTATTCATTTTATTATTAAATCTGTGATCTATGCAGTATTTATAAACTGATTAGCGTAACACCTCCTAGATGATTTATCTCTTCCTTCATCCCTACCTAATGAATCCTGATGGTGGCTGGATCACAGGTATTTTACAATCCTAGGCCCATATTTATACTTTTTTAGTGCCGCATTTGTGTCATTTTTTGAAGTAAAAGTGGCGCAAACTCACAAAATATAATCTTATTTTGTAAGTTTGCACCACTTTTGTGTAAAAAAATGGAGCAAATGCGGCTCTAAAAAAGTATAACTATGGGCCCTAGTTGCTTAATATTGTAATAGCAGGAAGGAAATTATTTTTTGTGGTTACAATGGATTTCACTTAACCAATCATGTTTGTTTGCCTAGATTGTATGGTTAAAAATAACTGAAACAATAAATAAATATGATGATGATGATGACCCACATCAGGCAAACGATTTTCATCACTGATGAACACTTGTCCTTGGAGAAAACATCTTTTAATGGGAATTATTGCAATTTCTGCAAGGTTGGAAACCAAGCCAGTCTCAAGCAAAATGAATGACAGTATAGTGGTGCAAGTGGAGTCACAGCAATATGCATTCTGTATGAGTGGGGCATGTTAAAGTTCAATAGCAGTATTTGTTTGTGAAGTGTTCTAGCGAAATAGTCAGTTTTTCATAATGACCTGAACAGACATCGTCTGCACTCTAGCTACTAACATATCATCTGGGAATCAGGTGTGGACTTAAAACTATTGAATCTAGACTTTATGGGCCACATGTAGGTAGGTTCCAAATTGCGACTTGCAAATTGCGAGTAGCAAAATTGGAATCCCTGACACCATCTGCCTCTCGCAAGAGGGTCACAAAGGCCCACCTCATTAATATTCATGACGTGGGTCGCAATTTGAGACCCCCTTGCGAGTGGCGGCATTCACAGGGATGGTGGCCTGCTGCGGACAGCAGACCACCATGTCTGTGACTGCTTTTTAATAAAGCAGTTTTTTTTTTGTAATGCAGCCCATTTTCCTTAAAGGAAAACGAGATGCATTACAAAAACGAGAAATGAAACGTTTTTGTTTCATTTTTTCAGAGCATAGGACCACTGCCTGCTCTGAAAAAATATTGCAGTTCCATTCACAACAGGGAAGGGATCCCATTGGGGACCCCTTCCCTTTTGCGAATGGGTTACCACCCATTTCAAATGGGTGCAAACTGTGATTGCTTTGCGACCGCGTTCACAAAGCAATCCTACATTACTCTGCGACTCGCAATTAGGAAGGGGACACCCCTTCCTAATTGTGGCTCGCAAACCTGTTTTGCGATTCAGTAACCAGGTTACCGAATCATAAAACGGGTTTGTGCATTGCAAAGTGCATTTTGCACTTCGCAAACATCGAAAATCACAGTTTGC
This sequence comes from Pleurodeles waltl, assembly GCF_031143425.1. Taxonomy (NCBI): domain Eukaryota; kingdom Metazoa; phylum Chordata; class Amphibia; order Caudata; family Salamandridae; genus Pleurodeles; species Pleurodeles waltl. Next base: position 1,740,058,833 of record NC_090444.1, read on the forward strand.
GACGTGCAAAATGCTTCCTACATCTGACCCTATATCTTTATCATGACAAAATTGCAGTGGTCAAGGGGATCAGAAACCACTAGACACTAGGGATTTTTATTTTTTTGCGTCAATTTCACGCAAGGGGAGCAACCCCTTAGGCAAGAGTCATTCACCTGGGGGTAAAATTTATTTTAGGCCATTTCCACCCCCCTTGGTGTAGAAACAAGGGATTGGTGTATGTCTGTTTTGTTTGGAGGGGCAGCCCCCTTGGGCAAGGGTCGCTCCTCATGGGGGTACATCACAAAATTCCTACCACCCAGCATTGTCGCATCTATACAGATAATAATTCTGCCCCACTTATCAGCCTAAAAATGTTTTTTTCAAACTGCTCTTTTGGACCCTCTTTGGTTCCCCCTCAATTTCAACATGTTTTTGGCTCTTCCCTGTCACAGGCACTTGGCCCACCTACACAAGTGAAGTATCATTTTTACTGGGAGACTGAGGGGAACGTTGGGTGGTAGGAACTTTGTCCTTTTGCGGTGATCCCACAAAGAAATATGGGGGAAATTTGATTTTTTAGCCATATTTGAGGTTTGCTTGGGATTCCTAGGGGATCCACAAAAGTCACACCTCCCTGGACTTCATCGGGTGTCTAGTTTTCAGAAATGTTTGGGTTTGGTAGGTTTCCCTACATGGCTGCTGAACCCAGGATCAAAAATGAAGGCGCCCCTGCAAAAACAGGTAGTTTTGTATTTGATCATTTTGATTGGTCTGGATGGTGTTTTGGGGCATTTCCTTTCGTGAGCAGTAGGCCTACCCACACAAGTTAGGTACCATTTTTATCAGGACACTTGGGGGAGTGCTGGGTGGAAGGAAATGTGTGGCTCCTCTTAGATTCCAGAATTTTCTATCACCGAAATGTGCGGAAAAAGTGTTTTTTTTTCTCCAAATTTTGAGGTTTGCTGAGGATTCTGGGTAACAACCTGGTGAGAGCCCCACAAGTCACCCCATCTTGGATTCCCCTAGGTGTTTAGATTTAAAAAATGCACAGGTTTGGTAAGTTTCCCTAGGTGCTGGCTGAGCTAGAGGCCAAAATCTACATCTAGGCACTTTGCAAAAAACAGCTCTATTTTTTTGGGGAAAAATGTGATGTGTCCATTTTGTGTTTTGGGGCATTTCCTGTTGCTGGCAGTAGGTCTACCCACACAAGAGAGGTAAAAATGTTATCGGGAGACTTCGGGGAATGCTGGGTGGAAGTAAATTTGTGGCCCCTCTCAGGTTCTAGAACTTTCTGTCAACGAAATGTGAGGAAAAGTGGGTTTTCTGGCCTAATTTTGAGGTTTGCGAAGGATTCTGGGTAACAGAACCTGGTGAGAACCCCACAAGTCACCTCATCCTGGATTGCCCTAGGTGTCTAGTTTTAAAAAAATGCACAGGTTTGGTAGGTTTCCCTAGGTGCCGGCTGAGCTAGAGGCCAAAATCCACAGCTAGGCACTTTTGCATTTTCTTTGGAAAAATGTGATGTGTCCACGTTGTGTTTTGGGGCATTCCCTGTCGTGGGCACTAGGCCTACCCACACAAGAGAGGTACCATTTTTAGCTGGAGACTTGGGGGAGTGCTGGGTGGAAAGAAATTTGTGGCTCCCCTCAGATTCCATAACTTTCGATTACCGAAATGTTAAGAAAAAGTGTTTTTTATGGCCAAATTTTGAGGTTTGGAAAGGATTCTGGGTGACAGAACCTGGTGAGAGCCCCACAAGTCACCCCATCTTGGATTCCCCTAAAAAATGCACAGGTTTGGTAGGTTTCATTAGGTGCTGGCTGAGCTAGAGGCCAAAATCCACAGCTAGGCACTTTGCAAAAAACAGCTCTGTTTTCTTTGGGAAAATGTGATGTGTCCACATTGTGTTTTGGAGCATTTCCTGTTGCAGGCTCTAGGCCTACTCACAAAAGTGAGGTACCATTTTTATTGAGAGACTTGGGGGAACGCTTGGTGGAAGGAAATCTGTGGCTCCTCTCAGATTCCAGAATTTTCTATCACTGAAATGTGAGGAAAAAGTGTTTTTTTGGCCACATTTTGAGGTTTGCAAAGGATTCTGGGAAACAGAATCTGGTGAGAGGCCCAAAAGTCACCCCATCCTGGATTCCCCCAGGTGTCTAGTTTTGAAAAATTCACAGGTTTGGTAGGTTTCCCTAGGTGCTGGCTGAGTTAAAGGCCAAAATCCATAGCTAGGCACTTTGCAAAAAACACATCAGATTTCAATGTAAAAATGTGATGTGTCCATGTTGTGTTTCCTGTCGCAGGTACTAGGCCTACCCACACAAGTGAGGTATCATTTTTATCGGGAGACCTGGGGGAACACAGAGTTGAAGAACAAGTGTGTTTGCCCCTTGTCTTTCTCTAAATTTTTTCCTTCCAAATGTAAGACAATGTGTAAAAAAGATGTCTATTTGAGAAATGCACTGTAATTCACATGCTAATATGGGGACCCCAGAATTCAGAGATGTGCAAATAACAACTGCTTCTCAACACTTAATCTTGTGCCAATTTTGGAAATACAAATTGTGAGAAACTGGGGCTGATTGCAGAGGCCCCGTAACTTTTTGCCCCCATTTTCCACTTTATGCTGGTGTTTTCCTGACTCTGATGGTGCCCTGGGTACTGCTAACCAGTCCCAGGGCCTGTGCTCTGTGTAAAATGGATATGCAAATTAGGCTAATTATAATTGGCTAAGTTAACCTACCTATAAGTCCCTAGTATATGGTAGGGCATGTAGGTTTAGGGACCACAGCATAGGTGGTGCACACCTAGGTGCATTGCTGAGGTGCCCAGTGTCATTTTAAAAGCAAGCCTGCCTTGCTGGCTGCTTTTAAATCAAAGTTATATGCAAATTCGACTTTGGAATTAAAGGTACTTCCAAAGTTTTAAACTACCTTATTTTTACATATAAGTCACCCCTAAGGTGTGCCCTATGTGCCCCTAGGGCTGGGTGCCATGTAACTATAAGCAGGGACTTTATAAAAATAGATTTATAAGCCCTGGTGAGGTAAAAACAGCCAAATTCGTTTTTCCCTCATTGAAGTAAATGGCCTTCATAGGCTAGAATGGGCAGACTTTATTTTAAATTTTAAAGTCTCCTTAAATGTTAAATACCAAGAATTTGGTATCAAATTGATTGTTATAATAAATCCCACAACTTCCAGTTGTTGGATTTAATATAACTAGTGCAGGTAAAAAGTTTAGACTTTACCTAAAAAGTTGCCAATTTCAGCTCTGCATTGTTTTTGCTGCTGTGCTCTGATTGGCCAGCCTGCAGCAGCTTCTGCCAGGCTACTTTAATGAGTTGTGAAGTGGCCTGACTTCACACAAAGGAATGTGCTTGGGGGAGAGAATCTCCCCTCAGCAGATGGGGAAGCAGGAAGGGGGAGGGCTGCCAAACTGGTCTTCAAAGGCAGAGAAGGATATCTGGAGCACCCAGCAACACCCCCACATCCTGCAAACCCAGACAGCTAGGTGCCCCCTTGATTAGATTAGGAGAGGGCAGGAGAGAGGTGTGTTTATGATTTTTAGCCACACCAGTGGGTGGGCTCAGCCAGATCTCTCCTCTAAAAATCAGATTCATCCATTTTGGATTTTTAGAGACTGTTGCCTTCTGGGATGGATTTTTGCCACACTTCCCAGGAAGTGGTCATCACAGGGGGACGACCCTGTCCCTGATTGGAGGACCAGGGCCCCCCTGCTTTTCACCCAGGGGCAAGGATAAAACTGGCAGACCTGCACCCACGCCTGAGATCCCCACCAAATTTCAAGAAGAAAGAACTACAAGGAGAAGAAGGACTGCCCTGCTGGACCCCTGGCCTGCACCTGGACCCTGCACTCAGAAAGACTGCACCAGCTGCACACTTGGGCTTCACCACAAGAAGGACTTTGCCTGGCTTCCACTGGTTCAAGGAGGGACTCCCTGTTTGCTACAGGTGAAAAATTGCTAACCAGAGTCCCCTGCACCAACTCCTGAAAAAGTGACCAGCTGACCACTGCCCAGTGGCCAAAAAGGAGTTTGCGCCAGGTGCACTCTGGGAGTTGAAGTCCGCACTTCCCAAGGACCATCACAGAACTTCTGGACCCTTGGGGTGAGCTGTGGACCCCAAAAGAACCTTAAAAGAACATCTGGGTGAAGCCCCAGAAGTTTGGAAAAGATTGGAGAAATTTTAGAAAAAAGCTCCATAAAGTGACCGACTCGACGCAGAAATTCTAGCCGGCTTGCCTCAACCGCGACCCGGCCTGACTTCGTGGTTCGTCCCGGTCAAGAAAAACATCAGAAAAAAAGACTAAGTCCGAACGTAAAAAGTTGACCGGGACCTTCCAGCCATCGTATCCGAGAAGGGCTCCACGGACGTCGGATCAAGATCCAGGTTTACCCCGGTCGAAGGATTTTCATCTCGAAAAAACGACTAAGTCCGAAGGTAGAAATCACCACCGAGGAAACCGACTTCGCGTATCCGGACAAGGGCTCCAGGAGGTCGGATCCAACTGGCAGGTTCGTCCCGGTGAAGAAAAACTTCAAAATAAAGACTAAGTCAGAAGGTAACTTTTTAACCGAGGCTTCCCGCGACCTGTATCCGAGCAGGGCTCCATCGCGGTCGGCCTGAAAGTTTGACCTTGTCCCGGTCCTGGTGCAACCAGATGACCCGATTGGCGCTTTTTGTTTCTATGCGCTAGAAAATAATAATACTTTAAAAATTCATATCTCCGGTTCCCCTGAACCGATTTTAATCGTTTTTGTGTCATTTTAAAGATAAAAATATAAGCTATTTTTATAAATTGGTTTTGGATTTTTAAACTGTTTCCTGTGTTTTATTTAATTACTGTTTTGTGATATTTGAATGCTTTACACTTTGTCTCCTAAGTTAAGCCTTGACGCTCGATGCCAAGCTACCAAGGGTAGAGCTGGGATTAATTTACTGAGACCTAACTGTACTTTTGTGGAGGTTTGTGGCTTGTTGCTAGGTGTAGGTACCTACCTGCCCTACCAATAACCCATTTTCCAACATAATTGGAAGCAGCGACGGGATCCTGTACTTGTGTTCAATATCACGTTACAGTTTTAGATAAAACAAATTAAAAATCCTTTAAATTGTCCTAGTGCAAAAATTGTTTTTAATTTTTAATTTTAATTTTTTTTTTTTTTTTAATTAATTTGGATTAATTTCAATTATTGAATTTTTGTAATTTTTCTAAATTCTTGTTTCCAATTTTTGCAAAAAGTTTTTGTTGACACAAAACTAGGGAACCATGGAGCTTGATCTGGCTAGCCTACCCACACTGACAGTAGTCCAGCTTAGGGGGTTGTGTATTGAGAGGGGGTTGCCTGCAACCACTAATCTCAGGAAGGAAATCCTGATTAAATCCCTGACAGCATGGGCTGAGGCCCAAGAGGTAGAGACAGAGGAAGCTCCAGAGGAGGAACCAAAAGAGGATGATGCTAACTCTAACCACTCAGGGGAGGAAAGGCATCAGACCCCAAGTGAGGAAGAGGAGGAACGGTCCTCACTGGATACAGTCACTAGGGGCAGACCCAAAGCTAGTGGTAGGAAGAGGGTCCTTTCAGGAGGAGAGAACCCATCCATCAGGGAAAGAGAGCTGGAAGCCCAGCTAGCCTACATAGCTTTGGAAGCAGATAAGCTGGCCCTAGAAAAGCAAAAGTGGGCATACAAAGAAAAAAGAGATGGAAGCAGCGATAAAGAAGCTGAGGTGTCCATGGGTGGGGGAGTTTGCCCCAGATTACCCAAGGGGGTGGTTCCTGCTTATGTAGAGGGGGATGACATAGATAAGTGGCTAGGGGCCTTTGAGAGGGCACTCCAAATGAGAAGGGTTAGGCCTCAATACTGGGGTTCCCTTTTGTGGGAGTTGGTCCCCAACTCAGGGAGGGATAGGCTTCTGACCTTAAGGGGGGAGGAGGCAGATTCATACCCTAGTATGAAGAGGTGCTTAGTCAAGAAGTTTGGTCTGACCCCAGAGCAATATAGAATGAAGTTCAGGGACACCCAGAAGGTCAGTACCCAGTCTTGGGTTGACTTTGTGGACATTTCACTAAAGGCACTAGAGGGCTGGATTATTGGCAACAAAGTAAATACTTATGAGGGGTTATACAATCTGATCATGAGAGAGCACATCTTGACCAATTGTATCCAAGAAAGGTTACACCAGCATCTAGTGGACTCTAAACTGACCAACCCTAGAGAGCTAGGGGAGGCAGCTGATGAGTGGTTGAGAACCAGGGTGGTTGTCAAGTCCCAGGGGGGAGAATCCAAGAAGGGGGGGGTCAGGTCCCCAAAAACCTAAGGAGGGAGGTGGTAAGCCCACCACAGAGACTCCCTCTGTACCCCAGAACCCTAAAAAGGAGGAGAATAAATCCCACTCCCACTCTGACATGCAGAGACAGGGAGACCCAGGGTTAAAAAAGCTCTTGGACAGTAGGGCTTGCTTTGACTGTCAGCAGACAGGTCACTTCAGAGGAGATGCAGCCTGTCCAAAGAAAGTGGTTAGCACTGGGCTGTCCAGTGTAGCCATAGAGGAGGATTCCTCAGATGATGAAGTCCTCCTAGCATTGTGCTGGGAGACAGGACCAGATGGTAAGCTGGTGATCCCTGAGGGTGGGAGTAGGCACTTCCACCACATTCAAGTGAATGGGATCCCTACCACTGGCCTGAGAGACACCTGTGCCAGTCACACTGTAGTGAGTGACCGGTTAGTGACCCCAGACATGTATGTCCCAGGAAAGACAAAGAAAGTCAGGATAGCCACAGGGGAGGTCACCTCCAAACCTGTAGCCATAGTGCCCCTAGAGAGGGAGGGTATCCTTGACTGGATTAGGGTGGTAGTCAGTGCTGACCTTCCCCTAGATTGTATCCTGGGCAATGACCTCCCAGAGGTGAGTCTGGTCACAGATGGGGTGGTCGCCCAGGGCGCCCCCCCAACCCAAAGTCCTGGGGAGTCAGTCCCTACAGTTAGGAGACAGGGGTCCCCAAGAAAAGGAAAGAAGAAAAGGAAGGGTAGGCCACTCTTAAAGAGAGTTCCAGGGAGCCAAAGGCCTTCTGCCCCAGTAGGGGGGGAGCCTAGAGTTGGCACTGGTGAGGCCTCACCTGACCCCAAGGAAGTCCTGAGTAGTCAGGCAGCTGTCCAGATGCAAGGTGTTGCCCCTGCACTGACAGAAGGGAGAGTGGAAGGAGGGTGTCTGCCACAGGAGGTGGTAGCCCCCCACTCTAGACAGCAAGAGGGGTGCCAGGACCCCAAAGATGCCCCTAAAGCAGCTCAGCCACCTGTCAGTGGAGAGCTTAGGGTGTGGTTCTGGGTACTGACAGCTGTCAGTAGCCTCTGCTGGGTGCTAGCCTTCCTGGCAGCACTGTACTTGGCCTGGGAGGCAGACCCCAAGGCCAATAGCAAAGTAGGCCCCCTGACCCTGTTGGTCATGGTGGGGTTGCTCAAGTGTTGGGTGACCTCTTTGGGTAAGCTAGGTCTTGCCCTAGCAAAGTTAGGAGTAGGAGAGGTGGGCACCTCACTACCCAAGTTGGCAGAGAGAGAGGAGGAAGACCCCCCTAGAGGGAAGTTTCAGTTTGGGTTGGGTCCTTTTACTGTTGGGATGGCTTCACTACCCAGAGGGAGTGACCCTGACAGGAGGATATAAGGCAGAGTAGGCCCTGCAAAGGGACAGCCAGTTTTCTTCACTGTCTTCCTCGCCTAACAAGCCAGGAAGACTCTCCCAGGGTGGGCTGAGTCTCCTGGGCGTGTGGGCTGGGGGGGGGTTGTGTGAGAAACTGGGGCTGATTGCAGAGGCCCCCTAACTTTTTGCCCCCATTTTCCACTTTATGCTGGTGTTTTCCTGACTCTGATGGTGCCCTGGGTACTGCTAACCAGTCCCAGGGCCTGTGCTCTGTGTAAAATGGATATGCAAATTAGGCTAATTATAATTGGCTAAGTTAACCTACCTATAAGTCCCTAGTATATGGTAGGGCATGTAGGTTTAGGGACCACAGCATAGGTGGTGCACACCTAGGTGCATTGCTGAGGTGCCCAGTGTCATTTTAAAAGCAAGCCTGCCTTGCTGGCTGCTTTTAAATTAAAGTTATATGCAAATTCGACTTTGGAATTAAAGGTACTTCCAAAGTTTTAAACTACCTTATTTTTACATATAAGTCACCCCTAAGGTGTGCCCTATGTGCCCCTAGGGCTGGGTGCCATGTAACTATAAGCAGGGACTTTATAAAAATAGATTTATAAGCCCTGGTGAGGTAAAAACAGCCAAATTCGTTTTTCCCTCATTGAAGTAAATGGCCTTCATAGGCTAGAATGGGCAGACTTTATTTTAAATTTTAAAGTCTCCTTAAATGTTAAATACCAAGAATTTGGTATCAAATTGATTGTTATAATAAATCCCACAACTTCCAGTTGTTGGATTTAATATAACTAGTGCAGGTAAAAAGTTTAGACTTTACCTAAAAAGTTGCCAATTTCAGCTCTGCATTGTTTTTGCTGCTGTGCTCTGATTGGCCAGCCTGCAGCAGCTTCTGCCAGGCTACTTTAATGAGGTGTGAAGTGGCCTGACTTCACACAAAGGAATGTGCTTGGGGGAGAGAATCTCCCCTCAGCAGATGGGGAAGCAGGAAGGGGGAGGGCTGCCAAACTGGTCTTCAAAGGCAGAGAAGGACATCTGGAGCACCCAGCAACACCCCCACATCCTGCAAACCCAGACAGCTAGGTGCCCCCTTGATTAGATTAGGAGAGGGCAGGAGAGAGGTGTGTTTATGATTTTTAGCCACACCAGTGGGTGGGCTCAGCCAGATCTCTCCTCTAAAAATCAGATTCATCCATTTTGGATTTTTAGAGACTGTTGCCTTCTGGGATGGATTTTTGCCACACTTCCCAGGAAGTGGTCATCACAGGGGGACGACCCTGTCCCTGATTGGAGGACCAGGGCCCCCCTGCTTTTCACCCAGGGGCAAGGATAAAACTGGCAGACCTGCACCCACGCCTGAGATCCCCACCAAATTTCAAGAAGAAAGAACTACAAGGAGAAGAAGGACTGCCCTGCTGGACCCCTGGCCTGCACCTGGACCCTGCACTCAGAAAGACTGCACCAGCTGCACACTTGGGCTTCACCACAAGAAGGACTTTGCCTGGCTTCCACTGGTTCAAGGAGGGACTCCCTGTTTGCTACAGGTGAAAAATTGCTAACCAGAGTCCCCTGCACCAACTCCTGAAAAAGTGACCAGCTGACCACTGCCCAGTGGCCAAAAAGGAGTTTGCGCCAGGTGCACTCTGGGAGTTGAAGTCCGCACTTCCCAAGGACCATCACAGAACTTCTGGACCCTTGGGGTGAGCTGTGGACCCCAAAAGAACCTTAAAAGAACATCTGGGTGAAGCCCCAGAAGTTTGGAAAAGATTGGAGAAATTTTAGAAAAAAGCTCCATAAAGTGACCGACTCGACGCGGAAATTCTAGCCGGCTTGCCTCAACCGCGACCCGGCCTGACTTCGTGGTTCGTCCCGGTCAAGAAAAACATCCGAAAAAAAGACTAAGTCCGAACGTAAAAAGTTGACCGGGACCTTCCAGCCATCGTATCCGAGAAGGGCTCCACGGACGTCGGATCAAGATCCAGGTTTACCCCGGTCGAAGGATTTTCATCTCGAAAAAACGACTAAGTCCGAAGGTAGAAATCACCACCGAGGAAACCGACTTCGCGTATCCGGACAAGGGCTCCAGGAGGTCGGATCCAACTGGCAGGTTCGTCCCGGTGAAGAAAAACTTCAAAATAAAGACTAAGTCAGAAGGTAACTTTTTAACCGAGGCTTCCCGCGACCTGTATCCGAGCAGGGCTCCATCGCGGTCGGCCTGAAAGTTTGACCTTGTCCCGGTCCTGGTGCAACCAGATGACCCGATTGGCGCTTTTTGTTTCTATGCGCTAGAAAATAATAATACTTTAAAAATTCATATCTCCGGTTACCCTGAACCGATTTTAATCGTTTTTGTGTCATTTTAAAGATAAAAATATAAGCTATTTTTATAAATTGGTTTTGGATTTTTAAACTGTTTCCTGTGTTTTATTTAATTACTGTTTTGTGATATTTGAATGCTTTACACTTTGTCTCCTAAGTTAAGCCTTGACGCTCGATGCCAAGCTACCAAGGGTAGAGCTGGGATTAATTTACTGAGACCTAACTGTACTTTTGTGGAGGTTTGTGGCTTGTTGCTAGGTGTAGGTACCTACCTGCCCTACCAATAACCCATTTTCCAACACAAATGTTTTCTTGATACCTATTTCTCACTCTTTAAATTTCAGCAATTGAATTGCTGTATACCCGGTATACATTGAAAACCCATTGCAAGGTGCAGCTTATTTATTGGCTCTGGGTTCTTGGGGATCTTGATTAACCTACAAGTCCTATACATCCCCGCAACCAAAAGAGTCCAGCAGATGTAACAGCATTTTGCTTTAAAAAATCTGACATCTCAGGGAAAAGTTACAGAGTAAAACATGGAGAAAAATGCTTGGATTTTTCTCCTCGATTTCAATATTTTCTTTTATTTTCAGCTGTTATTTTCTGTAGGAAAACCTTGTAGGATCTACACAAATGACCCCTTGCTGAATTCAAAATGTTGTCTACTTTTCAGAAATATGTCGCTGTCCTGGATCCAGCATTGGTTTTACACCCATTTCTGTTACTAACTGGAAGGAGACTAAAAGCACAAAAATTAGTAAAAATGGGGTATGTCCCAGTAAAATGCCGAACTGCGTTTAAAATTGTGGTTTTCTGATTCAAGTCTGCCTGTTCCTGAAAGCTGAGAAGATGGTGATATTAGCACCATAAACCCTTTGTTGATGCCGTTTTCAGGGAAAAAAAACACTAGCCTTCTTCTGCAGCCCTTTTTCCCATTTTTAAACAAAAAATGAAACTTTTGCTGTATTTTGGCAAATTTCTTGGTCTCCTTCAGTGGAACCCACAAACTCTGGATACCTCTAGAATTCCTAGGATGTTGGAAAAAAAGGACGCAAATTTGGCGTGGGTAACTGATGTGGACAAAAAGTTATGAGCGCTTAAGCACAAACTGCCCCAAATAGCCAAAAAAAGGCCTGCCACCTTAGGGGGAAAAAGCCTGGCAGCAAAGGGGTTAATGGGCTCTGATGTTTTTAACTTCAGATCACATACTGTGTAAACAGACACCTTTTCGTCACCTCTCTAAATTAAGGGTGGGTGAGAATTCTACAAGCTGGAATAAAAGATTGAGATTGCACAACTCTAATTGTATTGCTTCCTAAGGCAGCACATTAAAATTATGAGACCTGAGCTTGGAATCCAAAAACTGAGCAGGCCCGCTAAGCACCTAAATTTGAAGGCCATAACAAGGGATCCCTAAATCCTTCATTGACACCAATTAGAAATTGATTATATTGTTAGAACTTATATCTGTGCAAACATCATTGTGCGTTCTCTGAAGTGACATATCCTGATCCAGTGCTTCCCCTGTTACTCTCTCGGAACTGGTGAGTTGCCCTAAACTGGACTTGCCATTATGTCAGTGGGGGAATTGTCTCTAATGATTTTGAGTGTAACAGAAGCTTTCTTTGCATCCAATGTGTAGCATGGAGTACCACTGTCATCTTTCAGCCTTGCTTCTACGCTGTTTTCTCCTCATCTACAACACCTTTTCTGTACCATCCAAAGTGCACTGAACTCCAGAATGTTTGGAGGTGCTGTAATAAAAGGTGTCAAATGACAAACATTAGAACACCTAGCATATTGCTTGAACATCTCTGGGGAAAATAAGGCAAACCAATGATGTGTACAATGCAATAAACGTATTATATAATATTGAGCTGCAAACAGTATACGATTAGCTAGAGTTTTTAATTTGTTCCTGTTAGCATGTCTGACCTTAATAAGTAAACTTACAAGGGGACGCGAATAGGTTGAAAACCTTTTGACTAAGCTTAAGATGTTCCCACCATGTATCCCGTACGTGCAAATCAATAATCAATAACATTAGTAATCAATTAGAGTCAGTAATTGTCACACACTCTTACCTTGCAGTCATGAATAACCACACCTTTATGTAAAAGTTAGAATATTTATTTCCCTATATTAACAATGCTAATGTAATGCAGGCTCATCTCAAAATCAATTGGGAAACATACAGAAACAACACTGGCAATCACAATCTAATCAAAGCTTGAGCTTCTACACAATAATAATTGCTCAAATGTAATAATATACATTTAGGGCCAGATGTAGCAATATACCAAATTGCGACTTTCAATTTGCGAGTCCCTGCGACTCGCAAATTGCAAGTCGCAATTTGGTATGCAGAAAGGTGTCTCAGACACCTTCTGCGAGTCGCTATGGGGTCTCAAAGACCCACCTCATTAATATTAATGAGGTGGGTCGCAATTTGCGCCCCCATAGCGACTCTGGGCACTCACGGGGATGGAGGCCTGCTGGGAACAGCAGACCTCCATGTCCGTGACTGCTTTTAAATAAAGCAGTTTTTTTTTCCCAAGTGTAGCCCATTTTCCTTAAAGGAAAACGAGCTGCACTTAGAAAAAAAACCGAAACCTTTTGTTTCAGATTTTTTCAGGGCAGGCAGTGGTCCCTTGGACCACTGCCTGCTCTGAAAAAATATTTTTGGGTCCAGTCACAAAGGGGAAGGGGTTCCATGGGGACCCCTTCCCGTTTGCGAGTGGGTTACCATCCACTTCAAGTGGATGGTAACTGCGACTAAATGGAATTGCATACCACTGCGACTCGCAAATAGAAAGGGAACACCCCTTCCTATTTGCGACTCGGAAAAGCATTTTGCGAGTTGGTTCCGACTCGCAAAATGCATTTCTACATAGCAAACACGCATTTGCGACTCGCAAACGGCGATTTTTGCCGTTTGCGAGTCGCTAAGTGTTTGCTACATCTGGCCCTTAGATTCAGCAAAGAAAAGACATCAAATGTTACTCCATGTATTGAATTTCATTAGTGAGGACCCTAACTATCACCAGATTAGAATAGCATGTTTTGGCTTCATGCAAAACAACTTAGTCAACACAAATTTGGAAAACATCTAACTATGGCTCAAACAAAATTAACGGTTGGTACCTAGACACAAAAGCAAATAGACATAGGAAACAATATCATAGTCAATATACCTATCCTTGGTTTGGATCAGCAAGCTGTGACAGTCTTCGTCATCAGGACTTCAGTCTGGTCAGCAAGGCTTCAGGATTCAGCATCAAAGTTCAGAAAAGGCAAAGTCTTTAAGCAGTAACGTTATGCACGCCTCTTCTCAAGACAGTCAAGAAAATAATGGCAGTATCGCAACTGAAAATGGGCAAATGCTGTCTTCTTCTCAGTGCAGTTCTAAGTTAGATTTCCTAAAACTACTTCCCAAGTCCCTATTGGTCAAGAGATCGCATGTTCACACTTTGTCCGATAAAACAAAAACTTAAAATCTACATTTCTAGTAGTACATGGTTCACATGTCGATGATTGGCTCCTTTTGTACTGTTCTCATCATCCGGCTCGTCAGGTAACAATATTGTTGCAGCTTATACTCCAGTCAGAGTGTCCATTGTATTCTCCTGAGAAAGTCAGTCTCACACACATTACATAAAACAATGTTGCATTCGCAAGTACATCATCTTCTAGCACGGAGAAAGACTTTTATCTGCGAGCATTTGGTCAGCACAGTGCAAAATCACAATTTAATTCTCTAAGCAAACATTTTATTAAACACCTAAGAATTACAGCTTCACATGAGGCCATGCAACTAGGCCAAGACCTCTGCTAAGTTAAGGACTACAATTAATAAAGCTAATACATAATAAACAACTCTAAATATGACATATTACTACATTAATCAAACATAAGCTCAACATTTCATATTAATAAGCCATTAATAAGTACACTTCGTGAACCCTGGCGGCCACTCATGCGTTCACGCTTTCAAATGTGTTCATTATTTTCTCTATATTATTTCATTTTCTATGCGAATTCAACATTCAGAATACATGAATATTCATTAATAAAATCAACATTAACAATCCCTGTTAGCATGTACCTCTTTGTCCCGCTCTGTCTTAGCTCTGTTTTTCTGGTACAGGCTCGAGTTTAAGCAGTGTTTCAGAGGTTAAGACAAAGATCACCTAGACCTTCAGGATTAAACTAACCGTGGAGTCACTTTTATGGTAAGGACTTTAGCCCAATCTTTTGTTTTTGACCAGATCTATACTGAAGCCTTTTTTCGTCCCTCTGGTCACCAATATCAGATAGCATGTTTCATTCGGAGCTACAAAGTCAGGTGCTGTAATGATATTAGAATTGAAGGGTTTGGGTAGTAGTGCTCGGTCTTGTTCCCCATGGAATTTAATAAGCATTTTGCAGTACATCCTGGGAGAAGTTTGTCGTAGTTCTGTACTGTGTAAGGCTACGACAAATGTTGTACATTTTCCATCAGATCAAGTGACTGTTCGAACTATTTGGTTGGGTGCTGTTGTTCTGTGGGTGGAAGTTATGTTCATGTGTGATCAGCATTGCGAGTGAAGGCACGTGCAAGCTAGAACACAAACATCTCCTATTCATCATTATGTTCATTGTCAATTCAGATTGTAGACTATATGATCAGAATTATTGTCTCAGGTACTGTGTGAGAGTTTCAAGGTCCTCACAGAGAGCTTGATGAGCATTTGAGAAAGCAAAATAAGGCATCAGTGATAATCTTATATTTCAATTTTTACTGTTTGAGACTGAAGCCGTCACAACTGACTTTTTTTCTGGTTTTTATATGTTGTGTAGACTGTCACCAGAACCAAACATGTGTTGTTTTTCTATTTTAATGGGGGATCTTGCTTATACGTCTGTATAACCCCTTGTGAAACTATAAAGCAAACGAACAATGAGTCAAAAGCTACCTTAAGTTATTTCAGATTAGTGTATGGTTTTTCATAAGCCCAATATAGTTGATATTTAAAGAAGATTGTGACTTCTTATGTTGTGTTTTTCCACAGCATGGACAATAGTTTTGTTGAATATGCCCTCTGCTCAAATTGGGAGAAATGAAGAATGCAATTAGCATCTTTAACTTTTGTTGGCATAAATCAAGAGCCCCCACCATCCTTTTGGACTTCCCGATTTTTCACAGATGCTCTTGTTCTCAAAGCGCAGAACCTACTGGTTATCATGGAAGAAGTTGTTAGTGAACTAGACTTTCAAAAGGCTGATCATCAGTTGTTTTTATCCAATTCAAGATAACAGGTTTTTGAAGGATATAGGACTATTCAGAGGGCACTGACATGGTCACCTTGGGATATGAGATGGTGATTCGCAGGGCACTTGAAGTTGGAGCAAGCAAGGTGGGATGATCAACAGTCTGGAATCTTTGGCGGCACCTCTCGGTTAAGTTGTCATCTTTATTATTCCTCCCATGTTCCATAGTTTTTTTTTATTGTAATGAGCATTTTTGCATGCCCTTTACCTAAATTAGTGCATTTGACATGACATTTTGCATGTCAAGTTAATGTCTGAGGTATTTCCTCCATTGTTAGTTAGTGATTGCCATTGTCCTAACTGATTTCCAGCTTCATTCTAACTTACCCCTCTGCTGAGGGTGCTAATTAAATGATACTGTTAGAGTGGATTAACACAATTTAATTTAGTAGAAAGTCCAAAGTAAGTTGGCACAGAAATTGCATCAAGTGTGAGGAAGTTGAATGTCAAATATGGCTGCAGTCAATTATTTACAGCATCTACATATAAACAAAAATATTTTACACCTGAGATCAAGGGACATCATTTAGGAGTCACCAGGTGTTGCAGCTGCAACCCCTGGCATGCCCCTTGCGACCCCTGGCACTGTCATTGCGACCCCTGGCTTCAGAGGTGGCAGAGGTGGAGAGTTTCTCTGGTTTCAGAGGTGACAAAATCAGTGCCAAGAGCAGGATGGCAGTGCATCCTTAGGGACGTCGGGTGAGGCTCCTTTCTCGTTGTTTTCTCTCATTTTTATTACCCTAATAGTAAATAATGTTTAAGTATTCTCTATTAGTGTAATAACAATACAATTAAGTCTGGTGGCTGAGGTAAGCAAAAAATGTTTTTAAATGCATGTTGTGTGTGTGCTTGAGGGTGAGTGTGTGCATGAGAGAGAGTGTGTGTAAGTGTGAATGTATGTATGTGTAAGCATGTGTGTGAATGAAATTGAGGGTCAAAGAGCATGTGATGTCACTTCCGCTACCCCTTGAATTTTGGTGAATTGATGTTCATGCTGAGATCACTATCTTGCGCTGGACTGGTTGCAGTTTAAAAACACTGCTGTGGCACATGGCAAAGAAAGTTCTATAATAATGCAGAAACCACTCTTTTGTATTTTAGTGATGCCACACCTGAAGTGTGCCTTACAATCCCGGACTCTCTGTGTTCAGCATAGGGCATCGTAGGCTGGTTATGAATTCATCTGTTGTGTTTTGCCATAGCATGGATGTTGGTAAATGGCCCTCTCTGCAGGGTCACCCCAAACCTTTAGACTTCCTCCTCCTTTTTTTCTGACCTCGTTTTTGTTGGCTTTAGGACTCTGGGCACTTTACCACAGCTAACCAGTGCTAAAGTGCATGTATTCTCTATCTACAACATGGTAACATTGGCTCTCACCCAATTGGCAAATTTGATTTACTTGTAAGTCCCTAATATTGTGTGCACATTGCAAGGCCTGTGTGTGCAGTTTCACTGCCACTTCAACTTGGCATTTGGAACTACTTGCCAAGTCTTGAACTACCCTTTTATTACATATGTCATCCATAGGGTAGGTCCTACATAGCCTATACGGCAGTATGCTACATAATTAAAAGGCAGGACATGCACTTCTAAGTTTTATATGTTCTGGTAGTAAAAAACTTTGAGAGTCGTTTTTCACTACTGTGAAGCCTGATCATGTCATAGGCCAGCATTCTAAATTCCCTCACATACTTTTAAGTCGTATTTTCTGATCTGAAAGGGGTGGCATTGTCATGATTGGTATAGTTGGAATGGTAGCGAGAAATCCTGCTTACTGGTGAAGGTGGATTTAACATTACTATTTGAGAAATGCCACTTATCCAATGTTATTTTTGACAGGACATTCCTGTCAGTCGATTTTGTAGTTCATGATATTATGGCGTTCAACACATTATTAAATTCAAAAGCGATGTTAATTTGACTTATGTAGCAGGCTGCATGTGATCACAGGTTGAAATAGGAGTATAAAAGCTCGGTGGAATTCTCGCAAAAAATCTTTAGTAGTGTGAATGTCCCACATAAAGATGCTTCCACTGTCTGCTTTTGGCCTGCTTGACACAAATGTGAACACTTGTATGGCTAAGGGAAATTTGTATTTTTCTTAGGAGTCGAAAAGAAAGGAATTTTTGGGATGACAAAAATGAGTGTCTATCGGTACATTTCATGGTGCTTTTGAGTGAAAATCATTATCCACCATGCAAGCAAATCATGAGACTTTTGCATTCAAGTAGGGGGAGGCATGTACTTGGATGTCATTGAAAACATTGAACAAGTAAAGCATCTGGGAAGCTACTAATTCTGTTTGGATTAATAAGTAATCTTTGAACTGCAATGATTGTGTAAATAGAGGAAATGTCTGTAAATGTGCGAATCAGCATATGCAATCTTTTATTTGTAGCAGGACAGTTCAGTGAATATCAGTTCGGGTTGAAAATGTAAAAATGTTATTTTTATATTATGTCACTATATTCTTTTGCTAAAGTTTGTTTTAGTCTAAATCATATTTCAAGAACCATTTAGTTTGTGGTGTAGGAAAAACGAAAAGCCTAGACACAAGTATGTTTGCTGAAAGAATAGCTGAGGCAGTAAAAGTTCGCCCTCTCCCATCAAGCCTTTGCGCATCTCTGCTTTCCCTGATGGCTTACCAGCTGGTAGGAAGTGGGGGATGCCCAATGGCGAACTAAGGAAGCTTTAGGCCATAAGAAAAAAATGGGGGGTCTTTGCCCTCAGTTTGTTAGTAAAAATAAACATTATTGTGTTCTCACAACGATGGGCACACTGCCACTGCACATGCTGCACTGCTAATAGCTGCACCCTGTGAATCACTCCCTCTCAGGGACATTGGCATGGTGGAGGCATCTCTCCTGGTAACACAGGAGTAGGAACTGCTTGGAAGTACATAGATAGTTTACACTATAAGTCGTAAACTCCCCCAGGCCAGGCTCCGAGCAGAGGGCTGCCTCCCAACTTCGGAGCCCTCTTTCCTAGCCTCCCAGTGGCAGATATATACCTACCGAGGTGCTAAAGATTAGGGCCCGTATTTATACTCCGTTTGCGCCGAATTAGCGTCGTTTTTTTGACGCAAATTCGGCGCAAAACTAACGCCATATTTATACTTTGGCGTTAGACGCGTCTAGCGCCAAAGTATGGGCAAATAGCGTCATTTTTTGGCGTGAACGCCTTCCTTGCGTTAATGAGATGCAAGGAAGGCGTTCCCGTCTAAAAAAATGACGGCGACGCAAATGCGTCGTATTTATACTCCCGGGCAAAAATCACGCCCGGGAGTTGGCGGGTCAAAAAACCCCGCATTTGCGCCACTATTTAACGCCTGGGTCAGGGTAGGCGTTAAGGGGCCTGTGGGCTCAAAATGAGCCCACAGGTGCCCTCCCCTGCCCCCAGGGACCCCCCCTGCCACCCCTGCCCACCCCAGGAGGACACCCAAGGATGGAGGGACCCACCCCAGGGACATTCAGGTAAGTTCAGGTAAGTATTATTTTTTATATTTTAAAAAAAAATTGGTGGCATAGGGGGGCCTTATTTGTGCCCCCCTACATGCCACTGTGCCCAATGACCATGCCCAGGGGACATAAGTCCCCTGGGCATGGCCATTGGGCAAGGTGGCATGACTCCTGTCTTTACTAAGACAGGAGTCATTTAAATGGCGTCTGGGCGTCGAAAAAAATGGCGCAAATCGGGTTGAGGCGATTTTTTGGCCTCAACCTGACTTGCCCCATTTTAAGACGCCCTAACGCCATTTTCCCCCTACGCCGGCGCTGCCTGGTCTACGTGGTTTTTTTCCACGCACACCAGGCAGCGCCGGTCTGCTAGCGCCGGCTAACGCCATTCCATAAATACGGCGCCCGCATGGCGCTTCAGAATGGCGTTAGACGGCGCTAAATTTTTTGATGCTAAACTGCGTTAGCGCAGTTTAGCGTCAAAAAGTATAAATATGGGCCTAGACTTTGCGAACCGTGGAATGTCACTGGGGGCAAACGTTGCCTGATTTCACTTCCACCATCCCTGGCCTTTTGTTGAACCGATGCCCGTACTCTGTGGAGTTAAATGCAGGTGTGATACTGTTTTCAGGGTCTTTTTTGTGCTAATGGGTGGTCTTAGGCTCATGTGTATACTTTTTTAGCGCCGCATTTGCGTCAAAAAGCGGCGCAAATGCGGCGCTAAAAAAGTATAAATATTGGCGTTAGTCCTTAAGCGCCTTATTTCTAATGCAACTTGAACCTTTTAAATAGACGTGTGTATTTAAAAAAGATCAAGTTTTAGGAGCTGAAAATATTTCTTTCATTACAGGATTGACATTTGAAACAGAATGTTGCAGTATCGATAAACTACGGGAGAGGGCATATTTAATGTGGAGAACCTCACCCAGGGTATAAAAAAAGTCGACAAAGGTCATAATCACAACCCCTTTCCTCCTCCCTCAATCAACTACACTGGCTTCTTGCAGCCTCAACTATCAAATGTGTTTTTTTTCGAGTACCTGAAGCAGAAAGATCAAGGGTAGAGTTAACTTTCATACTCCATCCAGACGGAATCAAGGTGCCTCTGAACATGATAGACATGAACTATACGTATTATGGCACAAGCACCTCTATTTGCTCAGCAAGGCACACAATTTACTCAAGGGCCAATTATTTTACGTAGTCACTGCTGTCGTAAACTAATATTTTTGATAGGGAACCGTAAAGCAATGGCTAGGTTCCAGAACTCTTTCTAAAACCAATGGATTTTAGGCGCTATCTTTGGTGGAGGCGGGGGGCATTGAAATATATTGATGCGGGGAGCATTAAAATATATGACTTAGCCCCAAGTTTTCAAATGTTTACTATTGGGATAACCATTCCCCGTGCACTTCTGAGTTAAAGGCTCTCATGGATCGGTTGCCTTACAGTAGCTGTTTCCTCCATAAATTCAAAAATGTTTCTAAACTCCACTATTTTAGTAGAATGACTCTCGTGATCCACCGGGTTAAAATCAACAGAAATAAAATAAGGGCAGGACACAGGTGGATGGAATTTCTCATACTGCAATATTTACTAATTGCATAAACACTGTCAAGACCATGAAACCGCACCAGACCAAACAGAAAGCAGTTACCAAAATAAAGATGACAACAAACTAAAGATGAGTTAGCACAAAACCCAATTCAAACAAATCAGGGTTGTATGTTTGTTTAATTAAAGTGAGCTAAAACACATACAGTTACCAGCTTTAGCTGTCCTGAAACTTGGCTGCACTGAATGCACCGTAGACTCCTACGGGTTGAGTCTAAGTTTATACATCTTTTTCAGCAAATTCAAGGGTATTTTTCGGTCTGGTAGACAGAAAATGTTACCTGAATGCTAGCCACATCATTAACAGGCATTTCCAATGCAACGGGTCTCGCATTTGCTCGAGTTAGAGTTATTAGCGTTGTAAATTCCTAACCGGACTTTTCTTGCCACAAAAAAACGCAGCAAACCCCAGCGCACTGCGCTGCTTGGAAAATAAAAAGATAGAGTAGTCCGGAAACCATGCTGAAAACATCGAGCATCATATGTTTTCAGTACTTTATCTGTGCTGTGTAGGTGGGCTAAACACCTGAAAAGGCATGACGTATGCATGCCTTTCACAAATGAAAGCAAGCAGATTTTAAAAGGCAACCCCACAAACCAATGAAAGTGACTGACGTATTGTTAGAAATGGGGTCTTTGGTTGGCAGTCAGGTTACCCCCTGTCCAAGCAAGGACCCTCACTCTAGTCAGGGTAAGTCACACACAATCCAAATTATCCTGTGCCCACCCTCTGGTAACTTGGCACTGAACAGTCAGACTTAACTTAGAAGGCAATCTGTAAAGTATTTGTGCAATAAATCATACAATAACACCATAGAGCACCACAAAAATACACCACACAGTGTTTAGAAAAATATGTAATATTTATCTAGATAAATGCAGGTCAAAACGATCAAAGATGCAGTAAATAAATGTAGAGATATCACTGAAAAGTGATATAAAGTGTCTGAAGTCTTTTAAAAGCAAACAACGTCTCGTTCAAACACACCTGGTTCGTGTGAAAAATCTCCGCAAAGGACCGCAGAGGAGGCGAAGCGTAAAAACAAAGGGGGTGTGTCGATTTCTCGGTGCTCGGTCATGGATCCTCTCTGGGTTGCGGGGTTTTCAGATGCCCCAGGGATGGTGTGTGGATTTCCTGTGGTGGCAGGATGAAGTCACAGGAGCTGCGTCGATCCGGTGGGCATTGCGTCTACTTTTCCACCACACGGCAGGCGCTGCGTTGCTACCTCTCTGGAAGTCGGACTGCATCGTTCCGGTTCGGCTATGCATCGATCCAGTGGGCTGTGCGTCGCATTTCAGGTCGCTACGCTTGTGCTGCGCCGATCTTCTCGTTGCGAAGTTGGGCTGCATCGTTACGGTTCAGCGTGTGGTCACATTTTCACTGCGGTGCAGGCTGTGTCGTTTCTGGCAGACTGTGCGTTGAATTTCAGCGCTCAAGGAGTCCTTCTTCAAGAGATGAAGTCTTTTTGGTCCTGAGACTTCCGGGAACAGGAGGCAAGCTCTACCCAAGCCCTTGGAGGGCACTTCTCACCTCGCCAGAGAGAAGCAAGGCAGCAGGGCAACAGCAAGGTAGCAGTCCTTCACAGAAAGCAGTCAGGTGAGTCATTTGGGCAGCCAGGCAGTTCTTCTTGGCAGGATGCAGGTTCTGGTTACAAGTTTCTTCTCCAGGAAGTGTCTGAATTGGTAGGGGCAGAGGCCCTGTTTATATACCCAAATGTGCCTTTCAAGTGGGGGAGACTTCAAAGAGTGGCTAAGAAGTGCACCAGGTCCTCCTTCAGTTGAATCCTGTCTGCCAGGGTCCCAGTAGGGGTGTGTGACAGTCCTTTGTATGAGAGCAGGCCCTCCACCCTCCTACCCCAACACAACCCATTCAAAATGCAGATGTATGCAAGTGAGGCTGAGTATCCTGTGTTTGGGGTGTGTCTGAGTGAATGCACAAGGAGTTGTCAACTAAACCCAACCAGACGTGGATTGTAAGGCACAGAGAGATTTAAGTGCAGAGAAATGCTCCCTTCCTAAAAGTGGCATTTCTAAAATAGTAATATTAAATCCAACTTCACCAGTCATCAGGATTTAATGTCACCATTCTGGCCATACTAAATATGACCTTCCTACTCCTTTCAGATCAGCAGCTACCACTCAAACAATGTGTGAGGGCAGCCCCAGTGTTAGCCTATGAAGGGAGCAGGCCTCACAGCAGTGTAAAAACGAATTTAGGAGTTTTATACAACCAGGACATGTAAACTACATAGGTACATGTCCTGCCTTTTGCCTACACAGCACCCTGCCCTATGGGTTGCCTAGGGCATACCTTAGGGGTGTCTTATATTTAGAAAAAGGGGAGTTTTAGGCTTGGCAAGTACTTTTAAATGCCAAGTCGAATTGGCAGTGAAACTCCACATACGGGCCTTGCAATGGCAGGCCTGAGACAAGGTAAGGGGCTATTTAAGTGGGTGGAACAACCAGTGCTACAGGCCCACTAGTAGCATTTAATCTACAGGCCCTGGGCACACACAGAGCACTCTACTAGGGACTTATAAGTCAATTAAATAGTCCAATTGGGTATGATCCAATGTTACCATGTTTAAACAGAGAGAGCGTATGCACTTTAGCACTGGTTAGCAGTAGTGAAGTGCGCAGAGTCTTAAAACCAGCAAAAACAGTGTCTAAAAAGTGAAGGGAGGCAGGCAAAAAGTTAGGGGTGACCACCCTAAGGCTGTTAGGTCTAACACATATCATGGGTGTAGAAGTGCGCCCACACAGGCCTGCTCTGACACCAAGTGTGCACACTCTGGCAAGTTATGCCAGGCTCAGTATATATGAAAACCTCATTGTGCAAGTGTGCACATATTTGCTAGTGCCACTTCCTTGTGGATATAGAAAGGGCAGTGCACTTTCACACTGTACATTACAGTCGGAAAGTGCTCAGGCCCATGGGCCACATTCAAAGAATTAGCAAAACCTCCTAAAAGAAAAAAGGGAAAAAAAAGTTTGGGGTGCCACTACGACAGTGTGTCAGGTCTAACACTGGGAATAAACTAGTTTAGAAACAGTGTGCCCCTCAACCTTCTTCTGAGACTGAATACACTATCTCAAATAAGGTCAATAGAGACTCAGTAAATATGCATGTCTCAAACCTCCACATCAGTATAACCAAAGAGCTTAGAGAAAGCATTTGTGGAACTATACCCCATGTTGAAGGCAGGGGGCTGTGAGGAGAAAAGAGACAAAAGCAGTTAATAAGGCTTCTAATGCACCATGGAGTCCCACATGCAGTGTATCCACCCAACAAGCAAGGTGTCAGCATGAAGGTGAGTGGTGGAACCAGCAAAGGCAGTTGCTGTGATGAAAACAGATGTATTTGGTAAGTTATATGAACCCCAAAGGTAAGGTAAACACAATGCCATATATTACTGAGGTTGTATCTGCTTCTCCGGTATAAGGGCACAGACGAGCACTGTAGCAACTATGATATACTCCAACATACATGCAAAGTGGAGAAAGCTTGTCGAGGAACAAAGCAGGTTAGATCAATAACCCCACTGAGTGCAAAGAAAAGAACACTAACGAAAGGATCAAAAAACAAAACGAAAGTATAAGACATAAAGCAAAACCCTACAGCATGATGGTGCTTTATAATGTGACTTCCTTCTGACTCTGCATTTATTGGTCTAGAAGGACCCCTCTAGGCTTTGTGAGTACCTAGACCCAACCTGCTAGTGTGCCCAAGGTACCACTGGCCCAGTTTCCACACACTCCATTGGGATGTGTATTTAGCTTCAGATTTATTTGCCCAGAGTTTCTGTCGCTCAAAACATTTGTGACATACTTTTCCTTAGCTGTATTATTAACTCCTCCAGGGGGAAAAAGGCTACTTGAAAGGGGATGTGTTGTTAACAAGTGATCACATAGCAAGGTTTAGTTGCCTGGGAGAGAGGCAGGGCAGCAGGGAGAACAATATGATGATA
This sequence comes from Pleurodeles waltl, assembly GCF_031143425.1. NCBI lineage: Eukaryota > Metazoa > Chordata > Amphibia > Caudata > Salamandridae > Pleurodeles > Pleurodeles waltl. Next base: position 1,740,083,156 of record NC_090444.1, read on the forward strand.
TGATGATTTCACAGTTGTCCCTTGACTTGCAAATGCAAAATGGGGCTGACAGGAGTTGTGTCCAGTTATTCCAAGAACATAGCTAGACTTTTGGGGTCCTCCCAGCAGAAAGGAAAACTAGATCTGGCCTTCGTAGAGGGGTAGGTTACTTCATACAGAGTGGTTACAGGAGGATTCTAGGCTCTACCAGTTGGAGTATGGTGGAAGACATCTAGGTTAAATAACTCAGGGTACGTTTGCAGTAAACCAAGAAATTAAGTGTTGTAAAAGGAGATAGTTGTCAAGCTTTGGCCAAAGTCATAGATCAGCTGAAAGTTCCAGCTATTGTAAACAAGAACGGACTGGGAAACCAATACAGCCCTGGCAAAAATCCGCAAACCAGTCCTTGGCTCTACATATCCTCATGCAATCTCACTCTTTCATCCATCCATCATTTCTCGTCACCTCTCTCTTCTCCCTCTCTGCTGCAATTAACCTTAAGGAGCTGAGAAAAGTAACAAAGGCAGCCCCGTCCCAAATCCCAGCCTACATTGCCACTAACCACTGGAGTCATGCAAAGTGGAATAAAAGTAATGTCTGGCCTGGTCCCTGACTCTTGCTGAAAGTACAGCCAGTGCAAAACCACAACAGAGAAAGAGGGTTTAGAAAGGGAAGGGAGAGAGAGTTCCCAAGAGTGCTTGCTGTTGCAGGTTGGTATCAGGAAACGCTTAGTAAAGTATGCTTGAGGACTTTCCCACATGCTACCAGATGGTGTAGGAAAGTACCATCTTCCTTGGCATGTTTCCCCCATTTTTACCTGTATATCAGTATGTTTTTGCCTGTCTCACTGGAATCCTGCTGGTCAGGACCCCAGTGCTCATAGTTTATGGCCTAATGTGTGTGTCTATGTAGTGCTTAACTGTGTCACTGAGGCTCTGCTAATCAGAACCTCAGTGCTTATGCTCTCTCTCCTATAAATTTGTCACTGTAGGCTAGTGATTTCATTTACCAATCTCAATTGGCACCCTGGACCCCCCTTATAAGTCCCTAGTATATTGCACCTAGGTACTCAGGGCATTGGGGTTCCAGGAGATCCACATGGGCTGCAGCATTTCTTTTGCCACCCATAGGGAGCTCATACAAACCCTTGCACAAGCCTGCCATTGCAGCCTGCATGAAATAACGTACACATTATTTCACAGCCATTTTCACTGCACTTAAGTAACTTATAAGTCACCTATATGCCCAACCCTCACTTAGTGAAGGTTAGATGCAAAATTACTAAGTGTGAGGGACCCTTGCACTAGCAAAGGTGCCCCCACATAGTTAAGGGCCTTTTCCCTGGACTTTGTGAGTGCGGGGACACCATTACCTATATGTAGCTTCACAATGGTAACTCTGAATATGGCCATGTAACATGTCTAAGATCATGGAATTTTCCCCCCATTCCAAATCTGGTATTGGGGAGCCAATTCCATGCATCCTGGAGGCTCCACCATAGACTCCCAGTACTGCCAAACCAGCTCTCTGAGGCTTGCACTGCAGCTACAGCTGCTGCCACCTTACAGTCAGGGTTCTGCCCTCCTGGGGTCTGGGCAGCGCAGTCCCAGGAAGGCAGAACAAAGCATTTCCTCTGAGAGCAGGGTGTTACACCCTCTACCTTTGGAAATAGGTGTTACAGGCTGGGGAGGGGTAGCCTCCCCCAGCCTCTGGAAATGCTTTGAAGGGCACAGATGCATAAGCCAGTCCACACCAGTTCAGGGACCCGTTGTCCCCTGCTCTGGCGCGAAACTGGACGAAGGAAAGGGGAGTGACCACTCCCCTGTCCATCACACCCTATCAGTGGTGGCCAGAGCTCCTCCAGTGTGTCCCAGACTTCAGCCATCTTGCTTTGCAAGGTGTGGGGGCACTCTGGAGGCCTCTGAGTGGCCAGTGCCAGCAGGTGACATCAGAGACCCCTCCTGATAAGTCCATACCTGATAAGGTAGCCAATTCCCTTCTCAGGGCTATTTAGGGTCTCTCCTGTGGGTTCTCTTCAGATTCTGCTTGCAAGTTTCCTTCAGGAAACCTCTGCAACAACTTCATCATCCTCTGACCTCGGAACAACCACAGCCTGCTCCAGGAACTGCTGTAACAGCAACAAAGTATCCACAAGGGATAAATTTCCACTGCAACTTCAGCTCCAGCTAGCAACTGCAACAGTTTCCATGGTGTGCATGCTCTGAGGACTCCCTGTCTTCATCCTGAACCAGAAGGACCAAAGAAATCTCCTGTGGGGTGATGGAGTCACTCCCCTGCTCCAGCAGGCACCTTCCGAAATGACAACTGGGACCTTTGGACTCCTCTCACAGCAACGAGCATGCTCCTAAGGACACAGAGGGTGAACATCATCGACATAGACTGTCCTGAGGTCCTGCTGATGCAATTTGGAGGAGGTAAGACCTTCCCTTCCCAGAGAGCGATGGTACCCCTGTGTACTGCGTCTTCTTCACCTCCTGAGGCCTCTGTGCACTATTTGCAAAATTCCTTCATGCACAGCCTGGCACAGGTCCCTAGCACTCTATCCTTCGATGCTCAACTCACTGAGCTGTTCTCCGGCGGTGTGGGACCTTCCTTTGTTGTGCTGAATCAGCCGTGTTTTGCACCTCCTTTGCCCCCGTGTCCTGGAACTCTTGTGGGAGCTGGCTGGCATCCTGAGGGCTCTCTAAAGTGCTGAGAGCCCCTTCTTCCTCCTCTCACAGTGTTGAGGCCCCCAGATCCCTCCTGGGTCTATCCAGCGCCATTTTGATGCAAAACACACTTTTGTTGTAACCAAGGCTTGTTGGCGACTTCCAACACGAAATCACACCTGCATCCATCTTCACGTCATGGGACATCCTTTTCATTATGCAGGAACCCACTGGCGTCTTCTTAGGAGCATTCGACTAACTGTGGACTCTTCTTTTGCATCCTCTTCTGGGTTGGCAAGGGCTCCTGTCCTTCCTAGAACTTCTTTCGACTTCTGGACTTGGTCCCCTTCTTTTGCAGGTCTTCAGGTCCAGGAATCCAGCAGTTGTTGTTTGCAGACTTGGTTGGTTTCTGCATAATCCCAATCAGGAGGTGTAGTGTGTCCTATGGAAGCTTGTAGAACTTTACTCCTGCTTTTATGTGCTCTCGGTGGGGTAATTTACTTACCTTTACTGTATTCTTACTCTCCCAGTGATTCTGCACACACTACACTTGTCTAGGGGGAATTTGTGATTCGAATTCCACTTTCGTAGTATATGGTTTGTGTTGCCCATAGACCTATGTTCTCCCATTGCATTCTAAAGCATTTTCTATTGTTTGCATTGTTCTATGACTATGTACTTGTCTAATTTTGGTGTCTAGTGTATATATTGTGTGTAATACTTACCTCCAGAATGAGTATTGCCTCTAAGATATTTTTTGTACTGTGTCACCCAAATAAATACCTTTATGTTTGGTAACACTGAGTATGTCTTTACTTGTGTATAAGTACTGTGTAACTATAAGTGGTATTGCAGGAACTTTGAATGTCTCCTAGTTCAGCATAAGCTGCTCTGCTATAGCAACCTCTATCAGTCTAAGCTGCTAAAACACTACTACATTTCACTAATAAGGGATAACTGGACCTGGTATAAGGTGTAAGCACCCAAGGTACCCACTACAAACCAGGCCTGCCTCCTACAGATGGTATGTGGAGCAAAGACTAAATGAGTAGGAGAAGAGGTAAAGGCCAAAAGCCAGTTAGGAATAATATGTAGAAAGGATAGTGAATCCCAACAGTAACCACAAGCTTACCCAAATCCTTGGTGTACCGCATGGTCATGAGGGCAAACATCAGTCTGGACACCGGCATTGACCCCCAGGATTCCCAGTCATTAGAGACCAAGGATCACCAGCAGATAGTTTGCCCCAGAATGTAGGTGAACAAATAGAAACAACATAGAAATAGACGTCTGGGAAGAGCCTATTTTAGGGAACCTGAAAAGAGGAAAAATAACAAAGGAAAGGGTCTCAGATTTCGATGAATGATCTGAATGAATCGGAAATCCAATACAACTGCAAATCATTGCCAAGCAAGGAGCTCTATGTGTAGTGAAATTATATATGCTCTTACCTGCCCTGATGGTAGTGATCTAGTTATCTAATCCTTGATTGCCCGTCTTCCACAACTTCCATTAACTCCCCTGTCGGCCCCTGGGGGCAATATCCTTGCGCTTAACACCTTCTCTTGCACTTTGCAAAAATAATCCTGATAGAGAGGAAAATAGTCAGGATTGGGTGGAGGAAATTCTCTAGTCACTGACTAGTTCATCTCCTCAGAAGATTTCTGGACCTGTGAAAAAAGATCTATAAGAAAAAAGACTCTGATTGCTGGAAAAAGAGAAGCCAATGACTCCTGTTTCCTATTGGCACTTAGGGACTCCAGCTGCTCCCCAAAGGTCAAGAGGTTAGTCTTCTATTAGGTGTTACTGGGACATAAAATGTAGAAGGAATCTTGCATCCTCAAAGAAGGTTCTGCTTATCATTCCAGACTGGACCCAGCAGGATACCTGTATCCAGAGCCACCTGGTGCCTAGAATGATGCCTTGCCTGGAGCCCTAATGGCTCCAGGAGTGACTTGCAAGAACGTTCTCAACAGTTGGAGAAAAGTGGGACACAGGTGTTTTTTCCACCTCAGGAGGACTGGGACAAGGTGCTTTGATATCCCAATCCGAGGGCACTCCTTTGGTGCACAAGAAACCTTGGCGTGCCCCCACTCGGAGGCTTTTGACATGCTGAAAAAATGAAACAGAGGGACATTGCAGTCGAAGTATTCAGCCTTTTACGGTCCTGTCCTGTCCAGATTCCGATCTTGTCTCTCTGGTGAATATCGTAGAACCAAAAAAGAGACTTAAGCAGAAGTTTTTTGTTACTGTTTGACCATAACAGATTTCCGTGGACAATTGCCTTCTCTCTGCCCCCAAGCTACCAGTGTCTGAGCACAATTTATTTTTTAAATGTGTTGAGACTTAATCAGGATGTGTTTATGAACTTGTGAGGGCACCCCCCACCAAATTTATCATCCACCTTCTGAAAGTGGTACAACCTCTATAATACATACTTAAATAAAAATAATATTACGAAATAAAGGAACTTGATAAAGAAATGTTTCAGGTGCTTTTTTCAAAAAGGATCAAAGGGGATAACATAATTGTGTACAATTTTGGATCAAATTCTCTGTTTGACACATGCCAAAGTGGAGGAGATCCTCAATGCTAAAACAGTTTAGTTCGAATGGACTCAAACAGCACATGGAAAAAAAGGAAATTACATTTCCTGTATGCGTAAAGCAGTTGTCAAAGGAGCAGAATAATGAATAAATAAGCTAATAAATAAACCAATACAGTTTTGGAATGTTATGATGGAGGTGTGTTTCTTTGTGATACTTCATACAGAAGCAGATAAAGCTACTTGCATCCTGTGTTGCTATAAAGGTTGATTTAAGACACCTGCGAGAGTACTAAGTCAGACGGTGGTCCGAATGTATTTTCGCTTTTGTTAATCTTGCATTGGGGTGACGTTGCACTGGGAGACTTGCAAAAGAATAACACCTCGTGTTTGCATCCTAACTGTTGATACATCAGGTCCTAAAATATATTCGCCTAATAAATGCGTGCAGTACAATGCTTAATTTGTGCTTCTTGTTTTCTGTGCGGGGCACCGGTACTTATTTTTGAAGGCCGACGCTTACTTTTTTGCCTCAAGCATTTAATGCGAGCAAAAGACACATATGGGAAAGACGGAGGAAGAGAAAAACAAAAAAGCGTCACAATGGGAGAAACCAGGAGGCTGACGGAGCAGTGGCGGCTGATGATTCCAAAAAGTGGTGGGGCGGAAGTCCATACACAGAATTACACCATGCAGTTGAGGAAACCTGGTCCCTGATTTTCTCAGGCAGCGTCTGGCAGGGAAGTTCATTTTTACACAACTCAATAGTTTTCTTTTTTTCGACCTTCAGAGGAAGAAAGTTTGAGTGGAGCACTGGAGTTGAAATCATGGGGTCAAATACAGATAATCAGACTTGTCAGAAAGCTTAGTGGATGCATTAGTCCAATGAGCCTTGGAACCCAGCTATAAGGCAAGAGGCCTCTGACTGACCAAATGTCCTTCAAACATTCACCAGTATTCCCTGCATATGTTCAGCACAATTTCTCATCAACTCACATTTATCCATCCATCTATACACTCTCATTCCCCCACTTAACTATATACTCCCATCCACATACTCGATCATTCTGCTGTTCATCCACTCATTCATACTCATTCACACACTCAATCATACATTCTCATTAAGCTACCCTCCCACTCATTCACCTAATTCATATTGCCTTACCAGCTTACAGTTGTATTTTCAGTGTTTGAAATATGTTATTGGAGGCAGCAGGTTGCATTTCAGTCAATTAATTGTGTTTTAACAAGCTTTCGTCTATGTAATCCTCCCCACAGTCATCCACCCAGTTACTCACTCAACATCATTCCCCTACCAACTGCATTCAACAATGACTTCATTTTCTCCCACCTTTAATCATTCACCTACCTACTCACATTCACCCATTTGCATCAAGCTTTCCACTGGCATTCACCTAATTCATATAATCAGTTGTCACATTTACCCATCCACACAGTCAACCCCCCTTATTCAATGTCTCACCCATTCACACAAACACACCAAGCCACTCATTGAGTGACCGGCAATCACACTAATAAAAGGTTACACTAAGTGGCCTTGTAAGTGCTTGTTTTCTCCTCCCTGCAGATCACATCTAGGTGCCCACTGCCACAACAATAAGCACATATAACCTGCAACGGAGATAAAACAACCACATGTAGTTGTGGCAATAAAGAGTTTTGCACTGACCCCATTAGTTCTGCAGAGAGGACAGCAGTTAGAAAGGAAAAGAAAAAGAAACGAGAGAAGAAACAGATTTTTACTTCTTTCTCCAAACTTACTTGTGCAGTTTTTTTGAGGCAGCTGCTGATCTGTTCCTCTTTCTCATAAAGGTTACGTTACACCACATTACACCACATCTTTGTTTGTATTTCACATTTTTACAGCTTTTCATGTGGTAGTCACAGAGACGAACACATCCTGTTTCAATCCTTTCTGATCTTCACTAAACTAAGACCTCCAGAATGAAAGTTTGTAAATCTCTCACCTCAAATATAAGTGTTTTTCTCAGTCGCATTTACACTGTATGACAAATGTTCCAGGCCCTTTCCTGCTTCACAACTGAAACTCTCTTCTTTATTTTCCTAAGTTGTTCAGGATGGGATCTCAGCTTCTCATACATGCTGACATGCTGTGCTGAGCATGAATGTACTCAGAAATACACTAAATCAAGCATGCACTGTTAAACTTCATGAACTCACCCCTTCACATCTCGACACAGGGTGGGGTTTGGTCAGTGAACCTTGCTTGCCCCACCTCACTCTGTGACGAATTATGAAAGGGTGGGGTAACTGCTATTGAGTGGCATGCAAACTCATAGAGCCCGGGCTTGAAAGCTAAATGCCCGAGGCTGTTTTATAATGGGCGCTCTGGATGAAGGAGGAGAAATAAAAGCAACGTCACTGCGCTGCAAGGAAAAACCAGGGCTGTGCGTGGATAAGCCCTGCTAGTGCTGAATCAGGCACATTCTCACAAAGGGGCACGCCTAGCAAAATGGCTGGTAACGTAACCTTGTCGTTTTATTTCTGTTTAGTTAAGCTTTCATTCTAGGAAACTATGAATGCAAAGGGGGCGTAGCCCTTGCGCCCATACACAGGAGCCGCTGCTGTGCAGGAGTGAGCTGAAAGGGCAGGGAGTGGCTGTAAAGGGATTGAAGAGGCCTGAGATGGCTTCAAAGTTACACTGCCTCAGTATTATGTACTCGCACTTTTAAATGCAGCAGGTGGTGTTTAAGAGGAGGGCTTTGGCATTAGCACCTTTTTATTGACAAATTAAGCACCAATGCAGTGTCAGAAGCACATAGGGGTAGTAAGCGATTTGTAAATGTTACAATGCAATACAATACTGCTCAGGTTAGGGCTAAACACTTTTTCTGCTGAAATGCAGAACTAGTTAATTGAAATACTGTTTTTTTAATGAAAGTGTTAGAAATGGGGTCTTTGGTTGACAGACAGGTTGCCCCCTGTTCAAGGCAATCTGCCAGTACCCAGATGTTAAATCAAACGTACTGAGGTACTTGGCAGTTCCCAACCGGTCAATGAGCTCATCAGCTCGGGGGATGGGGTGTGCGTCAGTCTTGCTGACAGCATTGAGTCCCCGGTAGTCCACACAGAACCTGAGTTCTGGAGTGGCACCAGGGGCAGCAGCTTTGGGGACCAATACCACTGGGCTGGCCCAAGGACTGCTGGAGTGCTAAATAACCCCTAGGGTAAGCATTTTGGATACCTCATCCTTAATGCATGCCCTGACCCTGTCAGTCACCCTGTAAACTTTCTGTTTAATAGGTGTACTGCCCCCACTGTCCACATCATGTGTGCACAAGTGTGTGACTCCTGGGTTCAGGGAAAACAGTGAGGAAAACTGCCCCAACACGTGGCGACAGTCACCTTGCTGCTCCTCAGTCAGGGAGGGGGAGAGGATCACTCCCTCCACTGACCCATCTTTTTCTCCTGCAGACAGGAGGTCAGGAAGAGGCTCGCTCTCTTCCTCCACCCCATAATCTGTCGCAAGGAGCATGGACAGTTCAGGCCGCTCAAAGTGAGGTTTGAGGCGGTTGACATGCAGGAACCTTAAAGGGTTCCTTGGAGACCGCAAATCCAACAGGTAGGTGACTTCGCTCTTGCGCTCCACCACCTCAAATAGCCCAGTCCACTTATCCTGGAGCGCCCTAGGCTCCACTGGTGCCATCACCCACACCTTTTGTCCAGGTTGAAACTCGACCAGAGTGGCATTCTGGTCATACCAGCGTTTCATGTCCTCCTGGCCTGCTTCCATGTTCTCCTGAGCAAGACTCTTGAAGCGGGCAGTCTGGTTTCTTAGAGCCAGCATGTAACTGAATACATTCTAGGGGGGGGGGGTTACTAGGAGCTTTCTCCAAAGCTTTCTTAACCAGACTCAAAGGTCCCCTTACAGGGTGGCCATAAATCAGCTCAAAGGGGCTAAACACAGGTCCATTTTGAGGCATCTCCCTGTAGGCGAACAAAAGGCATGGCAAGAGGACGTCCCACTTCCGCCTCAAGGGCTCTGACAGGCCCATGATCATGCCTTTTAAAGTGTGGTTGGATCTCTCAAGCAGACCATTACTTTGGGGGTGGTAAGGGGTGGTGAACTTGTAGGTTACCCCACACTCCTTCCACAGAGACTTCATATACGTGGATATGAAGTTGTACCCCTATCAGATACCACCTCCTTGGGGAACCCCATGTGGGTAAAACCCCCCATCAAAGCACGACCCACCACAGGGGAAGTGATTGATCTCAAAGGAATGGCTTCTGGGTACCGGGTGGCATGGTCTACCAAGACCAGGGTAAACCTGTTGCCCACGGCTGTCTTGGGATCCAGAGGCCCCACAATGTCAATGCCTACCCTCTCAAAAGGGAGTGCTGACAACAGGCAAAGGTGGGAGGGGAGCATTACATTTCCTTCAACTCTTGCCACTTGCCTGACAAGGCTGACAAGACCTGCAATGTGCATCTGAGTGCCTGCGCATTAGGGGCCAGTAAAAGTGGATGACAAGCCTCTCAAAGGTCTTGTCCTGCCCCAAATGTCCAGCTAAAGGCACATCATGAGCCAACCCCAATGGGAATGCCCTGAAACACTGGGATACCACCAGCACATGGGCTGACTCAGGCTCAGGAACCTTAGGCTCGCTATACAGGAGGTCATCCTCCCAATAAATCATGTGTGATCCTGGCTCCTTGCCAGCCGCCTGGTCTGCAGCCTGCTGCCGCAAACCTTCCAAAGTAGGGCATGTCTTCTGTGCTGCACAGAATGCTTCCCCGGTGGGTCCCCCTTCCTGCTGCCACTGCGACAGCTCAGGGACCTCCCCCAGTTCAGCCACCTGTTCCCCTGTAGGCTCAGGGGCCTCACCCTCAGGCTCTGCCTCCTCCTAGACCGTGGGAACTTCTGGGGCTGGCTTCCGGCGCCCCCTGCCCTTCCTCTTGGCGGTCCCCTGGGCCACTGTTTCAGGCTCCAGGGGCTCTTGATTACCCTGACGGGCTGCCATTGACCGGGTGGATACGCATACCCACCAAGGCAGACCCAACATCTCCAAGTGAGACCTGTGTTCCACCTCCTTCCAAGGGGAATCCTCAAGGTCATTGCCTAGCAAACAATCAACAGGCATGGTTGGACTCACAGCTACCTTCAAGGAACCTGAGACCCCCCCCATTCAAAGGGAACCTGTGCCACTCTGCACAGGCGCTCTGAGTTGTCCACTGCAACTACTTGGTTAAGTACCTAGGGATCTATCTGCTCTTCAGACACCAGCTGACTCCTCACTGTAGTCACACTGGCTCCTGTGTCTCTTAGAGCCTCTACCCTTTGTTCATTAATGGTCACCCACTGCCTGTACTTCTTAGTGTTTTCAGGCACTAGGGTTCTCTGGACCATCTCACTGTCCCCTAGTGAGACAAGGGTCATCTTAGCTGGTTCCCACCCACCTGAAACCAACTCCTTCCCAAAGCGCTACACTGGCCAAACCCTGGGACGTCGCACCAGTGAGTGCCGGTGTACTTTTGGGGCATTTGGGGTCCCCCCTCACATGACCCACCTGATCACATGCATAGAACTTACATGGGGGAGCACCTGCCACTGGCTTCCCTTTGGAGAACCATGGCTTCTTTTCACTGGGGGGTTGGGAATCTTTACCCTGAGAATCAGTTTGGGGCCCATTAGAAAACTCCCCCTGTTTACCCTTATCCCCCCTTTCTTCTGAGAGGGAGCCTGCCTACCCTTGGCGTGGTCTCCCCCATACCTCCTCTGGACCCTGGTGCTCTCCCAGCGGTCCGCTTCCTGCGCAAGCTTCCTGTGGTCAGTCAGCTTGCTGTCAATCAGGTGCTGGTGCAGCTCTGGAAAACATAAACTGTACAAGTGCTCCCAAGCAATCAGATTGTAAAGCCCCTCATATGTAGTTACCTTACTGCCCTTCACCCAACCATCCAGTGACCTGAAATAAGAATCAACACTTTCCAACCTTGTTTGGGATTACTTCTTCTTGTAGGACCTAAACTTATCCTTGTACTGCTCAGGGGTAAGACCATACCTTGTAAGCAAGGCATCCTTCATGGTAGAGTAGGTGAGATTCAGAGCATCCCCTAAGGCTGTCAGTGTATCCCTCCACTCTACCTCAAAGTGCTTCCACAGACTCGCCCCCCAATGAGCTTCAGGAACCAGATTCATGTGGAGAGCAGACTCATACCCCTTGAACCACAAGTATATGTCATCCTCCCTCTTGTAATCTTTCACAAGGTCTTTAGGAATGTGCACCCTCCTCTCAGGCTGCACCCTCCATCTCTACTGGACTGGCTTCTATGATCCATCTCTCTCAAGCTAAGTTCATGAGCCATCGCTAACTTCCTCTCCTCAAGGGCTAGCTTTCTCTGCTTCAATTGGTACTCCCTTTCTGCCTGTCTGTCCTGTAACTCCTCAGGTGTCAGACCCTTAGATGAGACACTGCTACCTGCCCTGGAGACCTTCTCCCTGGACATAACAGGCCCACCCACAATACCATTGTGTACGGAACACTCTTCCTCCTCCTCCTCATCTCCCTCATCCTCTGTGTGCCCTTCAGTGCTCTTGGCTGTCACCCAGGCCCTCAGCGCCTTTTTCAGCTCCTCCTTCCTGGATGAGCTCTTAATGGGACAGTCAAAATTTTTACAGAACTGCTTCAACTGAGCTTTGGTATAACTCTCCAATTTCTCAAGGTCAAAGTCGTCTCCAACTGATTCATCTCCAGCTTGGGACATGATGAAGATTCAAAAACAAGTGCAAAGTTCCAGAGGCAGAAAAACAAGTTCACAAATGAAGTTCCAAAGAAAGTCAATCAAGGAGTAGAACAAAAACAGTCCCAAAGAGAAAAAATCAAAAGATCACCAAACAAGTATAATGTGGTCACGTAGTGGTCTGAACTCAAACAGTAGTGTACACTTAGTCACTGTATGTCAAGTACAAATACAAGTCAAAATCCAAACCGCTAATCACCAATGTTAGAAATGGGGTCTTTGGTTGAGAGTCAGGTTACCCCCTGTTCAAGCAAGGAACCTCACTCTAGTCAGGGTAAAAGAGAATCACCTTCAGCTAACCCCTGCTTACCCCCTTGGTAGCTTGGCAGAGCAGTAGGCTTAACTTCAGAGTGCTAGGTGTAAAGTATTTGTACCAACACACACAGTAACTTAATGAAAACACTACAAAATGACACAACACTAGTTTAGAAATTTGTTAAATATTTATCTAAACAAAACAAGACCAAAGCGACAAAAATACACAAGTCAAGTTATCAATAAAAATGCAAAAAGAGTCTTTAAGTAGTTTTAAACACACACTAGCGCTGCTGGCGTGAAAATGTACCTGGTGCGCATCAAAAATAACCCCGCACGGGCGAGTGTGCGTCAAAAAGTGCTTGCGAGGCGTTGATTCCACTCACGAGCGGGACCGTACGTCATTTCTCCTTTTGCCGGGTCGGGGCACGTCATTTCTTCTCTCCGCAGGAGAGCGATGTGTCGATTCGGTCAGCACTCTTGGGTCCGGGGAGGCCTTGCGTTGTTTTGCCACGCACAGCAGTACTTGAGTCGGAAATCCAGCCGCATGATGATCCAAAAACCCCGCAGCGAGGGTTGTGATCTCCCAGACTCCCTCAGCGATGCTGCGCATCGTTTCTCCTGCTCCGTGCGTCGATTCTTCGGTTGCGTTTCCTGCGAGCGTCGTTTCTCAGCTGCGGAGCCTGGGGCGTGTCGTTTATTCAGCTGCAGGTCGGAGTTGCTTCAATCTTTTCCCCGCACGGTGCTCTGTGTGTGGATTTCCTTGTCTTTATGCTGCCAGCTTCTCCTTTCAGGGTCCCAGGAACTGGATGGGCACCACAGGGCAGAGTAGGAGTCTGGGTGCTGGCAAAGAGAAGTCTTTGCTGTCCCTGAGACAGGAGGCAAGCTCTAAATCAAGCTCTTGGAGATTTTTTCACAAGATGGAAGGCACAGTCTTTGCCCTCTTACTCTGGCAGAAGCAGCAACTGCAGGATAGCTCCACAAAGCACAGGCAGGGCAGCACTTCTCCTCAGCTCTTCAGCTCTTCTCCAGGCAGAGGTTCCTCTTGATGTCCAGAAGTGATCTAAAGTCTGTGGTTTTGGGTGCCCTTCTTATACCTAATTTATCCTTTGAAGTTGGCCTACTTCAAAGGAAAGTCTCTTTTGAATGTGAAATCCTGCCTTGCCCAGGCCAGGCCCCAGACACTCACCAGGGGGTTAGAGACTGCATTGTGTGAGGGCAGGCACAGCCCTTTCAGGTGTGAGTGACCACTCCTCCCCTCCTTCCTAGCACAGATGGCTCATCAGGATATGCAGGCTACACCCCAGCTCCCTTTTGTGTCACTGTCTAGTGTGAGGTGCGCCCAGCCCAACTGTCAAACTGACCCAGACAGGGAATCCACAAACAGGCAGAGTCACAGAAATGGTATAAGCAAGAAAATGCCCACTTTCTAAATGTGGCATTTTCAAACACACAATCTTAAAATCAACTTTACTAAAAGATGTATTTTTAAATTGTGAGCTCAGAGACCCCAAACTCCACATGTCCATCCGCTCTCAAAGGGAATCTACACTTTAATCAGATTTAAAGGTAGCCCCCATGTTAACCTATGAGAGGGACAGGCCTTGCAACAGTGAAAAACGAATTTAGCAATATATCACTGTCAGGACATATAAACCACATTACTATATGTCCTACCTTAACCATACACTGCACCCTGCCCTTGGGGCTACCTAGGGCCTACCTTAGGGGTGTCTGACATGTAAGAAAAAGGGTAGGTTTAGGCTTGGCAAGTGGGTACACTTGCCAAGTCGAATTTACAGTTAATACTACACACACAGACACTGCAGTGGCAGGTCTGAGACACGATTATAGAGCTACTTATGTGGGTGGCACAACCAGTGCTGCAGGCCCACTAGTAGCATTTGATTTATAGGCCCAGGGCACCTCTAGTGCACTGTACTAGGTACTTACTAATAAATCAAATATGCCAATCATGGCTAAGCCAATTACACACACATTTTGTGAAGGAGCACCTGCACGTTAGCACTGGTTAGCAGTGGTAAAGTGCCCAGAGTAACCAAAACAGTAAAATCAGAGTCCAGCACACATCAACAACCTGGGGAACAGAGGCAAAATGTTAAGGGAGATCACGCCAAAGATGAAAAGTCTAACAGAAAGTATATTTGAATTTAATATGGGCAATGAGAAAACCTGATTTGTTTTACTATTGCTCAACAGTATGTGGAGTCCACCGAGTTGTGTCTAAGATCTTCAGCAGTTTGTCAGTGACAATGAACACACAGCAAAAGTCACAATGTTTTTTGTTCTTTGTATGTACTTGTTCAATTAAACTGATTCTTTGTTTTGGTATTTTTATGTCTGGCAGCAATGGGAATTTTCAGACGCACCTGGCTGACAAGTATTTTCGAGCATGCAACCCTTGTCATGCATCTCTTTTATAAAGCTAAATACGTTTTTTGGTAGGGGTCTACATTCATTATCAGACCAAAGGTTTATGTAAGCTTGCAGCACAGGTTTTAGGGCAGTTAGAAAAGGCCCGTAGATGCTGCAAGTTCAACCAATTTCCATCATATTGACTGCTGGTAGCTATGCATTGCCTATATGTCCCCCGTGCTCTCATCTTAAACAGGAAGCTGGGAAAATGTTGTGAACGAAAGCCACGCCTACCCACCATTGGGTGCCATTATTTGGCTCTCTTTCCCAGCATTCCACTGTTATATTTTCCGTCTCTAAAACAAGGACTTCAGAACATTTTGAGGTCATTGCTGGTTTTCTACCTCTACCTATGCCTTTCTAATCACTTCCCCTGCCCGGTTCTGTGGGAGGCGAAGGCATAGGAGTATGCTGAATTGATACCTGCCTTACAACCAACATTTGAAGAGAAGCGATGTTTCTTAGCATTATTTTGACTACTGTTTAGAGTCTTAAAAGTAAGAGCTTGAAAGATATTTCTGTCGGGCAAGTTGGTTGTGTTATTCTTTATTGTGGTGCATTTTTGTTTCGTTTCTAGGGGGTTGGGGCGGGAGGGATTACTCACCTTGTTTAAAGTTGAAGGAAAGTCCTTGCCAGCTACAAAGTTTGTTCCATGTGCAATAGCTGACGACTGGACTGCATATGTTTAAGAGTTCATTTTTTTAAACGGAGTCAATAAAGAATGGTTTTAGGTCCTATTTATGGAAGCTTTTAGGGCCTGATTTGGAGTTTGGCTGAGGCAGACGGGCCCTCAGAAAATGAATATTCAACTGCTCCCCACCATGGGGGGCCTTCTACACTATTTAGGGTTTGGCAGTTTAATGCACGAAATCTTGACTTCCGTCTGCCCCATCTGCTTCACTTTACTCACGGCACACCCTAAACACTCCATATTTAGATAATAATGTATTTCAATTGAAAGACAGATGTTCATACGCCCATCCTCTGTTGGACAAAAAAGTGCTCGAGTACTCAAAACCTGCCCACAACGCCCACACAACCAACTCAGTGAGACACTATCAGGCAGTGGTGGAGAACCAACACAATGCACAAAAGAATAAGGGCCAGATGTATCAAAGGTTTTTACCCATTGTATGTCTATGGGAAAATGTGTTCATACATATGGCCCTAAATGCACTATGCTAACTACCAATGTCACTAAACTGACGTATATGTACATCAAAACATATCTAATAGCAATTCTCCCTGTCTTCTTGTCTGTCAAAATGCCTCACAATTTCTACCTATCAAATATACTTATGTAAAATTGCCATGTGACACAATTTTACTCCTCCCACCTCAAATCGGTTCCCGTGTTGTAGCTGGCCTAGTGCTGTGCGTAGAAGAGCGAGTGTGGAGGTCTCCTGAAACGGATAGTGAGCATGCGGCTAGAGTATCCTGTGTGAGATAGCTGGCTTATTATCCAAGCGGCTGGGTCGCGGCGACCCCGGTTCAACTTTTGGGATGTAAAAATGAACAGCCTAGCCTAGCTGGCCAACCTGATTTAAGGGGATCAACAGACAAGAGCTCTTCATCCCTTATTTTCTCCAGACCTTTAGCTGCTATAATCTCCCTTGTGAAGTAAATACTGCAAAAACAATAAGAAATAGAGAAATTAAGAGATTGAGGTTGCAGCATCAAAGTTGAGGCACCAAAAAGTCCCGTACAAGTAAAGTGGATGACACAAACAAATCGGGAAAGGACTTGGTCCCTGATGTTATAACTAAATTCAGACCAGTGCCCGGCACGGATAGCCTTCCACTGCCTGGATTAAGACAGTTGCATTTTAAAGCCAACCACAGCCCCAAACCAATGAAAAGTCCTGGTTTGATTTCAGTTACGAGCCAAATTGATCTGACAAACTCTATGAAGAAGTACCTTGTAATAGCTCTTTGGTCATTGCACGTTATGATGCAAATGTGGTTTCATCTGTGGATTTGTATACTCATTTGCAGAGAATCCCATATACTCTGAACTTGAGATGGCGTGTGATTACCCTACCTTTATGGTATCTGATCCACCTGTAATATTGGATGTCAATCAGATCAGCTATGTGACTCCTCGGTCCTTCTGGAGAAAATAGTTTGGTTACTGTTGCAAAGGGGGCAGACAGGAGTTGCAGAAAGGAGCAAGTCTTCTTATCTCCCCATGTGTCTTCCTACCAGCATCTACATACTTGTCTCCCCCAGCACAGAAAATAATTGCAGATTCAAATGCATTTCCTTCTCAACTTGCCCGAGAAACTGCTGAGTTTCCTTCTCCATACTTGCCCATTTTGGTTACTCTTTACTAAATTTGGTATTCTCCATACTTGCCCATTTTGGTTATTCTTTACTAAATTTGGTATGAGAGCCACACATTCTCAATGCTGAACTTGTTGACATTGATGCAAACAATTTTTCAAGGGATTTTAAAAGCCTTAGAATTATCCAATTCCCATAAAGCTAGGTATATATTGTTGTTGGAAAACTTAAAGGCAATGCTTGACCTCAAATCAAATGAAGTCCAAGCAAATACCTCACCTGAGCTTGAGACAGAAGGGTCTCCCACTAGCTCTAGGTTTAGTTTCGATATTTGTCTGAGAAGGTCGAGAAGAGCCACATGCAAGAGTATCCCGATAGAGTCTGGAAAAAATAAAAATCCAGGGCCCTCTTTTGACCGTAAGTTTCGGCCTAGGTAATTCCTTAATTGGGGCAATGGCTATGTCATCCTGCAAAGACTATAGGGAGGCGATATTCACCTCAACTTTGTAAATTCTAGCAAACCAGTCTAAACTGAAGAGAAATCTGCCCTGCCCAGCCATGTGGAATGGCTGGGCAGGGCAGGAAAGCTGAAATTAACAAAAACTTTCAGAAGCCACAACTGTGACCCCCGAAAGTCCTTTACTGTAAACCTCAGAAGAAACCACACCCATTAATCCAATGAAATCTCTTAGCTGTGTTCAAAGTTATCCCCACCCTGAGAGAAATCCACACAGAGGACCTAGATCTAATGGGTTTCAATGTGGTCAAAGGGTGTGAGTTAACAAGAGCACAGTTGCACTCAAAAGCTGTTGCACCTGTATTTAATTAAGCATGCAGCACATGGAACATTGCAAAGGTCCTGAAATTTCAAAGGCTTCAAATCTAAGACCGGTATTTCTTACCTTTTTTTTTCATTGAAATCACGGGGACTCTCGGCCAACAAAGAGTCAAAAACAGGGATATGAAAGTAGCAATCCATATAATCAAATTGTAACAATATAACTTCACAATGATTTAGGGATAATCACAATTATTACAAGGATTCGGAAAGCCATAAGTTAAAAATAGATCAAGTAAACCAATCTAGAATAAAAAACAGGAAAGCAAACCACACATAGGTGCAGCCGGCACTGCCATGCACCGCCAACAGCTACACTGATGAGGCAGAACAAACAGCCCTATGGACCCAGTGTTTCCGCCAGACACATCATGATGTTTCACACCGTCAATATGACCATGGTGGTCCAACCACCATGTCCCAGCAGGCAGAAACGGAGATTGTAAACGGAACAGCTCACTCACAGGCAGCGTTGCACGTCTTGTGCCACGATGGAGCCAGTCACACACGTCCTGGCTCTGCTGCTCCTCATTGAAGGTGCAGAAAATCCATGCTGATGTGGACACAACTGATGGTAAGAACACACACCCACCTGTGTCATGAAGCTCAACAACAAATCATCGCACCTTCATTCACATGATATGGGGGTCACGCTACGGGCACCAAGTACACATGTCATTGTGACCACAGCAGAGTCATTCACAAAGAAGGACACATTCACAGTCATTAAACACCCCTTTGAGCAGGTCACTGACACTGCACAGCCAGACTCCACAAAAACACATGTCTGTCCATCTCAGGCACAGGGACAGTGAAGTGTACAGAACATTGTGTCACACAAAAGCAACATACACACTTTCATGAAATGCCATGGACTGTCACCAGACTGAAGACACATATTCAGTGTATGAATATGGATGTGTCATTTAACACAAGCACCCACAAGCACCCCTCCCATGAAACAGCCCTGCAATAGACCCACACATCACCCACATTGAAAAATAATGGAAAGTAAATGGGATGCACAATAGAGAGACAAATATCTAAAGCTCACAATGCAAACAGTACCTGCACAATAGGGATAGGGCATCAGTGAAGGAGTCTGCCCTGGGACACATTACATTTTGCACATGCCCCTGTTAGACTTGGCATCCTTGGTGTGGTCTCTCCTAACGTTTTGCCTCTGCTTCCCTGGTTGTTGATGTGTGCTGGACTCTGTTTTTGCTGTTTTTGATACTCTGGGCACTTTACCACTGCTAACCAATGCTAAAGTGCAAGTGCTCCTAAGTAAAAATGTATGTGTACGTTGGCTTATCCATGATTGGAATACTTGATTTACTAGTAAGTCCCTTGTAAAGTACACTAGAGGTGTGACTTTAAGAAATAGGCTATGTCCCAGCTACATTAGTTCCACCACACGCAAACAGACCACAAATTGGTTACTCCCCCAACCTGTAGGTTTTTACAAATGCACATGTTGAAATGTTTACCAATGTGCCATGGACAAGATAGTTGATTTTTCATATAACTCTGCAAATGTGTTTTCTATACAACAGTTCATCAATTGTAACAGTAAATGTACAGTATACTGTATTATGTGTAAGTATGGTCTGATCTATCTTGGGACTACTGTGCGGCCTTTGAAGGAACGCTTTCAGGAACGTGTCAGAGCTAAAAGAAATAACAATTCCAATTACCCCCTGGCAGCCAATTATAGTTCTGTACATGCAAGGTCAGAAGTGATTGGAATCGGGTTCCACGGGATCACACGTGTCACTAATGATGTGAGTAGAGGAGGCGTAGGCCCTCATTATGACATTGGCGGCAAATGCTGCCTACTGCCACGCGACAGCTGCCAAAATGCCGTCGCCGTGGCTACCTACCATCCATGCCATTATGACTGTAGCTGGAATTCTGCCAGAAGGCTGGTGGAATTCCGGTGACGGTCATAGCGGCGGACGGCGGTAAGGTGGCGCTGCTGCCAGCAGCAGCGCCACACCAGCAAAACACCGCCTATCGTATCATGTTCCATGATACGGGCTGGCGGTGTTTTGCTGGCGCACGCAGCTGCTGGCAGCAGCACCCTGTCCCGTCTCCTGCCGGAGAACCCCCTGCAAGCAGGTAAGTCAGGTTCTCTGAAAGGGGTGGGGGTGTTGTGTGTGTGTGTGGATGTGAGTGACTGTGTTTGAATGCGTGCATGCGTGTGTAGTGCATATGTGCATGAGTGTGTGTGTGTGTGTGTACATGCATGTTGTGCGTGTGTGCCTGGATGTATGTTTGTGAGTTTTGCAGTGAGTGTGTATGTATGTATGCATGCGTGGGTGAATGTGTGTATGCGTGTGTATATGCATGTGTTTTGCCGTGTGTGTATGTGTGTTTATGTTGGGGGGATGTGAGGGGGAGGGTGGGAGAGGACTCTCTGGAGGGGGAGGGGGGCAGGGGAGACCCTGGCACTGAAAGTGCCTATCGCCATGGTTTCCATGGCAGTACAGAAACCACAGAAACCACAGAAACCACGGAAACCAGGGCGGTGGGCGGGGTCAAAATGCAATGGGCAGACATGGCGGTCGGCGGTCGGTGTGTCGACTTGGCGGTTTGGCTTTGGCCAAACCACCAATGTCATAATAGTGGAGGTAGGTACCGCCAGACTGTTGGCGGTAATACCTCCAATATAGCACCGACCACCGGGGTCGTAATGACCTCCATAGTTGCTAAACTTGGGAAATGTGAGGCAAAATGGATTGTCAAACTGTGTGCGATGGATAAAGGTCTCAATACTGATAGGGAACTTCATGTTTTCTTTTGAGTCATTTTTGTATAAACTACATTAAGTGAATTCAACAAGTTGGTTCAAAAATGTTTTGTGAGTACAGACTGTACATTTACTTTGACCTGTTAAGAGTTGTCTGTTTTGATTTTCTTGACCACGTCTATTTAAGTTATTTAGGCCCTCATTACAACCCTGGCAGTTGGTGTTCAAGTGGCGGTGATACCGTCAACAGGCCAGCGGTTATTACCGCCAAATTATGACCATGGCGGAAAGATCTCCAATAGACAGCCAATGTGTCACACCGACCGCCAGGGCGGAAACAACAGCCACCACGGTGGTAGCTGCCTACAGCCAGGCGGAAGTCAATGTTCCGCTCACCATATTAAGACACAGCAAACCTCCACCTTTTCCGGGGCGGTACCAACAACATCAAAAGCCTGGCAGAAACTGAGCTCGGAAAGGAAAGGACTCACAATTGGAGACACAGGCACACAAGGGAGGGAGGAAAATGACAGTGACACACACACACACACCACACACACACACCTCAACACCATACACACAATCAGCTGCATCACAAAAACATTTTTACCCTGTAAGTTGGATGAATAATGTAAGGACAAAAGGGTTTTGAAAAAGTGAATGTAATGAGAGCAACACATCAAGAAAAATAACTTAGGCAGGATAATAGATATATACATATGTACACAAAAAGGGACACAGCCCAGTCCACAATGTTCGTAGACCAAATGGCCACAGGCCATGTCACCTGCATCAACACGGAGAGAACACTGCAGGGGCATCAGTTGGTAAATAGGAAGGCACCTCAGAGGGAAAGGGGATGGGGGCCCACCTCAGCCGGGAGATGGAAAAAGACCACTGGTTCTGGAGGGGGCAACATGCCCTGTGCTTGATCCTGGGGAGTGCAAGACCACAGTCTCTTGAGTGGGTGACTTGCCCACTTGCTCAGGAGGGGGCAACACGCCCTGTGCTTGATCCTGGGGAGTGCAAGGCGCAGTCTCTTAAGTGGGTGACTTGCCCACTGGAGGTGGTGGTGCTGTTGGTGGGGGAGGCTCCTGCCTTCTCCGTGCAACCTCAGATGGCTGCACAATCATTGTTGGTGGTGGGGGCTCTGTCACAGTTCCTGCACCAGGCCCCCACTGGTGCAGGCTCCTTGCTCTTCCTGGCAGCCCGGACAGGCTTCTTCACCTTCTTAGAAGCTGCTGGGGCAGGCTCCTTGCTCTTTCTGGCATCTGGGGCAGGCTCCTTTACCTTCCTAGCAGCTGCTGGAACAGGCTCCTTGCTCTTTCTGGCATCTGGGGCAGGCTCCTTTCCCTTCTTGCCTGCTGGGGCAGGGTCCTTGGTCTTTCTGGCAGCTGGGGCAGGCTCCTTTCCCTTGAGGCTGCCTGGTGCATGCTCCTTCACCTTCAGGACATGTGGCCTGGATCCTTTTCCACCATGAGTGGGTGTGGTGACGACTGGGCCCGTGGAGTGGGTGGCTGAGGTGCTTGGCTGGGTTCTTCCCACCCTGGTCATATGTGCTTGGATGGGGGGAAGGGGAGGGAAGAGGTCAATGGTGGATAGGAACAGTTTTTTAGGGACATTGGGGCGGGAAGAGGGAGAAGGAATGGGAGTGGAGGCAGAGGGAGTGGTTGTTGGAGGTGACTGCTAATTTTAGGTGTAGGTGCATGGGCTGGATGTTGTTGTGAGGTGGATGGCTGTTGTGTGTCTGAGTGCTTGCAGTTGTGCACCTTAGGAGGGGGGGGACAGACACAGTGGGAGAGGACACAGGGGAGGTGTGCATGGCTGTTGTGGAGGTGTTTGCCAGTGAGGTGTGTGTTCTGCTTGGTGTGGTGATGATGCTGGAAGTGGAGGAGGAGGAGGAGGGGGAGACAGTGGAAATAGTGGATGTTGATGTGTCTGCATCTGGATGGTGTTTGTGTGAGTGTCTGTAGGATAAAGTGTGGTGCTTGTGTTTGCCTGTACCACTCTTGTGTGTTGTCTTGTGTGAATGCTTGTCTGGCTGTGTGCTTGGGATGGGTTGGGGTTGAGGAGAATGGGACTGGGAAGAGGAAGTTGGAGGGGGAGGGTAGAAACAGGGACAATGGCTGCCATCAGAGAGGAAGCCAGAGCCTGGATCGATCTCTGTTGGGCCACCAGTCCAGTGTGAATGCCCTCCAGGAATGCATTAGTATGTTACATCTGGGCTGCCATCCCCTGAATGGCATTCACAATGGTTGACTGCCCTACAGAGATGAATCTCAGGAGGTCAATAGCCTCCTCACTCAGGGCAGCAGGGCCTTGGGCGAACGAGATGCCCACCCTCCTGGGTGAGTGGGGACGGGCAACTCGATGAGGGGCTGCTGGGAGAGGCAGTGCTGGTAAGGGGGCTGGCAGATGTACCTGTAGCTGGAGTGGTCACAGAGGTGTCTGGCACCACCAGGGTCTTCCATCGGAGGAGGTATCCGTGTCAGAACTGTCCCCACCAGTCTCTGCCGTGGTGCTCCCCTCGCCCTCCATCCCACTGGTGCCCTCACCGTCGGTGGACTCTGCCTCCTGGGTCCTGTGGGATGCAGCTCCCTCCGTCGCCAGTGCCTCTGCTCCTGCACCAGATGATGCTAATGCACATAAGGACAGGGTGACAAAATAAAAAGGGGGGGAGAGACAAAGGATACACTTGGTCAATGGTTACACCAACACTACCGTTGGCGTACACAGCACCCTCACACACAGGGAACAGCCCCACGCAATATGCCATAGCACTACCAGAGAAATAGTTAGCAGCCAAGCCATGGGGAGGGGCACACACCACCAAATGCAGCACACCTGGGACCCACCCAGCCCTGATCAGTTGTGGATGCCTGCGATCTAGGTAGCAAAATTATCCCTTCTGAACCCTAGCCACCAGGGGACCTATGCTGCAATGTCAGGCGTGGTGTAGGGGTACCCACTGACACACATCCCCACCCAGATACCACCCTACCATGCGTAAGTTGTAATGATGGGCACTGTACTCACCCCCTTGTGGCTGCTGTGATGCCCTCAATCGCCCATCTAGCTCAGGATAAGCCACCGCCAGTATGCAGGCCATCAGGGGGGTCAGGGTTTGATGGGCACCCCTTCCTCGTTGGGAGGCCATCCCCAGCTGGGTCTCCGCTGTCTTCCGTGCCCAGCATCTCAGGTCCTCCCACCATTTCCGACAGTGGGTGCTCCTCCTGCCGTAGACCCCCAGGGTCGGCACATCCTTGGCGATGGCACACCATATACCCTTCTTTTGATGGGCACTGACCTGCAGAGGAAATACACACAGGAGAACAGAATTAGTCAAAGAGTCCAGCTTGTTAGTCTTATGGCCCACAATACCTCTTCACATCACCATTTACACACACATGGCCCAGCAAACAGCCAATACGCCACCCAGAGGACATCCACCCACCCCCTTACAGGAGGCCTTCACACACACCACTCCATGCATTCATGCCACATGCATCGTGCCCACAGTGTATTTCACTTGTTCGTCTGGAGGCCGATACAGCTGTCTTTACTGGGGTATGACTGTAAACTGTAAAACTGTAAACTTCGCACTTGTATAGCACACTACTCACCCGTTAGGGTCTCAAGGCGCTGTACGCATACCGCTGGGGAACCCCTCCTGCCTTTTCCCTGTGAGGCACCCACTCCTGGGCAACCCCCAGGGTAAAGCCAGGCATCCAAGCGCTGTCAGGGCCGTTGTGGAGATTAAGTAAGCTATTGCTCAGAGTTACAGAGTGGGACCCATTAATTAGATTAGGCACCGAGGTGAGAATGATCTGGTCCAAGGGAATTGAGCCCAAGACCCGCTGAGGCGGGAATTGAACCCTGGTCCCGGGCCAGATCTCTGCATCAGGGTCTGCCGCGCTAACCATTGTGCCACACTTCTCTAGGACCACATCCACCAGTCTCTCCAGCTCTGCCGAAGTGAAGGCTGGAGCCCTTTCCCCAGTCATACGGACCATGGTAGGTTCCAGACACAGGTCACAGCAGCACATGCAGTGTAGGTCCTCTCCTGTTGAAGATCAGGTAGCAAGTGAGGGATGAGATTGAAAATGGTGGTCACGTCCATGGTGGTACATACCATCACCGCCAGCATAGATCATCATTTGCCACTGTAACCCATGGGGCCCAATGTTAACCAATGAGTAGTTGCACGGCGGTTCCCGACCACCTCCCGCAACAGTGCACAACGCCAGCGGAATTACCTCACTTCCACCTGTCCCTCCACACAGGACAGGTGGATGCCGTTTCAGGGTGGGCAGGTCCTGGATAATTGCTGCATCACTGGTGAAATTAGGACATACTGTACAAATCACACTTCCCCATTACAAGTTAACAGCATGCAAGTTCTGTTGTAGCCCCATTGTTCAGTTTGTGACTGGTTCCTCACTCTTTTGCCCCATAGATTGCTACCGCTGCGGATGAGTAGAAGATGGAGACATACCCCCGTGTACAGACCCCTGGTGGACTTGGCAACATTGGAGGACTGGTACATTATCCACACCTATAGACTTGACAGGGCCACAATCCCAGAGCTGTGTGCCCATTTGGAGCCTGACCTGATATCTTCTGTCCATCACCGCACTGGGATCCCCCCTCTTGTGCAAGTTCTATCAGTGCTCCATTTGCTGGCAACTGGTTCTTCCAAAGTGACAGTGGGCTTGGCAGCAGGAATGTCACAGCCAATGTTCCCAATCGTGCTAACAAGAGTGTTTTCTGCCCTGATTAAACACATGTGCAGCTACATTGTGTTTCCCCAGGTTGAAGATTTGGCCACAGTGAAACTGATAGAACTGATAGAACTTGCACAAGAGGGGGGATCCCAGTGCGGTGATGGACAGAAGATATCAGGTCAGGCTCCAAATGGGCACACAGCTCTGGGATTGTGGCCCTGTCAAGTCTATAGGTGTGGATAATGTACCAGTCCTCCAATGTTCTATGCAATGGGATACATACCCAACATAATTGGGGCAATAGATGGAATACGTATTGCATTTGTCCCCCCCATCAGAATGAACAGGTCTTCAGAAATCTGAAGAGTTTCCACTCTATGAATGTACAGATGGTGTGCTTGGCGGACCAGTACATCTCCCACGTCAATGCTAAGTATCCTGGGTTGGTGCATGATGCCTTTGTCCTGAGGAATAGCAGGATCCCAAATGTGATGTCCCAACTACAGAGGCACAGGGTGTGGCTAATAGGTGAGCCCTGGATCCCATCCAGTAGATGTTGGTGTATGGGTATGGTGTGGGCCATATGGGATAGTGTGTGGTTAAATGTTGTCCTTTAAAATTTGCAGGTGACTCTGGTTACCCCAACCTGTCATGGCTGCTGACCCCTGTGAGGAATACCAGGACAAGGGCAGAAGAACGTTATAATGAGGCACATGGGCGAACCAGAAGGATAATAGAAAGGACCTTCGGCCTCCTGAAGGCCAGATTCCGGTGCCTCCATCTAACAGGTGGATGCCTGTTCTACTCACCCAAGAAAGTCTGCCAGATAGTAGTGGCATGTTGCACAACCTTGCCCTGAGACACCATGTGACTTTTCTGCAGGAGGAGGCTGGAGATGCCGGTGAGGCAGCAGTGGACCCTGTGGACAGTGAGAATGAGGAGGCAGAGGATGAGGATGAGGACAACAGAACATCAGTGATCAGACAATACTTCCAGTGACACACAAGTAGGACAGTGTTACTTCACATTTCAATGACATTTGTTTGAATGTCTGTGGCACTGGCATGCTGTTTTTTCCCACTTCTTGTACCCTTTGGCAATTCATTTTGCAGATGTTGGTGACCTCACATATGCTCCTGGTGTTTTTCACTGCAGCCAGCTACAGGTCCTTAATCTATGCTCATCTTCTGTACAGTTGAATTGCAATGTTTGTACCTGTTCAAATGAATAAAAACTTGAAAATTTTGACATACTCCAAACTTCTTTTTTTCCTAGGGTGTTTATTGAAGTGCTAAAATATTGAGGGGCAAGTGCAATGGGATGGGGTGATGATGGAGGAAGGTCCAGGGTATTGTTCCAGTCTGTTTGTAGCACAGGTGCATTGTCCAAGGGGACATAGGAAGGGGAGCAATGACAGTTCAAGGTGGACAGGGTGATAGAGTGGGACACAAGGGTGACAATCAGGAAAGAGTCTCATTTCCAGGCGGGGGACTTGGCAAGTGTCTCTGGCTTCTGTCTGGATCGCAGGAAACATTTGTAGGGTGGTTCTCCTTCTGCAGGGAGAGGGGTGTTGGTGGCCTGTGAGTCCTGTGACGGGGCCTCCTGGCCACTGGCGGAAGCTGAGGTGGAAGGCTGTTCAGATGTCTGGCTAGTGGCAGGGGCCCACTGTTGTGTGACTGCCTCCTTCATAATATTGGCCATGTCTGCCAGCACCCCTTCTATGGAGATCAGGGTGTTGTTGATGGACTGCAAGTCCTCCCTGATCCCCTGGTACTGTCCCTCCTGCAGCCACCTGTTCTCCAGCACATTGTCCAGGATCTGACCCATCGTGTCCTGGGAATGTTAATATGCTCCCAGGATCTCTGCAAGTGCCTCCTGGAGAGTTGGTTCCCTGGGCCTGTCCTCCCCCTGCCGCACAGCACTCCTCCCAGTTTCCTTGTTGGCCTGTGCATCTGTCCCCTGAACCGTGTGCCCACTGCCACTGACCCCAGCTCCCGGATTGTCATGGGTATGAGGTGTGCCCTGGGGTCCCAGTAGAGGTGGACACACTTCTGATTGATGTGACCTGGGAACACGCCAATCAGTGGTGGTGTTTCCTGATGGGGGGAGGCTCTGTGATGGGGTGTGACTGGGCCTGGGTAACCGGTTGTCCAAAGGTCCCTGATGGGCCAGGTTGGTCATCCAGATCCTGAAGACCAGAGTTGCTGTCATCAATGTGGGCCTCTTATGTTGGGGAAAGGATATTGCTGGCACCTCCTCTCCGGTGACATTGGCCGGGGTACCTGTGGAGATGTAAATGATGTGTTATGGTTTCTGTGTCTGACATATTGTGCATCCGTGGCTTGCCCTCTTTGGTTGGATTTGCCCTGGCAGCTTTCACTTGTGTACGTTGGTGTATGGTGGGATGATTAGTTCTCTATAGTGTGCATGCTTTAGTGATGAGTGTCCATGCAGGGCTATGAGTGGTGTCCATGAATTGGTAGAGCATGCTGGGATTGGCATTGGGATGAGTGAGATGTGATGGTGGGGAGTGTGGGTAGTGGTGGAGTGATGGGAGTGAGGGTGGGGGTATGTGATAGAATGCAGGTAGGGGAGTGATAGTAGTAGAGAGTTAACTTACCAGAGTCCAGTCCTCCTCCTACGCCGGCCAGGCCTTCAGGATGCAGGATTGCCAAGACTTGCTCCTCCCATGCTGCTAGTTGTGGGAGAGAAGGTGGGGGTCCACCACCAGTGCTCTGTACAGCGAGTTGGTATCTTGCTGCAATGGAATGTACCTTCCCCCCATATGTCATTCCACCTCTTCCTGATGTCATCCCTAGTTCTTGGGTGCTGTCCCACGGCGTTGTCCCTGTCCACGATTTCCGCCATAGCTCCATCTTCCTAGCTATCGATATCTGATGCACCTGTGCTTCAAGTAGCTGTGGCTATACCCTGATGATTTCCTCCACTATGACCCATTGCTCCTCCTCTGTGAAGCGGGATGTCTTTGTGTTGCCATGGGTGTTGTGTGAGGGGTGTACGTGAGGGTGTGTTGGGTAATGTGTTAGGGTGTGTGATATGGGGTGCGTGAGTGGTGTATAGGTGTGAGTAGTGTGTGGCTCTGGTTGTGTCTGTGGTCTTGGTGTCTCTCTAATGGCAATGATTTGTAATGGTAAAGGGTTGTGGGTAATGTGAGTGTGTGTTTTATAGTGGTGAGTGGGTGTGTGTGGTGTGTGTATGGGTGTCAGGGGTGTGTTGTGTGAATTGTCCAATGTGGTGTTTTGTTTGTGTGTGTCTATTTTGAGCGCAGCGGTATGTACCATCAATGGTTTACCGACGTTGAATGTCCGCAGTGGTAAGTTGTGGGTCATAATATGGTGGGCGTTGTTCTGTTGGGGTAACAGAGTGAGTTTTGATACCACCAGGTTATTACTGAACTTTGGGCTGGCTGATTTGTTTATGTGGCTGAATACTGATGGATGGGTGTGTGTGTGTCATAATATGGTGAACAGATATCCGCCGTGGCGGAGGTCAGTTGGCGGCAGTCAGCGTGGTGGTAAGTGGGATTTACCCCAATGTCATAATGAGAGCCGTAGTGTCATACTCTGTTTTTAATCTAGTTCTTGCTGCTCTATCACATCACAAGGTTTCCTTTACATACACACCACTTCTTCAGTCTACGTTGGCTTGAGTTGGCTGTGCCTAGTTTCTAATATGACTCCTGATTCTACATGCTAGGTTACTTATTTATATGTTTGGCTAAAGGTATTTGACACAACTATACTTAACCACACACAGCTGGCAAACAAAGCACTGTGTCACTATGAACATGGCTGCTATTTTTACTGCGTTTTCTGTTTTCCACTCGTTATCTATATATGGAGCTCTAATAATTACATATTGTTAAACTGGGCATCATTGGCATGGTCTCCACTGTCTTTTTTGCCTCTGCTTCCCGTGTTTTAACTGTGTGCTGGATTCTGTTTTTGATGTTTTTGATACTCTGGGCACTTCACCACTGCTGACCAGTGCTAAAGTGCAAGTGCTCCTGTGTAAACTGTATGTGTAATTGCCTTTTCCATTATTGGCATATTTGATTTACCAGTAAGTTCCTAGTAAAGTGTGTTAGAGGTGCCGAGGGCATGTAAATCAAATTCTACTAGTGGGCCTGCAGCACTGGTTGTGCCACCCACATTAGTAGCCCTGTAAACATGGCTCAGACCTGCCACTGCAGTGTCTGTGTGTGCAGTTGTAAACTGCCAATTCAACTTGGCAAGTGTACCCACTTGCGAAACCTAAACCTTCCCTTTTCATACATGTAAGGCACCCCTAAGGTAGGCTCTAGGTAGCCCTATGGACAGGGTGCAGTGTATGTTAAAGGTGGGACATGTACTGATGTGTTTTACATGTCCTAACAGTGAAATACTGCCAAATTCGGCTTTCACTGTTGCAAGGCCTGTCTCTCTCATAGGTTAACATGGGGGCTGCTTTTAAATATCATTACAGTGCAGTTTCCCTTTGAGAGCAGATGGAAATATGGAGTTTGGGGTCTCTGAACTCACAATTTAAAAATACATCTCTAAGTGAAGTTGGTCTTTAGATTGTTAGTTTGAAAATACCACTTTTAGAAAGTAGGCATTTTCTTTCTTAAACCATTCTGTGATTCTGCCTGTTTGTGGATTCCCTGTCTGGTTCAGGCTGACAGTTGGGCTGTTTGTGAATCTCCTCTAGACAGTGACACAAAGAGAGCTAGGATGTAGCCTCCTGATGAGCCATCTGGGCTAGAGAGGTGGGAGGAGTGGTAACTTAATTCTGAATGGGATGTACCTACCCTCACAAAATGCAGTCTCCAACCCCCTGGTGTGTGTCTGGGTCCTGGCCTGGGCAACCGGGCCTGCTGAGGATTGCAGTCAGGTAGCTTTGTCTACTCCCCAATACTATACAAAAGTTATCCCCTAGGTGGATAAACTTCATTTGGGAGTTGACAAACAGGGGTATTTGGACAAGAGAACACTGGGCTGGTGCTTGGGGTTACTGAAACAGGGCCTGTTTGGAGTTGCAGTCAGGTCACTCTCCACTCTCTCTACTTCCCAGCACATGACAAGTATTGTGTAATAAATATCCGTATGCAGGCTGCATTTCGGTGTGACCATACACTTTGGGATATACCATAATCCTGGAATGTGTTTTTGTTATTGTGAGATTTCTAGGCTCCATTTGGACATAGGGCATATGATGGGCCTTGATAACTGTGATGTTGGATGCAACAATACAGATTGCCAGTGTAAACATTCAGCTATTCTGGGAATTGAATGCGGGTGAGGTACATGAATAAGACAGTGACAAAAGGTGAGCAGTGAGCATGTTAGAGATTGCATTTTCTGACATTTTTTGTGTTGTAATTTACCAGACTACACTTCCTCGGGTATTCCTGTCCAACTCTTACAATGCATGATGGCCAGGACCTTCTTCTCCCAGGGAAAGATTTGTAATGGGGCACTGGAAAGGCCACCGCTTGTCTTCTTGGCCTGCAGCTGGTGCCTGGAGACCAGGGAACAGACTTTGCCCCTGAGGTTGTTCCATCTCTTCCTAATGTCCTCCTTTGTGCACACTCTGTTGACGATCCTGTCCCACATTTCCATTTTCCTACTGAGAGTAGTATGCTGAACTTGTGCTACAAACAATTGTGGCACTACTCTTATTTCATCCACCATGACTCTTAACTCATCTTTAGAGAAACAGGATTTTTTTACACATGACGTGGTGGACAAAAAAAGAGAATGACAGGGAATTACATAACAAGGGAACTGCAGTGGGGTGTAAATGGACAAAGGTGTGTGCAGGGTGTTCTATGGGAAGGTGGAAAAAGGGGTGCCTAATCTATGTAAAAATCAATTTCGGCTGATTGTGGTTCTTTGGCTCCATGAGGAAATGCAAATGATTGTGGTCTGTGAAGGGGTGTGTTTTATAGTTTGCTTTGCAATTGTGTCCACTTGGCCAATGTGTGTCAGCTGTGTGGTTTTTTAATACATCCAATGTCCACTTGTCTGTTACTTTATTGGAGTCAACTGAGAACTGGTTGCTCACCTGATCAATTATACTCTTTAATGAGCAAAGAGGAATGATACATTGATCTGTTTGACTGATTATTTTCCCCCTGGATGTTTCCTGTTTGATAATGAATTGGAAAAGCTGGGTCAGAAATTATTGAATATGCATTGTTTTTTACCACATACTTTATTTATCTTAGCTGGTGATTTTATTCTAATCAATACATTTATGATTTTATTATGAAATTCCTATAGTGGTATGTCAGACTGGTAATTGTTCAGGCAGAATTGATCAGGTAAAATCACCTTTACTGCAATATAGCCTTAATGGGTAATTTCTGAGTGACACAGCAGCTGCTACATTTAGAAATAACCAAATTCAAATCCCTGCAGACCAAGTTTTTAGAGCCCTAATGGGTATAAGTGATCATGAGCTATGAAGATAGAGATCCAGAGAAAAAACAATATTAGTCGGGAATCAATGCACAACTTTTATATATCGATAATCACCGAATTTTCAATCACTGATTGCAATCTTAATGAGCCATCCCAAATAAATATTGAAATAAATTTGATTTATGACCATGGCAATGACCTTGAGTAGTATGATTGGTTAATTAAATGAGTGCAGATGCTCCTTAAAGCGAACATTAAATCCTAAAAGTACTGTAAGCCCAGCAATGCTGCAATGGCAGCAATGGTACGAAACTTTGTTGCTGTTGTGTAGGCAGAGGTGTATTTTAGCACACCTACTGTTGAGTCTTTTCATCTTTGATCTTCTGACTATATTAGCATGTGCAAATTATTGTTTACCAAAAATTGGAGATGGCTATGTGTATTGTTTAATGTATGCGGAGGATCTAGTTATAATAGATTAAAACCACATAGGTTTGTAACGCAAACCACTTTATGCTCTTCATTCCTACTGTGAGGAAAAGAGACTAATTGGTAAAGTGGAGAAAACAAAAACCCTCATTTTTACTAAGCGGCCAAAGAAATTCACCTGGTAATTAAATAATGTTCTCTTAGAACACATCTGTGATCATAAATACTGAGGCCTCACTTTTACAAGTAATCTAAAATGGGTTAAACTTAGAGCCCACATAAGAACACCAGCTCGGGTGACAGTCAACACCTGGAAAAGAAGCCCCCTTCAAAAGGGCTCTGACAGCTAATTCCACAACACTGTATGGAGCCAAGCGTGTTGCAATTGCTCTGTTCAAGCCCTTGGAGCCACAGGAGAGTCTTTGGCTTGAAGGATCTCCTGGGTCTCCCAAGTAACTTCATGATTTGTTAAATAAGTTTGGGTTGCGTTTAGATTCCTTGGCCCTTTAAAGCAATCATGAGTACTTGGTTTTTGATGCAGCATCAAACTAAGTAATAGTAATAGAGAAAAACTCTCATCTTTGATGCTGCAGGAGGTCATGTCATGCCCAGATATATTTTTGAGACTTATGTTTGGTTTAGCCAAAAGTCCTGAACTGGGAATATGTATTTTTAAGTCTGATAATTCCATACCTTTAAACAAGGTAAAGGGAGCCTTTCATGACAGGGTAAGCAGGGATCCATAGTTAGGTACAGGGAATACCTCACAAGAAAGGCTCAGTTGACCATCTTATTGACAATCTGGGTATTTCCCTGCCTGTATCTGGTCCCGGGTAAAAAATTGTATAACACAGCTCTCCTTTCCAGATAGGAATTGATCCTGGTTGTAAAATTCCCAGTTTTAGGAAAATAATCTTGGGAAATAATTGTTACTGTTAATAAAGAAATGTTCCTTAATACATTTTCTTTTAAATCACCCCCCTTTTAAGTAAGAGGAAAAGGATTCTTCATCCAATTTTTATGATATGTGGAAGTAAAATACCTCCATGACTCATTTTGTTTTCAATTAAATCTTTAGATAGAGCAATAAGGTTTGCAAGGTACATTCCGTTGTTACAAAAGAGGTTGTTTTAATATTGTTTCAAGTTTTCATTTTGTGGAACACCATGAGATTTTATTGGAGAAAAGTGTCCTGTGCTAATTCTGTATTTCTGTAAGAAATAATTCTCCGAACTAAAATGATATAAACTGTGAAAATAAACAATGAGCGTTAAACATGCTATTAAGATGTGTCATGTGTCGGAATGTAGACACTAATTTAAAAAAAATAAACTAGCATTAGGTGGATTCCATACATAGCTTTTATCGTAAAAATCGTCTTTAAATTTTCAGTATGTGTTATACAATTTCTCTGTTCATAACTGTACTGTTGTATGTTCTCTGCAAGGTCTGTATTTATACAAGTGTCAAAGTGCATATTGTCGAAGTTCCCTTCAGCCTTGCTCGGTTCTTTGAATGTCTACCACATGTTAAATTTTTTTTTTTAAAACAGCCAAATTAACATTTTGTTTTAGACGCAGATGTTACTTTGACTAATAATGTCTGTGGCCAAGAAATGCATGTTGTATGTCTAGGCTACATGACTACGTTTGGTATGAGGTATAATGTGAAGATTTTTATGGGTTGTGACAAAATCATTTTTTTAATTGAGCGATCACAAGAAAGTGGTGCTAACAGACGTTATTTATATTCAGTATTTATTTTACTTCAAAACAGATATCTACATTTGCCAACAGTTGTTGTTGGATGCGAAAACTATGATTTGCTGACTGATGCTTAAAGTACTCTCCCAACAACAGCCCATGAGTAGATGGAAAATGCGTAGTCATCAGTTGGATAAGAAGAATTGTCCAAACCCTCACATTATTCCATCACTTTTTGTGTCATTTTTTGCAACTCTTGATGGTATGTTTATTCTCCTCAACAGTACCAGATGAATGATCCATCCTAAGGACCACTGGAGAAACCTGAATGTATACAAGGGAGAAGGGGGGCTGTGACAGGTGCCACCATGGGCAGCAGTGTCCCTCTTTCTGTGGTGCTATTATCTGAAAATGCTTTACAGCGAGAGCTGGCAGCAGGTGGTGCTTGACCACGGAAAGCAGCCGCTAAATCAGACATGACAGCTGTCAATGTTTTAATACATCCTGCATGTTGGAAGGTGGGTTATTAGTTGTGTGGCCTGCACAAGTAACGAGTCCGCACACGACCGCCACTGGGAACCAAACACCCCATTGTAGCGCTTGACTCTCATAGGGTAGCGTTGCAGAGCAGTCCAAGGCTTACTCAAGGGAGGTGGTGTGGGCTAGTAATCCCCATTCACAAGCACGCAAGCATGACTCTTAATAAATGAATGTCCAGTCTGTGCTTTTTCTTTTGATAAAGTAAAAGTACATTTATTATTCACACACACTACTCAATACTATGCAACAATCTACAAATATATACAAAGTGATAAAATCACTCTGGACCAACAGTATGTAATCGATCAGGTCTCCTTAAGGGAGAATATAATCCAACAACCCACATGGCAAAACAATCCCAGAGAATATAATCCTACAACCCACATGGCAAAACAATCCCAGTGCCCCCCTTTGCGACATTTGAACATTCTGACAGTATTCAACAGTACAGTACAATGATGACACCTACATTTGTGAATAAATACTTTCATTCTGCCAAGATGTGACTGTCAGTATCAATATTCAAATTAGCATAATCAGGAAACATAAGAGACCAAATTCTATCATTCTAACCATCAGGATTACATTTAGATTACTTTGGGGTTACTCTTACTTAAACATAAAATAACAGTAGAATACATGGGGCCATACCAACCTACACCTATGGTAGGCCCGCTTTCACAACCAGGAACAAAAGTTCACTAAAGCTTGTGCTTCAAACATCCATCCAACCCTGGAGGGGTTATCTCTCAGGTGTCCCACCCTACCTAGGGTGGGGACACCAACAGATGTTGGGGGGAGGCTGCGCTGCTCCTGCAGCTCCCCCTGTCTCCCAGTTTTCTGTTGGTGTGGCCCCCATCTCAATGGGACCACCACAGGCGTTTTAACGGCTCAAAAATCAGGCCCTGCCCCGCAAAGCATGCTGGGGCGGCTGCATAATTGATGAGCGGCTCTCCCGCGGAGAGGGGAGAGCCGCGATTCCTTTTCTTTTCTTCCTTTTCTTTGTTTTTGGGGGTGCCGGTCCCACCCGGACACCCCCTCCACCAAAAAAAGAAGATCCCTCGTTGGAGGGCGGCTCAGGGAGCCCACCCCTGGCCGCCCCCGCCGGTTCCCCGCACGGCCAGCACCTCCGGGTGCTGCCGCGGGAGCCGGCTTGCTGACTTTGAGTCTGCCCGCTCCAGCGGGCAGACTCAGGATGCTGGCGGCCGCTGGGGCCGCGCGGGGGAGTGCAGCGGCACTCCCCCTTCCTGCTGGCATCTTCGGGGCCCTGGGATGGGGTCCTCCTGTTCTCGGGGCCCCGGGAAGGGGTCCGGGGCCCCTCTCCTTCAGAGGGGGGAGCGCGATGGCGCTCCCCCAGGCCCTCTTCTGTGCGGGGCCCCGGGATGGGGTCCGGGGCCCCTCTGGCCATATTCACGGGGAGCGCGAAGGCGCTCCCCGACTTTTCTTCGGCTGGGGGTGCGCGACGGCACCCCCCCACTCCCGCCTCTTCTCGGGGCCCCGGGATGGGGTCCGGGGCCCCTTTGGACCGTCTTCACGGGGAGCGCAACGGCGCTCCCCGACTTCTCTTCTGCTGGGGGGTGCGCGACGGCGCCCCCCCCATTCAACTTTCTTCACGGGGAGCGCGACGGCTGGGATGGGGTCCGGGGTCCCCTTTCCACAGCGGCAGGGGGGTGCGCGACAGCGCCCCCCCTCATTCAACCTCCTACTCGGGACCAGGCTTCACGGGGCCCCGGGATGGGGTCCGGGGTCCCTTCTTCTTCAGAGAGGGGGAGTGAGACGGCACCCCCCTTGCTCCTCTTTCTCCTGGGCAGCCCCCAGGCCCTGGCCCCCCCTGGGGGCACAGTCTCAAGCAGCTGCGGAGCTCCACGCGCTTCGTAGCTGCTTTCACAAAGGTCAAAGGTTGCCATTCTTTGTCCTGTGATATCTCAGGCCCCCAAGGGCCGATTTTCTTCATTCTTGCGTCGTTCCGCTCCTGGTGACAAGCCCTTGCCACCAGGAGCACTCTCCTTAGGCCTCCTGGCCTCGAAGGGTCCCAGATCATCAGGGAGCCAGTTCCACTGACTCCTGAGCCAATCTTTCCTCTGGGTTCCCTCTTTTCCTTCTGGGCTGCGCGCTCTCCTTGCGCTAGCCCAGTCCTTCCCCCAACTAGTCCTCTGGGAGGGTAAGGGGGCCAGCTTGCCTGGCCCTGGCATTCGCCTCGCTGGCCTGGGATCCTTCAGGGGCAGAGTCCCTGCCCCAAGGACAGTCAGGAGGTTCTTCCTTCCAGTTGTCCATAACGCCCGTCTGCAGTCCCAGTGTCCAGCAGTGAAGCACAGCCAAGAGAGAGAGCTCTCCCCTGTGCAGGACCTTTTAAGTGGGGGCGGAAGTGTCCAGCAGGTCTGCACCTCTGGCCTATCCAGATGTGCAACATCACTTCCTTGCCCCCGTCCCCTCCTTCTTGCACAGTCTTCTGGGATAGCTCAAGATGGCATCCTCCAGGAGTTAGTTGCCACATGTGCTCTGAAAGTCTCAGCCCCTCCTACCTGACATTCCTCGCAGGGCTTCTCCAGCCTGCTCCTGGCACTGAATGACAGCTGGCTGATTGATGCTAGGCCCTGCTCCAGCAACTGGACAGAGCAGTAATTGGCCCTAATCCTGAGCTGAGGCAGAAAAATATGACATCCCTGGATGACCCATAAGTTGTACAACTATGCTCCTGTAACCTACTGCATCATTCTTTTCTTACAGGTTACAGTGTACTTTGGTGTGACTCTGGCCTCGGTGGACCCCAGAGAACTGGAATTGCACCCTAGGCCCTCCTTTCTCATTGACATTCAATGGAGTATCCCTCCAATGCAAATATCTTAAGCACCCTGACATTGGCATTGAACTGGGTGTCTCTACAGTGAAAATACAGTAAGCACACTGACTCTCCCTCACATGTATACACCCCTCTCATGAGACCTACTCCAGGTCACCACCCACTCTGCATAGTTCCTCCTGCACCAGGACTACATAAGCGCAGTTCTAGGGCTGCGCACACTAGGAATCCTCCTCTCACAGCCCTCACATGGGTGCACATCCATGCGCACATATGATCACATGTAACCTGCCTGGGGCCTCCTGCCTTGCTGCGCCACAGCAGCCTTTCCTTAGCACGGCGACACCAGCGGTAAACATGTGCAGTCCATTTTACCATGTGTTTATTGTGCGGGAGTCACCTCATAGGAGGCTTCCTCACAGTAAACAGTCAAAAACCAGGTGGTCAAAAATCGAAAAATCAGGGCAGTCCTGATGGTCAGAACCGTCCTCTAACACTGCACCACCTGAGAATTCAAGTCAAGAGAGTGGACAATGCTATAGAAGCAGATGACTGGGATCTGTGTGCACAATCTTGGAAGAAAAAGGAAACAAGCATATAATTTATTTGTAATCATTGTTCATATTATCCATGTTGCTATGATAAGCTATTTAACATTGGCCCTTTATTGGTACTTATAAGGTCAGACACTTCATCAGCTTTTTTCCTCACTCTATTGATGGAATGGAGGGACTTGAAAATACTTTTAAGTAATAAACCTAGGATATCAAGTCAACATTCTCTTTATTTGTTAATTATTACTAACCATAAAAAATAAATCATCACACAAAATATATAATCAGGCAACCAATACTGTATATAGTCAGTAAAAAATTATGGTTAACAAATCAAAAATTCACGGAGTTACTCCAGCTTATTGCATTTTTAAGAAAAGCTCTCACCGAAAGACAAACAGTAGCATCAGCTGCCATGCAAAGATATTAAAAGCTGATCTGCACTTGCGACATCCAAGCCTATGAAATTATGTCATAAAAATCTTTACCTAAAAAGTTAATACAATTTGCAAAATTAGGTAAAGTGTAACAGTGTCTGGAGGGAAATATAATCACAAGGGCACACAGGTATACATTTGGGGTCAAACTTCCTAATGGGTGACAGAAATTGCATCTAATGGAGCTCAACCGAAACCTAGATAGAAGCGACCTCTCCCATACATTATTGATCTGTGAAAGGTAGAGTTCAATTCCCTGACAGGTCTTATTCATAAAGAAGTCTCCTCCAGATTGTTTCTCCAGTTCTTTTGACTTCCTAGCAGCTGATACTAATCCCTGAATCTCCTTCTTAGCCCATCCAACCTCCCCTTTACTCAGTAAATGTGTGGATGAAAATCATTTAAATCATCCCAAGCTATTGGCCATATTTCTGATATAATTTAACCATGGTATTTTAAGACCCATATCACAGGTCAGAAAGTCTAAGATGATCTCCTTGCTAAGTGCAGAGTGCATATTTCCCAGCTCAGGATGCAGAGGAGTAAAGGTCCAAGCTTAACATGGTCTTCCACATAATCTAACCCCAGCTCGTCATGTATGCAAAGTATGGACTGTTGGGTCCAACCCAAAGCAAACACCAACAAAAACGGTTCTCTTTCTGTTGTCTTATATGCCAATTCCAGTACTCGCAAATAGAGGGCCCAAAGGGTAAAATAGATATGCACTTTAACTTATTTACCTCCAATAAGGGCAAAATTGGCCTGTTGCCATTTCTAGATGCAAGCTCGAAGAGGGCTCCCATAGAGGCATTAAACAAAAAGCAACGGTTCAAGATACATGTCAACTAACTACCTTTAGAGTCAATGGTTACTCCCAGATAGCAAAACTCATAGACTCGGCTAATCATTTGTCCTTTAATCGCCACTTGTCCATAATGTGTAATTTGGATATTTTAATCTCTATGTCCAGGTCATCCATATAGCTAACAAAAGCATCAATAGCTCCCCATAAACCATTCAGTGTTCGAGAAGGTAAAACTGCATCATCAGCATAAAGTAGAGCTGGTAATCCTTTGCCATTGATAACCGGTAAATCATTAGAGTGGGAGATAAATAAGAAATAAAATAGAAGCTAAAAAACACCCCTGATTAACCCACGTGGACAGTATA
This sequence comes from Pleurodeles waltl, assembly GCF_031143425.1. NCBI lineage: Eukaryota > Metazoa > Chordata > Amphibia > Caudata > Salamandridae > Pleurodeles > Pleurodeles waltl. Next base: position 1,740,122,477 of record NC_090444.1, read on the forward strand.
AAAGAATTTGTGCATTCATCCTCTGTGCCATACCTAACTGAGGCACTAACTCTATCATGCAGCACCTGTAAAAAATTCCACTGTAGGGTGAAGCAAGCCCAGCTTGTGTAAAATTCCCTTGAGTTTTTTGTGTTTAATCATAGCAAACACACCAGTGAGATCCATAAATGCAAGGTATAAGGTTCCTGTTTTGGCAATCATGTACTTTCCAATTATCAAGTGCAGGCTCAAGCATTGCTTCATACTTCACATGACTCATGATGACATTAACTTGTGCCCAACTCTCCATTCTGTGCAATATAATGTGTCCCAATGTCTTTACCATTGAATCCAATAGTGAGATGGATCTGTAACATTTGGGGTCCATTCTGCTACCTTTTTTGAAGACAGGAATTTTACATGCCATTCGCTAGGAGGTGAGTATACCTTGCATTTCAGCAGCATTTAGAAAATTAGTAATGATGGGCCCCTACAACGAAACATTTTGTTTATAAAGGTCCATCAGTATCCTATCGGGCTCAGGTGCCTATTCAGACAGGCTTTTCTCAATAGTCTCTACAAAGTCTTACAAATAAAAACCTCATTTCCAATGGGGGATGGAGATCAGTTAACATCCCTGCATCCCCTTTTTTCCCCCATAGGAGTAAATCCACCTGAAATGATCATACCAGCATCAAGGAGGAATATTAGACCCTAGCCCCTCTGTGGTCACAGGTTTATAGCTCCCTTTGTTCACAATGTTCATGATCCTCATAGTGTTCTTCGCTTTGTGAGCCTGAACAAGGTTCTTCCACAGCTATTTCTTGATCTCCTCCTTCTGACAGCTAGCGTATAATCCAATTTAGCAGCTTTTACCAAAAATGTATCTCTGTGTGCACTTCTAAGTGCAACTCTCAACCATTTGTTTGCAGCTCAACATGTACTGTCAAACCGCTCAGGGTATGGGTTTCTTGCAGGTCTATGGCTACCATTGATCAAATCACTCCTTGAACTATTCAGGTTTTTAAGGCGGTCAGGAACTTAGAGGGAGGGGAATTAGTTACCAGCAGGTCATCCATAATCAGGCTTTGATGGTATTTCACCAGGGCTGAGAGAACAAAAAGGAAAATGTGTACTTCACCAATTAACCCTGAGCCCATTATCCTTAATGCCTAACTCCCTAGGCCCCACTGCTGCATGAGGACACCTGAGATTATGTATAACCAGCTCAATGGGATTGAGATTGCTGTGCTCATGTTCCATAACTCTCACCCCCTAAGTATGAGCCGCCTCAGATCCCTTGTGACAAAGATGTAATCAGTTACTGTGCCTGAGCTCCAACCCACAAAGGTGGGTGCCTGACTGGGAAGATTACCCACCATCTCAGTTGAATTGATCAGACCAAAACTTAAGAAGGCATCTAGTAGGTTCACCCCTCTGCGATCTGCAGCCTGGCCATCTGCACAATTATTATCCCTAGTTCCATAGGGAACAAGCAGAGTGGTGTTTGTACCTATTTTAGTGTTAAACCTCTCAGCTACTATGGCATAAAGATCATTAAATATACTAAAATAATCTGTATTTAAAAATGCACAAAGCCAAAAATAAAACATTAATTTTGCATCCCAAGTCCCAATTGACTACAAAGAAATTAAACTTGTTGACAAAAATAATCCCCACATTTAAATCCCCTGATGATTGCCTTCAATTTGAAAGTCCTTGTAGATCATAGCAATCAACCCAAGATATCTTGACTTGCCTTTTGATACAGATTGCCTATTGATACAGAATCCCTTCCCTTTCAATACTCCTTTATTATTTGCAAATGGACATACAGTCAGTGTAGTATGGTATTTGTAGATGTTTATACATTTGGTAAGTTATCATTTTAAAACAAGTACACTATGTGATTATTAATTTGGCATATCATTTAGGACATAATATACATGGACAATGTAAACATTTAAATAATTTAATTATTTTAACATAATTTTGTCTTCTTGTGAAAGTCTCTAAAATCCCCTTCCTTTCCCTGTTTTCTAGCCTCTTTATCCTTTGCTCTGCACCCCTTTCTCCTCTTTTAGCCCTCTGTTCTTCACCAACCCCCTCCATTTTTGGTGTTCTGCTAAACTTTGTTTACTCAGCTTTCTCTCTTTGAAGTCTCTGCTTTGCTCGATTTTCCTGCATGCTCTCTGTACCCTTGACTTTCCACTCACATTCCCTTGCTGGCTCCCTGGGTCTGCCTATCAGCCCAACCGCTGTGTACTCCTTCACCAAAATCCAAGTACTTTTATAGAACTAAACAGACAGAACACTTTCTCTGTCCTTCAACAGTTAACACCACCATCCCCAACACACCACTTATTACTTCAAAGCACAATGCTCATTCATCTTCAGCACAAACGTACAACACCTCCAACAAAAAGTCTTTAGACGGCGTAGTGATAAATGCTTCCTCCATTGCGAAAAGCAAATACTTAATATTTTAATTATTGATAGACACAGGACCCACATTACTTTCATTACTGAATGACGACTGGGGGAGGATACAGCACTGGTATTGCATGAAGCTGTTTCCACTTTCCACCAGTATTTCAAAGTCAGACACAAAATGGCATAGACAAAAAAAGGAGGAGGCCTTTTCATCATATTCAAAGAAACAATGAGTCTCACTAAAGCTGAGAATGATTCTTTGTTGTGTTTGAATCTGTTTTAGTGCATTTTAATATTTTATAACAGTTTTGTACTACATTTACATTTCTATAATTTCAAAGAGTAAATTTAAATGCAGTTGAAGAATGTGGACAGTTCATAGCAATTGACGGGCATAACAGAGACCCATTTGAGTGCCCTGAAATCAGGATCCCCCCTGGACCCTGCCCCTCCTCACATATTTGTGCAGGGGGTGGAAGTTATTGTTGCTATGCTGACACATTTACTTAATGATGCTCTTTCCAAAGGAGTAGGACATAGCTCTTTGAAGCATGCTATAGTGAAACCGCTATTAAAAAAACCTTCTCTTGACCCGACAGTGTTGAAGAATTTTAGACCCATTTCCCTTTTGCCCACCCCCGCTAAAATTTTGGATAAATACATCAATTGGCAACTTTTTACCTTTTTAGAAGAGAATAGGTTGCTCCATCCCACTCAGATGGGTTTTAGAACTGGTCACAGCAAGGAAACTGCATTAATTGCAGTTACGGAAGAGGCTAGAAAGCGGGTTGACCAGGGTCTCACCAAAGTGATTATTGTGCTGGACTTGAGCGCAGCTTTTGACACAGTAGACCACCAGGTATTGATCCAGAGAATGAGGGACCTCGGAATTAAGGAACAGGCACTTGCCTGGTTTACTTCCTTCCTACAGGACAGGTCCTTTCAGGTCCTAGATCGATCGTTCCTATCAAACAAACTACAGTGCAGGTGTGGTGTACCTCAGGGCTCTGCCCTTAGTCCGACACTGTTTAACATTTATATGGCTCCCTTGGCCTCTTTGGTGGAATCATTTGGGTTAGCATTAGTGTCCTATGCTGATGACACCCAACTGGTGGTTTCCTTTTCTGCTAATGAGACCTCAGAAGGAGCCGCTTTCCTTACTTGTATGCAAGCGGTCTCAAGCTGGATGACTCAGAGTAAATTGCAACTAAATGAGGAGAAGACGGAAGTCATGATACTGGGCCCTGAACCAAAGCCTGGCATTTCTCGCACCTGTCCTTCGGCACTTAGGGGGTCATTCTGACCTCGGCGGTAAAAGGCGCTTACCGCCGGTCAGAAGACCGCCATAACACCGCTGCGGTCGTGGTAAACCGCCACGGTCATTCTGACCCGCAACTGGCAAACCGCCAAAAACCCGACATCAACAAAAGTCCGCCACACCAACGGCCAGCGAAAAACTGGCGATGACCAAACCTCCACCGTCACGCCAACAGAATTACGCCCATTCCATTCCGACCCACAAATCCCCGCAGCGGTCTTTCAACCGCGGTATTCCATTGGCGGTACACACCGCTGCGGTCAAAATACACACACCTTTACAAAACACTACCACATTGGACAATTCAAAATACACACACCTGAGACACATACACACATCCAATACAATATAAAAAACACACCCACATCACCCACAAACCCTTACGACCACAATTGCAACTGAAGGCCAGAGAGAGACAGCACAGAATAGAGTAGACCATCACACAGAGGCAAATCACTACATCACCCACACAATATCCACGCACAAAACACCACACACCAACACACTCACCACACTCTACAACACATACCCCACCCCACACCTCATCCACACCACCCCATGGCACCCCAAAGACACCCCAGGTTCTCTGACGCAGAACTCAGGGTCATGGTGGAGGAAATAGTTCGGGTAGAGCCCCAGCTCTTCGGGACACAGGTGCAGCACACCACCATTGCCAGGAAGATGGAGCTATGGCAAAGAATAGTGGACAGGGTCAACGCTGTGGGACAGCATCCACGAAATAGGGACGATATCAGGAAGCGGTGGAACGACCTACGGGGGAAGGTGCGTTCCATGGTATCAAGGCACAACATCGCGGTGCAGAAGACTGGCGGCGGACCCCCACCTACTCCCCCAGAATTTACAGCATGGGAGGAGGAAGTCTTGCACATCCTGCATCCTGAGGGCCTCGCAGGAGTAGGCGGAAGAATGGACTCTGGTAAGTCAAATCTTCACTACTTCATTCCCCCACCCCACCTGCATGCCAAATCATACCCCCACCCTCACCCCCACCCCCATCACACCAACTCCTTGCAAATGGCTCACCATCACAACCCACCCATCCCAACACCTAGCCCTGCATGCGTCCACAAAGCATGGACACCCATCACCAAAGCATGCCCACTGCACATACCCATCTCCCCCACAAGCCACCGTCACAACAGCCCCCACAAGGGAATGCCAGCACTGGGGTACACGGCCACCCACCCATTTCACGAAATGGCACACACAGAAGCAATAACCATACTCTTATACCCCTGCAGGACCCGAACGCCACCACACCGCACAGGAGGGTCCAGAAATGTCCATCCCACCCCCAGAAGAGGCCCCCAGTGATGACAGCAGCTCTGTCTCCCTGGACCCAGATGACCAGCCCGGCCCATCAGGGACCTCGGGACAGTCGGTTCCCCTCAGACAGCCACAGGCTACAGCAGACCTAACCGCCTCTGGGAACACCAGCACAGCTCCCACCCAGCGGGCCCATGCCTCTGTCTCCAGGACACGTCAATCAGCGGTGTGTCCACCACTACAGGGCACCCAGGTTGACCCACCACCCCAACAACAACAGGGACCTGGGGGCAGTGGTAGTGGGCACACGGTCCAGGGGACAGAGGCCCAGGGAAACAGGGGAACTGGGAGGGCTGCTGTGCGACGGGGGGGGACAGGCCCAGGGAACCCACTCTCCACAAGGCCCTCTCCTCCATCATGGGAGCATACCACCGCTCCCAGGACACGATGGCTATGGTACTGGCCAGGTTCCAGGAGATCCAGGTACTGCAGGAGGAACAGTACATGGGGTTCAGGGAAGAACTGAGAAACATTAGTTCCGCAATGGGGACCATCGTCGTGGCTCTTAACCAGATAGTCACCACATTGCGGGACCATGTGGCACCACAAAGGGCCCCTGTCACTAGCATGGACCAAGACCAGGCTACCACCTCCGCCGGCGCTAGTGGACAGGAGGCCCCCACACAACGACAGGCCACCAGAACCCCACCTCCTGCAGAAGAAGAACCACCCCGCAAGCGGGGCCTGAGATCTCAGAAGAAGACAGAGTAGGATGCCAAGACCCCCGCCAGCAAAGGATACCCCCTGATGTCATCCCAGTGTCCCACATTGTCACCCTGTCCAACCTTAAACTGCCCCTGCTCCATCCTTCCACAGGCATATGGACAATGCACCTGTGAGACTGAAAACTGGACTCTGCCATGGACATTACTCCACCATCACCCATCACCGTTTTTCAACCATGTCCCTAAATTTTGCACTTTAATAAAATCACTTATTGCACTAAAAATATCTGGAGTCTGCTTGTATTTTGAACAAATGTATTAGACATAACGGTGCCAAAATGTACAGTTACATTGTGATGACAACATACCACTGTCACACAGCTGTAGTCCATGGGCAAACAAAGCAGAGGTCACGCAGTGGGGCCCACATCTCTGAAAACGGAAGGGAAAGTCACAACTCAGTTAACATAAACTGGAGGGAAACACAGACAGTAGAGAGGCAGGAGACTGTAAGTACATGTAAAATGGCAGTGTTGATTCGTACCTGTGTGCTATTGAAAATACTGTTGTATCACTGTGTCCCTGTTGTCTGTGTCGTCCCCGTCGTCTTCCTCCTCTTCACACTCCACAGGCTCCACAGCTGCCACAACACCACCCTCTGGACCATCCTCCTGCAGGAAAGGCACCTGGCGTCGCAAAGCCAGGTTGTGAAGCATACAGCAGGCCACGATGATATGGCACACCTTCTTCGGTGAGTACATTAGGGATCCACCTGTCATATGCAGGCACCTAAACCTGGCCTTCAGGAGGCCGAAGGTCCGCTCGATCACCCTCCTAGTCCGCCCCTGGGCCTCATTGTACCGTTCCTCTGCCCTGGTCCGGGGATTCCTCACTGGGGTCAGTAGCCACAACAGGTTGGGGTAACCAGAGTCACCAATTAGCCACACACAGTGTCTCTGTAGCTGTTCCATCACATAAAGGATGCTGCTATTTCGCATGATGTACACGTCATGCACTGACCCAGGGAACTTGGCATTTACATGGGAGATGTACTGGTCAGCCAAACAGACCACCTGGACATTCATCGAATGATAACTTTTTCTGTTCCTGTACACCTGCTCACTTTCACTGGGGGGAACCAAAGCCACATGGGTCCCATCAATGGCACCAATGATGTTGGGAATATGTCCAAGGGCATAGAAATCACCCTTCACTGTAGCCATATCGCCCACCTCAGGGAAAACAATGTAGCTCCGCATGTATTTCATCAGGGCAGACAACACTCTGGACAAAACCTTAGAAAACATAGGCTGAGACATCCCTGATGATATGGCCACTGTTGTTTGGAATGATCCACTTGCCAAAAAATGGAGTACTGACAGCACCTGCACCAGAGGGGGAATCCCTGTGGGTTGGCGAATGGGTGACATCAGGTCTGGCTCCAGCTGGGCACACAGTTCCTGTATAGTGGCTCGGTCAAGTCTGTATGTCAGTATGACATGTCTTTCTTCCATTGTCGACAGGTCCACCAGCGGTCTGTACACGGGAACATTCCTCCATCTCCTCGCAAGTCCCAGCGGACGGTGCCTAGGAAGGACAACATGGAGCACAGAGTCAAGCAACCCACAGGTACGTAACCACAGCTTGCACAGAACACGATTCGCTATGCATTGAATGGCTTGTATGAGTGGCAATGCAAGGCCTAGGCCTGTGTGACGCAGTAGAAATTAAGCCATGTGGGCCCTTGAAATGGCAGCTGCCTGACCTGTGAAGTGTGACAATGGGATGTGAGGTCAATGCGCTGGCGTGGCACACCGTGGCGGTAGGCGGTCGAAGACCGCGGCGCAAAGCAGCATTGGTTAACATTGAACCCAATGGGTCTCAGGAGCCAATGACGATGTGCGCCGGCGGTCGCGGTACGCACCTCCGCGGTACGCACCGCCATGGGCGTGACCGCCATTTTCTATCTGCTTAATCACTCGAGACCTGATCATCCACAGGAGAGGACCTATACTGCAAGTGCTGCTGTGACCTCGGTCTGGAAGAGACAATGGCTGCTGCGACTGGGGAAAGGGCCCCTGCCTTCACATCTGAGGAATTGGAGAAACTTGTTGATGGGGTCCTCCCCCAGTATGCGCTACTCTACGGTCCTCCAGACCAACAGGTTAGTACACTGGGAGCATGCTTTGTGGGCAATGCCTGGGTTGAGTGGGGTGAATGAACGATGGTGCGGAGGGGTGCGTATGAGGCATGCATCAAACGTCAGATGAGAGCATGTGCCACATGGCAAGGGTGGGGATGGGGGGACACTCACATCGAGCATGCAGAAAATGATGATATTGTATTTTCTCTCCCTGTACGTGTCACATAGGTCAGCGCCCATCAGAAAGTCGACATTTGGCGTGCCATCGCCAAGGACGTCCGGGCCCTGGGGGTCCACAACAGACGGGGCACCCACTGCCGCAAGAGGTGGGAGGACATCCGCCGCGAGAGCAGAAAGACCGTGGAGGCTCTGCTGGGGATGGCCTCCCAACGTAGGAGGGGTGCCACACGTCAATTGACCCCCCTGATGTCTCGGATCCTGGCGGTGGCCTACCCAGATTTGGATGGGCGTGTGAGGACATCACAGCAGACACAATGGGGTGAGTACACTCTCATTCTGCTGACTATGCGCGCAGTGGAGGTGTCTGGGTGGGGGAGGAGGGCTGTGGGTATCCCTAGGCCAGGGCGATTTCTGTAGGCTAGGCCCCTCCGTAAGGCATGGCCCTGTGCCTCCGCCCCCCACCTCTGTAGGGTTCCAAGTACAGCTATCCATGGCCCTGTGTCACCTATGTGTGCAGTTGTCGTCCATAGGCTTGTAGGCCAAGTCCCAATGATTGAGTAGTGTACCCCAAGTGCGCGGCGTAGTGCAGGGGGCTTCTGTGTCTGTCCTCTCCGCCAACTGTGTTGCCAATGCATGCACTCAACATGTCTTTATTCCCCCCCCCCCTTTTTTGGTCTGCTCTTCCTGTTCATGTGTGCATTAGCATCATCTGGCGGAGGAGAAGTGGCATTGGAGCACGAGGGAGCTGCATCTCACATGGCCCCGGAGGGCCATGCAACGGACTCTGATTTCACCAGTGAGACGGAGGGCGAGGGGGGCTCCACAACGGGGACACGTGGAGACATCAGTGACACCGACACGTCCTCAGAAGGGAGCTCCCTTGTGGTGGCGGCAACATCCGTGCCCACCGCAACAACAGGTACAGCCGCCACCCAGAGCACCAGCTCCGCCCTCCCAGCAGCCCCTCAGCGTTCGCCCCGTGCCCGCTCGCACACCAAGGCGGGCATCTCCTTCGCCCCAGGCACCTCAGGCCCTGCCCCAGTTACCCCTGCTGCCCTCAGTGAGGAGGTCATTGACCTCCTCCGGACGCTCATTGTTGGGCAGTCTACCCTTTTGAATGCCATCCAGGGGGTGGAAAGGGAGGTGCATCGGAGCAATGCATACCTGGAGGGCATTCATTCGGGTCAGGCTGCCCATCAGCGATCGTTCAACGCTCTGGCCTCAGCACTGACGGCAGCCATTGTCCCTGTCTCCTGCCTCCCTCCTCCAACTCCCTCCACCCAGTCCCACTCCCCTGTTCCTCTGCCTATCCCAGACACACCTACAGACCAGCCTGCACACACTTCAACACCCAAGGTCAGCTCATCCAAACATAAGCACCACACATCACAGAAGCATTCACACAAGCAACATCCACATGTAGACATGCCAACAGCCACTGCCTCCTCTGTGTCCCCCTCCTCCTCGTCTCCCTCCTCCCTCCCTGTGACGTCCCAACTCACACTTGCATGCACCACTTCATCAGCCACTACAGTACGTCCATCACCAGCACACCCACCAGAACACTCCGCACACGTGCAGTCACCACCCCACTGCCATTTACACGTCCCCTGTGTCCTCTCCCAGTGTGTCTGTCACCCCCTCTTCCAAACCACACAAATGCAGGCAGCCACCCACCCACCAGCCATCCACCTCACGACAGCCTCCGTCACAAGCACCTGCACCCAAAGACAGCACACTTGACTCTCCTACAACCACATCCTCTTCCTCCACTCCCATACCCACTGCATCTACCCTTCCCATTGCTCCTAAAAAGTTTTTCCTCTCCAAAATTAACCTCTTTCCATCACCTGACCCACCCCCTCCATCTCGTAAAAGTCCAATCTGCACCTCAGCCACCACAACCCCTGGACCTACAAGGACCATAGTCCAGGGATATTGGAGTCCCCCACCTTCGAGGGCAGCTACATCGGCCAGCAGCAAAGGGACAGCCAGCCCACCCCCTGGGAAAAAATCCAAAAAAGGCAAGGGCCGGCGCGAGAGGACAGAGACGGCAGCCTCCACAGGCACCACCCTGGCACCGTCAGGGAGTGGGGTGCCACCTGGCACATCTCCAAAGGGAGGCAAGGGCCACAGAGGATCAGGCAAGGATGGCAAGGGCAGCACGGCCGACAAGTCCAGCAGCAGGCGAGCTGCCCAGGAGGGCCCCACCAGCCCCATTCCGGGGGTGAAGGAGGACACCCACGGGCACGGGACACCAGCACAGGAGGGCCCAGCAAGCGAGAAGTCGGATGGCGAGTGAACACCATATATTGGCTGGATCTGGTGCCCTGGAGACACATGTGAAGAACCGCAGAACAGGGCCCTTCAAGCCAAGCACCGCTGAACAGGGCCCTTCAAGACAAGCACCGCTGAACAGGGCCCTTCAAGACAAGCACCGCTGAACAGGGCCCTTCAAGACAAGCACCGCTGAACAGGGCACCGCCGTCTCAAGAACCGCTGAACAGGGCCCCGCCGTCTCAAGAACCGCTGAACAGGGCCCTTCAAGACAAGCACCGCTGAACAGGGCCCTTCAAGACAAGCACCGCTGAACAGGGCCCTTCAAGACATGCACCGCTGAACAGGGCCCTTCAAGACAAGCACCGCTGAACAGGACCCAGCCGTCTCAAGAACCGGTGAACAGGGCCCTTCAAGACAAGCACCGCTGAACAGGGCCCTTCAAGCCAAGCACCGCTGAACAGGGCCCTTCAAGATAAGCACCGCTGAACAGGGCCCTTCAAGACAAGCACCGCTGAACAGGGCCCTTCAAGACAAGAACCGCTGAACAGGGCCCTTCAAGACATGCACCGCTGAACAGGGCCCCGCCATCTCAAGAACCGCAGAACAGGGCCCGCCGTCTCAAGAACCGCTGAACAGGGCCCTTCAAGACATGCACCGCTCCGCTGGGCCCTTCAACTCAAGCACCGCTCCGCTGGGCCCTTCATCTCAAGCACCGCTCCGCTGGGCCCTTCATCTCAAGCACCGCTCCGCTGGGCCCTTCATCTCAAGCACCGCTCCGCTGGGCACCGCCGTCTCTGCACCGCTCCGCTGGGCCCTTCATCTCAAGCACCTCTCCGCTGGGCACCGCCGTCTCTGCACCGCTCCGCTGGGCCCTTCATCTCAAGCACCGCTCCGCTGGGCACCGCCGTCTCTGCACCGCTCCGCTGGGACCTTCAACTCAAGCACCGCTCCGCTGGGCACCGCCGTCTCTGCACCGCTCCACTGGGTCCTTCATCTCAAGCACCCCTCTGCTGGGCACCGCCGTCTCTGCACCGCTCCGCTGGGCCCTTCAACTCAAGCACCGCTCCGCTGGGCCCTTCATCTCAGGCACCGCTCCGCTGGGCCCTTCATCTCAAGCACCGCTCCGCTGGGCACCGCCGTTTCTGCACCGCTCCGCTGGGCCCTTCATCTCAAGCACCGCTCCGCTGGGCCCTTCATCTCAAGCACCGCTCCGCTTGGCACCGCCGTCTCTGCACCGCTCCGCTGGGCCCTTCATCTCAAGCACCGCTCCGCTGGGCCCTTCAACTCAAGCATCGCTGACACATTGGCAGAAGGGGCAGGCCCGGATCAGTGTCAGACAGGGCTGCACGATACACTCTGGGCACCAAGAGTCCTCCAGTACCGCTGGAGTCTGTCATCCACTTGAGAGACTGTGGCTATGCACTCCCCAGGATGGCACAGTGGGCAACCCACCCACTGTAGAGACTTGAGAGACTGTGGCTTTGCACTCCCCAGGATGGCACAGTGGGCAACCCACCCACTGTAGAGACTTGAGAGACTGTGGCTTTGCACTCCCCAGGATTGAACAGTGGCCGTGGAGGCCCCTCGTGGATCTGGCGTCGTGGACTCATGTGGCTGAGGTGGCCCCCCTTCCCTTCCCCCTGAAGTGCCTGTAGTTTTCCTATCTGATGCCCCTGCAGTGTTCTCTCCAATGGATTCGGGTCTCATGTGTGGGCTTTGCCCATGTGTTGAGGACCATTGGCCCACGTACAATGACAGAAAGCCAATTCTGACGGGACAATATACATATGTGTATATAGTTATGGGATGTTCGACTTACTTATTTACTTAGCCTTACAATATATTTGTATTACAATAACATATTATTTTGTCTTTGCATTCTTCCGGGGGGTTTGAGGGGTGTCACTCTGAGTTGTTGCTCTGCATTGGTGTGTAGGTAGTTGGGGGGGGGGTGTCGCGTATGTGTGTGCCCGTAATCTTTTCTCCTCCCCCCTCCCCTGTGTCGTAGGTGCAGTACTCACCGTTGTCTTCTGCGCCGGCGTTCGTGCTCCTGGTAGACGAGCAGGTAGACAATTGCTGGTAGGATGTGTAGTTCTGGTTCCATGCTGTCCAGATTCCTCGTGGAGTGTGTAGAGGTGAGCGTTTTCCCGTTCGTAGTCTGTTTCCGCCATGTTTTTATCGGCGGGGCTCCCGCCCCGGAAAAGGTGGCGGATTGGTGAGTTGTGATAGGGTGGGTGGTACATTGTCTGCCGCCTGTCTGTTGGCGGTGACCGCCGCGCTGCTTGTCTGTACCGCCGTGGCGGTCGGAGTGTTAAAGTGCCAGTCTGTGTTGGCGGTTCCCACCAGGGTCGAAATTCAATTTTTTTGGCCGCCTGCCTGTTTGCGGGTTGGCCGCCGCTTTAACACCGACCGCCAGGGTTGGATTGACCCCCTTAGTGAGTTCCCTCCTCCCAAAAAACATGTGAAGAGCCTGGGGATCAGTCTGGATCCCCTTCTGATGCTAGACCTGCAGGCTACGAACATATCTACTACTTGCTTTGCCTTACTGAGACTTCTTAGGAAGATTTTTGTTATTCTTCCAGCACTGGCTAGAAGACTCATTGTGCAAGCTGTTATTCTTTCAAGGCTAGACTATAGGAATGGCCTTTTTCTAGGTTCCCCAGTATATGTTAAAAAGAAATTACAAAGAGTTCAAAATGCTGCGGCTCGTTTACTACTGAACCACCCAAGAAGTTCTTCTGTGAAAGCTGGATTGGCCTCCTTGCACTGGTTGCCTGTTGTACAGCGGATCAAATTTAAGGCTCTATGTCATATCCACAGGTCTTTGCATGATATAGAGGACCTATGCTCCTTAGGAACTTGGCCAATTTTTATAGGCCGAATAGAGATTTGAGATCCACTACTCTTGCTTCAGTAACTGTACCAAAAATAAAGAAAGCAAGATGGGGTGGGTCCTCTCTGATGTTTTTAGGAGCCAAATTGTGGAACTCGCTGCCTCTTAATCTTCGGCTGATGGAGCAAGAACTGGAATTTCGAAAGGCCTTGAAAACTTGGTTATTCTAGGTCCAGTTGTTTTTATTCCTTTCTTGTTGCGTATCACTCTCTTCCCCTCTGTGGTTAGGGTTTAGTAGCGCTGGGAAACCCGAGGGTGGCCATGCACTCTATAAATTGTGTAACATAACATAACATAACATTTGCTGCAACATGATGTTATGCATTGCCTGGTACAGAATGTTTTGGCTTTGAGTCAATGTTAGTGTAATGTAAGTTATAGAGTTGTCTCGTCCTGTGGTGACTAGGTTTGTACATGTGGCTTCTTAATAAGGAGTTCAGATGGTACAATTCCATCTCAGTTATTTCACAACAGTATAAAATGCAATTAACAGAGAGAAGCCCATAGGTGGGTCTATGTGTAAGCAGGCCACAAGAGTATATTTCAATATCTTTCAGGGTAATCTGGTAACAACCACTCCATAAAAGACCATATGAGGGACATATAAAGGGTGTTTAGTAGGTGGGTGGTGCATGGAGAGGTGCATGCGGGAAGAAGAAATAATACACTTGGGGCCTGATTATGAGTTCACAGGCTGTTTACACCTTCCGCTGACCTTCAGACTACGAGGTTGCCACCATACTAGCTACCTCCCTGCCGGACCCAGTAATAGTTTCCCGCTAGGTCAGCAGGCTGAAACTCAGATTGCCTAGACGGAAACAGCCTACAGCATTGACTCCAGTTTCTAATCGTGCCTTCAGCAATGTTGTAGGATGCAGGATACACCAGCACCCTTGCAATGTTCACTGTCTGCAAAACAGACAGTGAACGTTGCGAGGGTGCTGGGCAGGGCGGCCCATGCACTGCCCATGCCAAGTGCATGGGCAATGCAATGGCTCCCCTGGGGCCCACTGCACCCATTCTCCACCAGCCTTTTTCATGGTGGTGCTACCGTCATGAAAAGGCTGGCGGAGAACGAGGTCGTAACCCCTCAGGCAGCACTGCTAGCAGTGCTGATCTTGTAGTTTCGGACCGCCACCTACCGCTAGACTGCCGGGATCCCTTATCCTGGAAGAGCTGGCGGTCCCACTGTGGCCCGACCACCAGGGTTGAAATATGGCACTCAGACTGCAGCATTGGCGACGGTCTGACCACCATCCGGCGAGTCTGGTGGTCTAGTGACCACCAGACTTGTAATGAGAGTGTTAGAAATGGGGTCTTTAGTTGGCAGTCAGGTTACCCCCTGTCCAAGCAAGGACCCTCACTCTAGTCAGGGTAAGTCACACACAATCTAAATTATCCTGTGCTCACCCTTTGGTAGCTTGGCACTGAGCAGTCAGGCTTAACTTAGAAGGCAATGTGTAAAGTATTTGCGCAATAAGTCATGCAATAATGCAGTATAGCACCACCAAAATTCACCACACAGTGTTTAGAAAAATATATAATATTTATCTGATAAGATGCAGGTCAAAACGATTAAAATGCAATAGGTATATGTTGAGAAATCACTGTAAAAGTGATATAAAGTGTCTAGTCTTTTAAAAGCAATAAATGTCTCTTTCAAGCACAAAGTACCTGGATCGCGTGCAAAATCTCTGCAAAGAACCGCAGAGGAGGAGATACGTAGAAACAAAGGGTGTGTGTGTCGATTTCTCAGGCTGCACATGGCGATGCGTCAGTTAGTTTTCACGCAGGGACGGCTGTACGTCGATTTCCGGTGCTCGGTCGTGGATCCTCCTCGGGTCGCGGGCTTTTCAGACTCCCAGGGGATGTTGCGTGGATTTCCAGCGCTGACAGGACAAAGTCATAGGGGATGCGTCGATCAGGTGGGTGTTGCGTGAAAATTTCTACCACACGGCAGGCACTGCATTGATTCCTCTCTGGAATTTGGGCTGCGTCATTCCGCCTTGGCTTTGTGTCAATTCAGTGGGCCGTGCATTGAATTTCCAGTCGCTACACTGGTGCTGTGTCGATCTTCTCATTGCGAAGTCAGTCTGCATCATTCCGGTTCAGCGTGCAGTGAATTTTTACCACGATGCAGGCTGTGCATCATTTCTGGCAGGCTGTGTGTCGATTTCTGCCGCACAAGGAGTCCTCTTTGTAGAGATGAAGTCTTTTTGTTCCTGAGACTTCAGGGAATAGGAGGCAAGCTCTATCCGAGCCCTTGGAGAGCACTTCTCACAACAGCCAGAGAGCAGCAAGGCAGCAGGGCAACAGCAAGGCAGGAGTCCTTCACAGAAAGCAGACATGTGAGTCCTTTGGGCAGCCAGGCAGTCCTTCTTGGCAGGATGCAAGTTCTGGTTCAGGTTCTCTTCTCCAGGAAGTGTCTGAGTTGGTAGGGGCAGAGGCCCTGTTTAAGTACCCAAATGTGCCTTTGAAGTGGGGGAGACTTCAAAGAGTGGCTTCAAAGTGCACAAGGTCCCCTTTCAGTTCAAACCTGTTTGCCTGGGTCCCAGTAGGGGGTGTGGCAGTCCTTTGTGTGAGGGCAGGCTACTGTCCTTTGACATGCAAGTGTCAGGCCCTCCGCCCTCCCAGCCCAGGAAGACCCATTCAAAATGCAGATGTATGCAGGGGTGTGTGTGAGTGAATGCACAAGGGAGCTGTCAACTAAACCCAGCCAGACGTGGATTGTAATGCACAGAAGGATTTAAGTGCAGAGAAATGCTCACTTTCTAAAAGTGGCATTTCTAAAATAGTAATATTAAATCCAACTTCACCAGTCAGCAGGATTTTGTATCACCATTCTGGCCATGCTAAATATGACCTTCCTACTCCTTTCAGATGAGTAGCTACTACTCAAACAATGTATGATGGTAGCCCCAATGTTAGCCTATGAAGGGAGCAGGCCTCACAGCACTGTAAAAACAAATTTAGGAGTTTTACACTACCAGGACATGTAAACTACACAGGTACATGTCCTGCCTTTTGCCTATGCAGCACCCTGGCTTATTGGTTACCTAGGGCATACGTTAGGGGTGACATATGTAGAAAAAGGGGAGTTTTAGGCTTGGCAAGTACTTTTAAATGCCAAGTCGAATTGGCAGTGAAACTGCACACATAGGCCTTGCAATGGCAGGCCTGAGACAAGGTTAAGGAGCTACTTAAGTGGGTGGCATAATCAGTGCTGCAGGCCCACTAGTAGCATTTAATCTACAGGCCCTGAGCATACATAGCGTACCCTACTAGGGACTTGTAGTAAAATAAATAGTCCAATTGGGTATGATCCAATGTTACCATGTTTAAAAGGGAGAGAGCATATGCACTTTAGTACTGGTTAACAGTGGTAAAGTGTGCAGAGTCTTAAAACCAGCAAAAACAGTATCTAAAAAGTGGAAGGAGGCAGGTAAAAAGTTAGGGGTGACCACCCTAAGGTTGTCAGGTCTAACAGAGAGCCTATGCGTGGTTTCCGACGTTCTGCATGTTATCAGTGATTCAGTTAGTTCTGCTGGAGTGCCTGGTGATGGAATACCTGGAATGTGGAAGTGCTAGAAATTGTGGTAAGGAGGTCCGCTATTATTGCATCTCATTTGGTGGCTATAGGGTATTTCTGAAGTTCCAGGCTATCTTCTCTTTGTAGGGCTACAGTCTCCGCCTGCGCCCAGAATGACATGGATTGTATCCAGGCCTCGTAGCGCGGTGGGCCCAGTGCTCTCCACTTGCAGGCAATGAGTGGTTTGTCTAGAATTCGTCCCAGATCAAGGAAGCAGGATGTAACTTTATATTTTTTAGCCTGTGGAAACGACCCAACAAACAGGCTTCCCATGTGAATGAGACAGCGGTGTTTCACCTTGTGCCAGTAGTGGTGAAGATGGGGGCTTGCCCATACTATGTGTAATAAGTCTGCATCTACTAGATGGCAACCGGGACCCTCAGCATCTATGCAATTGAAGTATTGGTTAAAGTTAGCAGGTGTGAGGTAGACTCTCTGAACAATGTAATACTGTATCAGCTAAAATCAAAACCTGGATGGGTCCCTCTAGTAAGGAGTGCCACTCCTTGTCGGTTAATGGGCACATGTGGTCAGAGTCCCAGCGATTTCAGAGTGTTGTGAGAATTGGAGAGTTATGCTGTCACAATGAGTCTGCGAGCCAACGCTCTAGGGCCTATATTTATACTTTTTTAGTGCCACATTTGCACCGCCTTTTATGACGCAAAAGCGGCACAAACTTACAAAATACAATTGTATTTTGTAAGTTTGTGCCACTTTTGCGTCAAAAAATTTCGCAAATGCGGCGCTAAAAAGTATAAATATGGGCCTAGGTGTCCACCCCCACAGAAAACATGTAAATATTGTATAGTGAGATGAGTGGGTGGATCTGGTTCAGGTCACCCCATTTATGCACTAGAAAGAGCAGTAAAGGAGGAAACCCCCAGGATGCAGGCAACTGCCTTCCACGAGGGCTTAGTATTTGGGGAGTTTCCAGTCATCATAGAAGTCTACTAACGTTTGTACACCCGCGGAGTGCCAAGCTGTAAGTTCCACTGCTGCTGTGGTGTGGTGTCTCCATGGTGTTCAGAGTAGAGATATGGCTGGTGCATAAGTGACTGTCGCCTTAGTGAGATATAAGCATTTGTGGAAGTAGCAGTACTCTACGCGTATAAGCAGAGGGCGAGCATGTGTGTCTTAGCACAGGGATGGAATGACTATAACATGCTGGAAACGTTCCAGGTAGGGGCTCCATGGCTAAGTCAGCCATGTTGCGGGAGTTCAACCATCATGACACCCATTGTAACTGGGTCGCTAAGTAATAGTGTACCAAATTGGGGACCGCAAGCCCACCCTGCTCATCCAGTCTATAGAATTAAGAGAAGGTTACTCCGTAGCAGGTCTGTTCCAGATAAAGTCCCAGATCCACTCATTCAAAGGAGAAAAAAAAGGAGGCAATGATGACAGGGATTGTAGGTTGACAAAGTAGTATAGAAGTCATGGAAGGACGACCATTTTAAGAAGTGCTATTTGTCCTGCAACTGAGAGAGGTAACATTTTCCAGAACGCCATTTGGGATCTGAGACACAGAACAGCGTGTGTCAAATTACCGTCTAATAGATTTGCAGTCGAGCGATATACCTTTATGCCTAAATACCTAAATGTATCTGGTCCCCAGCTGAGGAAAGGCACAGCAAGGGCTGGTCTGGGGTTGGGTATGGTGAAGGTCAACAGAAGGATATATGACTTAGACAACTTAACTCGTAGGCCAGAAAGGGTTGCGTAAATGTGGAGTGTATCAGTAATGTCAGTGGAGAGCTGGTAAATATCGCTAAGGTAAACAAGGAGATCGTCTGCATATAGGGACACAGAATGGGTGCCATCCCTAGAGAGTGTGCCCCAGTCATGCCCCCAGCACGTAAGGCAGTTGTTAGTGGCTCCACAGCCAGTGCAAAGAGGAGGGGGGACAGAGGTCATCCCTGTCTCGTATCTCTGCCCACTGCTACTGGACCAGAAATGAGGGAGCCCCATTTGACTCTGGCTGATGGTAGCATATACAGCAGTCATATCATTTTAAGGAAGCAGGATTCCAGTCCAAACCGCAATAGGACTTGAAGTAGGAAGGGCCATTCTAGTGAATCAAATGCTTTCTCTAGATCTAGTACTAAACATCCCGCTTGCGGCCATAAGGCTGGGCCCTATTCGAGGAGTTGGAAAAGACAGCGTAAATTAAGGGATGTTGTTTATGCTGGTACAAACCCGTTCTAGTCAGTGTGTACTATGGTTGGGACCAGAGGTGCTAGATGTTCGGCTATGATTTTGGCTAATATCTTATAATCAGAATTTAACAACATGAGAAGCCAGTACGAGTGGAGGAGTTCATGGCCCTTAAGTGGCTTCAGCAGGGAAATTAGAAAAGCGTTGCGGAGGGTGTTTGGGAGTCATGTGGCTATAAGGGCTTCCTCCTATAACGTTAACAGTTGCCGATCTAGAGATGAGTTGTTTGCTTTATAAAATTCTGACTGGAGTCCATCTGGCCTGGGAGTTTTCCTGGTGGTAAGAGCGCGGATCGCCTCTTTGATTGCACGTAGAGTGATTACTTCATGACTGCTGGGAGAGGTACCATAGCGAGGAACGAGTGGCTATCTTGTCCCAGCTGTACAGGGTAGTGTAGTAGTGAACTTGTTCATCATGTATTTCTCACTGCATGTAGAGCAGAGTGCCCATGGCCATTCACAGTGCAGAGATGGGCCGATGAGGTTAGGGCTGAGCATCATTCTTTACAACTTTGAGAGACCCACCTTGTCAGATTTAACATTACCCCAACCTTTTCATGCAATTTTTTTGTGCTCTACAGGCTAACACCTAGCAATGCAACATTCACATTGCTAAATACAATCTGTAACCTTTTTACAACAAACACAAACAAATGCATCCTTGGTAACCTCAATATATGTTTTGACAAACCTAATATGCCACAGCCCACAAACTTTCTCTCTGGCCTAGGCACATACAACCTACAAAAGCATGTTCCCAATCCCACACACATCACTGGACACACACTAGCTATCATCTTCACCAACTCAGACCTAGTCATCAAGTCATGTTCCAACAAAGTTTTCCAAATACTTGGTTAGACCACTACCTCATTGCCTTCCAACACAAGACACCAAGGCCCTCATTCTGACCCTGGCGGTCGGTGATAAAGCGGCGGCCAAGCCGCCAACAGGCCGGCGGTCTAAAATATGCAATTCTGACCCTGGCGGGAACCGCCAACACAGCCCGCCAACTTAACACTCCGCCCGCCACGGCGGTACAAACAAACAGCGCGGCGGTTCCCGCCAACAGCCAGGCGGCAGACAATGTACCGCCCACCCTATTACGACCCACCAATCCGCCACCTTTTCCGGGGCGGGAGCACCGCCGATAAGAACACGGCGGAAACAGACTACGAACGGGAAAACGCTCACCTCTACGCACTCCACGCGAGATTCCGGCAGTATGGAACCAGAGTTGCAGGTCATCCCCGCACTCCTATACCTGCTCATATACCAGGAGCACGCCCGGCGGCGTGGAAGACATCGGTGAGTACTGCACCTACGACACAGGGGAGGGAAAAGATTACCGGCACACACCCACCCACCCACACCCACTACAACACACACATCAATGCATTCCCACAGATCACTGTCACAACCCACAAACCACCCCCCTCCGAAATAATGCAAAGACCAAAAGAAGAGATCATAAACGGGCAGATATATTGAAATATGGACACCAGTAATCCCAATAAATAAATAAACTATGTACAAAATATATACAGCTACTAAATGTAGTCCAACCACTGTCCGTGGATCACAGGGGTCCTGTGCAAAGGGGCAAGGCCCAGTCCCACGACAAGAACTCCACGGAGAGAACACTGCAGGGGCATCAGAAAGAAAATAGGACAGGCACCTCAGGGGGAAGGGAAGGGGGGGCACCTCAGCCACTTGAGTACACGACGCCAGATCCACGAGGGGACTCCATGACCACTGGGCCATCCTGGGGAGTGCTAAGCCACAGTCCACACAGTCCATACAGTGGGTGGCCTGCCCACTGGCCCATCCTGGGGAGAGCAAAGCCACAGTCCATACAGTCCATACAGTGGGTGGCCTGCCCACTGGGCCATCCTGGGGAGAGCAAAGCCACAGTCCATACAGTCCATACAGTGGGTGGCCTGCCCACTGGGCCATCCTGGGGAGAGCAAAGCCACAGTCCATACAGTCCATACAGTGGGTGGCCTGCCCACTGGGCCATCCTGGGGAGAGCAAAGCCACAGTCCAAACAGTCCATACAGTGGGTGGCCTGCCCACTGGGCCATCCTGGGGAGAGCAAAGCCACAGTCCATACAGTCCATACAGTGGGTGGCCTGCCCACTGGCCCATCCTGGGGAGAGCAAAGCCACAGTCCATACAGTCCATACAGTGGGTGGCCTGCCCACTGGGCCATCCTGGGGAGAGCAAAGCCACAGTCCATACAGTCCATAACAGACCCCACTGCCACTGGAGGAGGCAAGTTGGCCAGAGGACATCCTGCTGCCCTGCCCGAGATAGATCCTGCCCTGCCACGTCTGCCAAAGGGCCAGCGGTTCTTGCCTTGAAGGGCCCAGTTCAGCGCTCCTTGCCTTGAAGGGCCCAGTTCAGCGCTCCTTGCCTTGAAGGGCCCAGTTCAGCGGTTCTTGAGACGGCGGGGCCCAGCGGAGCGGTTCTTGAGACGGCGGGGCCCAGTTCAGCGGTTCTGGAGACGGCGGGGCCCAGCGGAGCGGTTCTTGAGACGGCGGGGCCCAGTTCAGCGGTTCTTGAGACGGCGGGGCCCAGCGGAGCGGTTCTTGAGACGGCGGGGCCCAGCGGAGCGGTTCTTGAGACGGCGGGGCCCAGTTCAGCGGTTCTTGAGACGGCGGGGCCCAGCGGAGCGGTTCTTGAGACGGCGGGGCCCAGCGGAGCGGTTCTTGAGACGGCGGGGCCCAGTTCAGCGGTTCTTGAGACGGCGGGGCCCAGCGGAGCGGTTCTTGAGACGGCGGGGCCCAGTTCAGCGGTTCTTGAGACGGCGGGGCCCAGTTCAGCGCTCCTTGCCTTGAAGGGCCCAGTTCAGCGGTTCTTGAGACGGCGGGGCCCAGCGGAGCGGTTCTTGAGACGGCGGGGCCCAGTTCAGCGGTTCTGGAGACGGCGGGGCCCAGTTCAGCGCTCCTTGCCTTGAAGGGCCCAGTTCAGCGGTTCTTGAGACGGCGGGGCCCAGCGGAGCGGTTCTTGAGACGGCGGGGCCCAGTTCAGCGGTTCTGGAGACGGCGGCCGGTCTATGGCCAACTGCTCATTGCCTGGTGGTGCCCTCCTGGGCAGCGGGGATGGTGCTCCTTCAATGCCCACCTGGGCTGTGGGTGGTGGGGCCCTCCTGGCCAGCTGGGCTGGGTCCTCCCTGGGCAGCGGCTATGGGGGTGGTGGGCTCTCCCGGGGCAGCTGTGCCGGTTCCTCCGGGGGCAGCGGCTATGGGGGTTGTGGGCTCCTCCTGGGCAGCAGGCCTGCTGCCTGACCTCTCCGACTTGCTGCCCTTGCCCTCCTTAGTCGTGGGCCTGTGGCCCTTTCCTCCCTTTGGAGCTGTGGCTGGTGACTGTCTCTGGGTGGTGTCCGGGGGGGATGTAGAAGGCGGGCTCCTGCGGCGCCCCTTCCGCCTTCTGCTCCTCTTCCCAGGGGGTGGGCTGGCTGTCCCCTTGCTGCTGGGCGAAGATCCAGACATGCGGGCTGGCGGGCTCCAATACCCCTGCACCCTTGTCAAGGGGGCTGCAGGGCTGGTGGTGGCTGAGGTGCTCTTCTTACCCCGACGAGAAGGAGGGGGGGGCTCAGGGTCAGGAAAGAAGTTAGTAGTGGCGAGGAAGAGCTTCTTGGGACAATGGAGAGTGGTAGGTACAGTGGGAATGGGAGTGGAGGGAGAGGATGTGGTTGTAGGTGAGTCACGTTTGCTGTCTTTGGGTGCAGGTGCAGGAGGGATAGGCTGTCGTGAGGTGGATGGCTGTTGGGTGGGTGGGTGGCTGCGTTTGTGTGGTGTGGAAGAGGGGGTGACAGACACTGTGGGAGAGGACACAGGGGACGTGTAAATGGCAGTGGGGGTGGTGACTGCACGTGTGCGGACTGGAGTGGAGGGTGTGCTGGTGATGGAAACACTGGCTGATGGTGAGGTGAATGGAGGTGTGAGTGTAGACGTCACAGGGAGGGAGGAGGGAGACGAGGAGGTGGGGGTCACAGAGGTGGTAGTGACTGTTGGCATGTCTGCATCGGAATGTTGCGTGTGTGAATGTCTGCGTGATCTGTGGTGCTTATGTTTGGATGAGCTTCTCTTGGGTGTTGAGGTGTGTGCAGGCTGGTCTGATGGTGTGGGTGGGACAGGCAGAGGAACAGGAGACTGGGAGGAGGGAGTTAGTAGAGGCAGGCAGGAGACAGGGACAATGGCTGCCGTCAGTGCTGAGGCCAGAGCCTGGAACGATCGCTGATGGGCAGCCTGACCCGAATGAATGCCCTCCAGGTACGCATTGCTGCGATGAACCTCCCTCTCCACCCCCTGGATGGCATTCAAAAGGGTAGTCTGCCCAACAATGAGCGTTCGGAGGAGGTCAATGACCTCCTCACTGAGGGCAGCGGGGGTAACAGGGGCAGGGCCTGAGGTGCCTGGGGCGAAGGAGATGCCCGGCTTCCTGGCAGAGCGGGCACGGGGCGAACGCTGAGGGGCTGCTGGGAGGGCGGAGATGGTGCGCTGGGTGGCGGCTGTACCTGTAATGGCGGGGGGCACGGATGGTGCCACCCCCGCAAGGGAGCCCCCTTCCGAGGACGTGTCCGTGTCGCTGCAGGGTCCAGTCGTCCCCGTCGTGGAGCTCCCCTCGCCCTCCGTCTCACTGGTCCAGTCTGACTCTGTGGCATGGCCCTCCTGGGCCATGTGAGATGCAGCTCCCTCCTGCCCCGATGCCACTTCTCCTCCGCCTGATGATGCTGATGCACACAAGCACAGAAAGACAAACAAAAAGGGGGGGGGAGAGAGAAATAAAGGGATATTGATTACATGGATCTCCGGTACAGTTAGCGGACATGACAGACACAGATGCCCCCTGCACTAAGTTGCGCACTTGGGGTCCGCTACGCATTCCGTGGAACATGCCCTACACGCCTAGAGTTGACAACTGCACCCATGGATGACACGGCCCAGGGATGGCTGTACTGACAAACTACTGAGGGTGGTGGCTGGGGACACAGGAGCTTACGGGGGTGCCCAGCCTACAGATATCGCCCTGGCCTAGGGGGACCCACAGCCCTCCTCCCCCACCCAGACACCTCCACTGCGCGACAACAGAGTAGATAATGCTTGGACTCACCCCCTTGTGTCTGCTGTGCTGCCCTCACGTGCCCATCCAAATCAGGGTAGGCCACCGCCAGGATCCGGAACATCAGGGGGCTCAGTTGACGGCAGGCACCCCGCCTACGTTGGGAGGCCATCCCCAGCAGAGACTCGGCGGTCTTCTTGGTCCCGCGGCGGATGTCCTCCCACCTCTTGCGGCAGTGGGTGCCCCGTCGATGGTGGACCCCCAGGGTCCGGACTTCCTTGGCGATGGCACGCCAAATCCCGATCTTCTCATGGGCGCGGACCTATGTGACACGTACAGGGAGGGAGAAATACCACGTTCAAGTTTGTCAGCATTTTCCTTGCCAGTAGCCCAACGCCCCCCATCCCCGCCAGACCCCCGCCATGCCCCCCGCCAGGCCCAACATGCCCCCCATCCCCGCCAGGCCCCCCGCCATGCCCCCCGCCAGGCCCAACATGCCCCCCATCCCCGCCAGGCCCCCCGCCATGCCCCCCGCCATGCCCAACATGCCCCCCATCCCCGCCAGGCCCCCCGCCATGCCCAACATGCCCCCCATCCCCGCCAGGCCCCCCGCCATGCCCCCCGCCAGGCCCAACATGCCCCCCATCCCCGCCATGCCCCTCGCCAGGCCCAACATGCCGCCCATCCCCGCCAGGCCCCCCGCCATGCCCCCCGCCATGCCCAACATGCCCCCCATCCCCGCCAGGCCCCCCGCCATGCCCAACATGCCCCCCATCCCCGCCAGGCCCCCCGCCATGCCCCCCGCCAGGCCCAACATGCCCCCCATCCCCGCCAGGCCCCCCGCCAGGCCCCCAAGCCAGCCAGTGGCCCCAAATCCAGATTGAATTAAACTCACTTGTTGGTCTGGAGGACCGTAGAGTAGCGCATACTGGGGGAGGACCCCATCCACAAGTTTCTCCAACTCCTCTCCAGTGAAGGCAGGGGCCCTTTCCCCAGGCGTAGCAGCCATTGTCCCTTCCAGACCGAGGTCACAGCAACACTTGCAGTATAGGTCCTCTCCTGTGAAAGTTCAAGTGGATAAGTAGATAGAAAATGGCGGTCACGTCCGCGGCGGTGCGTACCGCGGCGGTGCGTCCCGCCACCGCCGGCGCCCTTCGCCATTGGCTCCTGAAACCCATAGGCTTCAATGTTAACCAATGCGGCTTCGCGCCGCGGTCTTCGCCCGCCGCCCGCCGCGGTGTGCCACGCCAGCGCATTGACCTCACATCCCATTGTCACACTTCACAGGTCAGGCAGCCGCCATTTCCAGGGCCCACATGGCTCAATTTCAACTGCGTCACACAGGCCTAGGCCTTGCATAGCCACTCAGACACGCCATTCACTGCATAGAGAATCGTTTACTGTGCTAGCTGTGAGTACGTACCTGTGGGTTGCTTGACTGTGTGCTCCATGTTGTCCTTCCTAGGTACCGTCCGCTGGGTTGGGCGAGGAGACGGATGAATCCTCCCGTGTACCGACCGCTGGTGGACCTGTCGACAATGGAAGAACGCCACATTATCCTGACCTACCGTCTTAACCGTGCCACTATCCATGAACTGTGTGCCCAGCTGGAGCCCGACCTGATGTCCCCCATCCGCCAACCCACAGGGATTCCCCCTCTGGTGCAGGTCATGTCAGTACTCCATTTCTTGGCAAGTGGGTCATTTCAGACAACAGTGGGAATTGCTTCTGGGATGTCTCAGCCCATGTTTTCGAAGGTGTTATCCAGAGTGTTGTCTGCCCTGATGAAATCTGTGAGGAGCTACATCATTTTCCCTGAGGTGGGCGAATTGGCTACAGTGAAGGGTGATTTCTACGCCCTTGGACATATTCCCAACGTAATTGGTGCCATTGATGGGACCCATGTGGCTTTGGTTCCCCCAAGAGACAGGGAGCAGGTGTACAGGAACAGAAAAAATTACCATTCAATGAACATCCAGGTGGTGTGTTTGGCTGACCAGTACATCTCGCATGTAAATGCCAAATTCCCAGGGTCAGTGCATGACGCCTACATCCTCAGGAATAGCAGCATCCCTTACGTGATGGAACAGCTACAGAGACACCGTGTATGGCTAGTGGGGGACTCTGTGTACCCCAACCTGTCGTGGCTACTGACCCCAGTAAGGAATCCCCGGACCAGGGCAGAGGAACGGTACAATGAGGCCCATGGGCGTACTAGGAGGGTGATCGAACGCACCTTTGGCCTCCTAAAGGCCAGGTTTAGGTGCCTGCATATGACAGGTGGATCCCTAATGTACTCACCTAAGAAGGTGTGTCACATCATCGTGGCCTGCTGCATGCTTCACAACCTGGCTTTGCGCAGCCAGGTGCCTTTCCTGCAGGAGGATGGTCGAGACGGTGGTGATGTGGCAGCGGTGGAACCTGAGGAGAGTGACGAGGAGGAAGACGACGGGGCTGAAACAGACAACAGGGACAGAATCATTGAACAGTACTTCCAATAGGACACAGGTAACATTTCAAAGATAATTTAGTAAATGTTAACTACTCTCCTGCATCTCTGCTGCCTGTCTATTTGCCCCAGTGTATGATGACTGAGTTTTGGCTTTTCCCTCCCTATTTCAGATCTGGGGTCCCCACTACGAGTCCTGTGCTTCGTTTCCCCATGGACTACAGCTTTGTGGCAGCTGTTTGTTGACTTCACCATGTACAAGGACATATTTGCACTGTCATGTCAATTACAATATATTGAAATCACAGCCAGACTCCAGATATTTTGGTGCAAAATAGGTGTTTATTTAAGTGCTCAAAATGGGATGGGTGGTTTCAAGTGGGTGGGGGCTATGGTGAAGGAATGTCCATGGCAGAGTCCAGAGTAACAGTCACACAGGTGCATTGTCCAGAGGCCTGTGGAGAGATGGAGCATGGGCAGTTCAAGGATGGACAGGGTGACAATGTGGGACAGTGGGATGACATCAGGTGGTATCCATTGCTGGCGGGGGTCTTGACATCCTACTCTGTCTTCTTGCGAGATCTCAGGGCCCTCTTGCGGGGTGGTTCTTCTCCTGCAGGAGGTGGGGGTCTGGTGGGCTGCTGCTGTGCGGGGGCCTCCTGTCCACTAGCGCCGGCGGAGGTGGTTGGCTGTTCTTGGTCCAGGCTAGTGGCAGGGGCCCTTGGGTGTTGTTGAGTGTCCGCCCTGGTGTTGACGAGGTCCTGCAGCAGCCCTACCATGGTAACCAGGGTGGTGTTGATGGCTCTGATGTCCTCCCTGTACCCCCGATAGTGTTCCTCCTGCAGTACCTGGATCTCCTGGAACCGGGCCAGTACCGTCGCCATCGTCTCCTGGGAGCGGTTGTATGCTCCCATGATGGTGGTGAGGACCTCGTGGAGAGTGGGTTCCCTGGGCCTCTCCTCCCCCCCCTGTCGCACAGCTGCCCTCCGAGTTGCCCTGTTTCCCTGGGCCTCTGCCCCCTGGCCGGTGTGCCCACTACCACTGCCCCCAGGTCCCTGTTGTTGTTGGGGTGGTGGGTTATCCTGGGTGCCCTGTAGTGGTAGACACACCGCAGATTGACGCGCCCTGGAGACAGAGGCATGGGCCCGCTGGGTGGGAGCTGTGCTGGTGTTCCCAGAGGGGTTTGGGTCTGTAGTGGCCTGGGCCTGTGTGAGGGGAACCGACTGTCCAGAGGTCCCCGATGGTCCGGGCTGGTCATCGGTGTCCAGGTCGACAGAGCTGCTGTCATCGCTGACGGCCTCTTGGGTGGGGGGTGTGGAGAATTCTGGCCCCTCCGCCGCGGTGTGTTGACGGTCGGGTCCTGCAGGGGTATAGAGGTATGGTTATAGTTTCAATGTGTGGCATATGGGTGTATCTATGGGTTCTCGTGTCCCCAAGTGCTGGCATTCGTGTGTGGGGGCTTTGGTGAGGGTGGCTTGTGGGGGGGATGTGTATATGCATTGGGCATGCTTTGGTGATGGGTGTCCATGCTTAGTGGACGCATGCAGGCCTAGGTTTTGGGATGTGTGGGTTGTGATGGTGAGACATTGGCGGGGAATAGGTGTGCTGGGGGTGGTGGTGAGGATGGTGGTGGGGGTGAGGATGGTGGTGGGGGTGAGGGTGGGGTTGAGGATGGGGGTGGGGGTGAGGGTGGGGTTCGAGGATGGGGGTGAGGGTTGGGGTATGATTTGGCATGCAGGTGGGGGGGAAGCAGTATTGAAGCTTCAACTTACCAGTATCCATTCCTCCGCCGACTCCTGCGAGGCCGTCAGGATGCAGGATGTTCAAGACTTCCTCCTCCCATGATGTGAATTGTGGGGGTTGAGGTGGGGGTCCTCCGCCAGTCTTCTGCACGGCGATGTTGTGCCTGGATACCATGGAACGCACCTTCCCCCGTAGGTCGTTCCATCGCTTCCTGATGTCTTCCCGATTTCTGGGGTGCTGTCCCACTGCGTTGACCCTGTCGACAATCCTCTGCCATAGCTCCGTCCTCCGGGCAATGCTGGTGTATTGTATCTGTGTGCCGAACAGCTGGGGCTCTACCCGAACGATTTCCTCCACCATGACCCTGAGTTCTTCGTCTGTGAAGCGGGGTTGTCTTTGGGGTGCCATGGGGTGGTGTGTATGATGTGTGGGGTGGAGTATGTGTATTTAAGTGAGTTGAGTGTGGTGGTGTGTGTTGTTTTGTGTGTGGATAGTGTGTGGGTGATGGTGTTGAGTGGCTGTGGCTGTTAGTTTGTGGATGCTGGTGTCTCGCTCTGGCCTTCTTTCAGAATTTTTTTGCGTAGGGGTTTGTGGGTGATGTGGGTGTGTGTTTTATATTGTATTGTGTGTGTGGGAGTGGTGTGTGTATGTGTATCAGGTGTGTGGGATTCAAATCGTCCAATGTGGCTGAGTTTTGTTCGTTTGTGTGTATTCTGATCGCGGCGGTGTGTCCCGCCAATGGAATACCGCGTTTGAATGACCGCCGCGTGGATTCGTGGGTCGTAATGGCATGGGCGTATTTCTGTTGGCGTGGCGGTGGAGGTTTGGTCACCTCCACCTTTCCGCCGACCGCTGGTCTGGCGGTCGGTTGTGGCTGTCGGATTTTCGGAGGTTTGCCTTCTGCGGGTCAGAATGACCGTGGCGGGTTTCCGCGGCCGCGGCGGTGTTATGGCGGTCTTCTGACCGGCGGTAAGTGCATTTTACCGCCGGGGTCAGAATGACCACCCAAGTCTCACCCCAAAGAAAATTACCTTGCCCTCAAATACATGTTGACCTTAGAACAAGCTACATTTAGAGTAACTGAAAAACATGCTTACTTTAAACATGGATCTATTCACAATCAATTCTGCACAAACACTCTATTGATGACTCCTGGAAGCTTTTGTTCTCTTTATTCGACAGGAAACATACATGCATGACAAAAGAAAACATGCCCTTAGGAGGAAAGCATAATTATAAAAATCAAAAAGCAAGTTGCTA
The DNA here is from genome assembly GCF_031143425.1 of Pleurodeles waltl. Classification (NCBI taxonomy): domain Eukaryota; kingdom Metazoa; phylum Chordata; class Amphibia; order Caudata; family Salamandridae; genus Pleurodeles; species Pleurodeles waltl. The sequence continues at coordinate 1,740,152,035 of NC_090444.1, forward strand.
TACTTCAATGCAAAAAGCTCAAAATAAAGATATGTTTACACCAAATGCACAACAGAATATGCAAGTCTATAATCAATGGCAAAAAACTATACTATTCCAACCAACTCCACAATGCAAAGTGTGCTAATAAAGGATTTTGTAAAATACTCACAGGACCAACTGCTCAGAAGCTTCCCACCACACTTTTCAGGACTTTTGTAACAAACTGGCAAATCAATATGCAACTAAAGCAAATATGTTGGATTCTTACTTAAACACAAAAAAACAGCCTCAACCTGTTTCCTGCAAAATCCTCCGTGGAAAGGCAAGCACAGCCTCTATGCTTCTTCAAAGAGTGATCCTCAACTAACTGACTGTATCTTGTCAAAGCAAGCAAGCCAGCAGGCTGCCCCTCTGATCCTTGTGTACCTTAAATCTTCAAAAACATTTAACTATCAACGTCTGCAGCCATCCTAGCCAGAAGAATGATCAACAAAGCCTTAAAAACAGGAATTTTCCAGAAAGACTTAAACAAAGGCACACATTCACCAGTTATTAAAAATCTAATTCTGGTAAATCAAGACCCCAACAACTACAGAACCAGAGCAAATTGACTATTCTTGGTCAAACTTCTAGAAAGAGAAGCTTTTGCCCAGATGCCACAAGTCACTGAAGACAATTCCATACTTTTCGACTTCAAACTAAATTCCATCCAGGAGGAAGCACTGTATTGGCCATTATCTCTATCTGGCATTACCTTACTCCTTACAGAAATGGTAGACCAGAACGGAATCACTTCTCTACTTCTCTTGGACCTTTAGGCAGTCTTTGACTCTTTAGACCATGACATACTAATCCAAAGACTTGAGGAAGCCAGAGTGGAGGGCATAACTTTCCCATGGATCACACTGTACTTACACAATAGAAACAATATGATATATACTCCTCCTTTGTCTTATAAATCATACAGCGTTAAAGAAGGAGTCACCTAATGCTCAATCAAATCACCCATTCTTTTCAATGTATATATGAAAGCATTACCAGATCTAATCAATGGTTTTCACTTCACCTGCTGTAACTGCACACATGACATGCAGATACTTCTGAAACTGGAAAACTCAAAGGACATTGGAATATCAAAAATCTTCAATTGCCTCTGAGCCGTCGACCAACGGATAGATCAAACTATCTCAAATTGAATGCCTCCAAAACTGAAGTACTCACTTGTGGCAACTAGAAAACCTATAACTTTCTGTGTCTGGCCTGATGATCTAGGATCATTGCCAAAAATATCCAAAGAGGTAAGAAACTTCAGAACCACCATGGATGCCAAGCTATCAATGAACGCACAAGTGGACAAGATAGCCAAATCAAGCTTACTCACAATAAAAGCACTGCAAGAAAAACTCCTGCAACTATGGTTCATTAAGAAAGTTCAAGCTACCATCTCTCTTGTCCTATCAAAACAGGATTACGCTAATGATCTGTATCACAGCTCCCCTCTGTAACTATGAGAAGGTCACAGGAGAATTCAGAACGCTTTCCAAAGTACAAGCACACATCTCCCCTGTCTTGAGGTCCCTACTTTGGTTACCAGTTGCTAGAAACTCCATCTTCGAGCTGCTTTGTATAGCACAAAAAGCAGTACATGCAAAGTCCCACTCTTCATCAGGGAGAAAATCAACAAATACATACAGCAAAGGAACCTACGGTTGAGAATAGCTCCCTGCCTCAAAGTCCCAACACGCAAAAAATCATGGGTGGAACATCTTCCTTTGTTCAAGGAGCTGAACTATGTGTTAGAAATTAGTTTACTGGTTTACTGGGAAGTGAGCCCTGGTCCACCAGCAGCCGTAATCCTAGTCAGGGGAAGGCACAAGCAGCCCCCAAATTGACCTAAGCTCCACCTCCCTGGACTAGCTTGGCACAGTGCAAGTCAGGCTTGTCTTACAGGCAAAGCATAAAGTATTTGTGCAACATTTCAAATAGTAAAACAGTGAAAACACCACACCAGGTTAGAAAACAAGAGCAGAATTACATAAATAAGCCCAAACAACAAAAATTTGATCAACAAAACAGGAGTTATTAATTTTATAAAGAAATGAGTGAAAATAGTGCCTAAAAGTACAAAGTACCAACCAGGGATCTGTGGTTGGACTGGACCAGGTCAAATCCAAATGTTTAGGGTGACCGCGATGGAGCATGGGTCAGATGCAGTCCCAGGTCTTAACCTCTGAGCGTTTACCTTCTCAAGTTTTGAGCCAAGCGTCCCGTTCACATTGGAGAGAGTTATGGTGAGCAAGGAGAGTGTGGTGGTAGTCAGCCTGGCATGAAGGGCAGGCTGGACATTGAGAACGAGCAGGCTGGAATTTCAAGTACCTCTGCTGTCAATCGTTGCTTGTGTGCAAAGGGACAGGCTGGTGGTGGCTCACACTGATTTTTAATGCATGCAATGCAGTTCTGATGTGAACAGGCTTATTTATGGTTGCAAAGAGCTCAAAAGCTTGATTTAAAGAGCCTGTGATCAGGACCAAGAGCCCAGGACCTGAAAGGCACCAACTGGAGGGTAGGAACACACTGCAGCTGGGTCCAGGGCCAGTCTAAGAAGCCTTTTATGTGTCTGTTGCTCAGATCAGGAGTCTAGCAGAATAGCCTTTGGCGTCACTCTGGGTTTCTGGCTTCAAGATGGAGTAGTAGGTCCAGTTCTTCTTCCCCAGGCAAGAGGGCAGCGGGCAGAAAATCAGCACAGCAGGACAGCAATTCCTTTAGAGCAGCAGTCCAGTTGAGTAGGAGTCCTTGTACCAACACAGCAGTGCTTCTTCCTGACAGAATATCCACAGGTCTAGAAGTGTATTGAAGTGGTGGTGTCTGAGGTCCTTCATTTATACATGTGCCTTTTGAGGTGGGGAGATGCTACTGGAGGCATGTCTTTGAAGTGCACATATGCCCTGCCTTTCCTGCTCTGGCTCCAGATTAACTCCAGGTGGTATACAGCTCTTGGTGTGGAGACCGTACCCAGACTACTCAGGTGTAAGTGAGGCTGGCCCACACTCCTCTCTCCCATCCTGCCAGTGATGGTCCACAAATAAGTTCCCACTGTGTGTGGCTGTCTATGAGGAACACACAAAGTCCAACTGCCAACTTCATCCAGTCATGTGACCAAAGACCAAATGGCCAAGGCAAGAAAATACCAACTTTTTAAAAGTGACATTTTCAGAACTGTAATTGAAAATCTGACTGCCCCGTAAGTTAGGATTTTAAATTAGGATTTCAGGGACACTGTTAAACCTGGCATCCTTGGTGTGGTTTCCCGTCCTTTTACCTCTGCTTCCTTTGTTTTTGACTGTGTGTTGGACTTTGTTTTTGCTGGTTGTTGGTATTCCGGGCACTTTACCACTGCTGACCAGTGTTAAAGTGCAAGTGCTTTCTGTGTACATTGTGATTATGATTGGTTATCCCTGATTGGCATATTTGGCTTACTGGTAAGTCCCTAGTAAAGTACACTACAGGTGCTCAGGGCCTGGAAATCAAATGCTACTAGTAGGCCTGCAGCACTGGTTGAGCACATGTCCACGTGAGTAGCCCTGTAAATATGTCTCAGACCTGCCACTGCAGTGTTTGTGTGTGCAGTACTGCACTACCAACCTGACCTGGCAAGGGTACCCACTTGCCAGATCCAAACCTTCCCTTCTACTGCATGTAAGACACCTCTAAGGTAGGCTCTAGGTAGCCCCATGGGCAGGGTGCAGTATATTTAAAAGGTAGGACATGTACTGGTGTGTTTTACATGCCCGGATAGTGAAATACTGCCAAATCCGTTTTTCACTATTGCAAGGCATATCTCTCCCATAGGTTAACATGGGGACTGCCTTTAAATATCTTTTAAGTGCAGTTTTCCATTGGGAGCAGGTAAAGATAGGTGTTTGGGGTCTCTGAACTCACAATTCAAACATGGCAAGAGGAGTTGAGACTGTCACATGTGTTCAACAAGCATTGGTGAAAACAACTATGTAGTGCAACAAGCACTGGTAAAATCAAGAACATATCAAACATTGGCAATATATAAACTGAAATGCAGACAGTACAGTGACATTACAACCAACCCAGTGGTGCTACACGCACATGATTAAAACAACGCCCCTGAAGATGTTGACAAATTAGGCAGAGTTGATGGGTCCTGACAGGCTGTTTGTATATTCCCTATTCAACCTCTACATGACCCCACTAGCCGCCATCGTCAGAAGCCACGCACTCAACATCGTCTCCTATGCCGATGACACCCAAAGTCTCCATCACCAACAACCGGACCACCACCAAAAACAATTTCCACAAAGAAATGAAAGCAGATGCCACCTGGATGAAAGATAGTTGCCTCAAACTGAACTCTGACAAAACAGAAGTCCTCATCCTCGGCTCCTCACCCTCCGCCTGGAACAAGTCCTGGTGATCCACCACCCTCGGAAATGCCCCCACCGACCATGCCCACAACCTCTGCGTCATCTTAGACTCATCGCTCTCAATGGACCGACTGGTGAGCGCTGTCTCATCGGGTTGCTTCCACACCCTGCACATGCTTTGAAAAATCTACAAGTGGATTGCCACCAAAGCCCGAAGGAGAGTCATCCAGGCCCTTGTCAGTAGCTACCTTGACTACCGCAATGCACTCTATGCCGGAACCACCGCCAGGACCTGGAAAAGACTACAACACATCCAGAACGCCTCTGCCCGTCTCATCAAGGACGCCCCACAACACAGCCACACCTCCGCCCTTCTAAGAGAACTACACTGGCTGCCTATCAACAAGAGAATCACCTTCAAGCTCCTGACCCACGCCTACAAGGCCCTACACAACGCAGGACCAGCCTACCTCAACCACAGACTCTCCTTCTACACTCCCGCCAGACAACTCTGCTTCGCCGACCAGGCCCTCGCCAACATTCCGCACATCCAGAAAACCACAGCCAGAGGAACATCCTTCTCCCACATCGCCGCCAAGACCTGGAACACCCTCCCCATCCACCTCAGGCAATCTCCCACCCTATCACAGTTCAGGGAGGACCTCAAGACCTGGCTCTTCGACTGATCCTCAGCACCCTCCCTACCTCTCCCAGCACTTGAGACCCTCACAGGTGTGTAGCTGCACTTTACAAATCCCTGATTGATAGATTGAAAGGGAGCTAAGAACTGTCCTGCATATCTTGATGAGTCTAAAGTGGGGAGGGAGGAGTTGACACTTATACCTGAAAGGGCTGTGCCTGTCCTTACACATTGCAGTCTCCAGCCCCCTGGCGTGTCTGTGGCCAGGCCTTGGCAAGGCAGGATCTTGTGAACAGCAGAGACTTTACTTTAAAGTTAGCCTACTTCAAAGGCAGAAATCAGTATAAGTAGTAGTCCCCAAAACCCTAGAAGTTTAGAACACTTCTAGATCAAGAGGAACCTCCGCTAAGGAGAAGAGCTGAAGAGCTGGAGGAGGAGTACTACCTCTTTGCTGTGTGTGCTTTGCTGGGTTGGCCTGCAGTTGCTGCTTCTACCTTCGAGGTGACAAAGTCTGGACTTTTCTGTGTATTCTGCTTGTGAAGTTTCTCCAAGGGCTTGGACTGAGCTTTCCTCCTGTTAAGTTTCAGGGACATCATCCACCAACACTTGTGCTCTTCTGTTGAGAGTCCTGATTTTCTAACTGGTGCCAAATCCAGTCCCTGGGCCCTTAGAAGAGGAAGATGGTGACCTTTGGGGAACAATCTATGCACTTCTGTGTGTGCATCAGCAAAATTGACGCACTGCCTGTCCCGCCGCTGAAAGTTTGACTCACCGCCTGTTCTCAATGTGGAGTCGTTGGACAGCGCTTTGGAAATTTCCACGCAGGGATCCTGAGCGTTAAAATCTTCAAACATCACCGCACGGACCAGAGGTGTGCACCCGGAATCGATGCATGCCTCCTTTGCGAGTAAAGAATCAACGCATGGCCTCCTGTGCAAGTAAAGAATCGACACACGGCCTCCCTTGCAAGTAAGGAATTGACGCATCGCTTGCTTTTCTGATGCACCGTTTTTGACACATGCCAGGTACTTTGTGCTAAAATAACGCATTCATTAATTTCAATGGATTAAGTCTCTTTTTATTTTAAAAATTCATACCTTTGCTTGTGTATGCTTGATGTTTTTTGTTTTGGTCTTGTTTGATTTAGATAAATATTGGCTATTTTTCTAAACTGGGGTGTCGAGTCCTTTTGTGGTGTTTTAACTGGATTAGTGTGCTTGTTGATTCAAATACTTTACAAATTGCTTCTGAGAGAAGCCTGACTGCTTATGCCAAGCTACCAATGGGGTGAGAAGAGTCCTAGGTATGCTTCTTTCTTACTCTGACTGGAGTGAAGGTCCTTGCTTGGACAGAGTGCAAACTGACTGCCAACCAGAGACCCCATTTCTAACATTGGTGATCAGTGGTGAGGATAGGACTTGTATTTGTACTTGACATACAGTGACTGGTATACACTACTATTTTATTGCAGACTATTACACAACCACATACTGTTTTTTTCTCTTGAATTTTATTTGCTTTTCTTTTTTGTCTTTATTTGAGATCTCTCTGCCTTTTTAGACTTTGCACCTTTATTGAACCTTGTCTGCAAATATGTCTCAGTCTGGGAAGCCATCAGCAGTTGTTACAAAAGTGGCGTTTTGACCTGGAAAAATTGGAGAGTTAGACAGTGGCCCAGCTCAAGCAATTTTATAAGGAGTTCTAATGCCCAATCAAAAGCTGTACCAAGAGGGATGAGCTGCAAAAGGCGCTGAGGTCCCAGTTGGCATTGAAGGAGGCTGAGGGGTACACAGCAGAGGGGAATATGGCTGTGGATGAGGAGGTGCCGGACATGCCTGGTGATTTGGTGGATAACCTGGACCTGTCTGGAGAGAGGGCCTCCAGGCAGGCAGCATTGTTTCTTCTAAAGGTCTGACCCCAGAGGACCTGAGGGACAGAAAGGCAGAGAGGCAACATCATTTGAAGCTTGAGAAGCTCAAGATGGAATTGGATAAACTAGATGGAGAAGCAGAAGCAAAGAAAATGGCAATGGCCATGGAGGAGAGAAAATGATGTTGGCTCACAAACTGAGTTTAAAGGAGCTGGATCTGAAGGGCAGATCTAGCGCAGATGGTGGCAGCAATACCCCAGTGCTGACTGAGAAAAGAGTGCACATCCCTAAAGATCTGGTAAAGGATTATAAGAGGAAGGATGACATATATTTGTCATTTAAATGGTATGAGTCAGCTCTTCACATGAACCTGGTCCATAAGGTACACTGGGGGCAGGTCTGTGGAAGCACTTTGAGGTAGAGGGGAGGGACACCTTTACAGCCCTAGGGGATTCTTAGGGGCTCATCTACTCTACCATGAAGGATACCCAACTCACTAGATATGGTCTTACTCCCCTTGGAGTGAGGTGGACGCCAGTCACACTTGGAGACGAGATGTTGGGTCTGCCTGGGTGGGCATGCGTGAACACCCGGTCTATGGCAGCCAGTCAGGGTGATCAGGAGGCCCTGGAGCCTGAAAGAGTAGACCAGGTGCCTGCCAGGATGAGGAAAGGCAAGGGTTGTGGGAAACCCACCCTAGCAGTTCCCAGGGTCCAAGGGTTGAGGGAAACTCACCCTAGCAGTTCCAAGGGTACATTAGGAGGCTGAACCAGAGGGGGCCACCCCAGAGCCTACAGGGGAACAAGTGGCTGAAATGGGGGAAGTGCCTCTGCTGACCCATTGGCAAGAGGAAGGGGCTCCCACCAGGGAGGAGTTCTATGAGGTGCAGAAGTCATGCCCACCTCTTGAGGGTCTGCAGTGGCAGGCTGCAGGCCAGGCATCTGGCAAAGAGTCTAGATCACACTGGATTTACTGGGAGGATGGCCTCCTGTATAATGAGCCTAAGGTGGTGATCCTGGGGCAGCCCACATGCTGGTGGCACCCGAGCGCTTCAGAACCTTCCTACTGGGGCTGGCTCATGATGTGCCTTTGGCAGGACATTTGGGGCATAACAAGACTTTTGAAAGGATTATCACCCACTTTTACTGGGCCCAAATAGGCAGGCACTGTGACACTTATTGTAGGTCTTGCCAGACTTGCCAGGAAACTGGCAAGATTGGGAGAAATGTGAGGCTCTCCTCTAACCATTCCCTGTTGTCAGCACCCCTTTTGAACGGGTAGGAATTGAGATTGTGGGGCCTCTGGACCCCATTACAGCTATGGGCAACAGTTTTATCCTGGTCTTGGTGGACCATGCCACCTGGTACCCAGAGGCCTACTCTCTGAGAAAAGTGACAGCCCCTGTTGTGGGCTGCGTAATAATAAAGATTTTTACCTACATGGGGTTGCCCAGGAAGGTAGTAATTGACCGGGGTACCAACTTCAAATATACCTATATGAAGTCTCTGTGGAAGGAGTGTGGGCTAACCTACAAGATCACCACTCCTTAGCACCCCCAAGAAAATGGGCTGGTTGAGAGGTTCATGCGTACCCTGAAAGGCACGATTATGTGTCTGTTAGAACCCATGAGGCATAAGTGAGGGGACCTTTGAGTCTGGTGAGAGAGGGCTGGGAGAAAGATCCCACAAGGCCCCCCAGAACATATTTAGCTATGTGCTGGCCTTTAGAAACTAGTTTGCCCACTTCAGGAAACTCACTCAGACACACCTAGAAGTCAGCCAGGAGGACATGAAACGGTTGAGCAACCTGAATGCCACTCTGTTTGAGTTTTAGCTTGGCCAGAAAATGTGGGTCATTGCCCCAGTGGAGCCTAGTGCTCTCCAGGACACGTGGACTGGGCCTTTTGAGTTGGTGAAGTGCAAGAGTGATGTCACTTAACTGGTGAACTTGTGGACCCCCAGAAACCCTTTGAGGGACTACATTTGAACCGTCTCAAACATCACTTTGAGAGGTTTGAACTGGCTTTGCTCTTGGCAACAGATAATAGGGTGGAGGAGAAGAGTGAGCCTCTTCCTAACCTCCTGTCTGCCCAGGAGAGTGATGGATCAGTTGAAGGTGTGACCCTCTCTATAACACTGACCCCCGAACAACAGAGGATCTCACCAGTTGCTTGGGCAGTTTGCCTCCTTGTTTTCCTTGACCCCAGGGGTCACTCATCTGTGTACCCACGATGTGGAAACTGGGGAAAGTTCACATGTGAAACACAAGATTTACAGGGTGGCTGACAAGGTCAGAGCCAGCATCAAGAATGAGGCTTCCAAGATGCTAGCATTAGGGGTAATTGAGTTCACCAGCAGTCCTTGGGCCGGCCCAGTGGTCTTGGTCCCAAAGGCTATTGCCCCCAGTGCCACTCCAGAGCTGAAGTTCTGTGTAGACTACGCCATCACTAAGACTGATGTGCACCCCATCCACAGAGCTGATGAGATCATAGATTTGGTTAGGAGCTGCCAGGTTCCTCAGCACGTTTGGTTTAATGTCTGTGTACTGGTGGATTGCCTTGACTGATGGGGCCAAAGATGGGTCAGCATTTTCAACACCAGAGGGGCACTACCAGTTCATGCCCTTTTGGTTGAAAAATGCCCCTGCCACCTTTCAGAGGTTGGTCAATCAGGTTTTGCCGGGGCTGAAGAATTTAATAGCAGCCTACCTGGATGACATTGTAGTGTTCAGCTGGGAGGAACACCTGCAACACCTCTATAAAGTGTTGAAGGCCCTGCAGAAGGCAGGCTTCACTATTAAGGCCTGTAAGTGCCACATAGGGCAGGAATCTGTGGTTTACCTGGGACCTGGGGTTGTAGGGGTGCCATCTTGTGGGGAGTGCCAGGTGGCACCCCTATAAACCAAAAATGACTCTATTCTGGCTTAGGAACGCCCCAAGACCCAGACAGAGGTGAGAGCCTTCCTAAGTCCCACCGGTTACTACAGGAGGTTTGTCAAGGGATATCAAACCATTGTTGCCCCTTGACAGTGCTGACCTCCAAAAAGCAGTCTAAGAAAGTGATCTGGACCGAGGCTTGTCAGACCGCTTTTGATGCTCTGAAGGAAGCTATGTGCATGGCACCCGTGTTGAAATCACCCGACTCTTCCAAGGAATTTGTTGTACAGACTGACGCTTCAGTACATGGGGTGGCAGCAGTTCTAGCTCAGCTAAATGAAAAGGGCCTTGGTCAGTCTGCAGCCTTCATTAGTAGGAAGTTACTTCCTCTGAAGCGGAGGTGGAGTGCAATTGATAGAGAAGCCCTTGCCGTGGTCTGGGCAATGAAGAAGCTAAGACCCTACTTGTTTTGGAGCTCACTTCCGGGTTCAGACACACCACAGATCCCTCAGATGGTTAAGGCAGATGAGGGGTGAGAACCAAAAACTATTGAGGTGGCCTATCTTCCAACAGGGAATGGACTTTATGGTGGAATACCACACTGGTACAGAACATGCCTATGCTGATGGTATGCCCTGATTCTTCCGCCTTAGTGATGAGAACTCCCATGAGGTTCGGTAGTTCTCCCCATTTTCAGCTGGTGGGGACATATGTTAGACCTGGCATCCTTGGTGTGGTTTCCCCTCTCTGTTTCCTGTGTTTTTGACTGTGTGTAGGACTTTGTTTTCACTGGTTTTTGGTACTCCGGGCACTTTACCATTGTTCACCAGTGCTAAAGTACAAGTACTTCCTGTGTAAATTGTGATTATGACTGGTTATCCCTGATTGGCATATTTGGTTTACTAGTAAGTCTCTAGTAAAGTGCACTACAGGTGCCCTTCTTCTGTAAATCAAAAGCTTCTAGTGGGCCTGCAGCACTGATTGTGCCACCCACATAAGTAGTCCTGTAAACATGTCTCAGACCTGCTACTGCAGCGTCTGTGTGTGCAGTTTTGCACTACCAATTCAACCTGGCAAGTGCAAATTCTTGCCGGGCCCAAACCTTCCTTTTAACTACATGTAATTCAGCCCTAATGTAGGCCTTGGGTATCCCCATGGGCATGGTGCAGTGTATTTAAAAGGTAGGACATGAACTTGTGTGTTTTACATATCCTGTCAGTGAAATAATGCCAAATTCAGTTTTCTTTATTGCAAGGGTTATCTCTCCCATAGGTTAACATTCAGGCTGCTTTTAAATATATTTTAAGTGCAGTTTACCATTGGAAGCAAGTACAGATTTGGAGTTTGGGGTCTCTGAACCCACAATTTTAAAATACATCTTTTGGTAGCGTTGGTTTTTAGATTGTCTGTTTGAAAAAGACACTTTTAAAAAGTGGGCATTTTCTTGCTTAACAATTCTGTGCCTCTGGCTGCTTGTGGAATCCACGTCTGGGTCAGACTGGCAGTCGGGCTGTTTGAGAATTCCCTCTAGATAGTGACACAAAGGTAACTGAGGAGTATCCTGCATATCCTGATGAGTCGCCTGGGCTACAGTGGAGAGTGAGGAGCTAACACTTACACCTGAAAGGCTTGTCCCTGTCCTCACACAATGTAGTCTACAACCCCCTGGTGAGTGTCTGGGGCCAGGCTTGGGCAAGGCAGGATCTTGTGAACAACAGAGACTTTCCTTTGAAGTTTGCTTACTTCAAAGATGGAAATGAGTATATGTAGTGGACCCAAAACCACAGAATATTAGAACACTTAGGATCAAGAGGAACCTCTGCCAAAGAGAAGAGCTAAAGAGCTGGAGGAGAAGTACTGCCTCTTTGCTCTGTGTGCTTTGCGGGGTTGGCCTGCAGTTGCTGCTTCTGCCTTAGAGAGGACAAAGACTGGACTTTGCTGTATACCTTGCTTGTAAAATTTCTCCAAGGGCTTGGACTGAGCTTGCCTCCTGAAAAGAAGTCTCAGGGACATCAAAGACTTCATCTGCCAGCACCTGGGCTCTTCTGCTGAGAGGCCTGATTTGCTAAGTGGTGCCACATCCAGTCCCTGGGCCCTTAGAATTGGAAGCTGGAGACCTGAGGGGAAAACTCGATGCACTGCTGCGTGTGCATCAGAAAAATCGATGCACAGTCCATTCCGTGGCTGAAAATCCGACGCATCGCCTGTTCTCAAAGCAGACTCTTCGCACAGTGCGTCAGAAATTTCCATGAAGGGATTCTGAGTGTCACAATCTTCAGACATCACCGCATGGACCCCAGGCTGCAATACCAAATGTGGATAGGACCAGTAATATTTACATGGTCTGACATGCACATTTATCTTGTTGTAAGGTATGTGCATTTTTCATGGCTTTTCCTAAAGTTTTAGTTACAGGGGTAAACTTTTCTATATATGCACCTATAAGTCTACATAAGCATTAATAATGACATTGTGTGATATATGTATGTATATTGTGGTGTGATATGCATTTGCCTTATTATATAAATGTGTCTACTTTTAACAGAAATCATAGTTCAACATACAAGCACACGTGTACAACAACTTTGTTTCTACACCTTGAGAAGCATAATTGGTCATGTCTGAGTATACTGTTGTGATGCACGCCTGTGTTTTGAGTATAGTTGTTATGTGGGGAAGAACCAGCTCTTCACTAGTCTTCTGAAGCTACGATAGTCGTCAGTGGATCTTATGTGTGTGAAGAGTGAATTCCTAGTAAATTCCATTGTTTTAGACCTAGCGTCTTCGCATTGGTTTCCCCCTAACTTTTTGTCTTCAGAAATCCTGTTTTGCTGAGTTCATTTTTGCTGATCTTAGGGCTCTGCACAATTTACCACTGCTAATCAGCCTAGGAGTTTATCTTCCTTCCCATGACTAGAGTGAGGGTCCCTGCTTGGACAGAGTATAAACTGACTGTCAAACAGAGACCCCATTTCTAACAGACACCAAATATGAACCAGTCATCTTTTCCCATTTTGAAATTACACCTATAAAATATTATAATACAACTCCAATGCTATCTTATTGGAGAGATGGGCCTAAAAGCATTGAAAAATGAATGTAAGAGTTTTATACTACCAGGACGTAAAAGTACATGTCCACCATATTAAATACACTGCAACCTGCCATTGGGATGGTAGTTTCTACCTTGAGGTGACCTATATTAATTAAAAAGCAAAGGTTGGACCTGGCAAAAGGTTTACTTTGCCAGATCAGAATGGCAGGTTAAAACTGTGCACACAGGCTCTGCAATGGCAGGCCTGAGATATGTTTAACAGACTACTTAAGTGAGTGGCATAGTCAGTGTTGCAGGCCCATTAGTACCATTTACATTATAGGCCCTGGGCACATTTGGTGCACTTTACTAGGAACTTATAAGTTTATTAAATAAGCCAGTTGGGAATAGGCCAACGTCACCATGTCTGAGCAGAGAACACATGCACTTTGCACTGATTAGCAGTGGTAAATTGTGCAGAGCCCTAAGATCAGCAAAAATGAACTCAGCAAAACAGGATTTCTGAAGACAAAAAGTTAGGGGGAAACCAATGCGAAGACGCTAGGTCTAAAACAATGGAATTCACTAGGAATTCACTCTTCACACACATAAGATCCACTGACGACTATTGTAGCTTCAGAAGACTAGTGAAGAGCTGGTTCTTCCCCACATAACAACTATACTCAAAACACAGGCGTGCATCACAACAGTATACTCAGACATGACCAATTATGCTTCTCAAGGTGTAGAAACAAAGTTGTTGTACACGTGTGCTTGTATGTTGAACTATGCTTTCTGTTAAAAGTAGACACATTTATATAATAAGGCAAATGCATATCACACCACAATATACATACATATATCACACAATGTCATTATTAATGCTTATGTAGACTTATAGGTGGATATATAGAAAAGTTTACCCCTGTAACTAAAACTTTAGGAAAAGCCATGAAAATGCACATACCTTACACCAAGATAAATGTGCATGTCAGACCATGTAAATATTACTGGTCCTATCCACATTTGGGGGGTCATTCTGACCTTGGCGGACGGCGGAGGCCGTCCGCCAAGGTACCGCCGTCAGAACACCGCACCGCGGTCAAAAGACCGCGGCGGTGATTCTGAGATTTGCCCTGGGCTGGCGGGCGGCCGCCAAAAGACCGCCCGCCAGCCCAGGGCAAATCAACCTTCCCACTAGGATTCCGGCTCAGAATTGAGCCGGCGGAGTGGGAAGGTGCGACGGGTGCAGTTGCACCCGTCGCGTATTTCAGTGTCTGCTAGGCAGACACTGAAATACTTTGTGGGGCCCTCTTACGGGGGCCCCTGCCGTGCCCATGCCATTGGCATGGGCACGGCAGGGGGCCCCAGGGGCCCCGCGGCACCCCCTACCGCCATCCTGTTCCTGGCGGGAGAACCGCCATGAACAGGATGGCGGTAGGGGGTGTCAGAATCCCCATGGCGGCGGAGCGTGCTCTGCCGCCATGGAGGATTCTGACGGGCAGCGGAAAGTCGGCGGTACACCGCCGGCTTTCCGCTTCTGGCCGCGGCTGTACCGCCGTGGTCAGAATGCCCGGCGGAGCACCGCCGGCCTGTTGGCGGTGCTACCGCCAACCTCCGCCATGGCGGTAATTACCGCCGGGGTCAGAATGACCCCCTTGGTATTTAGACAGAGGGGTTTTCTCTAGGCCTGGATGGAGTGCACAGAGCTGCGCTACGCGGGCTTCTGTTAGCAGGCTAAGTTCTCCATTATGCCAGTTCACATTGCGTTTAACATCAAAGGCAACAGGAAGTAAGTACTCGTGTTCAAAATAGCACATGAACGGCACCACACAGTTTGGATGGGCGTGGTCATCTATTTATGGTGCTGGGCTTTCAACTTCAATCTGTCACCAGTCTTTGTAATCCTACACCCCACTTGATCTAACCCTATTTGTTTATTTATTGTATTAGTGTGCCTTTTTGTGTGTCATTATTTTTATGGTGTTTTTATTTGTTTTGTGTTTTTATGACTTTTTGTATTTTTGTTTATTTTTTCCCCTATTTCATCCTCCCTTTTCCTCCTGTTTCTTTTTTTCCTATCCCAGTACCCTACCCAGCACCATGGCAGAGCAGCAGGGCAACAGCGACTACCAGCCTTGTAGACGGCACTTCTATCAAGGGGTGCAGTCTCAGTCGATCTTCAGTAAGGAGGATGTGGCAGCACTGTTTCTTTAGGTGCAGCACAACCACCCTTCCATGCTGCAGCTAGCCTGGAAGTGGTTACCCCATGCAGCAGCGTTGACAGCGCTGGGCTACAGTGTGCCAGATGGTCCGGCCGCCATTCAGGTCCAGCATATCACCCAGCAGCTGATGCACTGCTGGGTGGAGATCATGGACTGTGAGCAGGACCTGCTCAACTGCTACGCGTTGAGATCCCAGGGCTTGGTGAGTATTATATTTTCACTGTGCTTCTGTTCTACAATGCTAACTTTTTTTTCCGAATTACATGCGGCTTCCACTCAGAGGTAAGTTACTTTTAGTTTACATTAAAAATATTGTTTTTTATGTGATCCAGATAGAGTTAGGCAGGTGCTCGGCAGTACATCATCGTACTCGTAGCTAGGCACTCGCTTTGGCTGATTATTTAAGAAGCCATTGCAACACCGACTCCTCTGTTTTCCTACCTCCATAGTGAATTAGTGAAATCAGTGACTTAGCATTCTCTGTGACTTTATGCAGTTCACGCAGTCCCAAGTATTTTCACAGTGATGCGAGTATGCATGCATTGCAAAAAAGGGAGACTGAGTTGGTCCATCAAGGAGCTTGAGAATTGACAATAGAATGAAAGATCATTCATTACAAATGCAATGCATTAGTTCCAGTTTTTGTTAAGGAAATTTGGAATAGGGAATTTAGGAGTGTAGCCAACTCAATGATACTTGATGATACTATTAGTATAGTACCATAGGCGATCTGATTTAATTACAATGTTATTGCATTTGCCTGTTATATAAACAGTAATGCATTTTTTAATCTTCTTTCTAATCCTACAACAGCATCCAAGGGCAAGAAGAGGGGCACTGCACTGGTGAGTCCGACAGGAGCTGGGGAGGTGCCGACCACCAGCACCAATGCTAATGGCCCTGCTCATCCCAGTAAGCCCTATGATTTAATATTATTATTATTTTCCTAACTTTTACCTCTCCCCACTTTTATACTACTTTTAATTGTGCCCTGTTTACTGTTTTTACACTGTCCTCCTTTTTTCCACCTTCCCTATCCAAGTTTTATTTCCTCTTATCCCTTCATTATCTTTTTTCTGTCTTTCACTGATCATTTTGTATTCTGCTCTTCAATGATTCTGAGTCATCGTCAATCATAGGCTATAGCTGTGCCCCTCTATTAATCAAAGCCTTAGATTGGCTTGACTACCTGGCTTTTCTAACATTCCAACAAAATGCCCAGAGTGATGTTTCCGAAAGATTATACTGCAGTGCTAACTGGACTGTAACAATTGAGGTTGCATTTTTTTTAATGAAAAACAATTAAGAATGGTCCCCTGCATCTGCAGACTGTATACTGTTTCTTTATAGCCACACTAAGAAGTGGAGCCGGGTCAAGTGCGACAACTGCAGGAGCAGATGGAGCGAGTGAGATGCAGCGGTAGGGATGAGTGCTGGTAAGTCACATTACTTGCTTATTGATAATTACTCTTACTAGCTACAAGGCCGTTGTTATGATTGGATTCATGAACCCCCCATATAACAGCTACAGCATTAGTTGGGTTACTTATGGCCTCTTCTATATGCAACTCAGCAAAAGCAAACATAATGTACGCTAATAATGATGGCTTGATGGAAATGTGAAAGAACGGAAGGGTGAAAGAAAGCATGGGTGAAAAGAGTGAAAGGAAAGAATGAGTGGGTGGATGGATGAAAAAGGATGCATGGGTGAGTATTGGTATTTGGTAAATGCATGGTGGGTGAAAGGATGATTGAAAAAAGTGTTGATAGTGTAGGTACTGAATGGATGGATAAAGGATTGTGAATTTGGGTGAAAGACTGGATGAGCGACAGTAACTCTTAGATCATGGTTGCTATGGGTGCATATACCAGAAGAATGAAAGGATGATTGAATAATTGCTTGGATAAATAAAGAAGGGAGCTCTTCTTCTGTAGAAAGATCAGTGACACCCCTCTATTATTCTATAGCAAAAGCTCTACCTACCTGCCTAATCCATCTACCTTACTCTGCAGTAGACTAAAGGGGGTCATTACAACCCTGGTGGACGGTGTTAAAGCGGCGGTAAGACCGCAAACAGGCCGGCGGAAAAATAAAGGGAATTATGACCGTGGCGGAAACCGCCAACATAGACAGCCACTTTAACACTCCGACAGCCACGGCGGTACAGACAAGCAGGGCGGCGGTCACCGCCAACAGACAGGCGGAAGACAAAGTACCGCCCACAGTATTACAACAGGCCAATCCGCCACCTTTTCCGGGGCGGATTCACCGTGGATAAAAACACAGTGGAAACCGACATTTTAATGGGAAAACGCTCACCTGAACAAACTCCACGAGGAAGGAGGGTACCATGGAGCCAGAACTCCAAATACTCCCTGCGCTTGTCTTCCTGCTCCTCTACGAACATCAACAACGGCGGCGCCAAAGACAATGGTGAGTACTGCACCTACGACATAGGGGAGGAAAAAGTCACGGACACACACATGCAACACCCCCACCCCCAACCCGACCCTCACCCACTACAACACACACACCAATGCATTTCCAAACATCACAGTAACAACCCCCAACCCCCCCGGAAGAATGCTAAGACAAAAGGGAATGAGTTCAACCATTGTAATGTATCAAAAAACAGTTAGCTTATATACATCAATATATACACATTCCAAATATATACATCACGATTAGTAGTACAGGTTTGCACATTTCAATGTCCGTGGACCACTGGGCTCAAAATGCATGGGCGAGGCCCACACACGATACCTGTCCTGGAACGGAGAGAACACTGCAGGGGCATCAGATAGAAATACAACAGGCACCTCAGGGGGAAGGGAAGGGGGGGCACCTCAGCCGGATGACTGCACCACGCCAGATCCACGATGGGGCTCCATGCCAATTGATGTATCCTGGGGAGTGCAAAGCTACAGTCTCTCAAGTCTCTACAGTGGGTGGGTTGCCCACTGCTGTATCCTTGGGAGTGCAAAGCCACAGTCTCACAAGTCTCTACAGTGGGTGGGTTGCCCACTGCACCATCCTGGGGAGTGCAAAGCCACAGTCTCTCAAGTCTCTACAGTGGGTGTGTTGCCCACTGTACCATCCTGGGGAGTACAAAGCCACAGTCTCTCAAGTCTCTACAGTGGGTGGGTTGCCCATTGCTGTATCCTAGAGAGTACAAAGCCACAGTCTCTCAAGTCTCTACAGTGGGTGGGTTGCCCACTGTACCATCCTGGGGAGTGCAAAGCCACAGTCTCACAAGTCTCTACAGTGGGTGGTTTGCCCACTGTACCATCCTGGGGAGTGCAAAGCCAAAGTCTCACAAGTCTCTACAGTGGGTGGTTTGCCCACTGCTGTATCCTGGGGAGTGCAAAGTCACAGTCTCTCAAGTCTCTACAGTGGGTGGGTTGCCCACTGTACCATCCTGGGGAGTGCAAAGCCACAGTCTCACAAGTCTCTACAGTGGGTGGTTTGCCCACTGTACCATCCTGGGGAGTGCAAAGCCACAATCTCACAAGTCTCTACAGTGGGTGGTTTGCCCACTGTACCATCCTGGGGAGTGCAAAGCCAAAGTCTCACAAGTCTTTTCAGTGGGTGGTTTGCCCACTGCTGTATCCTGGGGAGTGCAAAGCCACAGTCTCACAAGTCTCTACAGTGGGTGGCTTGCCCACTGTACCATCCTGGGGAGTGGAAAGCCAAAGTCTCTCAAGTGGATAACAGTCTCCATTCGTTCTGGAGGGGGACTGGTGCCCAGAGTGCTTCATCCTGCCAAGGATAGATGGAGTGGATGCATGTCTCCACTGGTTCTGGAGGGGGACTGGTGCCCAGAGTGCTTCATCCTGTGCAGGATAGATGGAGTGGATGCATGTCTCCACTGGTTCTGGAGGGGGACTGGTGCCCAGAGTGCTTCATCCTGCCAAGGATAGATGGAGTGGATGCATGTCTCCACTGGTTCTGGAGGGGGACTGGTGCCCAGAGTGCATCACTCACCCCTTGACGGTCCCTGTTGCGTCACTGCCCCTGCCGCTCATGGGCTAGCGGTGCTTGAGTTGGCGGTGCTTGCCCTGTTCAGCGGTGCTTGCCATGGCGGTCTTTGCCCTGTTCAGCGGTGCTTGCCATGGCGATCTTTGCCCTGTTCAGCGGTCTTTGCCCTGTTCAGCGGTGCTTGCCATGGCGGTCTTTGCCATGTTCAGCGGTGCTTGCCATGGCGGTCTTTGCCCTGTTAAGCGGTGCTTGACTTTGCTGTCTCTGACCTGTTCAGCGGTGCTTGAAAAGGCGGTCTTTGCCCTGTTCAGCGGTGCTTGACTTTGCTGTCTCTGACCTGTGCTGTGGTGTGTACTATGGCCCTCATTGCCCAGCGGGGCTGTGGCTGCCGGGGCCCTCCTGGGCACTGACTCCGGCAGTGGTCTCCTGACCAGTGAGGATAGTGCTGCCCTCCTGGGCACTGACTCCGGTGGTCTCCTGACCAGTGACGATAGTGCTGCCTTCCTGGGCACTGACTCCGGCAGTGGTCTCCTGACCAGTGACGATAGTGCTGCCCTCCTGGGCACTGACTCCGGCGGTGGTCTCCTGACCAGTGACGATAGTGCTGCCCTCCTGGGTACTGACTCTGGCGGTGGTCTCCTGACCAGTGACGATGGGGCTGGCGGTGGCATCTTGGGCAGCGGGGAGGATGGCGGCCTTCTCCGCCGTGCTGCTCTTCCCAGACTTTGGAGACTTCTTCTGCCCCTTCAACACCTTGGTCACAGCTGACTCGACACTCCCCCCGGGACCCTTGTGGGCGGCTTTGCCGGCAAGTGTCTTCCCCCTCTCCTGTCGGGCACTGTCCAACTTCTGGTGCTTCACAGGGGGTGGACTGGCAGTGCTTTGGCTCCGTGTCACACTGGCTGCCCTGGTGCCCGGTGCACTCCACATACCTTGAATAGGCACCACTGGTACCGGAATCTTTTTGGCTGAGGTGCTACTACGGGACCTATGAATTGGAGGGGAGGGGTGATGGGACAGAGGTCAAGGTTGCTCAGGAACATTTTCTGATGATTACTGGGACGGGTAGCTGGAGGGGGTCTGGGAGTGGAGGAAGAGGAGGTGGTTGTAGGAGGTGTAACTTTTGGTGATTTGGGTGCAGGTGCATGTTCTGGAGGCTGTCGTGAGGTGGATGGATGTTGGGTGTGTGTGTGCCCACGTTTGTGTACTTTGGTAGGGGGCGTCACAGACACACTGGGAGAGGACACAGGGGAAGCGTAAATGGTAGTGGGGGTGGTGAGTGCAGGTGAGCGGGGTGTGGTGCTGGGTGTTCTGGTGCTAGTCCTAGTGGCTGTTGTGGTAGTGCATGCAGGTGAGAGTGTAGACGAGACTGGGAGGGAGGAGGGAGACGACGACGAGGGGGACACAGTGGAGGCAGTGGATGTTGCTGTGTCTGTATGTGGGTGATGCTTGTGTGAGTGCCTGTGGGATGTGTGGTGCCTATGTTTGCCTGAGCTGCTCTTGTGTGGTGAGGTGTATGCAGGCTGGTCTGATGGTGTGCTTGGGATAGGCTGGGGTACAGGGGATTGGGTCTGGGTGGAGGAAGTTGGAGGGGGGAGGCTAGACACAGGGACAATGGCTGCCATCAGTGCTGAGGCCAGAGATTGCAGGGTTCGATGATGGGCAGCCTGACCAGAATGAATGCCCTCCAGGAATGCATTGGTGTGTTGCAACTCCCTTTCTACACCCTGGATCGCATTCACAATGGTAGACTGCCCAACAGTGAGTGACCTGAGGAGGTCAATGGCCTCCTCACTGAGGGCAGCAGGGGTGACAGGGGCAGGGGCTGAGGTGCCTGGGGCAAAGGTGATGCCCACCCTCCTGGATGAGCGGGCACGGGGCGAAGGCTGAGGGGCTGCTGGGAGGGCGGTGCGGGTACCACAAGGGAGCTCCCATCGGAGGACAAGTCGGTGTCGCTGTTTGCTGATCCGCTTACCGCAGTGAAGCTCCCCTCGCCCTCCGTCCCATTGGTGTATTCGGAGTCCGTGGTGTGGCCCTCCATGGCCATGTGGGATGCAGCCCCCTTGTGCTCCGGTGCCCCTGTACCTCCGCCTGATGATGCTGATGCACAAAAGAACAGGGAGAGCACAAAAAGGGGTGGGAAAACAGAAGAAAGAGAGGTTGAGTGCATGGCTTACCGCTACCGTTGGCGGACAATACAAATACAGCTGCCCCCTGCACTACGCTGTGCTCTTGGCCTCTACAGATGCAGTTCCTGGGATATGGCCTACTTGCCTATGAGTGTCATCTGCCCACATAGATGACACAAGGGCATGTATACCTGTTTTTGGCACTCTACAGAGGTGGGGTGGAGTGGCACATTGCCTGCATTACGGAGGGGCCTAGCCTACGGAACTCGCCCTGGCCTGGGGAAACCCACATCCCTCCTCCCACACCCAGACCCCTCCACTACATGCAAAGTCATGATAATGTGAGTGTACTCACCCCCTTGTGTCTGCTGTGATGCCCTCATGCGCCCATCCAACTCAGGGTAGGCCACCACCAGGATCCGGAACATCAGGGGGGTCATGGTGCGACGGGCACCCCTCCCACGTTGGGAGGCCATCCCTAGCTGAGCCTCCGCCGTCTTCTTGCTCCAGCGGCGAATGTCCTCCCATCTTTTACGGCAGTGGGTGCTCCGTCTCTGGTGGACACCCAGGGTCCGGACTTCCTCGGCGATGGCACACCAAAAATCGTTCTTCTGGTGGGCGCTGACCTACATGAAATGTACAGGGGATGAAGAGAAGTCATTAACAACTGCACCGTCGAAGTGAGTGGCCCACATCCCTACCCTTGGCATGTGGCACATGCATTCACAGTCCTTCATGCTCGCATTACTCTGCCCCCTTCCTCCTTACATCCAGCCATCTCCACCCAGGCATAGCCCATACAACTTGCACGCTATGTACTCACCTGTTGATTTGGAGGACCGTAGAGTAGCGTGTACTGGGGGAGGACCCCGTCCACGAGCTTCTCCAACTCCTGTGCAGTGAAGGCAGGGGCCCTTTCCCCAGACGCACGTGCCATTGTCTCTTCCAGACCGAGGTCACAGCAGCACTTGCAGTGTAGGTCCTCTCCTGTCGAAGATCAGGTATCGAGTGATTGAACAGATAGAAAATGGCGGTGACGTCCGCGGCGGTGACGTCCGCGGCGGTGCGAATCATCACCGCTGGCGCACTTCGTCATTGGCTCCTGGGACCCATAGGATCCAATGTTAACCAATCAGCATTGCGCCGCGGTCTTCGACCGCCTACCGCAACGGTGTACAACGCCAGCGCAGTTACCTCACATCCCATTGTCCCACTTTAGAGGTCAGGCATCCGCCATTTCAGGGACCCACATGGCTTCATTTACAACTGCGTCACACATACCTAGGCCTGGACTCAACACACATACAGGAAGATTTTTGTATTTTGTGTCGTGTTCTGTGTAGCTGTGGGTACATACCTCAGAATTGGTTGACTCTATGGTCGCTGTTGTCCTTCCTAGGCACCGTCAGCTGGGACATGTGAGGAGATGGCGGAATCCTCCGGTGTACCGACCACTGGTGGACCTGTTGACAATGGAGGAGCGACATTTAATCATCACCTACAGGTTTGACCGTGCCACAATCCAGGAACTGTGTACCCAGTTGGAGCCAGATCTGATGTCACCAATCCGCCATCCCACAGGTATCCCCCCTCAAGTGCAGGTGCTGTCAGTACTCCATTTCCTAGCAAGTGGGTAATTTCAGACAACAGTGGCCATGGCATCAGGGATGTCCCAGCCTATGTTTTCTAACGTATTGTCCAGAGTGTTGTCTGCCCTGCTGAAACACGTGAGGAGCTACATCGTTTTCCCTCAGGTGGAGGATTTGGCTACAGTGAAAGGTGACTTCTATGCCCTGGGACACATCCCCAACATCATAGGTGCCATTGATTGGACCCATGTGGCTTTGGTCCCCCCCCACAGGAGTGAACAGGTGTACAGGAACCGGAAGAGTTATCATTCGATGAATGTACAGATGGTATGTTTGGCAGACCAGTACATCTCACAGGTAAATGCTACGTTCCCTGGCTCAGTGCATGACGCCTAGATACTGCGGAATAGCAGCATCCCTTTTGTGATGGGTCAACTCCAGAGGCACCGTGTGTGGCTATTAGGGGACTCTGGTTACCCCAACCTGTCATGGCTATTGACCCCAGTGAGGAATCCCAGGACCAAGTCAGAGGAACGCTACAATGAGGCCCATGGGCGGACTAGGAGGGTGATCGAATGCACCTTCGGCCTCCTGAAGGCCAGGTTCAGGTGCCTCCATATGACAGGTGGTTCCCTATTCTACTCACCAAGGAAGGTGTGCCAGATCATCATCGCCTGCTGTATGCTTCACAATCTTGCTTTGCGACGCCAGGTGCCTTTTCTGCAGGAGGATGGTCCAGATGACGGTGTTGTGGCAGCTGTGGAGCCTGTGGACAGTGATGAAGAGGAAGCAGAGGAAGAAGACATTGATAACAGGGACTCAGTCATACAGCAATATTTCCAGTGACACACAGGTGAGAATTGTTTTTTTACTAATATATTTACTTTCACACTTCTACCTCTATCCTGCGTGTCAATTTGAAGCAGTATTTGCTAACTGAGTGGTACATTTCCATTACGGTTTCACAGGTGTGGTTACCAACGTGTGTCATCTGCTTGCATCCTTCATGGGCTTGTGATGTGTTACATAGGTATGTTGACATTACATTTTCGAACGGATTTTGTCATTGTCAGAGATAATACACATTTTCTAAATCACAGACTGACTCCAGATTGTTTTGTGGTTCAAGGGTGTTTATGGAAGTGCTAATTATTGGAGGGGGTGGCAAAATGGTGATGGGTGATGGTGGAGGAATGTCCATGGCAGAGTCCAGTCTATTAGTCTCACAGGTGCACTGCCCATATGGGCCTGGGAAGTGGAGCTGGGGCAGTTCCAATCTGGACAGGGAAACAAAGTGGGACAATGGGATGTCAATCAGGGTGGTCTCATTTCTTGGCGGGGGTCTTGCCAATTTGCTCTGTCCTGTTCCTGGATCTCAGGGACCGCTTGCGGGGTGGTTGTCCGTCTGCAGGGGGTGGGGTGCTGGTGTGGTGGTCCTGTGGCGGGGCGTCCTGTCCACTAGCGCCGGCGGAGGTGGTGGGCAGTTCATCGTCCAGGCTAGTGTCAGGGGCCCCCTGGAGTGCCACGGTGTCCCTCATGGTCTTCTGTATGTCCTTCAGCGCCCCTACGATGGTGCCCAGGGCGGAGCTGATGGTTCTGAGCTCCTCCCTGAACCCCATATACTGTTCGTCCTGCATGCGCTGGGTCTCCTGAAACTTGGCCAGGACCGTAGCCATCGTCTCCTGGGAGTGGTGGTAGGCTCCCATGATGGAGGAGAGGGCCTCGTGGAGAGTGGGTTCCCTGGGCCTGTCTGCCCCCTGTCGCACAGCAGCCCTCCCAGTTCCCCTGTGTTCCTGTGCCTCCGTCCCCTGGACTGTGTGCCTACTGCCACTGCCCCCAGGTCCCTGTTGTTGTTGGGGTGGTGGGTTATCCTGGGTTCCCTGTAGTGGTGGACACACAGCTGATTGACGTGTCCTGGGTACGGAGGTATGGGCCCGCTGGGTGGGTGCTGTGCTGGTGTTACCAGAGGGTGGAAGGTCAGTGTTGGGCTGTGCCTGTGCGAGGGTAACCGACTGTCCCGAGGCCCACGATGGTCCGGGCTGGTCATCTGGATCCAGTTGGCCAGAGCTGCTGTCATCACTGTGGGCCTCTTCTGTGGGTGGGGTGGAGATGTCTGGACCCTCCTGTCTGGTGGCGTTAGGTAGTGGCCATGCTGGGGTGTAAAAGCATGATTATTGCATCTGTGTGTCTCATGGTGTGCAATGGGTGGGTGAGTGGGTACCCCTGTGCTAGCATTCCTGTGTGGGGGCTTGTGTGACGATGGTTGGGGGGTTGTTATGGGTATGTGCAGTGGGCATGCTTTAGTGATCGGTGTCCATGCTTTGTTGTGTCATGCAGGGCTTGGTGTTGGGATGTGTGGTTTGTGTTATTAGTACATTAGTGAACAGTTGGAGTGGAAGGAGAGGAGGTGAGGGTGGGGGTGTGTGATAGCATGCAGGTAGGGTGGGGGATATGATAGTTAAGATTAGACTTACCAGTGTCCATTCCTCCACCGACTCCTCCAAGGCCCTCTGGATGCATAATGGTCAAGACCTGCTCCTCCCATGTTGTTAGTTGTGGGGGAGGAGGTGGGGGTCCGCCGCCAGTCCGCTGAATCGCGATATTGTGCCTGGAGACCACTGAACGCACCTTCCCCAGTAGGTCGTTCCACCTCTTCCGGATGTCCTCCCGATTTCTTGGGTGCTGTCCCACTGTGTTGACCCTGTCGACGATTCTCCGCCATAGCTCCATCTTCCTAGCTATAGAGGTGTGCTGCACCTGTGATCCAAATAGCTGTGGCTCTACCCTTACGATTTGCTCCACCATGACCCTGAGCTCCTCCTCCGAAAACCTGGGGTGTCTTTGGCGTGCCATGGGGTGGTGTAGGTGATGTGTGTGGGGTGTATGTGGTGATGAGTGTGGTGATGTGTGGTGGTGTGTGGTATTTTGTGCGTGGATGTTGTGTGGGTGATGGTGTTGTGTGCCTCTGTGTGGTGGGGTTGCCTATTGCTGTGCTATCTCTCTGTCGCCTTTGTCTCTAATTTTTGGTCGTAGGGGTTTGTGGGTGATGTGGGTGTGTGTTTTATATTGTGTTTGGTGTGTGGGAGTGGTGTTTGTATGTGTATCAGGTGTGTGTATTTTGAATTGTCCAATGTGGCGGTGTTTTGGAGATGTGTGTGTATTTTGAGCGCGGCGGTGTGTACCGCCAATGGAATACCGCGGTTGAAAGACCGCCGCGTGGATTCGTGGGTCGTGATAGCATGGGCGTGTTTCTGTTGGCGTGACGGTGGAGGTTTTGTTTTTGCCAGTTTATCACTGACCATTGGTGTGGCGGACTTGTGTGGGTGTCTGAGTTTCGGCGGATTCCGAGATGTGTGTCATAATACCTGTGGCGGAATTCCGCGGCTGCGGCGGTGTATTCGTGGTCTTCTGCACAGCGGTAAGCGGCTTTTACCGCCAATGTTGTAATGACCCCCTAAGTCAAGTTTCCTTACTTCCCTTTTTGCCCAGCAAATCAATTTGTTGTAACGAATTTGTGATGGTGGCAAGACCAGTAATTAAAGTGGGATTAGTAAGTGCTCAATTTGATTTCAAGTTTTGCATAGGGGATAATCTGTGATGAACATGGCAAATACAATCTATATAGCCCATTCCATTCCCTGTAGTGCAGTACATCATTTTGCCCCCGTTTATTTACGGCAGACAGGATAAAATATATCTGCATTTATATATGATATGTGTGACATATCTTATTTATTCATCTTCTTCATTGGAGTGAGGGTATAAACTAAACTAAGTGAAAAGCATGTGAGGAAGAGCAGAGTCATTGGAATTAAAGATAGATAATTGTTAGGTACAGCTACCAGAGATGCAGTCAGTAGCAATGTACTTGAAGTGCTGGCTAGCATGCCTCCAATTATTTTGCACAACAACTTGTACTCCAAAGTGCAGAATGCCTTGCTCATTATAATGAGAGGAAATTGTTTTATTTTTTATTTTTCCACTAAATGTATTTGTTTAGTTACTGGAAAGCCTTTTCTGCTAGACAATGATTCTGACGTGAGGCAGGTGTAGGTAAACAAAATATTGGCCCTGTGACTCTCTCTTATTATAAATAATCACATCAAATTCCAATGTCCCTAGGGGATCAGCAATGAATTGCTAATTGTGCCACCCACTATCTATCATTTGAAGAACTATTTGTTCAAAGCATTGTTTGCAATTTGTCTTTTGTTATTCTTCTTTCTCTCGATATAGCTACTCCTGCTCAACGACCACCACCAACCAGGCAGGAGATAGTGGCCCATCTGCGGCAGCAGAAGCTGGGGAACATTCAGGTAGAATACAAGTGCCTGGTGATCTTGGAGGAGGAAGAGGCTGAAACAGCTGCCTCGGACACAGCACAGCAGCATGCCACTCCCCAGCCTCCCGGCCAGTACATTGCTGGCACCGGTGCCAGCAATCAGGGTCCCTGACTACACCTGCTTCTGCACCCCTGCTCTACCAGGGCATTGCTCTGCTGCATCCTGCAGCAGATAGACAGTATGGAGAGCTGCCTCGCAACCGTTGAGAGGGTCCTCAACCAGCTCCAGACCCATATTGACAGTGCCCTTTTTAAGTCCTTTTTTGATTGTTTTTTGATTTGGTGGAAGGGCTTGTGGGTGGAGAGTGTGGGGAGGTGTTGTAAAGTACCCCTTTTTGGATGGTCACTCCCTACTTTTTGCTGTCAGATGCTGTTGTTTTTGACCTGTCTGTGTACTGAGGCATGCTAACCAGGCCCCAGTACCAAAGCTCTTTCCCTTAAAATGGTATGTTGAATTGCATAGGCCAATTGGCAAGCACCTTAACACCCCTGTAAGTTGCCAGTAAATGGTACCCAGGGCAAGGGTGGTAAAGGGTGTATCAGGGCTGCAACACTTATTGTGCCACCCTGAGTAACCCAAGTAAAAGAGAGACTGCAGAGCTGCCATGTCAGCTTGTACGAGCAGCCTGCTGCTCAACTGAGACTCTGGCCACACCAGATGTAGGCAGAGTCCCTCTTATTGCCCATGGACATGTCAATCACTCCTAAGTCAGTCCCCCTCTAGCCCAGATGGTAAGGTGCACTTTTCCATGAGTGAGGGCATATGTGAGGGTGCACATATGTCCCCGTGCTGGCATCTGAACCATGATGCCGGTCCGAGTAAACGGCGGTCCATTGGATGACATGGGATGACATCTGACCACAGCTCAGATGTCCAGCTCTGCAATGGCCCAGCTGAATCCCATTGTGTTTGGTATCAAACACTGTGCTTTTTAACCCTGAACATGATGCCCATGTTCAGAATTAAAAAGCAGATTCCCAGGTGGCACCCTTAGAAGGTGTCCGCCAAGTTACAGAGTCCTTTACTGCTTTGATGAGCTCGCCTGAGCAGCTGCCACCACAGACAAATATCTGACCTCTTGCTGGTGGTGATAGCACCTTGGCAGGATGTCAGACAAAGGCCGTGAGTAGGAAGGAGGTCACACCTACTCCACTCGCTGGCTAGTGAGAAAAACATCAAGGTGGTGAGCCTCAAAGGCTTCACCAGCCTTTGGTGTGTAAGTAGCTGTCCACCCAGTGGAGGACAAAACCCTTTCTGCCATGCCCGGTGAGGCAGGCAAGAAATTAGCTATGCAGGAGGCACCCCCATAGAACAAGCCACACCTTGTGGGCGGGCTAGGAGTTCTGCGCAGCTGGGGGAGGGTTCTGCCATCTTGGCAGATCCCAAGAATAGTGGGTTCTGTGTAGAAAGTGATGTACTCCCACAGGAAGGCATCACTGCAGGGGCGGATTAGCTGTAGATACTAATAGCCCATTGGCCACTGTCCCTCACACCGTTAAATGCCCGCTAAACCAGGAGTTAAGAGGCTCCCCTGGCACCAGAAATCATATCTTACCTGGAAAAGAAGAAAGAAGCACAAAGAGATGTCTGCACCAATAACAGGATCTGGACTCCAGCCCCAGCACAAAGAAAAAGGATACAGAGTAACCTAAGGAGACCAATACTAAAACTGCGTGCCTAAAATGTGCCAGAGGTGAAGACTCATTGGTCCCAGCAAGAGGAACCCCAGTGGACACTGAAACCCAAAGGAAGACTCCCCTGACTGGTGGTACCAGTCCCCTGTAAACTGCAGGAGTAAAGGTGGGCTGAAATAAAAGAACTGTGACCCAACAGACTCTGTGTGTCTGAGCCTAAAGAAACTCAGGGGCATATTTAAGAGCACATAGCGCCATTCGAACGCCACATTAGTGCCATTTTGTTATGATAATGTGGCTTTAGAAGGCCAAAAATGCTGTGCCGTATTTACAAAGTGGCGCGATGCCTGCATTGGGCCATTTTGTAATCCTTGGCATTATATCTGCACAAGGCATAAAATATGCAAAGGGGGCGTTCCCCTGTTAGGAGGGCCCAGAAAATGGTGCAAGCAAATCTAAGAGGTTTTCTTTGCTCCATTTTTTTTGGGCACTTTTAACGCATGCTCAGTGCAGGCGTTAAAAGGAGGCTTCCATGAGTTACAATGGGGAGTCGGGTTCTTTGCAGGATTAGCATCAGAATTTTTGATGCTAATCCTGCAAAGCGCCAGACTTGCATTACAAATTCTGATGCTAGTCCCCTAACTACTGCCATAGTGCACTGTATTTCAAATACGGCGCACCCATGGTGACATTAGGGGGGGCACTAAGGGGTGCAAGAGAGCCACTTTTCTCAAATATGCCCCACAGTGCCCAGCATCTTAAGAGTGGAAGTGAGGCCTGTGCCAAGTTTCAAACCTCTACTCACTACCAAACAACCTCTAGCTGCCAGAAAGTCCATTGACTACCCTTGCAGCAACCAAGGCGTGTCTGTTGCCTGCCCAGAAACCAACGGTCACACAACGTTCACCGACTCAGGGCACCCCACCAGCATAGAGACCAATGTCACCAGCAACCCCTCTCCTGTGGGTTTTCAGCCTGAAGGAAGTGACTTTGCCTGGAGCAGCAAAGCATTTTCAGCATGCCCAGCCCAGTGATTGACAGTTTGGAGCCACCTCTGTATCTGGAGCCACCGGACATGTGGTGAAGATCCAAGCATCGATTCCTAGTCCTGGCACCCTAAAGACCTCTACATCAGAAGAGTAGAGTGTGAATCTACCCCCAAGTCCAGTTTTGCAACTGAGTGCAAAATGCACCATCCAGTGCGTACAGTTCCGCACAAAGGACAGCCAAGTCACCTTTGCAACCAGACTCCCTGGGCATGGTAACAAAAGTTTGTTTGCCTGTTGAATCTTGGTCCAGGTCCCCACAGAACCTCATGTTCCGGTGGGTTTGTCGGAAATCACCCTGCAAACGCCGGCACACACACTGCTATTTTCCCTATTGACTTCAATGGAACCCCTTTAAATCTTCAAGGTACTGTATTTTTTAAAGACTTAAAAATTCACAACTCCGGTTGTACAAAAGCTACATAGCTTATTTTAGTGTCTGAATTAAAATTAAAATTGAATCTATTTTTCTAAATCGGTGTCAGATTTCAGTTGAGTCGTGTCATTTACTTATATTTCATGTTGCTAATGTGAACTACTTTACACATGCTTCTCTAAGTAGCCTGGCTGCTCTTTGTCACACTACCAGAACTGAGATAGAGTTTGCTGAGAGTTAATTAGAGGTCCACTGCTGTGTATCGTGATGGTATTCCAAGGTAAGACTGTCTAGTCACACCATGTAATACCTTCATCTTGCTACAGGAGGGATTTGGACTGGACTTTGGACTTTTCATTGGACTTTTTGGGGCAGGGTATTTGTTTGGGAGAGAGGAGTGGGACTGTTGTGGGTGAAAAGGAGGGTTTTCTATTTGTAAATAATAAAGTGGATATTTGTTTACTTTAGTTGCATCTCAAATCTTTATTTTGGTGTTTTAGACTTTTAGGGGGTCATTCTGACCCCGGCGGTCAGAGACCGCCGGGGCCAGGGTCGGCGGGAGCACCGCCGACAGACCGGCGGTGCCCCGCAGGGCATTCTGACCGCGGCGGTTCGGCCGCGGTCAGACAAGGAAAACCGGTGGTCTCCCACCGGTTTTCCGCTGCCCTTGCGAATCCTCCATGGCGGCGGAGCGCGCTCCGCCGCCATGGGGATTCTGACACCCCCTACCGCCATCCTGTTCCTGGCGGGTCTCCCGCCAGGAACAGGATGGCGGTAGGGGGTGCCGCGGGGCCCCTGGGGGCCCCTGCAGTGCCCATGCCAATGGCATGGGCACTGCAGGGGCCCCCGTAAGAGGGCCCCACTTTGTATTTCAGTGTCTGCTTTGCAGACACTGAAATACGCGACGGGTGCCACTGCACCCGTCGCACCTCCCCACTACGCCGGCTCAATTCTGAGCCGGCGTCCTCGTGATTTGCCCTGGGCTGGCGGGCGGCCTTTTGGCGGTCGCCCGCCAGCCCAGGGCAAATCCCAAAATACCCTCAGCGGTCTTTCGACCGCGGAGCGGTATTTTGGTGGGGGAAGTCTGGTGGGCGGCCTCCGCCGCCCGCCAGACTTAGAATGACCCCCTTAGTTTGCACTGGTGTCTTTTATTGTAGCATGTTATTTTTAATCTACAAAAAAAACAGTATGTCACTTACTTAGATCATTGCTCTTTTGCCCTCTGCAACGATTGGTGACCACTAGGGGATGTTTGCCCTTGCCTAATTTGCCTACAAAACCCCAGCACACACAAACAACATTTTCTTCAAGTAGGAGTTAAGTACTAACTAAACAAGTTCACTTCAATTCATAGTTCTTCTCTTGCCTGAAAATATGAAACAAAGGAGTTCTCTTACTGTAGGGATTTTCCCAAGATGGCACCCAAGGTGGGTAGTAGTAGTAGGAGGCTAGCATGCTAACAGGGAAGACAGAATTTCACAGAAGGTGCCACTCCCACCTATGCGAACTCCAACTACAGGATATATCAAAGGGTTATCCATCACTGTCAACTCAATTGAAAGAAAACAGATAGTTAGTGGGGCATCATTATAATATCATACCTTTAAGAAGACTGAGACCAGACTACCCCAATGACAATATTTGACACAAAGCAAAGAAGACCTTATATGATAATAAAATCTAGCAATATCAATTTCTTCTGTGCAATGGTGGGAAGCTAAACTATAAAACTAAACTTGGGAAATGAAATCATGGAGTCAGGAAAAGTAGGCTCAGACTCAAAAGTGTTTTGAACAGGTTAAGCGTTTACGGAACAAGCACGCAATGCATGACTGAAGATGTTGATGAGTCCAATGTGGAATATTGCTCAGTTAATAGAAGGTAGAATGTCATGCAGTGAGTTGAGGTTGCTCTCACCGCATCTGCCCCAGCAAGTTTGTGATTCATTTATAGTGTAAAAGTAGGTCACACCTCAATAAATCACACATCCAGGGGGAAGAGGCTTAGGGGCTTAATGAATGGATGGTGAAAGGTTCTTGGGGAAAGATGTGACAAAGACAAACACTACACAAAAGGAAGCACAACATTTTTTCGTTGAGGTGTTCAACAGCACACCATCATCAGTCTATTGTCGAAGGAACAAGTAATTATGATACTGTTCAGTAAATTAATTGGAAACAGTGTCCTTCTGTCCCAGAGAGACCCCAGATAGTATATCCTAATTGTTATATCTTCTAGTTTTGAAATATGGAAGACTGAATGTAACCCACCCTGTTCTAAAAATTATGATTGATAAAAGGAAAATGATACTTTATTGCCAAATCGGGTGCTGCATCTCCATTCTTATTGGAATGTCCATCACTCTGGTGACTGTCTAAACCTGCCCAGTAGGTAAGCTGGAGCCTTGAGCTTTCCAAGTTTTGTTTGTGCAAGAGAGGACTAGGAGAAGGCCTGTGTATTGAAAAGAAACAGTAGCTGAATTATAGAGCAAAGGAAAAGGACAGAGGAAAGCAAGGTAACTATCATGATGAGTCAGGAGTGTACCAAGAACACTCAGAGGAAGAGCAAAAACATAAAAGGAGTTTCACGTTTAAGCAAGTAATGCAGCAAACACACATTAGGCAATATTTCTGAATCAACCCACCTCTCTTCAGTCCACAGAGATGAGTGTGTCATAGGCCTCAGAAACTCCGCCACCACCTTGGGTTCTCTTTGAAGTCAAAAACTTTTTCCTTTTTAGCTGTTGAGGTAGCCCTGAGTCCTTCCATCTTTCTCCTTTAGACTCAGAGTAACTCTGTCACAGTGCCAAACCGAGCAAGGTAGACCTGTGAATAACACTGCTGTTGAAGAACAAATAAAGAAACAGGACTGGAGTATTTTTTGTGTAGATTTGTGTTTGGTAACTAAAGTGACTGGTTTGTTATGAGGAACCAGAAAAAAGGAGCAAATCTTGCAGGTAAATTTCACTACTTTTGAAAGGCCAATCGCTTTCAGGTAAAAATGATTACCCATCAGCCCCCAAATATCGCAAATCATCGGAAACAAGTTTACACATTTTTGGAACTCACTCCCTCACCTTCAGCCACTACATACATCAGTCATCACTTACAAATTCACAATCACAGTCAATCACTATATATACCGCACATTGGTGCAATAGTTATTTAGTTACCTCTTCTAATTTAAGCACTGTGATTGAATGAAATACCTCCTCTTTGGTGGCACCCACACAGTGGAATTAGGTATTGGTACTTACAGTCTTTCAATCAATGGTCTTCTAGGGCAGCCCTGCTAGGTGATGTAAAAATAGGGTAGAAAATGGCATGGGAGGGAGGCAGGAAGCATCTTCAATGTCCTGAACGGTATGTGGGGGCTACTTCACTGCACACGGGCCCAATCCAACCTTCAATGGTGGGCAGCATCAATCAACACTAACATAAAGTTGCACTAACATATTTTTCTTTTTTTTTTTTGCAAAGAAAGAAAGAAAGAGAAAAAGAAGCTGAATGAGAAATAATTTAAAAGTTCTATGGTGGCACTGGCATACTCAATCTGAGAAGTAGAGTTCATCTTCAAACTCTGGTGGTTCTCCCAGAAGTTGGTCCACTAACACGCTTGATTCTGACCAATCATCTTCTTACTCCTCCTATGTTTTTTCGGGAACGGTGTAATCAGGTGGTATAAATTGCTGGTTTCTTTTCATCATGGTCAATCTCTTCACATTTTGAGGCAAAGGAGTGGTCCTTCTCACTGTAACAACTGCACCAGCTTCACTGAACAAACGTTCAGCAAACACACTGGCTACAAGACAAAATAGAACCTTTATTGCCAGCCTGCTGAGCTCTGGTCATTGGTTCATACTAATGCCCCAATGGGTTTTGATCCACATACACCTCTTTCGGGTCATCCATATACTCCTGGAACATCCTCGGAATGGTAATTGGTGCTGCCACCTGCTTGACGGCTTTCTCCTTCACCTCTGCACTGGACCCAAGACCTGCCACTTGAAACCAAGCCAATACAGAGGTTGGGTCCGATTCTTCTGTTGTTCTTGTTGGTGGGGTTGGTGGATGAGAAACAAGACTGCCCTCTCTGGAAGTTGAAAGCGGCACCCCAGAACTGTGGAGTGGGACTCTAAGGGCCACATATAGCAACTTTCAGATTTGTGACCCGCAAATTGCGAGTCAGAGCGACTCGCAATTTGAGAGTCGCAAATCCGAATGTAGGATGGTGTCCCTGACACCATCTGCGATTTGCAAGAGGGTCGCAAATGCCCACCTCATGAATTCGCAATTTGCGACCCCCTTGCAAATGGCGGCCCTCACAGAAATGGTGGCCTGCTGTGGACAGCAGACCACCATGTCTGTGACTGCTTTTCAATAAAGCAGTTTTTTTTTTTTTGTAATGCAGCCCGTTTTCCTTAAAGGAAAACGAGATGCATTACAAAAACAAAAAATGAAACGTTTTCATTTCATTTTTTCAGAGCAGGCAGTGACCAACCAGTGTTTATAGTGACATTCACAATGGGGAAGGGGTCCCATGGGGGCCCCTTCACTTTTGCGAATGTGTTAGCATCCATTTGAAATGGATGCAAACTGTGATTGGTTTGCGACCGCGTTCGCGGTCACAAGACAATCCTACATTGCACTGTGAGTTGCAATCAGGAAGGGAACACCCCTTCCTAATTGTGAGTCGCAAAGCCATTTTGCGATTCGGTAACCAGGATACCGAATCAAAAAACTGAGTTTGTGCATTGCGATGTGCTTTTTGCATGTCGCAAACAGCGAAATTCACTGTTTGCGACGTGCAAACAGTTTAGTAGATATGACCCTAAGTTCCAGCCGTTGTTCTTCTATTTCTCCTGCTTGCTCAACAATCCACCTCTTGTAGTGTGAAACATCTCCTCCAGAAAAAGGAATGATAGTGGAAATAATTTTTTTATAGTGTGGTTCAAGTAGGCTTTGGATGAGATTATGGCATTTTGCAGCCTTGCATTACAAGTCAAGCAGTAACATAGGCTATTAACCAAGGCATGCGCTTCTGGATTTTCGTTTGCACCCCTGAAAGTGAACCTTTCAGACACCTTCTTTATCTGCACCTGTAACAGATGCAGTAATGGGACAGCTTGGCCCATTGTCCTGTCCTCCTTGCTAACTTCCCGTGTGAAAACCTCAGAAGGGAGCAGCATGTGTGTGAGGCAATTGACTAGACCCCATGTTTCCACATCCATGGTCATAGCTTTCCCAATTGCATCAGCTCCTCTTTGAATGGCATGAGATTGATCTGTTTGCACTGCTCAAACAGACATTGCAACATATGATAGGTTGAGTTCCAGCATGTTGACACCTTCTGTATCAGGGCTTTAACTGGTACTTTGTCATCACACTGAATTATCTGCAACTGTTTCCTGGCCTGAAAAGAATGGCTGAAATGAGTGCAGATGCGTCTGCTGGTGGTCGGTATGTTGCTGACTTTGTCTTCTTCTTTAAGAAAGTTTTGTACAACCAAGTTGATGCAGTACGCCAAATACAGCACCGTGTAATGGCCACCGTCTGCCATGGACCAGAATATGTTACTGCCATTGTCCATGGCAAAAATCAAACTCGAAGACCTTTGGGTTACAGCCATTCAGACATCTTGCTATTAACTTCCTCCAAGATGTTTGCAGCTGTGTGTGATTTCAGCAAATCGTGATGCAGCACTGGAACAGCAACTCTGGCAAAATAGGGCCAGCTTGGAACCTTCTGTTTCAGGCAGAGGGCTGCCATAAACTCTAAGAATCCCACTCCTTCCACAAAAGAAAAGGGGAGCAGATTCAGTGCTAAAATTTTTGCCATCTTCCCATTGTACAAACGTGCCATTAGTTGTTTGTCCTCGTTTGTGGGGCCACTGACACAGGTGACTTTTGAGATGTAGGTCATGGTAGACTCAATGTGCATCATGGTGGTGCAGTCACCACATGACTGAGTTTTACTGTGCCATTGTGAGGTAACTGAGGCGTGTGATTCTGATGCACAGCTGGGTACAGGGATCTTCTTCCTCACCTTCCACCGTGATTTGACTAGTTGTAGCTGATGTTTCCTGGCTCTCCTCACCTTCACCACAGCAACCACGTTGAGACATTTTTTGAGGTGCTGCTCCCACCGGATTGTGTGATGTTTTTTCATATGGGTCATCTGGCCTCCAGTATCATAATGTGAACAAGGCTTATCTCGATGAACATTTGTGTGGCAAATGGAGCATATGGCAATGTTCTCCTCAGGTTTGCTAATTGTAAAAAAGTCCCAAAGTGGGGATGAGTACTTTATAATTAGGCCAATGCCTAAAGTAGAACTGGATGTAGGTGGGGGTGTTGATTGCCTCTCTGCAGTGCACACTTCTACTGAGGAACTAGTTGGTGCCGGTCTCTGCTGGGGCCTTACAAATATGGGAGCTGGCGGTGCTGCCTGTGCCACATCCCTTGGAGCAGGTTGGATAGTAATGTTGGACTTCTCTGTGCCAGCTTCAACAATGAGTGGCTCGTCGTTATTATCCTCCTCATCATCATCCTCTTCCATGATTCTAAGGCTTTCTGGAACTTTCTTTTCCCTTGCCTCTCCTGGTGTCTCCCAGATTCTGCCAGGGTCCACTCCGTGTCCCTGTCATCATTATCAGAAGTGTTGCTTTGGAGAAGATGGTGGAGTAGTACACTTCATTTTTCTTGCAGGAGATCTGAGAGCCATTGATTTTACAAGAAGAAGCTCTTGCTCAGCAGGAAGACCACCCTCCTGTTCTGCTCCAGCTTTTGGAAGATCTGGCTGAAGCTGCTGTCTACTTTGCTCTGCTTCCTGAAATGATTGGGTACTACTTTGCAAAAGGGACAAATCCAGTTCAACATCAGTGCTTGCCAGCAATACCATGATTTCAGTGACTGCCTCATTGACAGCCCTGGTCTTGGGCTTGGGTTGGGGTGCTGCTGTTGATGCAGGAGTGCTGCTCACAGTTTTCTGCCCAGAGGCTGGTGTGGCAGGCACATGTCTCCCGAAAAAGGTTGTCATTGGCTGGCACTGGCAAAAAGCAGCAGCTTCTCACTAGCCACTTTTATGGGAGTAACTTTCTTTGGGGCCATCTTAAGCTTTGGGTTGGCAGTGGCACTAAGATGCACAAGTGAAACAGTTTGGTGCCTGTGGAATGAAGTAACTGCAAGGCCTTCTCTTTGGCAGTACTGCGGA
The DNA here is from genome assembly GCF_031143425.1 of Pleurodeles waltl. Classification (NCBI taxonomy): domain Eukaryota; kingdom Metazoa; phylum Chordata; class Amphibia; order Caudata; family Salamandridae; genus Pleurodeles; species Pleurodeles waltl. Next base: position 1,740,189,362 of record NC_090444.1, read on the forward strand.
TGATGTGCAGTCTCTTCTCTTGTGCCCCTAAAAACATATACTTAGTGAAATGTGGCATTGTTGCAAGTTGAAAATAGTACAGAGAAATGCAACCTCAGGCCCTCATTTATACTTTTTCATGCAAAACTGCACTAATGCAGTTTTGCGTGAAAAAGCATACCGCCGGCTAACGGCATCCCAAGACGCCAGCCGGACGTCATATTTATAGTATGATGGTAGCCAGCGGTAAGGCCTGGCTAGCATCATAAAAAAGGACGATAGCCAGGTGGAGGAGGCATAGGGGGAACAGGAGGTCGTGCATCAAAGGATGACACTAGCATGAGCAGAGACATAAATAATGCCTCTAACCAGATTAGCGTCATCCTTTGACGCACAACGCCCATGAACAGGACTCCTGTCTTGGTAAAGACAGGAGTCATGCCCACCATCCCAATGGCCATATATCCCCTGGGCATGGCCATTGGACCCAGTGCCATGTAGGGGGACCAAGTTAGGCCCCCCTAAGGCACTTCTTTAAAAAAAATATATACTTAGCTGTACTTACCTTACTCGCCAGAGGATGCGGGACCACCATCCTTTGGCGTCCCTCTGGTGTGGGTGGGGGTGTCCCTAGGGCTAGGGAAGGGCACCTGTGGGCCCATTTCATGGTCTTTGACCATGAAAATAGGCCCACAGGTCCCCTAATGCCTGCCCTGGCAAATTTGGGGTTAGGTTTGTGCCGAATTTGCATTAAAAAAAATGACACAAATTCAGCACAAATTGGGTATAAATATGCCCCTCAGTGTGGTTGGTTACTTATGTAATATAACTATTTAATCAAACATTGTAAAGGCAAACTTCGCCACCCCACCATAAAAAATGACATTTCAAATCAGACAGCACAGCAGGCAGATCTAACTCTATGCTTTACCTGGCGTAGTTGGAGATAGGTGCATGGGTAAATGGAATAATCCTTTAAATAACCTACAGCCACATAGTGGTCCAGGGGAGATGGAATGATCGTTAGCAAAATGAAGTATGCTGTTGATTTGTCTGTCATGCGATGGCATCCTGGGGAAATAGAATTACACCTAAGAAACTGAAAGCTGTAGTGCAGCTATGTGTGTTTGATGGATGGAGGGATGCAAATGATTGAATGGATGGAGCAAGGCAAAATGCAGAGTTAAATAAAAATTTAAAAAATAAAATATAAACATTAAAATAAAGAGGAAATTAGACAAATTAAAATAAAATTAAAAATAAAAATAAAAATAACAAAATAAAAAAGTAAAAACATAAAAAATATATAAAAAAAACAAAAATATAAAAATGAAAAGAAATTAAAATTAAACATAAAAAATAAAATAGAAGAAATAACAAAATTAAAAAAAAAACAAATGATCAGTAATTACAATGTTTGCATTGCAAAGACACACTGGCTACACACACAAAATGGCTGACAGCCAACCACATGGTCAAACAACAAGTCACAACAACAAGGAGCAAGGAGGAGGCATGCAGAACAAAGAACACATGCAAGCTTATAGCAAGAAACACTGGCTGGAAGAACAAAATGGCTGCCAACCAGCAACATGGTCAAACAACAACAACAAGGAGTAAGGAGGCATAGAAAACAAAGAACACATGCAAGCCTATGGCAAGGGACAGTGGCTGGATGGACAAAATGGCTTCCAACCAGCCACATGGTCAAACAACAACAAGAAGGAGCAAGGAGTCATGGCAAACAACAATCACATGCAAGCTTTTAGCAAGGGACACTGGCTTGATGGACAAAATGGCTGCCAGCCAGCCACACGGTCAAACAACAACAACAGCAAGGAGGCATAGCAACCAAGGAACACATGCAAGCCTATGGCAAAGGGAGGGATATTGGCTGCATGCACAAAATGGCTCCCAGACTTATGGTCAACCAACAACAAGGAGCAAGAAGAAAAATGAATACATGCTATCCTATTGTAAAGGGACACTGACTGCATGCACAAAATGTCTGCCAGCCACATGGTCAAGCAACATCCTCTTTGTCATTAAATATTACCTCACAATATATACACTTCTTGCAACAAAAAAAGAAATGCAAACAATAGCCAACGTTTTAAATGTAATCCAATGCTATCCCTGCCCTAAATGAAGTTTTAAAAACATATATCATTGAAACATTTATTTCATGCATTGATGACTGCTAGTACTGGGCCAATGGGCTAAATCGCCCTTTGGAAATGTAGGCCACATGCTAAAATAATATTGCAAATGATACAAACATGTAGAAATGGTACTGACCTGTGAAACAATTTTCCTTTACAAAAGGTGAAAAATAAATGAAATGCAAAATAAATAATAACTAGTCACAACCAACGCCATAATATTTTAAAATAAAATATCAAATTAAAGTAAAAAGAAATACTCGTGCATGCCCAAGCAAACAGACACAACACCCTTATACAATAGTTTTTGAACTTACCTATGTGAATCAACAAAAACAAAGTTCTTATCCAAAGGTATATCCAGGAGACAAAGAGAGTGATCATTCCACCTTGAAATCCAAGTGAAAAGTGACCAGGAGATGAACAAAGATGGAGTCTGTGGCATACTTCCTTTCTGTTTGAAAAAAAAGGCCTCTTTATTGGAAAAACCAAATTGCAGGGTCCATTAGAGAAGGAAGCCTAGTCAAAATCTATCTCTTTTTTACTAGATTTAGTGGCTCTGGAGTAGAAAATCTACTTTAGAATTGACTTCACCCTCATGAGCAGCCCTGTTTTGGCCGCCGGTGCCGCTGGAAGCAACACAAGAGAATGCAAAGACTTGCATGCACTCGGTAGCTGTCAGGGAGTATTGTAGCGCTCGGGAGAGAGCGCCAAAACCTAATCTTGCGAGCACAAACAAACTCCACCCCATGCCAGAGTGTCGAATTTAGAAACTTCTTGTTACTCTGCATAGCGCGGAGTGCCCGAATTCCACAAACTACGCCGGTGGAGCAGAGTTCTACTCCAAGGCCTACTTTTTCCAGCCAATACAACCTAACAAGTGCCATGGGCATCTGTGTATGTGTAAATTAATTTAAAAGAATTAATATAAAAAAGTAAAAATATTAATAAAATTAGAAACGAAACTCCCCTCAACCTTTTTCCCATCCCTCCTCACTGTGACTCATCCTGAACATACCAGCAGTCACACACCACCCCTACTTACAAAAATAACTTACTACTTCCCCTTTCAAGTGCATTGCCATAATTTTATCCCTACTCGAAACTCCTATAAACACAGCAAACCATCCAGAGCACAAGCCTAAACCAACTAATGTACAAAGAAAACAATTTTTTTTACTACTCTAATAACTACTAACCTCTTACCTTGGGTTCCAAGCTAGAGTGTTATTCATTAAGCATTTTAGCACATTGTCAGGGGTAGTAAGCACAATATAAATACAATTACAATTGCAATTATTTTAAATGGAGTGTAACATTAAGTCCTTGTCTGAATCATTTTCTATGGGAGTGTATGGCAGGACCCATGAGTGGCCTGTTACATGCTAGACTTACTCCAAGGCTGGCCTGAAGTACATTTGCTACTTTTTTGTCACTCAATCAATTTCAGCCTTACAACAAATAAAAACAATTAATTAATACATCAGTACTTAATGGATTGAGACATAAAACCTATTAAGTACAGACAATGGGCCTCATTATGACCCTGGCGGGCGGCGGAGGCCGCCCGCCAGGATCCCGCCCTCCAAATTACCGCGCCGCGGTCAAAAGACCGCAGCGGGTATTACGAGTTTTCCCCTGGGCTGGCGGGCGGTTCCAGTTAAACCGCCCGCCAGCCCAGGGGAAAACGACCTTCCCACGAGGATGCCGGCTCGTAATCGAGCCGGCGGAGTGGGAAGGTGCGACGGGTGCTACTGCACCCGTCGCGTATTTCACTGTCTGCAAGGCAGACAGTGAAATACATTTTGGGGCCCTCTTACGGGGGCCCCTGCCGTGCCCATGCCATTGGCATGGGCACGGCAGGGGCCCCCAGGGGCCCCGCGACCCCCCCTACCGCCATCCTGTTCATGGCGGCTTTCCCGCCATGAACTGGATGGCGGTAGGGGGGGTCAGAATCCTCATGGCTGCGGAGCGCGCTCCGCAGCCATGGAGGATTCCAATGAGCAGCGGAAAGTCAGCGGGAGACCGCTGACTTTCCGCTTCTGACCGCGGCTGAACCGCCGCGGTCAGAATGCTCATTGGAGCACCGCCAGCCTGTCGGCGGTGCTCCCGTGGTCGGTGGCCCTGGCGGCCACCGGCCGCCAGGGTCAGAATGACCCTCAATGTGTGAGTTGTTGACCTAAGCTCAAAAGCAATAGTGGATTTACAATCAACAGTTACCAATCAACCCCTTACAACCAGTACATAGATATGAAACATGGTGAGGAAACTCTCCATACTATATCCCAGCTAAATACAAATAGTTAATACATAGATACTCATTACATAAACATCCAAACTGGATGATACATGGACGGGTAAATGGGTTGTTAACATGTATCATTTCAACAGTGGTACCTAGAAAGTTGCCCACTACACATCAATGTCCTTGTATAAAACCATATATATAAAAACATTTGGAGGATGCACACAGAAGTAAATCCTCTTTGTAGATATTCTATCTTGAACAGAATTAAACTCCTGAGGCAGCTGGGAGCTCCTGTAAGCATGGCCAAGCCGCCCATAGGTATGAAGCAATGGTGTTAAGAATATACTCATCATCTGTTCTAAGACAAAATGGCAATGACAGCTTGACACTTTTGATCCCATATAATCTAAACAGTGGCAAAAAGCCATCTCTTACCTGCAAAATAAGTAGATCATGCAGTAGATTATCCTTCCCACTAAATTTACAGTCCCAATATTCACCATCCACCTTGAGCCTGTAGCATCTGACTAGGTGTTCATTTGTGCTAGGCGTAAATCATGTCCAAGAAAAACTTTCAAGGAAGGCTGTGATCAGTGCTTCCTCATCTGCCAATACCCGTTGTAGCTTTCTTTTATCAGGTCAGCATCCTGCCTTACTCTGTTAGGGTCAGACAATAGGAACCTTAGTTGCAATTCATTTAGAGTGTTATTTACAGAAGACAGCCAAGTACTCTTACCATAGCCACTGCCATGTAGTGCATCTTCCAAGCTTTTTAGGTAGGTTGCCACCTTAGGATTCCTCACCAGCCTAACCTAATAAAGCACTGGCTTAAGGTCTGCTACCTCCGCTATTGGGGTAAAGCTAAGCTCCACATAGAGTATAAGCAGGTGGGTACCCGGACCAATTCTTGGCCACCTGCAGCGGGTGTAGATTCCCACAATGCCAATGCTTGGCCTCTTATAATGGCTGCTGCTACTGCCTTTTTTTGTAAAAATTGCATGATAATACTGATACTATTAGCACATGCCTTGTGTCTAAACTATAAAATTGCACTAGAAGACTGTCTCATGACTGCAGTTGCCATCTGTGTGTGGCTCTTCTATTGCAGTTTCTCTGTAAATCTTATTCCCAAATAATTGTACTACTTAACAGTCTCAGTGAGTACACCATCTATCATTAGCTTCCGCTTGAAGATAGGGGAAGGGCTCAAGAACATGCTCTTTGTTTTAGTGCAATTGATGGTCAGAGATTTCCTATGGCAGTACTCTAAGAACTGCATTAATAACCTATGGGTTGTGTTCTCTCTTTGCGTCATCGGTGTATATACCTTACTTTCAGCTATAATTGGGAGTATCTAAGGGTTCTCCCTGTGGATATTCCGCTGCATCATTTAAGAAGTGGCTAAAAAGTAAAGATAGTTGCACACATCCTTTCTGTACACCTTTTCCTACAGAAAATCCTTCAATGCACTTGCCACCAGGTCCGTACTTAACAGTGGCAGTGTTATATGTGCGCAGTGCCATTATTGCTCACACTAAGGTAGCATCAGCCCCTTTATCTATCAATGAATTAACTAGAGTGAGGATTTCCTTTTGACTATATTCTCATGCGAGATCATATGTAACCTTACTGCTTTCTCAATGGTCCCGTGATCTGAATCCAGTGTGCACCTCAGTTGGAATATTCTAACTGTCCCCCGAACTTTGCAGCCAATTAATAGGACTTTGCTAAGATTTTTTCCCCACTCCGTCTAGGAGGGTAATTGCGCATCAGTTAGAGGGACTGCCATGATCACTCTTCTTAAATTAAGGTACAAGAACAGCTTAGTATCATTATTGGAGGCTAGGGGCGAATTGAATATTTTAGCAAGGGCTCCAGCCCACAAAAAGGGCTCCTTCAAATAGTTGGTAGGCACTAAGTCAAGACATGGTGCTTTGCGCTTTTTCACGCATCTCAATGCTCTTTCTACTTCTGGTGCTAGGATGTTAATTGCAGAATGACCCATACAAGTATCCTTCCCTGCTAACTGCGGATCACAGGGACAGTTGGGACAATGGGTACCTTAATGTATTTTCTACCCCCTTCCCCATGCACATGATAATTTCCCAAAACCACCTAGTATGTTTTGCAAAAGAGGTCTCTACCAGTTCTGCCCAGAGAACATTTTGAAACATCAATTTCTTTGAATTTAGGAGGTACTTATACTCTTGCTTGCATCTTTGAAAAAAGCCTGGCTCTGCTGTTTACAGTGGTGCTGTAACAGAGTATGAGAGACAACTCTCTTCCCAAAGAAGCATTCAGAGTCAAACCAACTATTTGGTCTCCTACGAGTGAAGCCTGCAGCCTTGACCCCAGTCTGCTTTGACCACAAAGTCTTTAGCTCTTTAACCATGGATTCATATGCAAACAAGATATTGTTGCTGTTATTAGTTGAGGTGTTCAAGATTATAGATCCATAATTTGACATTATACTTTCAAGGATTGGGAGTTTGTGTTGGTATTTCTCCCTTCTGCACCTTAAGCTCCTTCTGCTATTAGTTAGAAAGACATCATGACAATACTTTGCCTTGTTAAGGTTGCCAGTGGTAATATGCCACATGGGGCTGTTTCACACATACAACCACAGGTTCATGGTTACTCTCAACTCTCCTGATAGCAGAAAATCATAGACAGATTCCCAACATTTGATATCAACCGTAATGTGAAGATATTGATAACAACACTAATAATTGATTAGGTTCTGCCGTTTTCATACATCTCTTTAGTGGTACTTTTGGAGGCTGTGTGATCACTTATAAAGCGTAGCTGGTGGTTAATCAAAAATTCAGAAAATACTTCACCCTTCTTAGTAGGTTTGAGAGGGCTTGTGGTTGCCTTAGGGATGTCTAAACAGTAGTCCTACATCATAACTTCACTATTAATAATGAGGTCATATTTCCTCTCTAATATGTTCAATGTATGTGACAAGGTTACCCTAAACAGACTGGACCTTGGGGGACTGGCTGGGTGAGATGTAGGCATTCAATTTCAAAGCCAGTAGAGTAACCTTTCATGTGTGAAACATTAGAAGATAAGTATACTATCCCGATTTGCCCTAACATACATTTCAATTTGCAGGATACCCATACTGTGAGACCCCCAGATGGACGTCCCTTTCTGGAGCCTTTATCCAGAATGCTTAGTTCCAGAAACCATTTACATTAGTTCCACCGAGGGCTCAGGTTTCCTGGAAACAGCACATAGAACGTTATCCTATAATTTTTAACCAGCCTCACCCTCCCTTTTACTCACTAGTCTCCAAACCTGCAATGTTCCATGATAGAAGGTACAAACAGTCTTTGTTAAAATGACATCCTTTATTAACCTTAGGCACCAAATAGAAGCTAGTGGCATTAGGTAGTGGTGGTTCCTTAATAATCAATCAAACTCCCCTCCAGGAGCGGATCTGTTGCTGTTAACCAATGCTGCTGTTATCCAAGACAGTCTTGACAGTCTGGCTTTGTCATGTGGCTTTTTAAATAAAGGTGTGTGATGAATTCTGATGGTCCAGAAGAGACTTTTGCCCTGATGGAGCATTAACTCTTTGGTCAATGTTATAGTATGGCAACATCTACTCCCATTACGTGGAAGTCATGTAGGTGCTTTAATACCAAGTTCAGGGCCAGGTTGCTGAATGACCAATTTTATTCTTGTTCCGTCTCCTGAGGAAACCACTCCTAACTAAGAGACCACATAAAAAAGGGCCAGTAGCCTTGACCTGTTCAGGAGGTTCATGGACCCTGCTTCAGGGAAGAGATTGATAAATTCCATACAACAATTTATTACTTTATGAGAGATAGTAGTGACCGTATCCGAGCTGGCACTGTAACTTGCAGGTTTGCTTACTGCTTATCCTCTTGTTGCTACGAATGGGAGTGCTAATGGATTTAAAAAGTTGGCAGACCCTGCTTCCTCAGAGAGGCTTGTGCCAAGAGTCTCACTCTGGGTGGCGCAGAGACCTTCCATAGTACGCAATTTCAACGTGTGTTCCCTTGATAGCTCTTCTGGTTCACTATTTCCTCTTGAGCAACCTTTTTTTAAACTGTACTGTGTGCTCAGGCAAATCATTATGATCATCTGGGTCTGATTTGCCATCCTGCTGTAGAGCTGTAGTGCTCTCAGGGCCCTTTGCTTCAGTTGGGCAGGGGTCGGGGTAGTTAAGAGTTGGAATCTGATCGTCAACATTCTGAGTTGTATTATAACTTTTAATACTGTTGGAAACAGTTCTTAATTTTCTGCCAATTCTGGTCAGAGAGAAGACGCTTTATCAAGCAAACAGGAAAAGTTGGGTCCTTCCATACCTTTTTCCTGAGCTTACCCTTTCCATTAGGCTCCATTCCTTTGGTGTTGTGTGTTCCTCTCCCAGTCACTGCTAGCATTGACGAGCTCTCTAGATCACACATTACAGCACTGCTTCTCCCTGCTATAGCACTTCCCAGAATTGACTTCCTTTTCCCTTCACTACTTCTAGCCTTTGCCCATTATCAATTGGTATTAGTACTAGGAAGAATGCTCACTGCGCTACCCACTCCACTTGCTTTTTCAACCTTTGGGGCAGGACTCCTTGTTGAAAATACCTTCAAGCTGCTAGTTGTGCATATATTTAGTGGTGCATTAAAAGCAGTGTTTTGTGCTACTAGGTCTTCTGATCCACTTTCCATAATCATCTAAGTGGTTGCGTCAGTGTTATGTCTTACTGACACAAGGGCATGGAGTATTGATGTCAGCAATGTTGCTATGTGCTCCAACCAGCCTAAGGATTTCTCCAGCAGTGAGAGTATTGACAACAAAACACTGTGCAGGGCGTTCATGTCTTCTGAAATAATTAAATATTGGAAATCTTCCAGCTTAAAAGTAGCGCTCTCAGTATATAGTTATTAGCTGGTATGCTCAGGAAGATTGAATCTTCTTTTTTAGACCCCACCATGGATAGTCTACAGTTCCCAGCAGGTAACTTATCAGGCTTTCCTGAATCATCTAGTGCTCTCACTATTTCTGATTGCCCCACTCCTTCATTAGTCACCTTCATGGTACCATTTATAGGCACATCTGGAAGTATGAAATCTCGAAATAATAATTAATTGGCACTCAGGGATTAACTTCCTGAGGATCCATGATTGTCATAGAAATCAGGAGACACATGGTTCTCTCACACTGGGATGTGTGCTTGCTGGGTATCAGTGAACAATGTCATGCTGGTTAAACTGCGCTTCAATGGGGTGCAAGGACGGGAGTTGGCTGACTCCATGTGCTCTGCTGCTTGGGAGACCAGCGATTGGTAGGTGCTAGTCCGTCTGCCACAGTCTCCTGCTTGTATTTGGGCTGTTTGGTTGACCATAACAGCTTCAATTGAATGGTCTATACCTTCCAGTGCCTTAGCTCCTATGATGTCTTTAAAATTAATTTTGTTGTTGGCTTGAATCTCCTCCATGTTGTCAGCCAAAATTCCAGACAAGCTTTCCCCTCAAGGTATCACTGCCCAAAACTGCATTGGCAAGAGAAAAAAGTAGCTTGTTATTAACATGGAGGCAGTGCTAGGCACATTAGAGGGTGCTGGGGCTTTGGCTGTAGGCTCTGAAGCATCCACATATGAGGTGTCTCTAGCTCTCTGTGAGATCTTTTTCCCCTTTGGAAAGGTTGTTACTAGTTTGTTGTATATTCATTGTAAGTGTCACAACACCATCTGCTTTCTGTTGCTGAACCTGCTCTTCATTGTCATTATGCCATAAAGTTTAAAACTCTGCTTTTTCATGAACTTACAATCGCAATGACAATGCACATAACGTAGAAGATAAATAATCAACATGTTTTGGTGGTAAAAGATTGCTATGCCCCCTCTGGTAAAAAAGTTCTGAGCCCCCAGCAAAAGGAACCTAGTGGCTCAATGGGGAGCTTAATGTACTGACTACGGGAGTATTATTCACTGTCAGTGTGGGTTCAGTGTATCTCCAGATATCCTGATATACGTCCAGATCACTCAGATAGAGTTGGAAAGAGACAAGAAGGGTGGTTACCCACGCACTGATCAGCAACAAACTGGACTACAGCAATGAACTCTAAGCCAGCATCTCAAGGAAGCTACAAACAATGCTACAGAGAATCGAGAATGCCGCAGCCAGACTCATCCTGGACATCCCTCACCACAGCCACATCCCCGCCCACCTCGGATACCTCCACTGGTTCCCTATCAACAAACGCATCACCTTCAAGCTACTGACTCACAAGGCACTGCACAGCATCAGACCAGCCTACCTCAACCACAGCCTGACTTTCTACACAACTCTGATCCTCCCAACTCGTCCTCGCTGTCATCCCCAGAATAACTAAAAGCACCCTCGCAGCTCGGACCTGGATCATGCTCCCACAACCTCAGGCAGGCCCCCCTCACTGAAACAGTTCAGGAAGGACCTAAAGACCTGGCTCTTCCAGTGAACAGCATGCCCACGACAGTGCCTTGGGACCCCATCAGTGATAAGCCTTGCTATACAAGTATCTTATTGATTGATTGATTGATTGGTAGCTTCTCCGTTCTTGCTACGACTGTGGATATTTATATGGGGTAACAAATTTACGGATTGTAACACGGAGGTAATCCTGGTCTGTGTTGTGATTATGGTCATAAAATTCCCTAGCTGTGTTATGTTAAGAATGTTGCAGATAGGTTGGGACAGCCAGATCTGTTCGTATCTCCGTCCTCTATGCCCAAGGGTGTGGGCTGTTGGTTAAGCAAGAGTTCACTAGAATAGCAAGGGAAACGTGAGAGATGAGGGAACTTCCACTGTGAGCTTTTACCTAATTTATAAATCCTGTCCGGGAATTGAATCATATCTCCTTAATGTTGAAAATGTTTAGGAAAGGACTCTCCTGATCAAGTTCTAAATGGGTTCTATTAGGTGAATCCTTTGTTTTCCGCTTGGTCAGTTTAACCCTAAATGTATTCTGACCTGTCCTTGTGATAAGGTTTCTGCACAATCGCTGATGCACTTTCACCTTTTCTTGTGGGTATTATGAGCCGTTCAGGCAGAGGCACCTTCTGCCACTTCTAAAGGTTTCTTGATTCCGCCAATGTAAACCAGCATCTTAATATTCATGTATGGCTAATGAGCCAATGCCTCTAGCTTGTAATAAGCTTCTGATTTAGTTATGTTTTAAATTGCTGATTTACTTATATTTTATGTATGTCTGTCTGTCATTTTAATTTCGTCATTTACTGTGCTTTAAACATTTGTTTCTTGTATATCCTTTTCTGGTTATATATTTATAATCGAATAAAGTGTATTTATTCATTAAAAACACGCACTTTTTCTCCTTTGAGTCGTGAAAAAAAGTGTTTTAAAAAGTGGAGGAGAATGACCATCGTATCAAACAAGAATCATTCATGGACATAACAAACAACCATGACAAGGTATTGTATTGTTTTCAATCGTTTTTAATGAGTAAAGCTTACATGCCAACTGAGATAGATAGCTTATGGAAAAGATTCATCACTATGTTGCCAGGTTACCCTACAAATCATTAACAAATAGTGACTTTAGGAACAGAGATTCCGAGCAAAACACGCCTGGATAATTATATATGTTGATATAAACATTGCATACAATTTAATGCTGTTCCACAGTGACCCTTTCTGTTTATATAAATGGAACGGCGCTATCAATGTATTTTCCCTTCGCACATGTCACAAGTCACCATGCACCTCTTTATAAAAGTTTGACACAGACCCCTCTCTTTCGCCTCCTTGCAGTTGCCGACTTGATCTTCATATTTGCATGGGTTTGCTGAAATGAGAAGGAACACTTTACAATTGTATGTTGTTTGTTTATGTGTATATTTTTGATAAGGGAACTACGCAAAGTGCAAAACTCATTTACGTCACACACAACACTGTGGACATTATGGGATTGCTCAATTTTTTTGGAAATGCATACACATGAGATGTGGATAAATCCAACCAGCTCTTCAAATTCCACCTCCATTAATCGCACCCATTCATGGCCACTTTATCCAGGTATACTAAATCAAAGTGACAAAGTCCCAGGTCGCCACAGATAGGAAAAGTTAGAACACTGGAATGCTGGGAGCTCCAGTGAAGACAATGGAGCAGCTGTAGGCTCTAAACACTGGTATAGGTCCACTGCTGCCAAGTTTCCAATGTCCTTATCTACCTCCCCTGGATCTCAAACTGCCTTGCCTCCCAAAAATATGTGGATTGTGCATGGGAAAGAGAGGGAGATAAAGAGAAGGTGAGAAAGTGCACAGAAATAGCCTTCCGCCCCCCCACTTCATTCTGTAGCTCACTGTCAATCAAGCAACGGAGGTGGGAGGGAAGAAAGGCTAGCTGTATGTCCTTGTCCACAGCCTCAGCCTCTCTCTCTTTCCCCTGCACAAACAACATGCCTTTGTCAGGATATCTTAGTGAGGCAGATGAGTGCGTGAAACTGGAATCAATAAAATGGTGTCTTTAAGTTAGCATAAGTAGGCCACAGAGCTAATTTATTGGGCCTTAGCTTGATTGCACTATAAAAGTGCCTTAAAAAGTTGCATTGTGCTCTGCGTTCATGTTTTGTTTATACAGTGTTTTTCCTTGCTTTATAAAACAGATAAAAATCCCTGTTCTGTGGTGATGTTAATTTTTGTGGTAAAAGGTTACTAGCTCTGCCTGCTGGAGGAACACTCACATATTGTTTCGGTGTTGAAGGTTGATGCCTTTGCTAACATAATTGTGTGTTATTGATATTATCAAGCAATTATTGTTTAGTAATACAATGTCACTTCCAATTTTATGTTGGTGTTAGACTTTTCATCCTTGGTGTGGTCTCCCTTAACTTCTTGCCTCTGTTCCCCAGGTTGTAGATGTGTGCTGGACTCCGATTTTGATGTTTTTGTTACTCTGGGCACTTTACCACTGCTAACCAGTGCTAAAATGCAAGTGCTCCTTTACAAAATGTGTATGTAATTGGCTTATCCATGATTGGCATATTTGAATTACTAGTAAGTCCCTAGTAAAGTGCACTGGAGGTGCCAGGGCCTGTAAATCAAATGCTACTAGTGGGCCTGCAGCTCTGGTTGTGCCACCCACATAAGTAGCTCTGTAATCATGCCACAGACCTGCCACTGCAGTGTCTATGTGTGCAGTTGTAACTGTAAATTCGACTTGACAAGTGTACCCACTTGCCAGGCCTAAACCTTCCCTTTTCCTACATGTCAGACACCCCTAAGGTAGGCCCTACGTAGCCCCCAGGGCAGGGTGAAGTGTATGGTTAAGGTAGGACATATAGTAATGTGTTTTATATGTCCTGACAGTGGAATATTGCTACATTCGTTTTTCACTGTTGTAAGGCCTGTCTCTCTCATTGGTTAACATTGGGGCTACCTTTAAATATGATTAAAGTGTAGATTCCCTTTGGGAGCGGATGGAAATGTGGAGTTTGGGGTCTCTGAGCTCAAAATTTAAAAATACATCTTTTAGTAAAGTTGATTTTAAGACTTTGTGTTTGAAAATGCCACTTTCAGAAAGTGAGCATTTTTTTGCTTATACCATTTCTGTGACTCTGCTGTTTGTGGATTCCCTGTCTGGGTCAGTTTGACAGTTGGGCTGGTTGCACCTCATACTAGACAGTGACACAAAGGGGGCTGGGGTGTAGCCTGTGAGAGTGCGTAGCTTATATAATCAATATTAACATGAAATGTTTATGAACTAATGTATAATAATGCTGCATAGAAAATGTATTAATGTATTTTGCTAAACGCGTGCTTGAAATGTGCCCAGAGGGAGTGGCCGCTAAAATATACGGGGATAATGAAAATAACTTATAATGATAAAATGTTATATTAAGGTGTAGTTTTATACAAATTATTAAAGGTTATATGCTAAGGTTCTGCTAATAAATCATTAGGCCTTAGTTAGTATGAGTCGAGGCCTAGCTGCCTGACTCTCATATTAAATGTGTTTTTCTAACGTGCAGTGTGCTGACTTGCTGAAGGACATGAACTCTTGTTTTTCCAAAGCTAGAAGATGAATGTAACTGTAGTAGATCCGTTCTCATGAAATTCGACTTGCTTGTACAAACATTTTAGCTGAATGCAACAGTGTAGATTAATACCTGGTACAAGGTCGCCTGAACCGGTACAGACAATGGAGCCACTGACTGAAGATGTTCAAAAGACCACAAGAGGATGAAATCATACCGGACATTCTACCCGCTGGAGACGTCAATCATAAGAACCAATAAACTACGTGAGAACTGTTAGGGGGTGACAAATTTGATGAGCTAATTGAAACTCTATTGGAGGGAGATAGTGGGGTACCAACCCCAAACCAATCAAGAATTAGGGGACTGTACAACGAAAAAGGGATAAAAACCCTTGACACAAGGAAGTAGGGGACAGGAGAGACTGGAGAACGAGGAGACTAGGAGAGGGGAGATGCTGATGCGATTTGCTATGATCCAGACACTTTGTCACTCTGCATAGAGACTTTTCTGTTTGGTTCTTAAAACCAACTTTGCCCTTATATTGCCCGTTATACTTTACCTCCTTATGAGGGAAGTACCTTTTACCCTTCCTGCCCGAGCTGAGTTCCTGACTGATGGCGAATCAACTGATGACCTGAGGACGAAGACAGAGTCTGTATGCTGACCCAATACGGAGGGTAACTATATGACAATGAAATTGTGATTGTCTGTTTGCTTTTCCTTTCTAGGTACCAATTTCTTCTTTTGACAGAGACCTTAGTTAGATGTTTTTCCAAATTGATGTTGCTAAATTTTTTGCATGAAGCCCAACATGCCAATGCTAATTCGAGGTTAGTTAAGGGGTTCACTAAACGAACGCAAATAGACAAATGACTGAATCTATGTTTTGTTGAACAATGCACTAATATTACTCTGCTGAGAATAACCTATGTTGACGTCGTGCTATGTTCTCATATTCGTGATTCTTGCTTTGATGAAGTCTTATCAGAATTGCCATATTGTGACTATGCTATTGTGCTTCTTGGTCTCGAGATTAATAAACTTGCTAGTAGAATTGTAAACAATAGGAAATAAATATCATAAAATAGTACTAAACTGGTGTGGTTATTCATGACTGAAAGGTCATGGTGGTGTCCTGAGTTTTATTAAATGACTTTGACTAAAGTGAATTGCCTTGTTATAATAAATATTGATGACGTTATTGATATATTGATTGACATGTTGATTAGTTATCTCTTCCTAAGGTGTCTTCAATCAGGGTCGAAAGATTCATTGGCCTAAAACGATTCCCAAAGTGTATAAATTAGGCATAAAGGGACGTGTTAACACCTGCATATCCTGATGAGTCGTGTGTGCTAGGAGGAAGGGGAGGAGTGATCACTCACACCTGAAAGGACTGTGCCTGCCCTAACACAATGCAGTCTCCAACCCCCTGGTGAGTGCCTGGGGCCTGGCCTGGGCAAAGCAGGATTTCACATTCAATAGAGACTTTACTTTGAGGTAGGCCTACTTCAAAGGAAGAATTGGGTATAAGAAGGGCACCCAAAACAACAGACTTTAGAACACTTCTGGAAGCCAAGAGGAACCTCTAAGGAAGAAGAGCTGCCCTGCCTGTGACTGTGCTTTGTGGAGCTATCCTGCAGTTGCTGCCTCTGCCAGAGTAAGAGGGCAAAGACTAGACTTTATGGGGCATATTTATACTCTGTTTGCGCCGGAATTGCGTCGTTTTTTTTGACGCAATTCCGACGCAAAACTAACTCCATATTTATACTTTGGCGTTAGACGCGTTTAGCGCCAAAGTCCATGGAGTTAGCGTCATTTTTTAGCGTGGACACCTACTTTGCGTTAATTATATGCAAGGTAGGCGTTCCCGTCTAAAAAATTTACTCCGCGGCATGTGCGCCGTATTTACACTCCCGGGCAAAATTCACGCCCGGGAGTGGGCGGGTCAAAAAAAATGACGTACGGCCGCTTTTGCGCCATTTTTTAGCACCTGTAAAAGGCAGGCGTTAAGGGACCTGTGGGCTCGGAAGGAGCCCAGAGGTGCCCTCCCATGCCCCCAGGGACACGCCCTGTCACCCTTGCCCACCCCAGGAGGACACCCAAGGCTGGAGGGACCCATCCCAGGGACATTAAGGTAAGTTCAGGTAAGTGTTTTTTTTTTTTTTTTTGGTGGCATAGGGGGGCCTGATTTGTGCCCCCCTACATGCCACTATGCCCAATGACCATGCCCAGGGGACAGAAGTCCCCTGGGCATGGCCATTGGGCAAGGGGGCATGACTCCTGTCTTTGCTAAGACAGGAGTCATTTCTATGGGGGTTGGGAGTCGAAAAAAATGGCGCAAATCAGGTTGAGGCGAAAAATTTGCCTCAGCCTGACTTGCCCCATTTTTTCACGCCCAAGCTCCATATCCCCCTACGCCGGCGCTGCCTGGTGTATGTCGTTTTTTTCAACGCACACCAGGCAGCGCCGGCGGCTAACGCCGGCTAACGTCATTGATTAAATACGGCGCCCGCATGGTGCTTCAGAATGGCGTTAGCCGCGCTAATTTTTTTGACGCAAAACTGCGTTAGCGCAGTTTTGCGTCAAAAAGTATAAATATGGCCCTATATGCCTTCCATCTTGTGAAGATCTCCAAGGGCTTGATTTAGAGCTTGCCTCCTTTTGTTTGAAGTCTCAGGGACAGCAAAGACTTCTCTCTGCCAGCACCTGGAGTCTCTGTAGAGACTCCTACTCTGCCCCATGGTGCCCAACCAGTTCCTGGGACCCTGAAAGAAGAAGCTGGCAGCCTAAGAGGAAGAAATCCACAGGAAAAGATCAATGTGACTCCGATATGCGGCTGAAAAATCGACGTGCCGCTGGCTTTGCAGCTGAACATCAACGCTTGCCTGCAACGCGACCGAAGAATCGACGCAAGGAGCTGGAGAAATGATGCGCAGCATCGCTAACGGAGGCTGGGAGATCGCAATCCACTCTGTGTGGTTTTCAGATCATCGTGCTGCTGGATTTCTGACGCAAACACCGCTGGGCATGTAAAAACAACGCAAGGCCTGCCCGGACTCAAGAGTGCTGACCGGATGAACGCATCGCTCTCCTGCGGAGAGAAGAAACGACGCGACCCGACGAAAGGAGAAACAACGCAAGGTCTCGCTCGTGAGTGAAATTGACACATCACAAGCCCTTTTTGACGCACACTCGCCAGCGCTGGGTTATTTTTGACGCACCCAAGGCACATTTTCACCCTAACAGTGTTAGTGTGTGTTTTAAACTACATAAGGACTCTTTTTGCTTTTTAATTGATGACTTGACTTGTGTATTGTGGATTTTTGTTGTTTTTTTCTTGTTTTGTTTAGATAAATATTCTCTATTTTTCTAAACCTGTGTTGTGTCATTTTGTAGTATTTTCATTAAGTTACTGTGTGTGTTGGTACAAATACTTTACACCTAGCACTCTGAATTTAAGCCCACTGCTCTGCCAAGCTACCAAGGGGGTAAGCAGGAGTTAGCTGAGGGTGATTTTATTTTACCCTGACTAAAGTGAGGGTCCTTGCTTGAACAGGAGGTAACCTGACTGTCAACCAAAGACCTCATTTCTAACAGTTGGATAAAGGTTCTATTTGTTTATAAATTTTGGGACATTTTCTAGAGAAAGCTTGTTTTATGTAATGAAACCTCTGAATGATGATTGGCTTTTATTATTTAACATTAGGAGTATAACCCATGATGCCAATTCACACCATTTCAGGGTCTGATTCTCTGTCGCTGAAATACTATAAGACCTTTTTTTCTGGGTACAACTAGGTGTTCACAGCTGGCTCTTTGATCCTTTAGCTGCTAGTTTTTACCTTAAACTTTAAAAATTCGTAGCTCAAGGTCTACTGTTTGGATCTTTGAAGTTTTGATGTCAAATGATTTATTAAAATTGGCTTTATTGTTATAAATTGGTGTGTGATTTTTGTTGTTTTTGTGCTGCATAAACATTACATATTGCAGTTAAGTTAAGCCTGACTATTTGTGGCAAGTTACTAGAAGGTTAGGCAAATGTTATTTTTGAGGTTTGCTTGTGATTTCACCCTTGCAGAAATTGTGATTGCGGCTTGATAAGGGTTACACCCCCCTCAACCAATTACTCAATTTCCAACAACTTTCATAAAAGGCCCACCTATGGAGCACTTCCTTGATTTATATCTTGCCTTCTGGACACCCGCAGCCCATCCTTGGTGGGTGTTTGAGCTCTTTCATAGGCTGCTGGTGTATGGTGGTCAGCATCCTAGCTGTTCACCTGCGCTGATACCACTCCTTTTTCACCACGGGCCACTTATCTTATTGGTTGTAACACATGGGTGTGCCCAAGCAAGATCTCAGGCTAGATCAAGTGATTCAACACACCCCTCATGATAATCACTAGTTTTTCTGATTCCAATGAACAGTCAAATGTTTGCCCACTGTCCTCTGTAATATTGTTAAGGTTACCTTGGTGTCTATGATCAGAAGCTGTAAACGTCTACATATTCATTTTACAATTGTCATAGAAGAGGCATTACAATATAACTGGGTGTTGAGAGGGGGATTTAGAGTCATCTTTCAGTACTGGCACAATACTGCTACCCAGTGCTTAATTTGTGCTTGTTGATTCCGGTGCAGAGCACTGGCATTTATTTTTGAGGGCTGGCACTTATTTTTCTGCCTCAAGCTGTTACTGGGAGCAAAAGAGACATGGGAATGATGGAGAAAGAGAGAAAGAAAAAAGCGACACAAAGGAAGAGATCAGAAAGCTTCAAGAGTGAGCTGAAGGGGCAGGGAGTGGCTTTAAATGGATTGAAGAGTCCAGAGATGTCCTCAGGATTATGCTGCATTAGTATTCCATGTTCACACATTTAATTGCAGCTGCCACATGTTTAAGAGGAGGGCTTTGAGCACTGGCATATTTTTATTTACAAATTAAGCACTGCTGCTACCACCCATATTACAAATTCAGGGGACTCCTTGCTGGTAACATGGAACATCAAGAGAATGCATAGTTTGAACAGGGATACTGAATTCATTAATTTCTTAAGCACGGGGGGCATATAGCTTTGTTCCAAATAATACAGTTTCATATAATACAGATGCAGGGTATCAAGCTCCAGAAGCACTGGTGTGGTTATGATTTTGCTACTAATTTGTCTGCCTATGCCAGGGAGGCCCTGATCTCTGTGAGAGTGGTTGTCCAGTTTGAAATGAGTTTAGCCACAGTGGTTTGGGGGGGGGGGCAGATTTGTGCTAATAGAGGCCATAATAGACATCCCTGGGTCATAATAGGAAGTATTTATGGCCCCAACAGATAGAGCTGCAAGTGTCATGAATTCTAGAGGATGACTTTTACTGCATCCTAGAACATATACTAGACCTGTATGACCTTTATGTGTGGCTTAACCAGGTCATCTGTTTTGTCCTGATATGTCAGATTATTTCTTCTGAACAGCTGGCAAGGATAATTTATTTTGCTAACCCTCATCAAATAAATTTGGCTTGGGGCAAAACCTTGCAAGATACAGTTTTCCATGGAACTCTCACGGAGAGAATGAGGGAGTGCTTTGAGAAAAGACGGTTCTGCCTTCTCTCTGGAGAATTATTAGGTGTCTTTCAAGCTAGTCAAGCGTGGTCACTCCATACATACTATGGTGGGTGCATGAATGACCTTGGAAACTAAATTATAGATGACTCTTGCATCAAACTGAAAGACAATTAGTAAGGAACCTCACCTTTGAGACTCCAACCAGCTTCTGGTAAGTTCCTGGGCCCTGAAGGTTTCCTAGAACAGCTGTATCAAACCTATGCCAACATCTTAGTGCCTAAGTTGGCCCTCATGTATGGGATAGTGATGACTAAATGGTCATCGTCACCGTCACTTGGGAAGGCCACAATAGTCTTGATACTCAAGCCAACACCTGTCTCTACTGACACAGTTTCAGACAAGTCAATAGCCATCTTAAATTCTGACTCCAAAAGTCTTGGGAAAACTTTGGTGGACCGCATACTCTGGGCACTGCTGCATACTTTGGGCACTGCTGTCCAGATCAGAATGGCTTGCCCTTGGGAGAACTACATCTCTGAATATAAGTCGGCTGAACAATATCATGGAGGCAGCTCTACCAGCCTAGTCCGATCACTTGTGTGGCCCAAGGCTTTGAAAGGGCTTTTCATACACCTTTTCAAAGGGCTCGTTAAGTTTGGAATTGGGAAGTGCATCATATGCCTGTGAAATGGCTTTATGTATACCATACTCATAGGGTCCAATTAAGACAATGAATGTCACCCCTCCCCATGGAAAACAACGGGCCCCCAACTACTGTGGTGGTGTAACGAATTAGGAAAATGAGTAGAGGGTGAAGTGATACTGAGGGAGGCAATTAAGGGGATTGATTCCCTGGGGATAGCAGGTGCATGGAAGGCCATAGCAGCTGACTTTCCGGCGGCTGCAGTAGATGATGACACAAAAATCCTGAGGGATTTCACCTTGAGATGCTCAGCATTGGGCCTCTGATGACATTTATTTGAGTGGGGGATGGCTGGCTTCCCCTCCACCCCCACAACTAAATCTTAGTGTGAATAATATGAATGTCACTGGGGCACACATCACAATGTGCAACTGAAGAGCCGTCCCAGGATATTATTGTTCTAAAAACTTGCCTTAGATGCAATTGAGGGGAGGGGAGGTGACAGGTTGAGGGAGGTAGGAGTTGTCGCCTATGATGGTTGCTGAAGGTTAACAGGGGGCATCAAATGGGACAGATGCAATCATATATTTAGATGTACTTAATTCATATACTGTGCATATTGTACTGCTGCCTTTACTTGTATAAGGACATTATGATGCAAGTTTGATGTACGTTTGAGCCCAGCTGGGCCTTATGCTTTATTAAAAATGAATAAAACATGTTTACAAAAAAATAATCTCCCCCCTCTCTGCAATAAGTAAGGGGAATCACCAAGGAAAACCTCTTTCCTTGTTCTCTTTGATCTTGCCACTGAGCCGTTAGCTATCAGACTAAGACAGGAGGGAAGGGAATTGTGTGTCTCCCTTGCCATCAAAACTTATGTGGTGTCCTTAAATGCTGTCGACATCATGATTTACATCAAGGATTTTGGGAGAGACCACTGTAGTATAAGCCAGATCTTTAAAGTTTGGCAATGCCTCAAGACTAAACATCAACTGTCTGAAATCTTGCTTTCATGTACAGCACCCTAAGTCCACTCTGACCAGTCTAGGTTTCGGCGCAGCTCCATAAAATGGCAGGGGATCTTGTTGTCTTACTTAGGTGTTAGAATATCTCATGCTGACGGGGACCTTTTTAAAGCAAACAACATCAAAAAGATGTCTGCCTCTATGACACAAAAATCTTTCAGGGGAGCATTACAGCTGGTGGTCATGGAACCCATTGCCCTATCTAACATGGTGGTACTGCCCCACCTCCTGTACTATTTCATCAATCTCACAAGAACGTTTTTCTGTGAGGTAGACAAAATACACAAGGAGCTTATCTGGCATACTGATCAGTGCAGCGTTGCACTGGATAAACTGTGCCTACCAGTGAATCCAGGAGGCCGGGAGCTCTGCATTTAGAGGATTAATATTTGGCCACTCAAATCCAGTGATTTTGCTGTTGGTTCTCTGGCCTTTTGCTGAAGGAGACTTGTGCTGACAGACAAACCTATTTCCAAGCGAAGGCTTACACTGGAGCAACATATTGGCAGGCTGTTGAAGGTTCATCGGAGTCCTTCTTTAAACCAGTTTCATCAGTAAGACAGATTTATACCTACCAAGCACTGGGCTCCACTCTTTATGAAGTGGAGCTCTGGGAATATAAGGTTGCTAGCACCCTAAAAGTGGTAGAAAATCTGTTTTTGAGACAGTTGTTGAGTCTTCCGGTTAGCACTCCACTGACTCCTCTAATGCTGGATGTGGGTCTTAGGCCAATCTCTGATGGGAATGCCATATGACCATTATTGTATAGGCGAAGAGTCTGGGTAACCCCTGAGTTGCTTTCCTTTCATCATGGGCTGGAAGCGATAGTAGGTTTTCCAGGGACACCCCTGGATTAAATATGTAAGAAATTCCATGATAAGCACGGGGTAAGAAAGGCTCTGGGAAGACCGCAGGGGGAGTACTGCACTAGTCACCAAACTGAAGCTTAAAAGAAGCTTCAATGATTTTAAATTAAATAGTCTTATGACAAACTCAGCCCTACAGGTAAAAGATATACTACAAAGCAAAACAGTTTCTTGATGAAATCAAACCAAACTTGGCTAGAAATCTTTACGGACAATTTAGTTATGGGTCTCTACCTGTGAGTACATTCACTTGCAAATGGGCATGCTCTGAGAGCCCAGCAGGATTGCCCATCCTGTGGACCTGATGCTGAATCTCTGGTACATGTCCGCTTTTTGTGCCCAGGGTACAGCATGCCCATGGCTAAATGGCTTGCCCCAATCTGCAGGAATCTTGGAACCACGCAGCATTCAGAGGCTTATAGAATGCTACAAGTTGGATACCAGCAAATGCATAGTATTCGCTGGGTTAAGGTTTCTATTTGCAATGTGGTGAAACAAAAACATCTTGTCACCTGCCATTTAAAGGAATGTTGGGACTAAGCCACAGTGAGAGTCAAGTCATATAGCATCAATTACTTTCGATATATTGTTTTGACAATGATCTAGGTACTCATCCTTCCATTCCCTCTTCCCTGCATTAGGCTACTTTTATATGTTATGTTGACTCTTTTTAGCATCAGGTTGCTTTCATATAGTTCTAATTACTTGCCTATCGATAATATACCAGATTTATTGTGATGTTATGAGGTATAGACTTTTACTAATTTCTAATTATTTGTTCCTGTATTTATATGGCGGTAGCATCCTTATCTTATTCTTATATGTATCAATTATTATGAATGTTTATAATGTTGTAGTACTTGTATTGATTCCTAGTTTTTATGTATTCATTTCATTGTTCTTTTATGGCGATTGTTGAAATAAAGAGTATTGACTGACTGACTAACTGAGAGACAGACAACCCACGTACCTTAAACATAAACTCTGACAAGGACAATTCTGTTTACTTTACACTTCCTAATCACTAAACACATCACCCCTCATCCCCTACCTTTAACTTGGTCTTCCAAAACACCGGGGGTCGCTGGTGAACTGAGACATTGGGAAGACAAAGGTATCTCAATCTTGGTATATTTATTTAGGGAGGGTCAACTCCTACCCCTTGACTCGCTTGGAAAACATTATGATATGCATGGTCGACAGTTTCTGACATACTGAGTGCTATTCCACATTCTCAAAACTAAACGGTCTATCACTGAAACAGGAGTAGCAGTCCACGAAAAGGACCAAACTGTTTTTTGCAACATCAAACATCACATTTAAACTCATACAATTGAATATCTTGCGCGGAGCCTATTTAACTCCTGCTACAACCAACAAATGTTTCCCCAATGTCAATGCGCTCAGTCTATGCTGTGCTGCTGACTTTATTGGATTCCTCTATATGTTTTGAGATTGCCCCTCTGTGACATCTTTAGCCAGAAGTATTGGGTCACCTAGCAACCACCCCTGGATTCCTCAACTTAAATAATTGGGTGACTTGTTACTGGTTCTCTATGAAAGACCTAAAAAGAATAGGATGGAATGCTCATTTCTTGGATCTTGGTTTGTTGATTGACAAACAAACTGCAACTATGAAATAGAAAGAAGCTGTTCTTCCCACATAAGAGACATGATGTGTTATCGCTAATAAATGATCCGAGGATGAGACCAAAACCTTGCAGGAGAAGGCGTTAGACCTGCAGAAGGACCCAACCCCCAGTGACTGAGGTGACATGTTGATGAGGCTGCAGAAGATACCTGAAGAAGCACATTATCTCTGTATATGCCTTGCTATACCATCCCGAGACCCTTCAAGTCCCTCTATCATGGGCATAAGTGGAGATGTGTCCCACGTATTACATTAGAATATGACTGTTTCATGACAGTTGGTGGCCTTCCTTACAACTCAGTTTGATCTTAAATTACACTGGTATCCTTATTTCCCCCAAGCCTCATTTGAAACACATTCTCTCTTTTGGATGACACATATTCCAGTTACTGTCATGTTGGAGGTGACTTCTGCCAACTGAGGATGTACTCACCACATCTTTGTCACTATAAGATTGTTGATTCATAAGTACAACTCACAGTCACAATTTAGGGCTTTGCATTTTTGTTTTTAGGTTGAGCGTAAGCATTCAACGTGTTGTATACTTTTAAATACACTCTTACTGTGAGTTCCAGTTATTTCATTTGTTGGTTCCAGTGTCCTTTAAAAATCCTTGCTTGCTAATGGTCAGTTCTGCCTCTTTGTCCTGCCTTTTCCACTTTGGGAGCAGCACAAACTACTGTATAATTACACTATGTCCTGTTTATGTCTTCTTTGGGGGACTTTTTTTTTAGTATTTGCCTGTTTGCCTTACACTGTGGGTGCGTGTCAGGCCTTCTTACCCACCAGCTCCCTCTGCCTTGCATTGCCGCAACCGTCATGTGCTGCTGTGCGCTCCACCAGTGTTCTGTAAAACAGCAAAATACTTAAGTCGTATTTTGCATTTATTGACTCCATAGTAATCAAAGGTACAATGCCCACTCGATGCGTGTTTGCAAGGAAAGATGATTCTTATTTTCTATATAATGTTTGGAATAGAACGTGGTTTTAAAGCAAGTCAGCTTGTTTTTCTTGCACGCATGTGAAATCCGAGCAGCAGTTCCTGGAGTCAGTGTGGCCTAGTAGCACACACATGCAAGACTCCCAGAAGGAGGTCAGTTGCCAGCAGTGTGTCCGTGTTGCTGGGGGCCAGGGTGGGTGGTTCGGGGGCAGAGGGAAAGGGGAGGGGGTCACGTAGACAGCCGAGGAGCTAGATGGGTGGGGGCGAGCGAGGCAGAGAGAGACTCTGAGCTTTGAAAAGCCCAGTGAGGCCTTACTGCTTGAGTGAGGAAACTCCGGCAGAAAAGGCCTCACTTCTGAGGGAAGCCTCTTTCGGTGATCTCATCCAAGCTGGTGCCTCACAGAGGGCAGGGCGTTATTATTTCAGGGAACAGTGTTCTTAAAAGCAGCTCACGCTATTTTGGCATCCTTTTATTTTATAAAACTATCCATTATTAAGTGTTGTCATCCACGACAAATGCAATTCCCAGAGGTGCAGTGTAGTCACAGGCATAGCAAAACGACTATGTTGTAACCACCCAGTGAAGTACATAGGTCTGCAGGTGTTTTTTTTTCATCATCTTTCCCTATTATATCCACAAGGCCTTAACATAGCTGTTTTTGTTTCCATGTATCTGTCCCGAGGAAATATTATTTTTGTAATACCGCTTCCATAATTGAAAAGCACTCACTAGATTAATCTGCATTTTCACTGCATAGATATATGACACCCAGGGTTGTCCAGTGGGTTTGTAAAAGTATGAGGTCACATAAACACCCCAAACCTACAGCTCCTCGTTGTCCTGAGTGTGATCGGTTCACATATGAAGCAGAATGTGATTTTACTGTCAATGAGTCTATTTGTCACGGTGCATTTATCAACATATACTCATTTAGTCTGTTAACAGAGTATCCGTTTCTAACCATTGTTTGATTCCAGGGTGGTCTTGTCTTACTGTGGTGACATCGTAAAGGTACATCCACACCCCCACAACAGCTGGCAAGCCTCCCCTGTTGGCATCTCTTGGCTGTTTCACCAGTGATACAGATCGGCCAACCATCTCATGGGACTGTCAGTTGACAAAAAACAACTAAACATGTTATTTTACGCCATGCTGGTGCAGCACCCTGAACCAGACAAATTCTAGCAAAATACACATGTGCCTTGGGGTGCCCCGTATTCACAAGGCGCAGTGTGGCTCCTTTTAAAGCCAATGCTGTGTACCTGGACCATATGCTATTCCAAACAGTGTTTAGAAATACACTATAGACGAATAAGGCGGGGTGGTGGCTCTTCCTGTACGTATTGGTTGAATCAGACTGTTTTCACTTGGCCTTTTGGAACTATTATCTTTCAACATTTTCCTTCCTATTTTTTGCAGCGGTAAAACAAATACATTAATGCTCTAGTTCTAAGTGTGTTTTAGGAAAGATGGGTGGTGTCTTGTGCCGATTTGTGGGGACCCCCCCCATTTGAAGGGGTGTTTTATTGAATATTTATTTTTCGGGTCTGACGCCGTAATAAGTGCTGCAGGAGGAGGTTGGTGGCACCGGGTAGAACGGCCTTGGCTCTTCAAGTCCCATCCCTGTGTGTAAGGGTGGATAGTCTCTAAGAATGTGTGCGTGTGTAACTAGGGCCTATCTGCAGGCGTGCAGCAGTGCCGTGAGTGTGGGGAGGCTAGGCCTGTGCTTGTCTATATTGGTTCCTGTCTGCTTTTCCTGCTTCTAGAAATGTGTATAGTGAGTACAGTGGTGGCACAGTGTGTTGATAGACAGCAAATTATTTTGAATGAGTCTCTAGGTACACGTACATGAGAGTTGCATGGAGGAACCATGCATGCGTCAATGTTCCTAATTTGCAAACAGCAGAGGAACTAACTGTCTGTGGTGCAGCCAAACTTGTTTTTCTTGTTCTCCAGAAATTTATACTGTGAGCACCGCACAGACGAACCCATAGCCATGTCTGTCAATACTCTGACTCGCGGGACTCAATTTGTCTGTGATCTGGGCTCCCTGTGGTGCTTGCAGAGGAGCTGTGTGCGTACCATCTGGCCCAAGATTTTTGTTTGTCTGAGTTTCCTGTAATATCAATATGTACAGTGAGGCTAGTGAAGGAGGGGTGTCATTGGGCCTGAGTGCTTATCATTTCCCATGGGCTGCCGTGTGGACAGTCTTTAATAAACCTATATGCCCTACCACCCAGAAATCCCTAGGAAAAGAATTGGACCCCAAGATCTCAATAGAGTTGTGGGCAGTCTTGTGATTGTATCACTATGAGAGAAGCTTATAAAAGAGATTTGACTGAGACATTGAAGGAAGTGGGTGGAGGAGGCCTTCCCACTCCCAGGAGCCCCCTTTGGAGTGTAGCTTTTTATCATGGAAAAGAGTGCCATGATTTCAAACTTACTCCCCTTCTTCTCACCGCCAGACTCCGCCCACTCACTTTCAACTTTATCCCCTCTTCCTTAAACTCTCCCCACACCCCCTTCCATGCGTTCGTACACCTAAGCATTTTTATCTCCATCTGGTGACTTTGACACCTTTGGAAGATGTTGGTATGTTTATTTGGTTATATTAAATTTACTGCCATGTTGCAGATGTATTTACACATTCAGCAAGTGAGGTATTTTAAGACTTTCTGCATTTAAAATACGTGTGCTGATACATGATTGTCAAATATAGTTCTTAAATGCAAAATTCCGATTGTTGAACTGGGTAATTTTACAATGGTGTACACATAGAAGGAAAATAGTGAGAATGTTGCATTACTGTATCAGGTTACAGAGAGAGTGCGAATAATGTTTGGAAACAATAATGTGACGAACAGTGTCACGGAGTATGTATGTTCAGGGCAGGTGTAAATGATAGTAGTGCAGACTGTCAAAACTTCCAGTGGAACACATTACACAGAGCATTGCACTCATACGACTCGACTCGTTTACTTGAACCTCACAGGACTCGCAGAAGCGCCCCATTGTTGGCAGTTAATGTACCGCTCTACAACAAATGTTAGTCTGAACATCCACCCAGCATGCAACAACTAAAGGATACTGTGGACCTCAACAGAGCACCACAGGTCTCAATTACCTCCTACAGCAGCAGGCATTACAGCACAACTCTGAACATAAACCCAGGAAAACATGAATATGTAATTAACTGGTAATTAAGGCACTTGGAAAGAGGAAAACAGCAAAGGCCCAGAGTGCACTAAATTCAGTCACAAGACGCACACAGCAACATCTCCCCCGAAACTCCGACTCAAGAGAGCGATAAAGGTGCCCTTGATTAAAACAGTAGGAGCCATATTGAATCACTGTGCTGATAAGATCCATTGTTATACAGGTGTGACCTAAGCGTACCCGGCCACCATGCCATTATTCAGTGGGAGAGCCTAAAAATGTGTGGCAATCAGTTACTGCCTTCTAGAGTTTGCAGCAGTTTGGCCATGAGGATGGGTTGTTCTCTACCATGGTCTCTTCAACAAGTGCGTCTGTAAAGTCGCTGGCCAATGCAGGGGTTACAGGGTAAAGCTTGCAGAACTGTGCCAAGCACTTAGCTGGCACACTAGCTCAATAGTGGATATACTTTTGGTTGTGTGCTGGCTGTACACAGGCCAAGCTGTCTGAGAGCACTGCATTAGACATTTCGTTCAAGTTCTGGTGGCCCTCGGGTTGAACGGTGGCTGACATTTGTTGAGTTCCCTCAATGGATATGTTCTCTAGCTGCATAATGTGGGATAGAGGGCTATTTGTCTCAGACACCCAAGCTGATCTGCAAAACTCCCATTGCCTGGTATGAAACTGCTGGCTGAGCCCCTTTAGGCCCACTAGAGCTTGCAGGTATTCTTGAACCCACACATAGCCTTCCACTGGTACTCCACTGAGCAGTCTTGTGAGTTGGTTACTCACGATCCGGCAGAGCCCTGGTCATCTTACGGACATGTCAGTCAGTACACTTTCTGTCAGTCTCAGTAACTGGTATGTGAGTTCTCAGTCTGTATACCAACAGAGCTGTCTCAAAGCCCTTCAGCAGATGTGCAGTTAGTCTTGTGGCCAGGTCTTCTGACAGCTAGTCTTCTGGCCTGGAAGCCAACCAGTCCCATATATATGGCCTTGCTATCTTGGGGATCCTCTTAGGAAATTTGTGAGGAATCTTACTCCGCAGTTTCCGACTCTCCAACTATCTTTCTGTGCTACAGCGAACATGAATTAGTCTCACAGGAAACACTTGCCAAATTACCTACATTTTCAAGAGCAGGTATCCATATTGTTTCTTGGCCCAGTAGCGGCCTCTCAGCCAGTATGCCACCTTAACTGTCTTTTTCTGTTGTCTATGTTGCTAAATAAAGTGGATGAGGGGGCAGAAGGAGAAATAACTGTTAGACCCTTAAAACATATGTTTTTTCTGCTTTTCCAAATGTTGGCATTCCTGAGAAATTTTTGTAGGGTATTTGTGGCACAAAGGTATCATGGTTAGTTCCAAGATACAAAAAGTATAGCTTCTGTAAATAAGATCTTGAATCGAGCCATGGTCCAAACGTGGTAGGGGGTGTGTCTGCTAAGACTGTATTGGAATGGGCAAGGGAAGGAGTTAAATGCATGAATGTTAACATTTCTTTCTTCTTGTTATACAAGACCATGTATCCCGGGGAACGAGACGGGATGTGACTAATTAAAAATGGTATGCAGTTTTTAGTTCGAGCAGAATTGTTTTGACGGGCTTTTAACCACACCCACCTCACTCCCATCACTTTCATTTGTTCGTGGGCTTGCGTTTCAAATATCATTTGATGTCATTGGTAATTGCTCTATGTTTGTCCCGCCTTCAGATGGTGGGATGGTTTTGTTACTGCCTTACAGACTGACCTTGTTACATGGATTATTGCACGATTGCTGATTTACGTCAGCATTTGCAAACTACTTTTTTGTTGTGTCTCTCCCCTTCGCGGCCAAGGTGCGAAGAGTGCCAACAGCGCAAGTTTGGACACGGTGTGGTCACATTGTTCACACTGTTACCTAATCAGAGTCATTTCTTTTGGCTCTCCCATTTGTGCTCCATAGCTTTCATAAAAAAACACTTGCAATTGATAAATGTTTTACCTAAAAAACACAGAAATCAGCAATGCGACTCTCCCGGCACAGCAGGAGAGCTGATACTCCAATATTCACTGCACTCTGGAAAACTCTCTCCATAAGGTTTAGCAATCATTCTTTTTCAAAAATGTTTGCCCATAATTAAGCCTGTGATGTTCCTAGGACAATGGGACCACCACCAAAACGTTTAGCATGACTCTCTCGTTTTGTTTAGGTCATCTTTGGGTCTTCACACTAGGTTAGTGGGGACCCCTGAATAATAACGTCTCCCACCATTCATTGTCTTTTTAAGCTCTCTTAGGGCTGGAACTTTTGTTTTATAGCTGAGAGTAGTTTGTGTTTTAACCTCTTCGCTGCCAAGGACTTTTCCCCCTCAGGTGCCAAGCCTTTTTTTGGCTGTTTGGGGCAATTCACGCTTAGGCCCTCATAACGTTTTGTCCACATGAGCACTCATGCCAAATTTGAGTTCTTTTTTTCCAACATCCAATGGATTCTAGAGTACCCAGACTTTGTGGGTTCCCCTGAAGGGGACCAAGAAATTAGCCAAAATATAGTGAAAGGTTTGCTTTTTTTCCAAAAAAATGGAGGAAAAGGGCTGCAGAAGAAGGCTTGTAGCTTTTTCCCTGAAAATGGCATCAGCAAAGGGTTTCTGGTGATAAAATCACCATCTACTCAGCTTTCAGGAACAGGCAGACTTGAATCAGAAAACACAGTTTTTCAAAAATTGTTGGCATTTTACTGGGATATATCCCATTTTTACTATTTTTTGTGCTTTCAGCCTCTTTCCAGTTAATGGCAGAAATGGGTGTGAAACCAGTGCTGGATCCCTGACAGCTAAAAAGTTCTAGAAAGTAGACAAAATTCTGAATTTAGCAAGGGGTAATTTGTGTAGATCCTAAAAGGGTTTCCTACAGAAAATAACAGCTGAAATAAAACAATCTTGAAATTGAGGTGAAAAAATCAGCTATTGTTCTCCACGTTTTACTCTGTAACTTTTTCCTTCGATGTCAGATTTTTAAAGAAATATACTGTTACGTCTGCTGGACTCTTCTGGTTGCGAGGATATATAGGGCTTGTAGGTTCATCAAGAACCCTAGGTACTCAGAGCCAATGAAATGAGCTGCAATGGGTTTTCATTCTATGCCGGGTATACAGCAATTAATTTGCTGAACTATAAAGAGTGAAAAATAGGTATCAAGAAAAGCTTCAAATTTCCAAAATGTGCACAAGATAAGGTGTTGCAAAGCAGTGGTTATTTGCACATCTCTGAATTCCAGGGTACCCATACTAGCATGTGAATTACAGAGCTTTTCTCAAATAGATGTCTTTTTTACACACTGTCTTACAATTGGAAAGAAAAAAAAGTAGAGAAAGACAAGGGGCGATAACACTTGTTTTGCTAATCCATATTCCCCCAAGTCTCCCGATAAAAATGGTACCTAATTTGTGTGCGTAGGCCTAATGCTCGCGACAGGAAACGCAGCATGGACACTTCACATTTTTACATTGAAATCTGACGTATTTTTTGCAAAGTGCCTAGCTGTAGATTATGGCCTCTAGCTCAGGCGGCACCTTGGGAAACCTACCACACCTGCCCTTTTTCTCAAACTAGACACCTAGGGGAATCCAAGATGGGGTGACTTGTGGGGCTCTCACCAGGTTCTGTTACCCAGAATCCTTTGTCAACATCAAAATTTGGCCAAAAAAAACTTTTTCCTCACATTTCGGTGACAGAAATTTCTGGAATCTGAGAGGAGCCACAAATTTCCTTCCACCCAGCGTTCCCCCAAGTATCCAGATACAAAATGGTACCTCACTTGAGTGGGTACGTGGAAATATCACATTTTCCCAAAGAAAACAGACCTGTTTTTTGCAAAGTGCCTAGCTGTGGATTTTGGACTCTAGCTCAGCCGGCACCTAGGGAAACCTACCAAACCTGCACATTTTTGAAAACTAGACACCTAGGGGAATCCAAGATGGGGTAACTTGTGGGGCTCGCACCAAGTTCTGTTACCCAGAATCCTTTGCAAACCTCAAAATTTGGCCAAAAAAACCTTTTTCCTCACATTTCGGTGACAGAAAGATCTGGAATCTGAGAGGAGCCACAAATTTCCTTCCACCCGGTATTCCCCCATGTCTCCCGATAAAAATGGTACCTTACTTGTGCGAGTAGGCCTAGTGCCCGTGAAAGGAAATGCCCCAAAACACTATATGGACCCATCAAAATGATCAAATACAAAACTACCTGTTTTTGCTGGGGGTGGGGGGGCACCTGCGTTTTTGGTCCTTGGCTCACCAGCCATCTAGGAAAACCTACCAAACCCAGACATTTCTGAAAACTATATACCTTAGTGTGAGAAAACAGGGCTGATTGCAGAGGCCCCATAACTGTTTGCCCCCAATTTCCACTTTTTGCTGGTGTTTTCCTGACTTTAAAGGTGCCCTGTATACTGCTAACCAGTCCCAGGGCCTGTGCTCTGTGTAAAATGGATATGCAAATTAGGCTAATTATAAGTGGCTAAGTTAACCTACCTATAAGTCCCTAGTATATGGTAGGGCATGTAGGTTTAGGGACCACAGCATAGGTGGTGCACACCTAGGTGCATTGCTGAGGTGCCCAGTGTCATTTTAAAAGCAAGCCTGCCTTGCTGGCTGCTTTTAAATTAAAGTTATATGCAAATTCGACTTTGGAATTAAAGGTACTTCCAAAGTCTTAAATTACCTTATTTTTACATATAAGTCACCCCTAAGGTGTGCCCTATGTGCCCCTAGGGCTGGGTGCCATGTAACTATAAGCAGGGACTTTATAAAAATAGATTTATAAGCCCTGGTGAGGTAAAAACAGCCAAATTTGTTTTTCCCTCATTGAAGTAAATGGCCTTCATAGGCTAGAATGGGCAGACTTTATTTTAAATTTTAAAGTCTCCTTAAATGTTACATACCAAGAATTTGGTATCAAATTAATTGTTGTAATAAATCCCACAACTTCCAGTTGTTGGATTTAATATAACTTGTTCAGGTAAAAAGTTTAGACTTTACCTAAAAAGTTGACAATTTCAGCTCTGTATTGTTTTTGCTGCTGTGCTCTGATTGGCCAGCCTGCAGCAGCTTCTGCCAGGCTGCCTTGATGAGGTGTGAAGTGGCCTGACTTCACACAAAGGAATGTGCTTGGGGGAGAGAATCTCCCCTCAGCAGATGGTGAGGCAGGAAGGGGGAGGGCTGCCAAACTGGTCTTCAAAGGCAGAGAAGGACATTTGCAGCACCCAGCAACACCCCCACATCCTGCAACCCCAGACAATTAGGTGCCCCCTTGATTAGATTAGGAGAGGGCAGGAGAGGGGTGTGTTTATGATTTTTAGCCACACCAGTGGGTGGGCTCAGCCAGATGTAACCTCCAAAAATCAGATTCATCCATGTTGGATTTTTAGAGACTGTTGCCTTCTGGGATGGATTTTTGCCACACTTCCCAGGAAGTGGTCATCACAGGGGGACGACCCTGTCCCTGATTGGAGAACCAGGGCCCCCCTGCTTTTCACCCAGGAGCAAGGATAAAACTGGCAGACCTGCACCCACGCCTCAGATCCCCTCCAGAATTCAACAAGAAAGGAACTAAAGAAGAAGAAGGACTGCCCTGCTGGACCCCTGGCCTGCACCTGGAACCTGCACTCAGAAGGACTGCACCAGCTGCACACTTGGGCTTCACCACAAGAAGGACTTTGCCTGGCTTCAACTGGTTCAAGGAGGGACTCCCTGTTTGCTACAGGTGAAAAATTGCTAACCAGAGTCCCCTGCACCAACTCCTGAAGAAAGCGACCAGCTGACCACTGTCCAGTGGCCAAAAAGGAGTTTGCGCCAGGTGCATTCTGGGAGTTGAAGTCCGCACCCCCCAAGGACCATCACAGAACTTCTGGACTCTTGGGGTGAGCTGTGGACCCCAAAAGAACCTTAAAAGAACATCTGGGTGAAGCCCCAGAAGTTTGGAAAAGATTTGCGAATTTTTGGAAAAAAGCTCCAGAGAGGGACCGACCCGCCGCGGAAATTCTAGCCGGCTTGCCTCAACCGCGACCCGGCCTGACTTCGTGGTTCGTCCCGGTAAAGAAAAACATCCAAAAAAGAGACTAAGTCCGAACGTAAAAAGTTGACCGGGACCTCCCAGCCATCGTATCCGAGAAGGGCTCCATGGACGTCGGATCAAGATCCAGGTTTACCCCGGTCGAAGGATTTTCATCTCGAAAAAACGACTAAGTCCGAAGGTAAAAGTCTCCACCGAGGAAACCCACATCGCGTATCCGGACAAGGGCTCCAGGAGGTCGGATTCAACTGGCAGGTTCGTCCCGGTGAAGAAAAACTTCAAAATAAAGACTAAGTCAGAAGGTAACTTTTTAACCGAGGCCTCCCGCGACCTGTAGCCGAGCAGGGCTCCATCGCGGTCGGCCTGAAAGTTTGACTTTGCCCCGGTCGAGGTGCAACCAGATGACCCGATTGGCGCTTTTTGTTTCTAAGCGCTAGAAAAGTAATAATTCTTTAAAAATTCATATCTCCGGTTCCCCTGAACCGATTTTAATCGTTTTTGTGTCATTTTAAAGATAAAAATATAAACTATTTTTATAAATTGGTTTTGGATTTTTAAACTGTTCCCTGTGTTTCATTTAATTACTGTTTTGTAATATTTGAATGCTTTACACTTTGTCTCCTAAGTTAAGCCTTGACGCTCGTTGCCAAGCTACCAAGGGTTGAGCTGGGATTAATTTACTGAGACCTAACTGTACCTATGTGGAGGTTAGTGGCTTGTTGCTAGGTGTAGGTACCTACCTGCCCTACCAATAACCCATTTTCCAACACTTAGGGAGTCTAGGGAGGTGTTACTTGCGTGGATCCCCCAATGTTTTCTTACCCAGAATCCTCAGCAAACCTCAAATTTAGCTAAAGAAATCACATTTTCCCACATTTCTGTGGACAAATTTCCTACCACCCAACATTCCCCTCAGTCTCCTGGTAAAAATGGTACCTCACTTGTGTAGGTGGGTCAAGTGCCTGTGACAGGGAAGAGCCAAAAACATTTCGAAATTGAGGGGGAACCAAAGCGGGTCCAAAAGGGCAGTATGATAAAAAACATTTTTAGACTGACAAGTGCAGCAGAATTTTTTATCGGTATAGATGAGACAGTGCTGGGTGATAGGAATTTTGTGGATTCCTGCAGATTCCGGAAGGTTCCATATCAAAAATATTGGAAAAAGGTTTGATTTCCAGAAAAGTTGGAGGTTTGCAGGTCATTGTGGGTAAGAAAATGGTGGAGGGTGCATGTGAAGTACACCACCCTGAAATCAACCAGATGTTTGGTTTTCAGATGTGTCTAGGTCTTGTGGATTTTTCTACATGGCAGCGTTCCTAAGTTCAAAAAGTTCAGCCCTCCCCATTCCAAGTGGGACGATTTTGAGAGTTAGCCAAGCTCTCATGGCTCAAATATAAAACCAAAACCCAAAATAATCAAATGTCCTCTTGCTTGCCATGGGATAAGATGTTTTAGTGTGCGGGGGAGAGCTGAAAGACTGTTACCCCCTTCATTTGGGGTGGGGGCATAACCAGGCCCATACTGATTGGTAGCCACCACCCCACTATTTTTAATTTTTTTGTTTTTAATTCTCTGGCATCTATTAGACTTTCTGCCCCCGTGGTGTGGATCGGGGGTAATTGCCCCATCTGCCCACTAGTGGGCAGAACAACTTTGGCCCCATTTATTTGGGGTGGGGATATGGCCATACCCTCACCCTCACCCTCTTATTTTGAAACAAATTCTTCCCTGGTCTCTGGTGGGCTTTCTGCCCCCGTTGGGGGCAGACCGGCCTAATAAAAATAGGCGGATCTGCCCCCCAGGGAGGCAAAAATGTCCTAAAATAAATTTGCCCCCAGGTGAAGGAGCCTTGCCTAAGGAGTCACTCCCCTTGCATCAAATTGACACAAAAAATAAAAATTCCTCGTGTCTAGTGGTTTCTGCCCCCCTTGGGGGCAGATTGGCCTTACAAAAATAGGGAGGAGGCAGAAATGGCCTAAATACAATTTGCCCTCCAGGGGAACGGCACTTTCCTAAGGGGTCGCTCTCCACATATAAAAAAATAAAATAAACAAATAAATGTATCCCTGGTGTCTAGGGGGTTTCCCTGGGGGGGGGCAGAAATGGCCTAAAAATTATTTGGCCCCCTGGGGAGCGGCCCTTGCCCAAGGGGCCACTCCCCTTATGAGTAAGTATCACAAAAACAAATCCCCTGGTGTCTAGTGGGCATTTCGGGCAGCAGAAATGCTTGCAGAGACATGAAAGGAAAGGAAAGGTCTTTCCTTTCCTTTCATGCCTCTGCCTGCCCCCTCCTCCTGAGCGGAAGAGAAATGCTGAGCATTTCTCTTTCGCATTGCGTTGGGAGGTGACCTCCGATGAAGTCAGCATGCGATCACGTGCTGACATCATCAGATGTCACTGGGGAGGTCGTGGTGGAAGGGGAAGCGATCCCTTCCAGCCCTGTCCTGGGGGAGTAGGGGGGAGGCCCTCAGGGGGAACGCCAGTGCTTCCCCCGAGGGCCTATACCAGGATGTAGTGGTTACATCCGTGGCCCTTTAGCGCCTCACCACCGGACGTAACCACTATGTTCTTGGTGGGGAAGGGGTCAATGGTCTTGTTTATAATATACTTGCAGTAGGCCTGCTAGCCCTGAAAATGTGTAATGCGCTATGTCCCCTGGGGCTCAATGTATGATTACTCTGCAATACTTCCAATCATTTTTTTATGTGGCTCTAACTATATGGTAACATTACCATGATTCTTACAAATGCTATTTTCGTTGTGGTATCCTCTAGGGGCTGTTCTGAGCATTACAGTCTAATGCCAATCATTCATTTCTTATAAAGGTTTTTATTGGGTTTATATGATAGTTGTACATGTTTTATTAATCTCTCTTTATTGCATTTATGACCATGATTCGGGCCAACTTAACATCCTTATTACACTATGACTGTCTTAACATTCTTGATATGTTTGGGTGACCGTTCTAGTTTATTTCTCGTGTTAGTCCTCCGTGGCTGTCTTGTTTTGGGAATTGTGTTGTTATCCAGCCAACAACTCTGATGGTGGGGTGGTGAAAGTAGTATTCTATTGGAATTAGCATGGCAGATTTAAATTAGGATGCTAAATAGCAACATATTCATTTTTGACTGCAGATAGAGGAAGAAGGGAAATGGAAGTGCTTTAGTTACATGTAGGGCCACTGGAATTATGTGGCAGGGAAAGACCAAATAATGAGGGAGGGAAAGACCAATTTATGTGGCAAGAAATATCCAGTTATGAATTTACAGCGCCAATAGCTCTCACTCAATCAAATGCGAGACCCATTGCATTGCAATTGCTTGTTTTAGAATGTGTGCAGCTAACAGTTATTTAAACAGAATAATAGCTTGTCTCTTTTACGTAGAAGTCCGTGCTGCACGTAACGTCCATGAAAGCCGTTTTAAAATTATTTGCATCAGTCCTATAGGGTAAGTGGCATACCGTTACCACTCGAGATTAATTTTAATGTGTATTCTGTTTATACACTTATCCAAAATGCCAATAAAGATAACAAAAAATGCAAAAACACGTTCCATAAATATTTTCAATATTTTTGCACTGAATAAAATAACTATGTTTGTTTCTGAAATAGGTAACTTGACTTAAAAACTTACTGCACAGTCCATCTTCACAGTCATTCTTACAAAGACTACATCGTTCTCCTGGTGTGTATGGTGTATACAACGTTTTTTCTCGATTCCCCCTAGGGATGATAAAAGTACACCTATGATGTTTAATAGAAAAGACAGGGAGAGTAATTCCGAAAATGAATAAGGACACACCTGCAATGCTGAAGAAAAATAGACAAACGCTAAAATTCTACATGATTCACAAGTATGTGGTAATGTTATAAATGGATTCCTGAATAAAAAAAAATAGACAAACACAAAAGTTCTGCATGGTTAACAAGCATGTGTTAAAGTCATAAATGTACTCCTGATAGGTTTCATGTCATGAACTGAGTAAATGTAAAAACCTATATTGAACTCACAAATATCTCAGAACACACACCCTGTAGATCTATAAACGCATCATAAGTAAAATAAATGTTCAGATGGAAAGCAGCATTGCTACATCTACGGTAAGTAAGATTTACTTTCGGGAAATGTACCATTCCATTTATGTATACTTTCCATAGGTCGTATTTGGAATAACTGTGGTAACTATGAGGGGTAGATATGATGGAATTCCAAGCATAAAGATTACGTTTTAGGTGGCAGACCTAATGTTCATTTGGCTCATTCCTACCTGTTTATAGGATCATCTGTTATTCCCACCAGACTTACACGAATGGAACATTTTCAATACTATTGTATTTTACCACCATTAAAAATGCAGTTTGAGTTTGCAAAATCCAACATGCTCTCTTTCTGTGAATCTTGTTGTGTAATTTAAAATATTAGGAGCACAATATTTATCAACAGGGCCCATTATTATTATACAATATACATTTTCCTATAGAAATGTATGAAAATTTGAATAGCCATGATCCATAACCAGCTTTGAAATTCCCAACATCACAATGGCAAGTGACAGCCAAATACCACATTATTTCTGTTATTTTGCTATGTTACTTATGTTTTCCCGAAAATAAACACTTTGTAAACATTCTCGATGTTTGTGTCTGTGTTAAGAAAAATGGCAAATATTATGCATATTTATAAGGAGAGAAATGTCAGAATTCAAACTGCATGAAGTCTGAATATTTTCATTTATTTAAGTTATAAAGCAAGTATCATTAGAAACGATTGCAGTAATGCAGTTTAAGTGCCCGGTAGTGGTTCTACCAATTTCAACATGAACGATGGGAGGTCTAAGAAGAGGGTAAACATTACGTGCTTCAAACTCAGGGTACTCCAACTAAGGGGTTCATTACGAGTAGTCTGTAATCTCCATTCAAGTACAAGTGGGAGATAACTCCTAAATCGGAATTACATGCATAAAAATACCACACTTTTATCCCATACGTATATCACCAGGTAAAATCTGCCACAATGTGTGCACGTAAAAAACACAGGCACAATGTTTTTTTCATCTGAGAACATAGGAAAACATTAATTACAAAAGTATTATTCTCCACTCCAATGTGAAGAACTCAGAATGGTATTCACTGGTTAGGTATTACTAGGTGTGGCAGAGCTCATGGAGATTCACTCCTCGGAATTCCGTAGAGTTACAGAAAAACCCTGTGAGATTCTATGGAATTCCGCCAACTGGCAGAAAATATGAAGCTTGTGCTGCTTGTGCTGCAATTTAGCACCGGTAGCATGAGCAGTGCTGAAAATCAACATGAACAGCACTGTGCTTTGCGCAAGAGCGCACTGACATTTGAGTTGGTTTTGCTGCAGCTTGAGTATAAAATCTACTTGAGCGGCTGCAAATCTACTTGACTTGCAGCCGTCTGACTGCAACCAATTGTGAGTGACGGTGACCACCTACATTACAAAATCAAGGAAGGGAGACCAAGTCTTGCTTGCCAGCTCGCATATGCAGGAGCCTCGTGGGAGAAATATTCGACCACGCAGCAATTTGAAGAATTTAGCAAGAACTCCACGTTAAAGAGTATCGAGGAGTGGCCAAGACTCCACCAATTTGTGGGTGGAATGGAATATTTCTTCCACCACTAGACATTATCACTGATTAATGTACATGCCACTCAAAATGAGGTACTGATTTTGAAGGGGATTAATACCACTTTTGACATGCATGTGTAAGTGAAACACTTAGCACACAGATTAATGGATTTTGTGTAACTTGGGTGATAGCCATTCAAAGCACACACATCTATTCATGCAACTAATGTTATCTGTAGAATATTGTATTATGCAATTTGTGGCAAAAATGAGCAGTTCTTAGCCATATAGCAAATCAAGGAATTGCATTTGAATATTGATAAAATTTATAAATAATACATTGTTTTGTGAATATTGTACCTTTCTGAAGCCCTTTACCACCCTGATCTTTCTGAAACTGTCAACAGCCTTCAGGATGGTCTCAAAAGTCATCCTTCTGAAACATCTTCACAACAGCAGTATCTGCCTTCTTGTACTTAAATAGCTTGCATCCTTTCTGTCCAGCAGATCTCAATCAGTCAGCCTCAACCCATGTATCTCCGAATTCCTCTGGGGTGGACTTTGGGCACCCCCCCCAGGAATTTTTCTTCAGCCTCACCCCTTTCAATGTATACATGTTACCCCTTGCAGAAATTATCAGAAGCTATTGCTTTGAGATCCTCCCTTACGCTAATACACAGCTGATTATCTCCATCTGTGAGAACATGATTTCCACTAATACCAGCTTCACTGCCTTCATGACAAGCATTGCAGAGTAGATGAGCGGCCACTACCTAAAGCTCAACAGTGATAAAACTGAAGTCATGTTATTTGGCAATAACACTTCCTGTAGGGAAGGAAGCCTGGGGCCCAAGAAGTTGGGAGACAACCCTTTGCTTACAACACAGTCTAAAGATCTAGACATTATCCTAGACACTAATCTGTGTTTGGCCCACCAAATTTCCTTTGTAGTGACCTCCTGCTGTGACATTGTCAAAATACATCTCAAAGTGCTCCCACAGCTACTCCTTAGCACCGGTAAATTAGTAATGTAAGCTCTAATAATCAGCCACCTGAGCTATGTCAACTCTCCCCACATCAGTATTCCTCTTTATCTCATTAAGAGACTCCAAATTATTCAGATCATTCCCCCAGTGCACCTCTTCTCAGATCACTACTAATCTCCAACCGAGCTCTTCAAATACTACCTTGTCATAGTCATGAAAACCTCTACAGATCTGGACCCCAGTATTTAGCCTCTAGGGACACTTTTGTCAAGTTTCCTTTCTACTATCCTCATTCTCTCTGAAGCTCACCTCTGTTTCCTGCATCAGACTCTCAAGTATTGAAGGGCACTCTTTTTAGTTTTTGCCTTCACAGAACTTGTGCTGTGCTTGCAAAGTCTTTTGTGAGCAAAACAAATCTTAAAGGGTCGTAGAACTGGCCCCTTACTTATCTGAAATTACCATTGGTTTATTCTGACGTCTCTCTAAATTATGTGCTTCTGGGTGGCCAGCATTTCGTCTGCGTTCACTTACTGTTCTGCTTTGCCATCCATGCTGTTGTGTGGAGCCTGGACCAGTACAGCTTCCGGTCACTGGTCACTGGCTACTGGCCAGTATACTTTCACAGGCTACTCATACAGAAGGTACTTTTTTATTCATTTCTCATCCAGCACTCCATATGAATGCATCAGCAGGCTATCTTCTCTCCCCCCAGCTTGTTGTTGCCCTCCTTCCCCTCATGCCTTCTTGTAAAAATTAAATTTCATCTTAATGCATCATTCCAGCCGCAAACTCAACATTTTGAAATTACAGGAAAATCACTTAGGTGGTGATTATGACCCTGGCTGTCAATGTGGCGGTGTGATCGTCAACAGGCTGGCGGTGTATACCACCACATTATGAGTGAGGCGGGTTGGCTGCTGCCAACCTGCCACATCTCCACTCATACCGCCATGGCAGTATGAACCGCCGGGCCGGAGATGTTCTTCTCCGACCCGGCATGCCACACAAGACCACCAACGGTATACTGAAAAGGCCTGCCACCATGGTTTCCTCTGTGGTAGCAGCACCATGAAAACCATGGGGGTAGGGCTACAGGTGACAGGGAATTCCTTCCCTGGCACTGGTAGAAGGCTCCTCCGCTCCCCAGCAATCACCTAAGCTCCCCGGGGAAATCCAGCAGTATCCATAATATGGAGGTCAGCACTAGCCGTCTCCTGGCACCCGTGGCTTTGGCATCCTTGCTTTGAGACTGCCAAAGTCATAATGAGGGCCTTAATCTCCCTGTGCCTGCCCCTGTTATTTATTGGTTGTCGTCCTGCACCATCACCTGCCCATCACTGGTGCCCCCACTGAACATCCCTTGCTGTCCCCAGATCCCCTCCTCCCCTGCTTTTTCCATCCCAACCCAAAGGTATTGGATCGCTTTCCGTGAGCACCAGTTACTTTATACAAGGACACATTCATTTTTGTAGGTACAGGGAGATTGAGTGATTTGCCCAGAATCACAAGATGTTAAGCCGATGCCGAGGCTTGAACCGTAGTTGGCAGCTCTGGCCATAGCGCCACATCCCCTGTCGAAAGTACCTGACGGTGACTGTTTTCTGACTATGCATAACTAAAAATTACCATATTATCTAACGCAAGCCACTGTGAAAGGCTTCACTGGTGCCAGCTTGCTTGGTGGGTTATTGCAGCTGATGACTCCTTGCATGTGTTTCTGTGTAAAATTAGTCTTAGGGCTGGAAGGTTCATCATAAATATAAGTCCTGGGAGAGACCAAGTGCAGGTTGCTTCTAACATTCTGTGATGCGCTGTATGCAGAGCTGGACAACAGTTTGATGTTGATTTGTTTCTCAAGTGTGCAATGTAGGATTACATAATGCAAGACAGTACCAAAGTAGTGCATGGTTGGAACAAAATGAATGAGTAGTTGACGTGTGTGCAGTGTCCATAGGTCATGCTACTCAGGAAACCACAAGCAAAGAAAAGGAACATAGAATGACTGCACCCACCAGAACACATGAGGATGCCATTTGCATGCCAGCACAGTATTATGAGTGGTATCACAGGGCAAGGCTTGCACCACTTTGGAAATCTGACCACTGAAGCTGTTGGTATTGTTTGCCTGTTCTAATATTCAATCTGTTGTAGTTTTGAAAAATAAAATCTTGCAATCTATAAATAGGAGGGAGGTTTTGTGTCCACAGAATAGATAAATAACCAACAGGGATACACTAGAAGCGAGTGCCTCGGGATAGTACTACATCACCACCCGTCCTCCTTCCCTGTGTGCCTGTCGCTATCATTAGAGGGCCCTCAGTCACCTGTGAGGGTATTGCTCTCTAGGGAAGGGTTGGTTATTTATTTCTTTACTTCTCTGCCTGCCTGTGCCATTCGCTCCTTAGCGTGCATCTCTCGCCACATCCTAGGTGCTCTTTTAAGCTACCTTAAAATGAAATAGGATATATTCGTTGGGGAGCTTGGTTGGTGTGCTATAATGTGGTTATACTGATGTGAAGCACTTTTTTGTGGTTGAAGTTCAGTTCTCTACAATTCTGTTAATTGTCAATAATCGAAAAAATTTCCTACATCAACAATTTGGCCTACATCCAAAAATTGCCAAATTTGGTGGATGGCGTCAGGTACATTTTCACCCATTCTCTCAATTACTGGAAGCCCTTATTCATAGTCATTATTCAGAGAGACTATCTGGCGGCCAGGTCTGTTTGGTTTGTTGAAACCCATGCACTTGAGTTTATTGATTCGGTCAGTTTTAGATAAGAATCACACGCACACACTCAGGCACTATCCTTTCTCGTTTTTTGAAAGACTGTGCTTTACCATCACATTAACAAACAAGCATTGGAAAATTCATTAGGTTTCACCAATGCAAAATCTAGTGGTTTTTGTCACTGTCCATGTCATAGCACTTTATTTTTGTTTTACTTTGTTATATTGCACAGCAACTAAACTACTCTGCAATAAGTAAAAAACATTGACAAAGTCAATAGAATTTGCATAGGTGAAGCCTATTTGCTTTGGCAATGCTTCTTTCTACTTGCCACAAACTCCCCCTTTTCCTTCATATGATCCACTCCATGTTTATATTTTGAAAACCAACTCATTCTGATCTACTCTCCCCTGGGCTCCAGGCAAAACATGCTTCTTTTTAATGTGGGAGGATACCCAGCTTGGGTGAGTCTGCGAGCAACAAATCTCATTAACATGATGTAACATGATATAACATAAAAAATGAGCTCTACTCAGTGGCCTTAGTGTGTAGGCAGATACTTGCTTATGTGAGGAGGTACTTGTAATTATGCATTTTATATTAATGGGAAACTCTATATGCAGGAGCAACCAATAGGTCCCTGCTAGCCTTTTTTGGAAATAAGGCTTGTATGAAACTGTGAGTTTTGAATGAATCAGGGCCAATGGTCAATTGAAATCTAGCCCCGTATTTTATTGGCCCCTGTCAATCATGTGGCTGTGTTGCTGTGAATCTGTAAGAATCTGCTAGGAAACTGCTATAGTGCTTCCCAAGACAGAGTCATATTGCGTGGTACACAACATGTCTCGGTCAGGAGTGCCAAAACATGATGATCCTACATCTTATTTACTCTAAGTTGTTCCGATTTTAAATTATAAGTGTTTTTCCAATAAAGTGATGTGTATGTATAAATAAAAAATGTTCTTTTAGATATATTTCTAACCTCAAGGGACTCTTTCCTCCTGAGCCCTCATTACAAGTTGATCAGACTAAGAAGGGGCACCTAACAGATTTGCTAAATACCTTCCCTCATAGTGAGGTATTTACAACGTAAGGTAAATACCACCTATTCA
Source organism: Pleurodeles waltl (assembly GCF_031143425.1). Taxonomy (NCBI): domain Eukaryota; kingdom Metazoa; phylum Chordata; class Amphibia; order Caudata; family Salamandridae; genus Pleurodeles; species Pleurodeles waltl. The sequence continues at coordinate 1,740,234,075 of NC_090444.1, forward strand.
GAGATTTCAACATGAAAATGACGTATGCCATACATATAAAGTTTTTCATTTTTTACATTTTTCCAGACCTTTCCCCAAAATAAATGATGGCAGGTTTGATCTGATGGAATTTATCAAGGGAAAACTGATAATTATCACATAACTCATAATTCTGATCACTGAGCAAACATTTTTTGCATAGGGATAAATGTTTAGCCTTCAAATTGGAATGAGGGCCTTAGACTTGACTTTTCTCCTCACATGTCAATGGACAAAATCTATTTTGTTTTTAAGCTCTTTACAGGATGCCAGGGTATACAGTATGTGAGTGGGGCTTTGTGAGCTCTAACCTCCTACAACAAAATGCCTAAGTGTGCCTGTACTGTATGGTAGTGTAATACTGTTGTCAGAATATCTTCTAACATGAATACTGTGTCCAAAATCAGGTTTACAAAAATATCTTCTCTTTTGATGATAATAAAAAAATCTATATTGATTGTGACACTATTTTTGTAAATGATATTTAGGACACAATAATTATGTCAGATGATACTTTTGTTCTCTGTATTCAGAAATACAACCTTGTGTACGCCTGCACCAAGACAGCAATCAAAACAATGCAGCCACTTTTAGTGAAAATGCAACAAATGTTTTTAAAGTTCCTCTGACAAGCAGCCATTTACTATTGTCTAAGGTGATGAAATAACACTGCTCCAGCTCGTCAGATATTTAAAGGTCCAGTCAGTGTTAAGCTGTAGCAGAGACTAATTTGAAATTAGCGCTTTCAGTGCTCACTTAGGCACTGATTTATACTTTTTGATGCAAACCTGCGTTAGCGCAGGTTTGTGTCAAAAAGTTTACCGCCGGCTAGCGCCATTCTGGGATGCCAGCCGGGCGTCATATTTAAGGAATGCTAGCCGGCTGGCTAGCCGGCTGTAAGGCCCGGTTAGCGTCAAAATAAATGACGCTAACCGGGTGGGGGAGACGCAAGGGAAAAAGTAGGTTGTGTGTCGAAGAATGTCGCTAGTTAGGTTAGAGTCAGAAAAAATTACCCTAACCTGACTAGCGTCATTTTTTGATGCACAGCCCCCATGGACATGACTCCTGTCTTAGTAAAGACAGGAGTCATGCCCCCTGCCCAATGGCCATGTCCAGGGGACTTATGTCCCCTGGACATGGCCATTGGGCACATGTAGGGGGCCCAAGTTAGGCCCCCCTATGGCACTTGAAAAAAAAAATGTAGAACTTACCTGGACTTACCTTGCATGGGTCCCCCCATCCTTAGGTGTCCTCAAGGTGTGGATGGGGGTGGCTGGGGGTGTCCCTGGGGGCAGGCAAGGGCACCTGTGGGCTGCTTCCATGGTCTCCAACCATGGAAATGAGCCCACAGGTCCCCTAACGTCTGCCCTGACCCAGGTGTTAAATAATGATGCTAAACAGGCTTTGTGCCATTATTTAAGGCCCTCTTCCTCCTGTGCGTCATTTTTGCATGGGAGGATAAATAAGGGGCAAAGGCCTTAGAGTCATTTTTTGGCTGGGAACGCCTACCTTGCAACTCATTGACGCAAGGTAGGTTTTCACTGTAAAAAGATGACGTTAACTCCAATATTATGATGCTAGACGGGTCTAGTGTCAAAATATAAATATGGAGTTAAGTTTGCGCCGTATTTGCGTAAAAAAAAAAATACGCAAATCCAGCACAAACAGAGTATAAATATGCCGCTAAGCATGAGAAGGCCAATGAGACTGATTCAGGATGGGGAAACTTGGCATTCAGCAACACAGAATTCAGCAATGCCGAAGGTGCTCTCCTAGGGCAAAATTTAGATGGTGTAAATGTATTTATTTATTTACTCTTACAAATTCAAAATTTTAGCCCATGCTGCAGTCTCCAGAACAGAACAGAATCTACAAAGGGTTGTACAGCTCTGATGCAGCACTGCATTGCTGATCTATGTACCTAGTCCACCCAGTTCTAGCACTGCCAGTGTACCTCAGACTTACCAGTGATTTAGATCTTTCAGTTGAAGCACTCTTAACCTGTCTTTCACCTCCAAGTGCCCAGTATCGGCCCACCACATAAAGCACATGATCACTCCTGAATGACATCCCTCCTGGCTAGTCCACTAATGGCACTCAGTCATATAGCTCTGTGATGCTGAGACACACAAATAGTGTAGACAATAACCCAAAGGAGACATTTGAAGTGTTTTCCAGATTGGTCAGTGACTGATTAGAGCCTGGGGAACCTTGAGCTATACACCTTGGGGAAAATGACTACCCCTTTTTAAGTTTAACCTTTACAACTAGTCTTTGTTGGGAATTATTGTACTGTTTTCCTGGCGAAATCTTCAATTTCGGTGCTATTTATTTACATATTTATGAGGATGTTAATACAGCGCAATATATCTCCAAAATCAGGTCTCTTGGCACGACCTGTTTAAAGGACTAGATACCAAAAAAGGTACTCAGATATTTCTGAATATGAAGAAGTTGAAATCATCTCTCAAATCTAGTAGTACTAGGACCCTTCACCCCACATTAGTTTCATTCACTATCGCTTCTCTTCCACTAATCGGGGCCGGTGTTTTTCTTCTTTTGTTTGTCAGTGCTTGTCAACAGTATCTCCCGAGTTTTAAAGAGACAGGCAGTTAGTTTTGTGTGTGGCCTCCTGGGAAGGTCTGAACACAAGAACATAGCGCAGGGGAAACTCAAAGAGATGAGAAAATAGCCAATACTTACGCAAAGTAGTAATGACAAACGTAAAACACGCCACACGTGCTGTTAGGACATACAGCCATTCCGCATCCAACTTTGTGACTGTTGAACGAAACAATCTGACAACACAAAATTGTGATTAATATTAATTATGAATAATTATGAATTAAAACCGTCATGAATGACTTTTCGACCTGCAAAATACACGGTTAGTATGTATGATGAGTGAGCATGCAGGATTACGATTACATTACTTTCTCTGTAGAGGCTTTAAGAGAACCTTATTTTGGAAAGTTCAACTTCTACACAAGGTAACGCAGGCAAGTGGACAGTCTAACACACAAATTGGTCAAAGGGGAGCTAGACTGGTGAAAATGACTGCCAATATAATCCCCTTTGTGTGCGCGTACATTTATGCATTTACAGGGAGACTGACCCACCCACAATGTAACGTGTGCGAACACATACACACGGATGCACAATTTCCCAGCTTCTGACTTTTCAAAATGTGTGCCACTCCATTCAGTAAGAAATGGGCGACTGTTTTCTCCATTCACCTTCCACGTGATGTGGTATGTCCCATAGTCGAACATGTCCCGTGCTTTGTTTTAATACTAATGTGAAAAAATTGAGGAAACTTCCGAACTAAACTTCAGATTACCATATTAAACACTTTTCTTAGCCTTTCAAAACAGACAGATTAGCTCTTAATATGTTAAAAATGTTTTTTTTTTAAACTGAGGACTTCATCACGAGTTGTTCACAATTTTGCATGCATTGCGCCACTTTGTAAATATGGTGCAGGGAACATGCCACTTTACCGCCGCCTTAGCATTAAAAAATTATGCTATGGCGGTGCTAAGGTGGTGCTAGGGGCTCTTAAATGTGCCCCATAGTTCTTTGATCCAAGGGCAGTCAGGGCTTACTGGACTCTTACTTAGGCAATTCATTCATTTACCATTGCTATCCTGTGGATTCGGCGACACTGGACCACAAAATGAATGGGCAACAACTTGCTTCCTTCAACCACTTTATTTTGTGCGTTCACCAAGAGAATCCTGGGCTACCGTAATAGACTGGAATAAGTGTTCAGATACCTACATTAGAGGAAATTTGCCCTGTTCCTCATTAATGCCATGCATGTGACCTGAAGTGATTCTTTCAAGGATTTGTAGAGGCACAATCATTGAACAAAGTAGTTTAGGAGATACTCGTCAAAGTGCCTCTGCATCAAGGAGATTAAAGAGAGGAAATATTTAATAATTGTGCAGTAAATCAGCAGAAATGTTACTTCAAGCATAAAGTGTACCAGATGTTGCTATGGCGTCCAGGTGGGTAAGTCTCAATAAAGAGCACCTAGGGGCATATTTATGGGATTGTGTTTCAGTGCAATCCAGCAAGTCACCTGTTGCATTGCACTGCAACAAAGGGAAAGGGCAGGAATGCACCGTATTTAGGGAACATGGTGTATTCCAGGCTTTCCCCCTCTGCTTGCACCCTTTTGGCAGCCTAGAGCCAACAGAGGCACTCTTGCACCATCGTGCACAGGTGCCACTGTTGCACGCTGTGTTCGTTTTGGGCAGGAAGGGCAGAAAGAAGAGGAGAAATAGAGATATTTCTTCTTACGCCTCCCCTGGGAGGGTGTAAGTTTTTGGCACCTTGCCAGGTTTACCAGGTTTACAAGTTCTTGTAAAGTTGTGAATTACTTCCCATGGCAGAGTAAGGCAATGCAGTGTTTTGCACTGGGTTGCCATCTCCATATTTTAAGAGCCACTCTAAGCCAAGTAAAGTGACTTTGCGTGGCTTTGCTTCAAAACTATGATTTAAGGTTGGCGTCATGCATGTACCACGCTGTGCAGTGCAAGAATATCGCAAACCTTTCATACAAATGCCCCTTAGTGTCCAGTTTGTTCACCGTTGCTCTTATCAGAGTTTTGGGGCAGGAGGTGGTAAGCATATCCCCTTCAAGATCGCTTTTAGACTCGTGTGCATCATTAAAGAGAGGAAGATAGATATTTGCCAATGCCAGTGACTCTGGAAGATGGTATCTGCACAAGAGGATCCCACGCTGATCTAGCTGAGCTGCTGGAGATCTGACGGCGGTGTCACATATTTCACTTCATCAATCTCTTGAAAAATGATGGCATGCTAAAAACTGTTCTCTTTTTTATGTTCCCTGATCAAGAAAATAAATTAATCACAGCAATTTAGACCTGGTTTGATTTTATCCTGGTATTCTGCCAGTTTTCTTTGCTGACGCTGAGGTGTGTCCTTTTCATTATTTCAAACTTCGATGCGATTGAAAAACTCAGACTTCTCTCTCGTTTCTGCCACAGCGGGGACTGTTGCTTAGAAATATGTTCAATTGAGCTGTTTACCCAAGTTAAAGAAAACAAATGCACAGCAAAGTGAGATACGATCCAGGAGATGGACGGCAATTCACCGAAATGCAGGAAGTAGCGAGAGACATCACACGCCCCCTGACCTTCACTTTCACTCACACACACACACACCTACACATACACACACATACATACACACTTTCTCACATAAATACACTTTTACCCGCAAGCACGCACACAACACACATTTTAAAGCATTTTCTCCGTACCTCAGGGAATTTTCCAACTAATTGTACTACATTTTTATTAATAGTGACAAATATATTAGTATTCACTATTAGTGTAATACAAAAAATGACAAAACAAAGAAAGTGGAGTCCCAACTGACGTCCATAAGGACGAGCTGCCTATTTATTCCTGCCACTGAATTTGCCACCTCTGAGTACAGGGGTCGCAAAGGCAGTGCCAGTTTCGCAAAGGGCAAGCCAGGGGTCGCAGCAGCGACCTCTGACGACCACTAAATGATCTCCATGGTCCAGGATATGTGTGTGCAGTCAGCACACATGCTCTCCCTGCCACCTCCAACTTTATTTCTCTGAGTCCCCAGTGGAGGATGGATTGTAGGAGGGGGCTCTTCAGTGTGCCAAGGTGTGCAACTGCTATATAGCCAGGTTATGTTTAGATGCTTTTCAGAGTAACTGCATATATTTAATGTGAACTGTCTCTAAATATAACCAGTGCGGGTTCGAAATGAGGGATGCATTTTCAGTGATATTGTTGACTCTAATAATAATAACAGCGACTGGAGGGAAGCTTTTGGGCGTAACAGTGAAAGCATTGACAAATGCAGGCGGAAAGACAGCATACAAAACAATGCTCCCTGATGGAGTGGTACTCCTGAAAAAAAAAAAAAAAGTACCCTTGCATGCGCATGGACATTGGCCACCAGAAATAGTATTTGATTAAGACCACACTGCAGGACGACAGAGACTTGGAGAGAGCACTGACCAGAAGAGTGACCTTGGAGCCTTCGTGGAAGCCAGCCAATGGTAAGTATAGTGAGAAGGGGGCCACGTAGGAGCCAGTGAATGGTAAGTAAAGTGAGGCAGGAGCCTTTATGGGACCCAGCCAATGGTAAGAAAAGGTAAGTAAGGGGCTGGTTCTAAGTCCCTTTTATATTTAATCACATGAGATTTCATGTTAAAAATTGGGTCTCTAGTTGACAGAGGTATACAACCTTGTCTAAGTATGGACTACAATCCTAATCAGGGTAAGGCACAACACAATCCAACTTATCCTGTGCTCACCCTCTGGTAGCTTGGGACGGAGCAGACAGGCTTAATTTAGAAGGTAATGTGTACATTATTTGTGTAATAACTCATACAGTAACACTGTGAAAACACCACAAAAAAGTAATCTATGCCAGTTAGGAAAATAGATACTAATTTTCTAAATAAAAAAAGACAAACACAACAAAAATTCAATAAGCACAAGTCGAGATATCACTTTTTAAAGGTTTAAATGAGTCTCAAAACTTAAGAATCAGTGGTTGTATTCTTTTAACACACAGGGCCTGGGATGCGTAAAAATTAACAACGCACAGGGGCAGCAGAGGAGGAGATGAGTAAAAAATTAAGAAACAACATCAGGTTTTCTGGCTTTGCACAGACAATGCATCATTTCTTTCTATGCTGCAAGGTGCTGAATTAATTTCCAGGAGCGCAGCCTTGGTTCCTCACTGCGATGTAGAGATATTTTGATGCCCAGGGGCAATGCGTTGAAAATTCTTGACACGCTAGCAAGAAGGAGCAGACGTTGTGTTGACCTGGCAGGCGATGTTGTGATTTTTCAGCCATGAGGCAGGCACTGTGTTGATTTCTGCAGGCATTGAGTACATTTTCCGACACACAGGGATTTTCTTCTCTTCGGTGAAGACTGTGTGGCCCTAAGGCTTCAGAACAGGAGGCAAGTTCAAACCAAGCCCTTGGATAGCACTTGTGGGGAAGGCAGAGTCTTTCCAGCAGAGTTAGGGTCCAACAGGGAAACAAACAGGGCATCAGTCCTCCCAGCGAAGCAGTCCAGATGAGTCTTTTGGGCAGCCAGGCAGTCCCTTTGACAGAGTCCAGTTTTAGATCCAGATGTGTCTAATTCTGGAGGGTCACAGATCCAATATATATAGCCAAAATGCCTTTGATGTGGGGCAACTGCAAAGAGTGGTTTTGAAGGGCACCTGTTCCCCTTTGACCCAGCCCTGTCTGCCAGGATATATCTGGGGGTTATCAGTTTATCAGTCCTTTGTGTGAGTAAAGGCCACTGGCCTTTGAAGTGTAAGAGAGAGCACCTCCACCCTTTTTGCCCAGGGAGACTCATTCACTATGCAGATGAATGCAGATGTGACTGGGTGTCCTTTGTTTATTGCTGTTGGGTGGAATGAACAAGGGGAGCTGTCAATCAGCACAGACCAGACGTGGAATGGAGACAGGCTGTAAGGCACAGATGGCAGTAAGTGCAGTGATATACCCACTTTCTAAAAGTGGCACTTCTAAAATAGTAATATTGAATCCAACTTCACCAGTAAACAGGATGTTCTATTACCATTCTGGCCATACTTAACATGACAGGGCTCTCCTTTCAGATCAGAATCTACCACTTAAAAGTATATAAGGGCAGATCTAATGCTGGCCTATGAGAGGGGCAGGCCACACATTAGCTGGAAACACATTTGTGAGTTTTTAGCTACCAGGACATGTAAAGCACATAAGTACTTGTCCCAGCTTTTACTTACATAGTACCCTGCCCTAGGGGTTACTTAGGGCCTGCCTTAGGGGTAAATTGTATGTAGAAAAAGGGGAGTTTAAGGCTTGGCAAGTAGTTTTAAGTGCCAAGTCGGAGTGGCTGTAAAACTGCGCACACAGGCCTTGTAATGGCAGGCCTGAGAAAGGGTTACAGGGCTACTTATGTGGTTGGCACAATCAGTGCTGGAGGCCCAATAGTAGCATTTAATTTACATGCCCTGGGCATATGTAGTGCACTTTACTAGGGACATACAAGTAAATTAAATGTGGCAAATGAGTATGAGCCAAAGTTACCATGTTTTTAGGGCGATGAACATGCACTTTAGCACTGGTTAGCAGAGGTAAAGTGTCCAGAGTCCTAAAGCCAACAACAATGAGATCAGAAAAAGAGGAGGAGAAAGGCAAAAAGTTTGGGTTGACCCTTCAGAGAGGGCCATTTTCCAACAATTTCACAAGCATAGCATACAAAACCTGAAAATAGGGAATATTTTTATTTTTAAAATGACACCAAAGCAACAAAAATCCCATGTAGGGAACTGGAAATATGAGTTTTTAAATATTGTGGGCCTCATTATGAGTTTGGCGAGTGGCAGAGGCTGCCCGCCAAACTCTTTGGGTCGGAAGACTGCCACTCCATTCTTCCACCCACTGGCCCTATTATGAGTTTCCCTCTGGGCCAGTGGGCGGAAACAGCATTTCCGCCCACTGGACCAGCAGGAAACTCACCCCAACATTGACGCCGGCTCGTAATCGAGCCAGCGGCAATGTTGCAGTTTGTCGGTGTGACATCAGCCAGTAAATCAGGCAGTGAAAAGCACGACGAGACTGTCCATGGGTCCCCTGCACTGCCCATGCCAAATGCATAGGCAGTGCAGGTGCCCCCCTGGGGCCCCCGGCACCCTGGCTCTTCCAGCCCTTGCATGGTGGTGGAACTGCATGCAAAAGCTGGCAGACACAGAGTCATAATCCCCAGGGCAGCGCCAGACCGTCGACCAGACTAAAAGTGGCAGTGCCAGCAGTCCGACCATGGCACTTTCACCATAGTCATAATGTGGAGGTCAGACTGCCACTTTGGTGATGGTCCGACTGCCACAGCGAGTGTGGCGGTCTTAAGGCTGCCACACTCGTAATGAGGGCCTGAATGTTAAAATGTGCTATCTAGCACCAAAAAATGAATAACCCCAACTGCAGCTATCTGGTCACACTAGACCAGGACCAAGTCAAAGATTTAGGTGGAATGCAATGGAGCATGGGTCAGACACATTCAGTGATTGTGGCCTGTCAAGTTATTACCTTCATACCTATTTACTGTTTTGGAGCTTTTGCTCTTGATGTCAAGTGAGTCTCCGCGGCAGGCCAGGATGGAATTCGATGATAGCAACTTGCTCCAAGGAGGGCTCTCAGCGATTCCTGGAGGTCTTGGTTCTCATCATCGAAAAGCTCTAGAATTTCAGGCTCAATCATGGTTCGACATCGCTAGATTGACTCTCAACGACCAGTCAGCCAAATTATGGAGTTTTTTTCCAAAAAGTCTCTAAATGATTTCAAACTTCTAGACCTTCTTCCAGCAGGTTCTGTTAAGGTCTTGAAAGTTCCACAACACCAGCCAAGTTGCCAAAGGGTGTGGGCCCTGCACTATCTGTCCTTCTCCATTTGAAGACCAGTTTGGCTACCTAGCCCCCTTACTGTCCTGGCATCTGCAGCAGCAGATCTCCTCCCACCAGATGGTTTCTTTGTCTCAGTCCAGGCCACTTCACACCTCATCAGAGCAGCGTGGCCCAGACTGTCAAAGGCTGACCAATCAAAAGAGGCTGCTACAGGGCTGATTCTAGGTAATGTAAATACATGATTTCTAAAACATTGCTTTCCTGCAATAGTTATGATAAATCTAACTTTGGCAAGTTGTTTGGTGTATGACAAGTTATTTTGATACTTTGAATTGCTCTTCTACCTCACTCATGTCACAAATTATCCTTTATTTAAGTTTAATAAGGCCTTCCTATGTTGGTGGATGGAGCTAGGAGTGCTACAATGGGGGAATAAAGAAATTGGTAGTTTGTCCCTCACCAGGACACATGAAACATATTTTATAATGTCCCTGCTTATAATTACGATGTACCCTACCCTTAGGGCACTAAGGGTAGACCTTAGGGGTGACCTGTATGTGAAAATAAGGTAGTTTAAGGCTTTGGAAGTACTTTTAATTCCAATGTCGAATTTGAACATGGGTTTAACTTAAAAGCAGCCTGCAAGGCAGTTCTGACTTTAAAATGACAACAAACATCAAGTCAGTGCCCCATTAACTGCCTGAAAGCTACTGGGTCTCTAAACCTACATGCCCTACCATGTAGTGGGGACTGGACTGTAGGAACCAATGATAATTACACCTAATTACCTTATACCTTTTAAATAGAGCACTGGCCATGAGCCTAGTTGGCAGAGCCCAGGGCATAATCAAAGTCAGAAAACACCAGTAACAGTAACAAATGGGGGCAAAAAGTGTGTGAGGCAGCGGGGGAAAGCAAAAAGCCCATCTGTCTCACAGTGGCATTTTTTTATTACTGAAGTCTGTGGAGTGACTTTCATGACTGATGCTATTGAACTTAAGTCTGTGGACTGATAATCTCCTGTTTCTTCCTAAGACTTTGAAATATGTATTTTATTTGAGTTGCTGAACTTATTGTAAACTGCATTCAATATTATTCAAGGTAGTTGAAGAAATAGTTTTAGTATGCATAAATCATTGCACCACAGAGTAATTAGAATTTAGATAATCTTTTACAGTATTTGTTGCAGGCATACCAATTGTATTCATAAAGGTTTGTTGCTGCAGAGAGTTATCCAACTGTAAAAGATACATTACATACAACAATTTACATAGTTCGGTTTTGCAGACTGCATAGTAATATGTGTTTACTCTGTTCAGGACTGCAATGGATGAAATTAAACCATACCAGGGTTGTGAAAGGGAAACTGTACAGTGACGTGTGTTTATTTCTTTTTCACATTTTCCTACTCCTGTACTCTCAGAAATGAATTTTTAGTCTCCTTAGAATACAAAATGGGTTACATGGCGACAGCCAAGCCCAGAGATCTCTGAAGTGGAATTAGTAGTCTGCAAAGCAGACATTGCCCTTGCCCGAGTCCACCCTTTGCTGAGAATGCCTGGAAGGTATGATGGCCAGAGGAGTTGGCTTAAGTAAGGAGCTGTTATCACTTCCTGTGCAGATGGATGATGGGAAACACAGTCATATTGCTTCTTGTGCGGATGATGGGTCATATAGTGTTTTTGCTGGCTCCTTCGTTTAAAGATCGGCTTCGAGCGAAACCAGTGATGTCACATCCTGTACAAATGATTGATGGGAAATGAAGACTTCTTGCCTGGCAGCTCCCACCAAGCAAAAGCAAGCAGCTATGTCTCTGGGGTGGGCAACCTGGGACATAGCAGGAGCTGGACCTGTGGGATGGCAGTCCTCAGGGGCATTATTATCTCCATGGGGGGGTGCGAACGCCCTCTCTCTAACGTAATATAGCCGTATGGAGATGGTGGTCCATGGGACTTGGGGGTCCGCAACTGACCCCCTTCACTTTTTTATTAGTGCCCTGGAGGTTGTGCTCACAGGGGCTGCATAGAACCGAATGCCCCACTAACCATTATGTTTAAAGCCTCAATAAGGTGGCAGTCCCCGTAGCTGCAGAGGCATATGGCCTCCCCCCACAGATTTAAAGTTCAGCCCCAGGGAGGTGGCAGTCCCCAGCCCTGCAGGGTGGGCCACGCACCCCTGCCCTCAATGTGTTAAAACACCTGTGGAGGTGGCAGTCCCCTAGATGCAGGTGTCCATGCAGCCCCCACAGTCATTACGTTTAAAGCCCTGGGAGGGTGGCAGTCCCCTGGACTGCAGGGGAGCCACACTTCTCCCCCCATACTCAATATGATAAAAGCCCTAGGGAGGTGGCAGAACCCAGGGCTGTAGGGGGGTGGGCTGTAAAACTAGCAATGCCCCAGGGACCTGGCCCACTTGGGGGCTGCAGAATAAAGAAGCTCAGTAGCCTGCACTTTCTTTTAAAAAAAAATCCCAGATCCACGGATCTGCCACAACTTGCAGTGACAATTTGTTTTTGTTTTTTACGTTTTTTTTTAGCTCTGGGGAAGTCCCTCTAGGACCCCAGCACCAGAAATAAGGAATCAGGGTGTGACTGCCATGGCCCCTTTTGTTTTTTTAAATGTTTTATTATGGTTTTTTTGGGACTCAGCTGAGCCAAGTCCCTAGATGGCTGCCAACACTTACTGGTTGAAGTGTTGACAGCCAAACAGAGCGGTGCATTTCCCTGTGCAAGCGCATCATTATTCGCAAAGTTGTTTGGGAGGATCCAAGTCCCTAGAAATACAAATTTATTTTTCCTTTAATATCTCAAAAAACACTGAACAGATTTACACCAAATAAGCAAAAGCATATTCTACACACCAAAAGCTTGTTTTCTGGCAAATTCATTGTAATTCTGTCCAGTGGTTCCTACTGTAACTATAACTTGTGCCGTCATCATGCACTGCTAATTACCCGACAAATTACGACACCCATGTCATCTTTCGCAGCATCATTGATAATATCAATTTAATATTTGCAGTAACTTTTTTGATGAAAAAATTGTGCATGTGGAGGGAGCGAGTTATAGTTATCTTAGGCCACGAGTTAAAGTCACTTGGGGTACCTTTAACTATTACTGGTGAATTTCTATAGTTTTATGCGTTTAATATGTGATCGTAATTATAATGTCCATGTAACCTTTGATTTTTTTAGTGAATTTCTATGCTTTTTAAGTGATATATATATATATATATATATATATCTCAAAACCTTGTCACTGTATCAACAAGTCCATGCTTCTGGCGAATTTCAAACAGCAATATAGTGCTTGTGCCTGGGCTCTCCTGATGCGTTTGGCTGCAGTTAGTGAGTTTGTGTCATTAGTTATATTGCTTACCCTCTGGCAGGCATCATTATAGACAATGAGAACAGACTACCTTCTGTGTGGAAAAGATAATATACATAAATACAACAAATATCTTAAAACATAATACGTATATTGTAACAAATTATGCTTATAGTTGTCAAAAAATTTCTGAGGCTTTTCCATTCCTATTTTGCAGTACTTAAAATAACATTTAAACATTACCTTCCTTTGCCACTTCTGATATATACTATTGATATTTTTTTTCTTTCCTAAATAAATACACCAAGTCAAAAGGCAAATATTTTGAGACATTTACAACTGCAAGAGTACACAATGCATAAATACTGTTGGAATATCACCCATTTGGGCAAATCACTTTGCTCAGTGGTGTTGATAATCTACAACTTCTTTTGCGACAATACAGCCCAAGTGGGCACAAATCACTGTGTTCTCTCATTTAAACTCATCATTTAAATTAGACCACAGGTGCTTATATTGCAGCCTGCCCACAACTTCGAAACTCTTTGTCTAATGTGCACAAAAGTGCTATGTGTTAAAAGTCAAAAAGCTGAATTGCTTTTGCTAAGGACGAGAGTCATAAAAGGTCTACAAATATGTATGCATGTTTTCTTCCATATTCAACCTTCCTGGAGTATATGTGTTCATCTCTATAATATATAAGACCTCTAATTGCCTCAGTGACCTTTCTCTGTCCCCACCAAGTATGTTTGCACCTATTACATCCACAAGAAACTAAACTAAACCGCAAACCTCACTATTATGTTGTTCTTCAAAGTGTCGGACTATAGGGTATGTCCTATTCCTACATTTTATAGCTCAGAGATGGTGAAGTACCCTTTTATGTACTGAAAGTGTAGTAGTGCCCACATGCATTAATGCAGACAGGCACTGAAGAATATAGACAGAAAGATCTGTCTTACAATCATAGCTGCCTTTTGGGCACTTCATAGTTTTAAAGACTGGTGTTTTGTATTTGTGAGAAAACAGGGCTAATTGCAGAGGCCCCCTAACCTTTTGCCCCCATTTTCCACTTTTGGCTGGTGTTTTCCTGACTCTGATGGTGCCCTGGGTACTGCTAACCAGTCTCAGGGCCTGTGCTCTGTGTAAAATCAATATGCAAATTAGGCTAATTATAATTGGCTAAGTTAAACTACCTATTAGTCCCTAATATATTGGTAGGGCATGTAGGTTTAGCAACCACAGCATAGGTAGTGCACCCATAGGTGCTCTTCTGAGGTGCCCAGTGTCATTCTAAAGGCAGGCCTGCCTTGCTGGCGGCTTTTAAATTAAAGTTATATGCAAATTCGAATTAAAAGTAGTTCCAAAGTCTTAAACTACCTTATAGTTACATATAAGTCACCCCTAAGGTGTGCTCTATGTGCCCCTAGGGCTGGGTGCCATGTAACTATAAGCAGGGACCTTATACAAATAGTTGTATAATCCCTGGTGGGGTAAAAACAGCCAAATTTGTTTTTCCCTCATTGTAGTGAATGGTCTTCATAGGCTAGAATGGGGAGACTTTATTTTAATTTTAAAAGTCCCCTTAAATGACAGATACAAAAGCCACCCAAGCGGGACCAGCATCAGGAAACCCCCGTGGTTCATGGACGCCCTCAAAGAATCCAAGAAATCCTGCCGTACCCTCGAAAAAACCTGGTGCAGAGAACGCACCACAGAAAACCTGTCAGCCCTCAAGATCGCCACCCGTGAACACCACCAGCTGATCCGCTCCACCAAAAGGACATCATTCAAAGAGCGACTAGACGGCAACACCCACAACAGCAAAGAACTCTTCAACATCGTCAAAGAGCTCTTCCAACCCCAGCACCAGCTCCAACGTCATCATGCCCTCACAAGAACTCTGCAACTCCCTCGCTACGTTCTTCCACTGAAAGATCGCAGACCTACACAACAGCTTCGGACCCCAGACCCTGCCGCCCACCACCGAACCAACAGCCCCCACCACTACACTCAACGCCTGGGCCCCCATCAGCTCTGAGGAGACCAGAATCACCATGAACACCATCCACTCCGGCTCCCCCTCGGACCCGTGCCCCCATCACATCTTCAACAAAGCTGACTCCATCATCGCCCTGTATCTCCGGAGCCTCATCAACAGCTCATTCTCATCTGCCACCTTCCCCAAGAGCTGGAAACACGCGGAAGTCAACGCCCTCCTGAAAAAACCCACTGCTGACCCCAATGACCTGAAGAACTTCCGCCCCATCTCTCTTCTCCCCTTCCCGGCCAAGGTCATCGAGAAGACCGTCAACAAGCAGCTGACCAATTTTCTTGAAGCTAACAACTCGCGCGACCCTTCCCAATCAGGATTTCGGGCCAACCACAGCACAGAAACCGCCCTCATCGCAGTCACAGATGACATCAGAACTCTGATGGACAGCGGAGAAACAACCGCCCTCATCCTCCTGGACCTCTCGGCTGCCTTTGACACCGTGTGCCATCGCACCCTAATAACCCGCCTCCGCTCCACTGGCATCCTAGGACAGGCCCTTGATTGGATCATCTCGTTCCTCTCCGACAGAACCCAAAGAGTCTACCTCCCGCCCTTCCGCTCAGAACCCACCGAGATCATCTGCGGCGTACCCCAAGGTTCCTCGCTCAGCCCAACCCTCTTCAATATCTACATGAGCCCCCTCACCGACATCGCACGCAAACACAACATCAACATCATCTCCTACGCCGACGACACCCAGCTGATACTCTGCCTCACCAAAGACCCAACCACCGCCAAAATCAACCTACAGGAAGGAATGAAAGACGTCGCGGAATGGATGAAGTTCAGCCGCCTAAAGCTGAACTCAGAAAAGACGGAGGTCCTCATCCTCGGACAACCCCCTTCTGCCTGGGACGACTCCTGGTGGCCCACAGCTCTGGGCACCGCACCAACCCCCTCAGACCACGCACGCATCCTCGGATTCATCCTGGACTCCCTCCTCACTATGACCAAGCAAGTCAACGCCGTCTCGTCATCATGCTTCAACACCCTTGCCATGCTCCAAAAACTCTTCTGATGGATCCCCGCCGAAACCAGAAAGACAGTTACCCACGCCCTCGTCACAAGCCGTCTGGACTACGGAAACACCCTATACGCAGGGACCACCGCAAAACTACAGAAACGTCTCCAAAGCATACAGAATGCCTCCGCACGCCTCATCCTCTACATCCCTCGCCACAGCCACATATTCACCCACCTGAAACACCTGCACTGGCTCCCCGTCAACAAGAGGATCACCTTCAGGCTCCTCACCCACGCACACAAAGCTCTCCACAACATGGGCCCCGAATACCTCAACACGCCCACCCGTCAGCTTCGCTCAGCCAGCCTCGTCCTCGCCACCGTCCCACGGATTCGCAGAACCACCGCAGGAGGAAAATCCTTCACCTACCTGGCAGCCAAAGCATGGAACTCCCTCCCCGCACACCTAAGAACTACCCAGGACCATCTCGCCTTCAGGAAGCGCCTCAAGACATGGCTTTTCAAGCAGCAGTAACCCCCCCCCCTCCCCAGCGCCTTGAGACCCTCTCTATAAATGCATTGATTGATTGATTGATACAAAGAGTTTGGTATCAAATTAATTGTTATAATAAATCCCACAACTTCCAGTTGTTGGATTTAATATAACTTGTTCAGGTAAAGAGTTTTAAACTTTACTTGAAAAGTTGCCAATTTTAGCCCTGCATTGTTTTTGCTGCTGTGCTCTGATTGGCCAGCCTCTGGAAGCCTGGCTAGGCTGCCGCGATGAGATGTGAAGTGGCCTGGCTTCACACAAAGAGATGTGCCTGTGGGAGGGGATTTCTCCTCGGCAGATGGTGAGGCAGGAAGGGGGAGGGATGCCAAACTGGTCTTCAAAGGCAGAGAAGGACATTTGGAGCAACCCAGCAACACCCCCACATCCTGCAACCCCAGACAACTAGGTGCCACCTTGATTAGATTAGGAGAGGGCAGGAGAGGGGTGTGTTTATGATTTTTAGCCACACCAGTGGGTGGGCTCAGCCAGATGTAACCTCTAAAAATCAGATTCAGCCATGATGGATTTTTGAAGAATGTTGCCTCCTGGGATTGATTTTTGCCACACTTCCCAGGAAGTGGTCATCACAGGGGGGAGGTCCCTGCACCTGATTGGAGAATCAGGACCCCCCTGTTTTTCACCCAGGAGCAAGGATAAAACTGGCAGACCTGCACCCACACCTCAGTTCCCTACCACATCCCTACCAAGAAGAACTACAGAAGAAGAATGACTCCCCTGCTGGACCCCTGGCCTGCACCTGGAACCTGCACTCTGAAGGACTCCACCAGCTGCACATTTGGGCTTCACCACAAGAAAGACTTTGCCTGGCTTCAACTGGTTCAAGGAGGGACTCCCTGTTTGCTACAGGTGAAAAATTGCTAACCAGAGTCCCCTGCACCAACTCCTGAAGAAATCAACCAGCTGGTCACTGCCCAGTGTCCAAAAAGGATTTTGTTCCAGGTGCATTCTGGGAGTTGTAGTCCCCACCCCCCAGGATCATCTCAGAGCTTCTGGATCCTTGAGGTGAGCTGTGGACCCCCCAAAAACCTTAAAGGAACATCTGGGAGAAGCCCCGGAAGTTTGGAGAACTTTTGAAAAAAAGCTCCATAGAGGGACCGACCCGCCGCAGCAACTCTAGCCGGTTAGTCCCGGTGAAGAAAATCTCCAAAAAAGAGACTAAGTCCGAATGTAAAGAGTTGACCGGGACCTCTCAGCCAGAGTATCCGAGGAGGGCTCCAAGTACGTCAGATCAAGATCCAGGTTTACCCCGGTCGAAGGATTTTCACCTCGAAAAAAACAACTACGCCCAAAGGTAAAAATCTCCACCAAGGGCACCTGCGACGCGTATCCGGAGAAGAGTTCCAGGAGGTCGGATTTGACTGGCAGGTTCGTCCCGCTGAAGAAAATCTTCAGAAAAACGACTAAGTGTGAAGGTAAACTTTTGACCGAGGCCTCCCGCGGGCTGTAGCCGAGCCGGGCTCCATCGCGGTTGGCCTTAAACTTTGACTTTGCCCCGGTCGAGGTGCAACCAGATGACCAGATTGGCACTTTTTGTTTCTAGGCGCTAGAAAACAATAATTCTTTAAAAAATCATATCTCCGGTTCCCCTTATCCGATTTAATTCATTTTTGTGTCATTTTAAAAATACAAATATAGTCTATTTTTTATAAATTAGCTTTGGATTTTTAAACTGTTTCCTGTGTTTTATTTAATTACTGTTTTGTGATATTTGAATGCTTTACTCTCTGCCTCCTAAGTTAAGCCTTGTTGCTCATTGCCAAGCTACCAAGGGTTGAGCTGGGTTTAATTTACTGAGACCTAACTGGACCTAAGTGGAGGTTAGTGGCCTATTGCTAAGTGTAGGTACCTTCCTGCCCTTACAAATAACCCATTTTCCAACACTTGTTATTTCTTAACTTTTTATTTTTATGTTATTCAAAATATTTAAATAAATTCACCAAACGTATCTTCAATGTATAATACTTCGCAACATGTTAATATTAAAAATGTTTTTCCTCTTATGGTTTCTAATAAAACATAATCACAATAAAAATATACCTCCTCGTGGTTTTGATAGCGTAGCATGTTCCTATTTTGCAAGGATTTTGTTTTTAAACAGATCTAAGAAGAGGGTTCTTTAAAGTTTCTCTATTATTCATTTCACTTTGTGCTTGGGGATTGTATTAATCTCCAATAGTAATTTTATATTGTGACTCTTTCAACTTCTGAGTGTAATAGTACTGCACTCACTCCAGCTTTTTTCATTAAAGTGATGCATCTCTATCTCTTTTATACTCCACCTCAAGGGCACAAATCTAGAAGGGATAAAACTCCATTTTAGTGATTAATTTGAAATTTAAACATAATTTTATTGTAAGCCCTCTCCATATCTAATTATATTTTTCGGCCCACTCACCTGTATATCAGCGTGTTTCATCTTGCTTGTTATCAGTGACAAACACCATCCTCCATTTTGAAGGTGATATTTATAGCCACATGTTAACTACGCTTAACCATGTGCTTTCCCTGTCACTGGTGGCAGCCATCTTGGAATTGGTTTCTTCTACACCTCTATGTGGGTTCTTTATCTATTTTGTTCTCCTTATCAGAAACAGAACAAAAGATTTTCATAATGGGCAAAAATTAGTTTTAATTTTAAGATCTTACACTTTCATCCCTCTCCATTTTTTTCTTTTCTTTTTTTCCTGTTTGTCGGCCATTTTCTCATCAGGCTCTTTTATCCTATTTTTAGTACACTCCTTTTATATACTGTTCTTATTATTCCCCCCCCTTACTTTCCTAATATAGGACCTATGACCTGAGATATTTCTTTATCATTTCTATACTTCTTTAAAATTGTCAGAGCATATATGTTCTCTTAACTGACCTTACTTATTCGCCACTCTAATATTTGGCTCAATTTGTTCTATTTTTACACTTTCGACTTGTCTCCCTTCTAAATCAGTCCTCCACATAGTGAGGTGCTGTTAAATACTAATTTTTCTAAATATTCCTATTCTTCTCTCTTATTTAATCCCTCCTTATATGTTCTGAATTTACTCATATAAAACTGTTCTCTTCTTTTTTTTTTTTTTTTGTCAATGTCATCTCCTCGTCTTGTTCCATTCACCTTTTCTAATATACACCACCTTAAATCATTTTCATTATGATTCTGCTCCAAGTAGTGTTCAACTAGAGGAGCATTCCGCTTTCTAGTTCTTATCGCTGATTTGTGTTTGTTTAATCTTAGCCTAATTTCTCTAACTGTTTCTCCGATATATCCCTTGGTACATGACATTCTATCAAATATATGACATTTTTAGTTTTGTAATTTACCATGTCTATAAGATGATGTCTCATCCCATTTAATTCCACTACATTACCTTTTTTAACAGTATTGCAGTTACTACAGGACCCACACAGAAAATTTCCTTTCACTTTACTTCCATCTTGAATGCCTCTCTGCTTGGCTTCTTTAGATTCCTTATACGTATGTACTAAATAATTTCTTACTGTTCTATTTCTATTATATGCAAATAGGGGGTTGTCTAGAACTCCTCCATTTCCTTCATTCAAGAGGGTCCAATTCCTATTTATCATTTTTGTTAACCTTATTACTAATGTTGGAATACTTTGTAATGCAAACAATTCTGTTTATGTCCTTTACTTTTTACCCCCCTCAAATATGCTTTCCCTATTGTAGTACTTTGCTCTCTTATACGCTTTTTTAATTAATTTCTTTGGGTGACCTCTCTCTAACTATTTTCCTTGCAGAATCCTAGCATTTCTTTTGTATTCTTCTCTATGTGTACTAAGTCTAAAGAATTGGCCAAATGGTATATTATCACTCTGACATCCTGGAAGTTGCTAGTAAATGTAATAGGGTATTATGATTGGTTGGTTTCATATATAACTACTTGTAGTTTTATCTATACAGCTTTGATCTTAATATTTAGAAAATCACATTCCTTCTGGCTAAATGTCAAAGTAAATTTCAAAGTTCAATCTCCACAATTTAGCCAGAGAATAAAGGAATCCAAATCCTCTATATCTCTCTGCCATATGAAAAATATATAATTGATAAACCATACGCAATTTCTAACATTTTCATTGAATGGGGCCATTTCATTATATATATGTTTTTTCTTTGAAGGAGCCTACATATAAAAATGCCAGACTTGAAGTACACATAGCTCCCATTCTGGTCCCTTTTGTTTGGCAGGATATTCCATCATTGAATAAAAATATATTATTTTTCAAAATAATTTCCACCCATTCTATTATTAAATTTGGGTGGGGAGATAAGTCACTTCCATCACTGCACAATATCTGCTTGAGCATTTCTATTGTAGCATCCTGTGGGATGTTTGTGTAATGCTTCAATATCCAGACTTGTAAGCCATTCCCTTTCTAAGTCAAATCTCAATCCTTCGATCTTACTGATCATATCAGTTGTATCCTTGATATATGATCAAACTAATGGTTTCAAAAAGCAATCTACATATTTGCTCAGAGGCTCAGTAAGAGAATTCAGAGTTGAAACACATGGCCTCATAGGTGGATCCTTCATGTTCTTATGAACATTTGGTAGGCCATGTATAAGAAATCGTATTCATCCTGACACATTAATTAATTTTCCTTTGCGAGACATAAACTCTCCTTTA
Organism: Pleurodeles waltl; assembly: GCF_031143425.1. Lineage (NCBI taxonomy): Eukaryota > Metazoa > Chordata > Amphibia > Caudata > Salamandridae > Pleurodeles > Pleurodeles waltl. The sequence goes on from NC_090444.1 coordinate 1,740,255,077, forward strand.
TTTTTGATCCTAGAGCTACCCATTCTTCTTGATTTCATTTTCTATAATGTTCTGTCACCTGAGGTAGGTTATTCATCCTTCTGATGTAATCATTGGTATCCATTATCACTATACTCCCCCCTTTGTCTCCTGGTTTAATTGTTATATTCTCACAGTTTTCTAGATCTTTAAGTGTTCCCCTTTGTTTTTTGTTAGATTGCTCTTATACCATTTGTTTTCTTTAGTATATCTTCCAAGCCCTTCTCTATCACCTTCTCACCTTTTAATGTTAAAATGTTGCAAAGTATTATACATTGAAGATACGTTTGGTTTATTTATTGAAATATTTTGAATAACATAAAAATAAAAAGATGAGAAATAACAAGAAAAAAATGTGTGGAGTATGGTCTTCAAAAATCAGCTCTGATGATGTTTCTTGCCTCAATCTATTAACTTCCATGAAGTGCTGTCTTCAGAGATTGACAAATTTCTTGGAGAAAGTGTAGATTTGACCTGCATCATAAACTCCTTTATCATGTTTACATTTTTGGACATTTCTACTCTTTAATGATTCTTCTACTTTACCAATGTTTTCTTTTATTTCGCAATTACATTTCTTTATCATCTCTAGATCAGCTTCCTTACTGATACCTGTTTGTACTGTATAGCTTCAGTTTCTTCCACCATTTATTTTCTATCAATCTCTGCATATTTGATCAGTATGCCTAACATTCTTCTTGAAGATTCATTGTTGTTCTCAGCCCATTCACGTAACGTATCAGGGTTTGGATTTTCATAGCTAGGTACAACTAGGATTCTTAAACCTCACGAGATGCATACCACTTCCAGGTATCGTTGAAGGGATTCACCCTTCCACTGCTTCCATATTTCATTGCAATTTAAGTTTTCCAACTGTCCTGGTGAGTTTTACCTATATGGGTTTCCCAGACCTCTATTAAACATGCTCCTTGGCTTAATTTGCTCTTATTTTTATTTCTAGGCTCTCTTAAATTCAAATTTGAGGTTGGCTGCCTGATGTAATTAATGATTATTCATTATATATGGCATAATTACAAGTGTGATGGTCTTCAGGTTGCCACACTCGCAGTGGCAGTCAGGACTGCCACTGATACAGCAGTCGGATTGCCACAATGAAACCCTAGCAGTCATCTACCAGGGAACCGCCTGCACCACCAGGATCCATGATTCCGGCGGCCTGACTGTGTCTGAGATCATAATCCGCCAGGGTAGTGCTGCATGCAGCACTTCCCAGTGGATTACAACCTTGTTCTAAGCCAATCTTTTCATGGTGTTAACACCACCATGAAAATGCTGGCAGAGAACAGGTGCAGGGGGCCACAGGGAGCCCCTGCACTGCCCATGCACTTGGCAAACAAACACAAATGATGGGTGGAGTGTGGAGCCAATCAAACATTCACCCCAGTCACAGATCTGGGTTTAATCCTTCTATTCTTTTGCTTACTATGCCACCCCAGTTTGGACCCAGCCATATGCAAATCAGTTTTGACCCTGTTCCCCATGGGAACAGTCCAGACCAAACTACCAGGTCAGGTCCTCCCTAGACCAGAAACAAGCATCCTGGGACCAGTTTCAGGTTATCACCCTTCATCAGCCAGGCCAGCCTGAATCCAGTGGAATAGTGAGCTTGCGACCCACATCTGGGCATACCCGGCGTACTTAGGGCAACAGAAGTAAACCAACACAAATGATGGATGGAATGCGGAACCAATCAAACATTCACACCCAATCATATATCTGGGTTTAATTCATCAATTCTTTTGCTCACCATGCCACCCCAGTCTGGACCCAGCCATATGCAAATCAGTCTTTGCTCTGTTCCCATGGGAACAAACCAGCCTGTACTGCCAGGCCAGGTCCTTGCCGGATGGGAAACAAGCATAATGGGACTGGTTTTAGAGTATTACTCTTCATCAGCCAAGCTAGCTTGAATCCAGTGGCATAGTGAGCTCAGACCCACATCTGGCTTACTTAGGGTGACAAAATCAAACAAACACAAAGGATGGATGGAATGCAGAACCAATCAAATAGTTATCCCCAGTCACAGATCTGGGTTTAATCCATCAATTATTTTGCTTACAATGCCAACCCAGTTTGGACCCAGCCATATGGAAATCAGTCTTGATCCTGTTCCCATGGGAACAGTCCAGCCCGAACTGCCAGGCCAGGTCCTCCCCAGACCGGAAACATGCATCCTGGGCCCGAGGTCAGAGCATCAACCTACATCAGCAAGGCTAGCTTGAATCCAGTGGTATAGTGAGCCCGGGACCCACGTCTGGGAATACCCAGCACACTTAGGGCGACAAAAGCAAACAAACACAAATGATTGATGGAATGCGGAACCAATCAAACATTCACCCCAGTCACTGATCTTGGATTAATCCATCAATTCCTTTGCTCACCATGCCACCCCAACTTGGACCCAGCCATATGCAAATCTTTCTTTAGCCTGCCACCCATGGGAACAGTCCAGCCCGAACTACCAGGCCAGGTCCTCCCTGGACCAGACACAAGCATCCTGAGACCCGTTTCAAATAATAAAGGTAGGCCTGCCTTGCTGGCTGTTTTTAAATTAAAGTTGGGTTGAGGACAAAGGAAGTGCCTGGAGGAAGAGATCTGCCTCAGCAGCTGGTGAAACAGGATAAGGGGAGAGCAGCCAAACTGGCCTTCAAAGGAGAGAAGGACATTTGGAGCAGCTCAGGGCCTCCTCCATTTCCGGCAAACCCAGACAACCAGGTACCCCCTCGATTAGATTAAGAGAGGGCAGAAAAGGGTTGTGTTAAGGAATCGTGGCCACACCAGTGGGTGGACTCAGCCAGACCTAACCTCCAAAATTCTGATTCTGCTATTTTGGATTTTTAAGGAATGTTGCTCCCTGGGATTGATTTTTGTCCCACATCTCAGTAAGTGGTCAGCCAAGAGGGTGGTGTACTGCCTGAGATTGGACAGTCCACCCCCGCTTTCTACCCCAGGCGCAAGGATAAATCTGGCAGAGATGCACCCACACCTCAGATCCCTACAAGGAACAATGATAGAAGAAGAAGGACTGCCCTGCTTGACCCCTGACCTGCACATGGACACTACACACTGAAGGACTACACCAGCTGCACACTTGGTCTTCATCACAAAAAGGATGTTGCCTGGCTTCAGCTGGTCCAAGAAGGGACTCCCTGCTTGCTACAGATAAAACATAGCTAACCAGAGTTCCCTGAAGCAAAACCTGAAGGAACTGACCAGCCTACCACTGTCCATTGGTAATTTTTCGATTTGAGCCAGGTGCATTCTGCTAGTTGGAGTCCTAACCCTTAAGGAGCAACTCAGAGCTTCTGGAACTTTGGGTTGAGTTGTAGACTCCTAGAGAACCTTCAAAGACCTTCTGGAAGAAGATACAGAAGTTTGGAGAAGAATCGAGAACTTTAGAAAAAAGCTCCATAGAGGGACCAACCAAACGTCATGAGTCAAGCCGGCCAACATAGACCGCGACCCAGCCTGACTTGCAGGTTCGTCATGCTGAAAACCACCAGAGTCCCAGACTTTCAGGATTTTACATGGGGGCTTCTGGAAAGGCAATCTGATGACGATGACTAGAAATTGGCTTGCTGAGGAGGGTCATCCCCCATTCGAGATAAAAAGCTCCAAAAACATTTCTAAGTTCAAACGTAAAAAGTTGACCGGGACTTCCCACGCAGCATATCCGAGGAAAGCTCCAGGGACGTTGGACCAAAATTCAACTTTGACCCGACCAAGATTTCCATCCTGAAAAATCACCTAAGTCAGAAGATAGAATTCTTCACCAAGGTCTCCTACGACAGGTATCTGAAGAGGGCTCCAAGGAGGCCATATCGGATTGGTGACTTCGTCCCGGTGGGAAAAATCTTCAATGAAAAGACTAAGGAGCAGATTTAAGAGCCCCTAGCACATCCTCACACCACATTAGCATAATTTGTTTCCGTTAATGTGGCCCAACGAGGTCAAAATCACTGCACCAAATTTACAAAGTGATGCAAATGCCACTTTGTAACCCTTTGCACTACATTATGACTATGCTAGGAATAATATATGAAAAGGAGGCCTTCCACCGTTAAGGGGTGCTAGAAAATGGTGCAATGAAATCTAAGAGATTTATCTGCGTCATTTTTTTTACCAATTATTATGCCTGCTCAGAGCAAGCATTACAAGGAGGCACACCATTGTTTGCAATGAGCTCAATGGGCTTTGCAGGATTATCGTCAATATTTTTTACACTAATGCTGCAAAGTTTGAAACTAGTGTCAAGATTTTTGACTCTAGTTCCCTAGCTACCGCCATGGTGCACTGTATCTTAGATACAATGCACACATGGTGCTGTTAGAGATACAGCACACACATGGTGGTGTTAGGGGAGCACTAAAGGGCTCAAGGAAAGTGGCACTGCACTGGGTGCAGAGCCACTTTACCTAAATCAGGGCCTAAGTCCAAAGGAAAATTTTGACCGAGGCCTCATGCTTGCTGTAGCCGAGCAGGGCTCCATGGCACTCAGCCTTAACTTCTGACTTTTCCCCAGTCGAGGTGCGACCAGATGTCCCGAGTGGCACTTTTAGGTTCTATACGCTAAAAAATATATATTCCTGACAAATTCATTTCTACAGTACCCCTTACCCGATTTTAATCATTTTGATTCCATTTTAAAGATAACAATATAATCTATTTTTCTACATTGGTGTTGGATTTGTATTGTGTTTTGTGTTATACTTATTGACTGTTTTGTGATTTTTAAATGCTTTACACACCTGTCTCCTAAGTTAAGCCTTGTCGCTCGTTGCCAAGCTACTAAGGGTTGAGCTGGGATTAATTTATTGAGACCGGACTAGACCAAGAGGGGGCTAGTGGCCTATTTCTAAGTGTATGTACATTACCACGCCCTTACTAATATTCAATTTTCCATCAATTTGCACGTGGCATCGGCAGTGCAGGGACCCACCTGCCCAGCACTGTTGCAATGTTCACTGTCTGCGTGGGTGCTGGTGCACCCTGCGGGCTACAGTATTGACGTCGGCTTGACTACAAGCCAGAGACAATGTTGTAGCCTGTTTCCCGCTACGCCGGCAGGAAGAAATTGAAGTTCCCGCCACCCAACCTAGCAGTAAACTCTTAATAACTCCGGCGGAGTGATTGCCATGAACACGACGGCCATCCTTCCAGGAGTTTGGCAGATGGGCTTTCCCGTCTGGCAAGCTCTTAATTAGGCCAATAATGTCTGACTTAGGCTTTTCAAGTGTAGTTTTGTTACTACTGAGCACTCTGTCTTCAACATGAGATGGCACACTTCACTCATTGGTTGTGCAGGTTTTGACATGTGTATTTAACTTGGATACATCATCTCCTTTAAATCGAACAGGCATACTTTTATTTTAATATTTTAATGCATTTGTCTTTTTCCTTCTCTACAAGAACGTTAATAGTAGTTTCTCTTAATGGGTCCTTCTAAACCCTAATAACATCTTTGGTCCTCTTGCGTACATACAATTCATAAGACCAAAATTGCGACGCTGCTTCACCTCTCATTTGCAACAGATTGGATCTTTAACTGTTGAAGATAATTTGTGGACTTTCTGGGAGAGTGGACTTCTCATACATTAGTCTATGAACTACGGATAACAACCTTTATGATTTGAATAGCATGATTAATATATGTAGGGTTTTTTCATATTTTGTTGTATCCTGGATCATATATTGTTGTTTCTCCATTCAAGCACATGTTTTCTACATATGCTTTTTTGTGTAAAACTGTTTTTCCTTGTTGCTGTTTTTTGTTTGTTGCCTTTGTCTCACATTTTGTGCTATTAGTTCACATTTTTTAAGTGACGGTTTTGAGAAAAACATTCTTTTATTAAGTCTGTCCGAAATGACTTCCTATAAACTAATGGATATCATTTTTATTTGTCATATTACATTCACAGGCTTCAAGGGGTTATTGTGTTGCCTATCTTTTTTAAGTGTATCTATGCATTACCTTGGCATACAAAGTGGATTTGTCTTTAGGTGGTCTTGGGGAAAGAGGGCATGGCTGTATCTGGGGAGGTATCAAGGCCCCTAGCCTACTGAAAGTTTTTGTAGCAATGATCGTCTTCACAGTGCTGAGAGCACTCATCATCTGCGTCAAATTCATTGTATGAATTGTTCAGAAAAGGGAATGCAGAGAATGTTGCAGACCCCGCAGATGCTCAAGTGGTACAAGATCAAGGAGGTTAGTGACACACTGCCTAGGTTCAGGCATGACCTCCAATGAGGTCAGACCTCAATTGGCTCTGGATCAGAGAGAAATATCAGATCTGCCTCTTCAGGTGACAAAGTCATGATTGGCGTTGATGTATCCATGGCTGGTGCGGGTAATGGAACTGGAAGCGGGGTCAGAAGGGGAGCTAGAGGTAAGATGGGCTGATTGGGAAAACCTCCTGGCACTATCTCAGGAGGAGGAGCTCATGGCTCCTTCAGGCCGGAAAGTGAATGAGAGGGAGTGAGCAGGGAACCAAAGAGCCAGGGCATGGCTGTGCAGAGCAGCTCAATCTGGTGTGGTCAAAGGTCACGTAACCTTGGGTTGTGCGGGAACCAAATGATCAGTCAAAAGTGAGTGGCATTAGGGAGCGGAATCCCTAGTTGGATTTCCTATGTTATTTATGCTTACCTGAAGGCTTGGGGAGTGATGAAGACCGACCTCTAGATCTCCTCTATGGACTACAGGAATGAGAGCTAGATGGAAAAATAACCTTGGACTTGGAGCGCTCCTGACTAGGAATTTTCTTGTGGTTGGCGTTTACCTCATGTTTACTGATGGCCTTCAGGTTTATCGCTGCACAGTCTTCGCAGGCCTTGGAGTCTTGGCTCGAAACCAAGCAGCACCGGCACACCTGAGGGGAATCTGTCACACACATTTGTTTGAAACAGTCGTTGCAGGGCTTAAAACTTGTTGTTTTAGGGGATGACATCCCAAGCACACTGAGAAATATTGGCAAAATGAAGGGAAGTCTCAGAGAGACAAGGCATCCTAGTTCCGCGTCCGGTGGTGCAGAACAAAAGGAACCGATGTCAGTGCGCAGACCAGAACAGTTTTGGTGCAGAGCCCCTCAGTACCACAAATGGCTATGCCATGCTACTGCTGAAAAATCTTCAAAATCCATTCAGTTGCCAGGGGAGTACTCAAAATGCGAGGATTATGTTGCTAGACATTTCTGGCAGAAATTGACATGCCAGGGTTTGCTGAGTGTAGGCTTGGGGCAGCATCAACTTTAAGCACAACATATTATAAATTGGGGACCGCAGAAAAAGGGACCTAAACTGCATTTCGTAGTATGTTTAGCAGTAATACAGTAATACTACTCAGGTATCACAAAATACAATTCACAAGCTTATGTGCAGAGCCCACTGCCTGCCTCTGCCACTCACATCTTTTCTGTTCAGAAATCTTCCCCATGTGTGAGGAGACATCAGCACACATAGGTGTACTTTTTGAGAATACATTTGAGTGGGACATGGGGATGGTTGAAAAAGGGAAATATTTAGTTCTAAATGGGTGGAGCTTATCTAATACTCGTATTAAATAAACAGTAATTGAATATTAAATATTAAAATGCTAGTGAGGGTGCTTTTATTACAATAGTATGTATATGTTCAATTAAAATATTTTAGCTATTTATTAATCATCTAATGTGAATAATTAATGTGCTATAATGCTTTATTTTATTGTTCCTAGATTACCTTGTTGTTAATGAATTTATATTTTTAATTTACATTTTAATATGTGTAAATCTTTTAAAGATTGAATTCACTTTATTATTTTTCCCGTATACCAGTGGCTGATATGTGAGCCCATATGTGAAAGGTACTAATAATAACAGTACATAATTTTTAAATTTAGTGTAAGATGTCTCAACTGCATGACCTGAGCGGTGGGGGACAAACATAAGACTGCACTTAAAATCTTCACAGAAATGGTGAAGAGTGACAAAATGTGCCATTACATATTGCACTTTAGGTATGAAGGGTTGGAAAAAAAAAACATTTTTGACTGGCTCTATTTCATGTCTGGGCCTGCTTTACCTGTTTAGAGAAGGTGCAGCTCCTGTTTTGCTGGCAGGTTAATTCTGCGAACCTGCTCTTGCAACAGCGGCTGTGATAATTCAGGACCTTCGCGATCTCCTCAATGAACACAGGCACTACTGCTGGGGATCAACTTGCAAGCCTGCGTGGTAGTCACTCATCTTTAGCAGGTGCATCATCCCATGACAGAAGCAGAAGGTTCCTCGGACTTGGCATTTGGAGTCACCAGATGGGATGTTCCAGTGGGTGTTTGTCTTTGGCAGTTGTAGCCACCCCACATGGACCTGGCAGCAGCCCCAGTCTTTGAGCCCACATCATGAATATAGATGATACAATGTTGCTCTTTAGTTGATGTCCTTTGCTATGGGAACTAGTCTGGGAAACTGACACGGGTCAGCTCGTTGCATCACTCTGTTTGGTAGTCAGACTCTATTAGGTGTTCCTCATGCTAGGAACATAGTGAGCTACTCCTTATGGACAGTCTGTCTTGCATGGAAATGTACTCTCCTAGCCTTTCTGAGGAGGCAGAGATGTGTCTACGTGCTTGCCACACAGTCTTCTCCTCCATCAAGAAGTGCAGGCTTCAGCTAATATTCATCACCTTTGGAAAACTGACTGTCATACAGATCTAAGTCCCCATTGTAGGGGTACTTCTCTTGTTTACCATGCATGAGACATTCTCACACCAGAGCCTGCATCCTGTACCTTTAGCTAACAGCCCTGGAGAATGTCCTTCATGCCTCACTAAATGTATTCCGCAATTCCACATGATAACGCAATCTCACAAAACTCCAATAATTTTTCCACAAAATTGCTACTCACAGACAGCTTTGGTCAGAAATGTCAGAAGAGTTTAATCCAGGTAGTGTAGTGTCCATGAACCATCTGCAAAACTATGACTAGCATTATGTTCTAAGCATTGCTGCCGGTGGAAAACTGAAAGCTCTCAGCAGTGGAGTGAGGGGAGCAGTTGGCAAGAAATATGGAAGAAATATTGATCTTTAAGTCAAGCAATGAGGGCATACTTTATTTGTTTAAAATAGATGTTGAGTCATGAAGCTGAACATTGTTCTAATTTTCACTAACCAAAGTCTAAGTGAAGTAGCAAAGCAAAGAAGTGGTCCAGGTGATTTCTGATGAAAGATGACAGAAGGGAAGTAAGGAAGATTCAGGTTTGATAGGTTAAAGAAGACAAATAAAGATATGATTTTTTTTTTAAACTGGAAATAAAGACAATCAATATATTAGAGGCAGTGAGATTTGAGGGTGGGAATCACTTGTAAAAAAGAGGAATGAAAATAGTATGAAGTTACTGTTAACATACAGGTAGAGAGAGGAAGTTACAATGAGAAGAGTAGCGGGCACAAAAGCAAGTGTTAAGAATGTTGATGACAATTCAAACAATAATATCACTGATCATGTACAAAATACCTTTTTATAAGCACAATAACACAATGTTTATGGTCTCATCCATTTGTGTTTACCTGAGTGTAATGTCCAAACACAAGACCTTCAGCCTTTGGACCGTAACCAAATGTAAAAATTTGAGACTCATTTTTCCATACTTCAAGTACATTCGTCCATGACATGCAGTATGGAGACAATAATATGTTTTCACCACAAGGATAACCTGGAAGAAAATGAGTTGCGCATTATTGAGTTGACAAATCCAAGTTGGATACAGCATACCTATAGGCCGATTCACAAACATGAACTCACAATTTTGTGTACGTTTACACTTTTTTTGGGAATTCATAAAGCAATTTTATGAGTAGTATCTTTATGGCAGCCTATTGTTTTATGTGTAGATCTCTGCCATGAGTGCAGAGAATCCGCAGACAAAAGATACTACTTGAAAATTCCTTTCTTAATTCCAAAAAATTTTAAAATTACACAAGAGTGTAAATTTATGTCTGTGAATCAGGGCCATAACATACATCAATCAAACTTTTCAAATCTAGAAGCAAAAATGTGAATCCTGTAATCTTCTACTATGATGTGGGAACAAAAGCTATAGATGTGGGCTTAACCAAGCAATACATAATGCATTCACATGGAAATGATCATGGAATACTACACTTAGGCTCTTCTAGCATAAAGTTGGAATATTCTTATGTTTATTTTCTCGTTATTACTCTGCAGTAGTATAGGTGATGTTGTGTAGTGCTTTAGATAACTCCTAAATAAATACATAAAAAGTAAGTGTATACATGAATTACATTAGGTACTCTCGGTTTGAGCTTCCAAAGAAGCAATTTCTAATTAGAATATGAGCATAGAAGTGTATTGCCTCATTATGAGGCTGGTGGGTAACAGTCAGACTGCCGTAACAGTGGTGGTCCGACTGACACATTATAAACGTGGTGGTTAGACTGCCGTCCCAGCAGGGAACATGGTTCCCGATAGTCTGACGGCGGTCTGCGTTGTACAACTTTTCTTATCACCAGTCTTTCCATGGCAATTTGACTGCCGTTTAATTCCTGGCGGTAAGCCAGTGCTGTGGGCCACCCTGCCTGATACCATCGGAACATGTGCTGTCTACTTTGCAGACAGTGTGCATCCAGAGGATGCTTGAGGGCCCCACTGTGCGATGGCATTGGCTTCGGCTCCATGTGGAGCCGAGACCAATGCCACCAAATAGTTTCTACTAGGCTGACTGGCAGAAACTTTGCAATAGGGCTAGTGGGGAGACCTCTACCTCTGCGATGGTCTCCTCGCAGCGAGTCTGGTGGTTGGCCTAGCACATTATGAGGCTCTAAATGCCCTAGCCCAAACTTATTTAAAATGTATTGAAAGTTTGAATAATGGAAAACATCTTAACACGATGCAAAGCAAACAGCACTAACGAATCAACTTTGACAGGCAAAAGCTATCTTTGCACCAACCTCATGTAAATTTATGCAAGCATGCATGTCTTAAGTGGACCAGCACAATGTTTTGTCACGAAGCCAGAGCGATTAATGTTTTGTTATTTGGTTTTGTAAAATCCTTGCTTAAACCAGTGCGAGTGCTGAACTCTGTGTGAGAAGCCAGATTTAGGGCCAGATTTATGGAAAAGTGGTGCAGCGTGGTGCTGCGCTAAAATTGGCAGTGCTGCACTGCGTCACTTTAGAAACGCAGGGAAGCACTGCGCTTAAATAAATATGGTGTCCCCTGTGCTGGCACTAAATTCAGCTGCCAGCGTCAACGCAGGCATCCTTGCACCATTGTGCAAGGATATCTGCGTTGACGGGTATGATTGTTTATGTGCGGGAAGGTGTCCCTTCCTGCACATAAACATTCACTAATGGTGCTTTGGCACTTCTGTGTGTGCAGCATAATGCAGCACACACAGAAGGGCCAAAGTGTAATGTCCAAATGATTGTTTATGTGCAGGAAGGGACACCTTTCAACACATAAACAATCGTTTCTGGCATTTTTCTCTTTCTATGCATGCGGCAGAATGCAGCAGTCATAGAAAAAGCAAAAAAGGAGGAGGGATAAAAGTATTCCTCCACGTTGCGCCCTGCTAACGCCACCCCTAGGGTTGGCGTTAGATTTTAGCGCTGCCTCAGGTTTACAAAATTTCATAAATCTCAGGCAGCGTCAAAATGCAATGGGATTTGCTGTGGCATGCCCACAGCAACACACATTGCACGCCCCTCCCACGCACAGTGGTGCATGGGAAGGGGCCGCATTTACAAGGTGACTTTAAGCCACAAAAAGTGGCTTAAAGCCACCTTGCTAATACAGTGTAGTGCTTAGCGCCACAGGAACGCAACGAAAATTGACGCTCCTGTGGTTCTAGGGGCCTATAAATACGTCCCTAAGTGTGATTGCCCCTATTTAACATCTTAAACATATAACTCTCATGAAATCAAATAATGATCTGATTACACACTTTAAAAAAAATTTCATGCAGCGCAACATTGCCATATGGACACTAAGGAGGGGTCATTACGACCTTGGCGGTCTTGAGACCCCCAGGGTCGAGGCGGCAGTCGGACCTCCACCAATGTGGACTGCTAGCTTTGCCAGTTTTTCTCCACAGGAGGGACTGGCAGTGCTGGCGGTCCTAATCCCCCAGGGCAGGATTACGAGTTCATTCTCCAACAGCACTTATATTGGTAGCATCGCCATGTAACTGTTAGTGGAGACAGGGTGCAGGGGGCCCACTGGCCAGCCCCGTTGCGATGTTCGCTGTCTGCTTTGCTGGCAGTAAACATCGCAAAGAGTGCTGCTGCACCCTATGCACTACAGCATTGCCGCCGGGTCTACTAAGAGCCGGTGTCAATGTTGTAGGCTGTTTCCTGCTGGCCCAATGGGCAGAAACACCATGACCCAGCGGGAAACTCATAATGGGGCCCGCAAGAAGGCAGCTGCACTGGCAACAACTTGACCGCCGGGACTTCGGTGGACAGCCTTTTCCGTCCACTGAAGTAGCAATGGACCTCTAAATCTGGGTCTTTGTTATTTAATGTGTTTTTAATTTTGTAGTCTGAATTTAATTTGTTGTGCAATACATTTATTACCTTTTGTTCATTTTGGTTTTCTTTTGAATTCCTAACTTTATTATAACTTTGGTTTAACTTTGGCCTTTGTTAGTAAGTTCTAGAGATTTTTAAACATGCCTTGCTGTGATATGGGCAGAAGAATCCAATCAAAGTTTATCAATACACTGCTCACACAAAACCCTACCTACCATCGAGACACCCATTCTCTCAAACACTGCCTGCACCACTACCAAAACCTCTATGGCCAGTAACTCTATGAAGCTAGAGTTGCTATCAACACCGAGCGTTCTGGAAGGAGAACCGTCTCCTCCTCCCAACACAAATAATTCACATGAAGGAAACAATGGGAAACACAGTGCAATACATTTGATTGACAAATCCTCTATATTAGAGAGCACTTCACAGAATATAAATAACTGGATATCATAAAAAATTATTCCATATTCATTTTCTCTCTCTTGACAATCTTCTTCTCGTTCTTTAACACATAACACCTTTATTTTGATAACAAATAATTTTAATTTATTTGATATGCTCATTTCCCTATTAAACGGCCCCAGAGGTGAATATATAGTCATATTACTAATCGTATGATTTTTTTACTTTATTTTGAATCATGTAAGCCCACTTTAATAGTCATAATTCATGAAGTGCATTTACCAATTATGAAAATGAAAGATTTAATTTTTCAGTGAGGCATTGATCATCAAAATCTTAGGGCTCCAATACCATCTACTTGTAAAGTACCAAGTCATATTGATTTCCCTTAAAGTCAACACCTCATATTATGTTACAGTTAATTAATTAATATATACATCTCAGCATGCACAGTTTTCTCCTCAAGAATTTTACTGCAAATAGCAAGTGTAAAGTATTTATGCAGCACAAAAGCATCAATAAAGTGAAAACAAGACACAAGAATAATCCCACACCAATTCAGAAACATAGAGTACAATTTAATAAATATTTTGACATCAAAACAAATGAATTTCAATCAGTAGAACCAGAGTTAAGAACATATCACCAAGTAGCAGAAAGCCCTAACTGAAGTTATCAGGTCATGCTGTGCTGGAGCACAGGCCGGGCACAGAACCAAGTTTGTCCTGCTGAGAACTGTGCCTAATATCCTTGGTACAAGGTCTGGAAGGTATTGCTTTGTGAAGCTTTGCATCACCAAGTGTCAGTTCTGTTGAAGCTGTGTGGTGATGCTTTACAGTTCTTTGCATTGCTTATCATTGGTTTCAGTGAAGCTTAAAAATGTGAAGCAAGATGTTACAGGGCTTTGAGTCACTCTAATGAAGCTTTCAGCTGTGTGGAGAGGCCTTTTTGGGCTTTGCTCAAATTGATGCAACTTTCATTTAAGCAAGGAACAGTGCTCTTGGATGCCAGCTAAGGGTCCAGGACCTGGTGAGGCACCTCTTGGGGATCAGGGACTCACTTCACAGAGAGCAGAAGGGCTCAGGCAGGTCCAGTTGCAGGTCCAGTTGCAGGTCCAGACAGCAGGTCAGCTAGGCAGTTGCAGGCAGTCCTCTAAATATTCTTGTCACTATGTATCTCAGAACAGTAGGTCAGCCAACTGACCCTTGAAGTCACTCTGGCTATCCATGGATGAAGGGAGAAAGTCCACTCTTCCTTCACAGAGAGCAGGGTAGGCCTCAAGCAGATGGGAAGTCCTCCGGAGAGCAGGCGTGCCTAACACAACAGGGAAGTCTTCTGGTATCAGAAGGGAAGTCCTCTGAAGAACAAGGCAGGCCTCAAGCAGCAAGGCAGCACTCTGGGGGACAAGGCAGGCCTCAAGCAGCAGGGCAATCCTCAGGGGAACAAGGCACTTTGCAATGTACACTGATCTAGGAGTGTACTGAAGAGTTGCTATTAGGTTTCAATAGTTATACCTAGTGACAGCTTTCAAAATGGGGTAATCTTCTAGATTATCCCCACATTTGGTTCTATAAAGTTGTTTCCTGCCCCTGCCCAAAGAAGTCTGGGGTGACAAAAGACTGGTGTCAGATTCCTTTGTGGGACCTGGAGGCACGCTATTTAAAATATAAGTGGGCCAGGGAGCATCTCCGCCCCAACAATCCTGGCAGGATGACCTATCCAGGTAAAACCTAAATCCCCTTTTGTCTCACTGTCTGGGAGGATTTACAAAAATCGCAACAGCTAAGCTATCAATAGTCAGGTGACCCAGGACACTGGGAGCGGACACCAAATGGTTAAGGTAAGAAAATGCCATCATTCTAAAAGTTACATTTTCAGAACTGTAACTTAAAACTCAACTTTACCATTAAAGGGGATTTTAAACTGCAATTTAATTGAGTCCAAACATTGCATGTCTACCTGTTCCCAATCAAATGTCAGCACCTATTAAATGTAATAAGGTAACCAGATTGTATCCAATGGTAGAGATAGGGCTTACAGTATTGAAAAGACAGCACATGTTAAACGTAAAAACATATGTCCTACTTTATAAATACAATTCACCCTGCCCTATGGACTTTTATGGCCTATCTTAAGGTATCCTACAAGTATTGATAAAAAGGTTTAGGCTTTGCAAACAGATTATTTTGCCAGGATGAATTGGCAGTTTTAAAACTGCATTACAAGCTGCAGTGGCAGACCTGAGAAATATTTTTAAGTGCTATATATTTGTGTGGCACAAAGGGTGCTGCGTACCTACTAGTAGCATTTAATTTATAAGACCTGGGTGAATGTAGTACCATGTACTAGGGACTTATAATTGAATTAAGTATCCCAGTCAGGTGTAAGCCAATTATGTCATGTTTAAAAGAGAGACCACAAGTCCTTTAGCACTGGTTTGTAGTGGAAATGTGCACAGAGTCCTAATACCAATATGAACTAAATTCAGAAAGCAGGAAGGTTGAAGGCAAAACATTTTTGGGTACCCAGGCAGAGAGGGCCAAGTCCCTGTGTCCTGAAAATCAACATAAAGGGGTGCATGACAGATGTAACCTGCCCCACTGTCCCTTGTGTGGGGAGGGGGACATAGAGGGACGCCCGAGGTTTTAAAATTCAAAATATTTTTCAAGTTGCCATAAACAAAATTATCACAGACTACCACAAGATTAATGGGGACCAGAAAAAAGCTGAAGAACGTTGGGTGGGTATCCTTTGGTGTAGCATGACTGTGAGGGGTTAACCACAATGGAAGAGTTGACATTCTGTAGGGGTTGGAAGCAGGGTTTCACAACAGGATGAAGGCCATGCACATGGGGGAGTTGGGAGCTCAAAGCCGAGCCCCTGCACCAAACTCCCCACCAAATTCTGTCACCAAATGTAAGTATGGTAAAAACATTTATTGAACATTAGAAAACCCTAGAAAGTCATTGAAATAAAAACAAAAGTGATATTATAGTTAGGTATAGTAATACATTACACTAAAAACACCTTAGAAATTCACTGCAAAAAATCAAAGGTTACAGTGGTGTGTTAATGATCAATGGAGTAGCAAGAAAATTAACAAACCTCCACTTTGAACTAAAGTTCTGTTGACGCCAAGCAAGCGATGTAAGTGAGCCCAAACTACCCTAAAAGAGCTCCCCTGACTCTTCCATCCAAGCTTCTATCTATTCATCCTTTTCCCCTTCAACCTATCCACTGATATCCACTATTTCACCTTTACATTCTGCCATCCATTCATTTTTCATCCATCACTAAGCCTTCCCCAATCCATTTACCTATCAAGCCATTAATTTATACTCTCTGTCATTAATCAACCCATCCATCCATCTATCCTCTCTTCCATCTATCCATCCTCCGTCCATCCTTCCACTCAGCCATCCATCCAACCAGCCATCAATCACCATCTATCCATCCACTCTGCCATCCATTCACTCATCCATCTATTCTGCCATTCATTCACTCATCATGTCACCCACTCCTCCAACCATCCATCCATCTATTTACTCTGTCATCCTTTCAACTGTCCATCCACCCACCCATTCACTCACTCATTCATCCACCATCCCTTTAATCTGCCATCCTCCTTTCACCTATCCATTCACCTATTTCTTCACCCTTTTAGTCTGCCATCCATCCATCTATTCTTCTATCCATCCATCCTTTCACCTGTTCATTCATCTATTCCCTCACTCACATATCCATCCATCCACCCAGCCATCTATTTACTCTGCTATTCTTGCACCTGTCCATCCATCTATTAAGTTATTGTTTGACCTATTCAACCATCTCCCCACTCACTCTTCCACCCACTCACTCTTACACTCAAACATACTTCCTCCCTTTGTTTCACTCTCACCTTTGTTATATATTTCTTCTTTCCTTCCCTTTTCTAGTTGTCCATCATTTGTTCTTCCTTTTGCCTGTTGCTCTTCTATTGAGGCTGTATTACATCACAAGCTTTTGTCTGCCGAGTTGCAGACAGAATGGGAGTATAAAGAACCACAGCCCCCACTGTAGCTGCTGATTCGGAAGGTTCACACACCTGATACAGCTAGGTGAAAACCTGTGTTAAGAATATAATTTCAAAGTAAAAAAACATTGGAATTAACCTGTTATAAGTAATTGCACACTTGCTATGCACTTCTTATGACCTCACGCAGTACCCTACTCACGAAGGACCTAATTCACAAATGTAAACTTAGACTTTTGGTCTAAGTTTAGACCAAAAGCCTAAGCTTACGACTTTTTGGTATTCACAAAGGTAAGTTACGAGTAGAAACTTTACATCCACACTCGAGGAGGAATCCACCCATTCCAGAGTACACTCTGAGAGAGGAGATTATGCTCCGGGTCCTGAGTGCAATCTCTGCACTCGAAATTGACAGTCTGTCTCAGGTGTGGAGATTCCGCCCGTTGGTAATAGTGGGACAACCTTGCCAGTCCTAGCCTGTCATACACCATTCCCCAACTTAGAAGCAATGAATGCTAATGAACTTCGTCCTTTATACAACAATTGTGTAAGATTTTATAGATGTTGTTATGTGAATGATAACAGCTGTCCCAGTGAGGACTGTGGAAGCTGTATTGCTACAGTTAGCTGTGCCTGCAGTCATTCCTGTCACTATTCATACAATAATGAGTAAGGTTCCCACCAAACAAGAAGAGATCTGGATTTCTAAAACAAATATACACAAGTTCCTATGCATGATCATAATGAATGTGAGTTGCAGATTATTATCAGCGATAGATATACAACTATATATTGAGATAATTTGGGAGGCATGCCTAATTAACCACAGCTTAAAAGCAAATCTGACCAAGTAGTTTCCAAACAGGCAACAGTGTCACCTAAAAATTGCTGGGTCAAACAAAAAAAAACTAGAATAAAAACACAACCAGAGCCCATTTAAAAATGTTACAATTTGCATAACTGTGATACATTGGAACATCCTGATAGGTATCATTATACTGATACACATCTTTCTACTTTCTTTCAGGTCTCACCAGATAAATGCTCTGATAGAGGAGAATATCGGATTCACAAAGCTTATCTGAAATTGTCATAAAAAGGATAAGAAACTTCCTCAACAAAAAAAAAATCATAAAGAAGAAGGTGGCAGTCTAAATGAAAACGAAGAAGATGAAAAGTATTTTTGTTAAATATGCCACACATATTGGAGAACACTCTTTCTGAACAAGACATGGTCATTGACACTGCTAAACAGTGCAGTATAAGTCATGATAGTTTGCCAGAAATCTTAATGAGTTTCTGGTTTCAAGGGTAACTAGCAAATTCATATAAGTTGAAACACCAGATCAGCAGGTGAGCCCTCCCAACCCTCCCAGCAGATCATATGAATTGGACATTCATAGTAAGTAGTTACTCAGACATATGCCAAAGACTTTTGCACAAGTCGCAGCTTCGTATTGCAATCATGTTGGTTAGAATAAGGAGTCGTCCTATCATATGATATTCAGACACTCAAGTCCACAAGTGCAACCAAAATACCCTATTAAACATGAAGCAAAAGCTCCAGTGAGGGAATTTCTCTCACTAATTGAATACCTGGGAGTAATTGAACCATGTGTGTCTCCTATGAGTAATCCTCTTTTTATTGTCATGAAGCCTGATCATTACTATCACGTAGTCTTAAACTATAGACATTTACAGAGTCACACACACACCTTCCTTTGCAATCCAAAACCCACACAGTATGGCTTTTATGAACAACATTGTCAGTAAAAAATACAAAACAAACTTCAACACTTCCAATACTTTTTCTGTCAAAATATAACACCTGAAATCAGAAACTTAACAGTGTTCTCCTCCCTAGGCTCACAGAGGTGGTTTTGTCGACTCCCTCAGGGGTATAAGAACCTAACTAGCCTGTTTGCTGCCCAAGTAGTGTCAATTTGACATGAAATTGACTTAGAAGCATTGCCGTAGGTAGATGACATCTACCTAATGTACAATGACTTAAACAGACAGCATGATTACATCACATACGGGCATATTTAAGAGCCCCTAGCGCCACCTTACGACAGCCATATCATCATTTTTTACTTTAAGACAGCACTAAAGTGGCTTTTTCCCTGTGCCATATTCACAAAGTGGCACAATTCATACATTGTGCCACTTTGTAAACCCTTGTGCCACATTATAACTTCACCATGCATAATATATGCAAGGGGGGCATTCCAGCAATAGGAGGTTCCCCAAAAATGGTTCAGTGAAACTTAAGAGATTTCACTGTGACATTTTTTACATCATTTTTAATGCCTGTTCAGAGCAGGTGTTAAAATGACGCTCACATAGAAACCAATGGGCCTCCTTGCACTTTGCTAAACCAGTGTCAACATTTTTTACACTAGTGTAGCAATGCACCACAATAGCATCAAAAATGTTTGATGCTATTGTGCAAACAACCACCATGGTGCACAGGATTATTAATACAGTGCAACCATGGGTGCCAGTAGGAGGGTCCAGAATAAGTGGCACACCTATTTCTTTAATATGGGCCATAGTGTTGGGATTTGCTGAATACAGCTACAAATTCAATATTCAAAAGTCAAAAATGGCTTTTCTTAGTGTCCTGTTTCTTGGATGCGAATTGTCCAATAAAAGCAAAAGCCTTGACTCGCACTCCTAGATACGGAGACTCTTCTACAACCACCAAACTTGATAAAGCAACTACAGTTATTTTTAGATGTCCTAAATTTTGGAAGAAAATATATACCAGAGCATGCACAGAGGATTAAACCATTGTATGTTATATTTCATCCAGATCTTTCCAGTACACTTTGTATATCTGAACATACACAAATGCTCAAATAAATTTTGACTGGCATGGTATCATCTAGACACTTACCCATGTCAACACAACAAATCCAGTGATGCATGTCATTGCAGGTTCTACTGGCTCCACTAATATCACCCTCAACTAAGGTGACACCGTGCCTATTGCATATAAATCACATCTATATTCAATATTTGAAATGCGTTTTGCATCCGCTGGCTATTTCCTTAGCATTTGAAGTTCTTAAGAGAACTTCAACCACTATTTGCACTAGGGTCCCTGAGCCTGTCCTATCTAGCAAATACTGGAGGGTTTCACGGCCCAGAGTATTGGCTAATTGTACACTACTGGCAGAGATTTACTAGTCGTCTTTATTTTATTTTTCTGACTATGAGGGGATTCTGGCCTCCACAGTACCAATTTTATGTATTCATGGATGTCTTTTCAATGAGCTGCAGAGGATCTTTTATTAAAAAAAAAAAGCTGCCCATGTTAGGATAACCTTTGCCAAGTGCCCTAAATGGTTAATGAGGAGTGCAAATCATTTAAAGCAGTGTTTAAAGTTGCTTTTAAAGAACATAGCCATTCAGCTGTTCAAGAAGCACAATCTAAATATAAGGCCACTCTCAAGCATGATCTGGAAGAGAGGAATTGGCATGATCTGCTGCAGGCCATTACAATAAATTACAGCAGATCCTTTTGGTATATAATCTCGCATGGGGGCCTGGAGAGTATGGGGACTCTTAGATATCTTGTCGATTTGGAAAAGTAGGTAGACCATTTCTCTGCCTTATGTGATCCAGAAACTTTAACTAGCCAACCCCAGCAGGCAGAATTAGGAGGCCCTTCTCGGGAGGCATTACATTTAACTGATTGGGAGACTACTGAGCCAGTGCTCTTTAGTCTAGTCTAGTCTACAGGATGCCTTCTTTTCTATTGACAAACTTAAACCAACCAAGACTCCTGGGCCAAGTCAAATACCGGGTGACTTGTTTAAATCTAGACCTGAGATATGGGTTAGCTACATCAATCTTTTTTTTGATGCAGTAACAGCAGGGGAAGAAATACCCAGGAACTGGAAGGGGACAGAAGTTAGCCCAGTTTTTAAGAAAGGCAATGCTTTCAAACAATCTAACTACAGGCCCACAAGCGTTAAAGACTACCTGCAGAAAGTGTTTGCTGGGCAGGTTTTGGACAAACTGCAAAACTGAATGGAAAGAAAAAGTTTTTCGTCCCCACTCTAAGCTGGTTTCCGAGCAAAAATAAATACTACTGATGTGTTTAGCTTTGCCTTCATTCATTGGATATATGGGCTTCTTAGGAATCAGAAACTTCATGTGGCCTTCATTGATTTACAAACTGCATTTGATCTTATTCCCCTGACAATCTCTGGAGGGTACTTTTGGAAATGGGGGCTCTCGGTATCCTAGTTAGCCTTATGGCCAGACACAACAAAAAATATGCCCAAGCATGCTGGGGCAGTAGGCATGAACCAATTCCTTGTATCCCGGGTCTTCGTGGAGTTTTGCAGGGGTGTGTTCTTGCCCCTACCCTGTCCACCCTGTTCAACAATGATGTGGTTAAGTCTCTGATGGCATGGATAAATGACTCCCCTGTTTTAAATGGAGAAAAAAATCCTATATTCCTCTTTGTAACAACTCACTACTCATTTCAAAGTCCCCTATTGGCCTTCAAAAGCTGATCGATACGTTCCAAGAATTCTGTGGCAATTTGCCACTTGGAGTTTTTAGGAGGTCATGAGGGAAATAACAGATTTCTGATGTATGTCCTGCTTGTAGTTTGACCTCTGAAACTGAGGAACATACCTTTCTTTTGTACAGGATATTATGGTCTGCATAGGCAGTGGATATGTCTGATTTGTTTAAGCCTGGGAATCAGTCAGTATTTGGAAGCTTTTCAAATTTTAAAGATGGATACTTCAGGCCCAGTTATATATTCAGTAAGCCACTGTTTACTAAAGGTTTGATTTAAGCATGAAAAGCTGTAAAATGAAATCCCTTTTAAGTCAGGTTACATTTTATGGAAATGTTTTTACCTAAGTTGTGTTGGTATGATAGATCGTTTGCTGTGAAGAGATTATTTAATGAATTCATTGTTGGGTTGATACAGCTCAATAACAAAATAATGCATCATTTATAATTTTTGTTGTAATGCTTCCATATTGTGATTTATGCTCTTTTTCGGGTTCTGCTAACTTGTTTTGTAAGTGATAATATCATTGATTTAGTCTAAAGGAACTGAAATGGCTTTACCTTTATAGTTTTGTTTTTACGATTGATGTACACTTTGATGGATAAAAGAAAAACCAAATAAAGTATTTATAAATGAGTTTTCAGAATTTGGCCAGTTTGCGCTACACGGAGTAGCAAGGCGTTCTGGAATTCCACACTATCTGATATGAAGCAGAGTTTTTTCCTGCTCACGGGTACGAGATTTATTTTTGGCGCACGCTCGCAAGTGCCACAATACTCTCAGACTACTAGCTAGCGCGCACAAGACTTTGTGACCGCTCACATGGCTTCTGGTTGTGACATTGGCCAAAACAGTGCCACTAGAAGCGTGAACGCACTTTGAGTACATTTAGTTCTTGAAATGTATCTAAACTTATTCAAAATAGGTTTTTGAGTTGATTTTTTTCTCCAATGACCCTTCAAGTTGTTTTTTAATGTGAGAGGCCTTTTTTCCAAACAGGAAGGAAGTGCCCCAGAGACTCCATCTTCCTGTTCATGTTCAGCAGACTCCTCCCAGTGCTTTTTGCATCTCCTGGTCACTTTTCACTTGAATTTCGAGGTGGAAGCATTACTTGTTTTGTCTCTTGGATATATCTTTAGATTTAAGAACTTTGTTTGTGTCATGTCACAAGTAAATTAAAACACTATTGTATAGAGGGGTTGTTTGTTGGCTTGTGCATGCACCAGTATTTCTCTGTACTTTACTTTGATTTTCAAATTTTATAGTTTGGTATTTTGCATTTCTTTCATCTTTTGAAAAGAAAAATGTTTGCTCAGCTCAGTAACTTTTCTCCATTTTTGTTATATTTGCAATACTCATTTATTTTTTGATGTGGCCCAGACTTCCAAATGGCCATCTAGCCAATAGTGCTAGTAGTCATAAGTGCAATAAATAATTGTTTCAGTGGTATATGCTTTTAAAACGTAATTTAATTTAAGGCAGAGATGGCATTGGATAAAATTGAAAATGTTGGCTATTGTTTGCATTTCATTTTTTTGTTGCACAAAGTGTATATGTTGCAGGGTAATATTTGATGGCATAGGAGGATATGTGTTTTTGTGAAATTGGTATAGCTCAGTTAATTTTAGTTTTTGCATTGCTAAATTAACGTTAGTGTTTTCTTCAGTGTTACCACCATGCCTCCTTTATCTGGCCTGTGTGTGTGTGTGTGTGTGAGTGTGTGTGTTTGTCATCACCCACCATTTGTCTTTGTCCTCCATGTTGTGCAACCAGGGGCCGTTTTGTTAAGTCTATGTTCTTAAGCTTACATGTGATCTTTGTTCTCCATGCCTCCTTCTTTGCAGTTGTTGTTTGAACAGCCATTCTGTGCATCCAGTCAGTATGCCTTCGTCATAGGGTTGCTTGTGTTCTTTGTTCCCCATGCCTTCTTGTTCTGAGTTGTTGTTTGATCATTTGGCTGGCAGCCATTTTGTGCATCCATCCAATGTGTTTTTGCCATAGGCGTGCATGTGTTCTTTGCTCTCCTTGTTCCTTGCTCTCTGCTGTTGTTTGACCATGTGGCTGGTGGCCATTTTGTGCATCCAGCCATACAATACTCTTGCATGTGTTCTGTGTTCTCCATGCCTCTTTGCTCGCTGTTGTTGTTTGATTGTGTGACTGGGAGCCATTTTGTGCATCCAGCAAGTGTG
Organism: Pleurodeles waltl; assembly: GCF_031143425.1. Lineage (NCBI taxonomy): Eukaryota > Metazoa > Chordata > Amphibia > Caudata > Salamandridae > Pleurodeles > Pleurodeles waltl. Next base: position 1,740,278,783 of record NC_090444.1, read on the forward strand.
CCTTTGCCATATGCTTGCATGTGTTCTTTGTTCTCCATGCCTCTTTGCTCAATGCTGTTTGACCATGTGGCTGGTGGCCATTTTCTGAATCCAGCAAGTGTGCCTTTGCCAAGGACTTGCATGTTTTCTTTATTCCCCATGCCTACTTGTTCACTGTTTGACCATGTGGCTGGCTGCCATTTTGTCCATCCTGCCAGTGTTCCTTTGCCATAGGCTTAAGTGGATTCATGTGCTTCCAGTTTAATACCAGTTTTATTATATTCTTAATGAATATGATCCTGGTGAACATTGCTCATATTATTTCCTTCCTTTTGATTATTTTTTTATTTGGCACCTCCTTTCCTCACAATACGCCTCTTTCTTCTTGTCCTTCCATACAAACAAAAACAATTATTGATCAATTGTTTCAGTTTATATTTTATGTTCCTATTTTAATGTGGTATTTTAACTATTTTTTTTATTTTAATTTTAATTTGTTAATGTATTTTTTGTATTTTGTTGATTTTTTCATTTTTATTTGTATTATTTTTATTTTCGATTTTTTTAAACTTTTTTATTCTTTCAATTCATTTAATTCTGTATTTTGTCTTGATCCATCCAAACATGAATTCTCCCATCCATCCAACCATCCATCCATCATGGGAGCACAGCTATGCTAAAGCATTCAGTTTCTTTAGGTGTAAACTATACACACACCAAGTGGCTATGCAAATGGTTCGAACTTCCTATGTGTATATGGAGTAAGCAGTCCAATGTTCACTGGATCGTAGGTAGTCCTATTTAGGGTGCCAAACTGGTATTACACCCAACCACTTTAGGTGTGATCTTGATCAGAAACTTTCTATTTGTGCATAACACGGGAGGCAAACGTTTGAGTACGACTTATCATGGTCGCCTCTATCTCATGATTCGTGACATATAATACTTTTGGACAATCCCGGTGTGCATCTGCTGTGTTATAGACTGTATACTGGACTCTGCAGCATACTGGATACTTTGGAAGATATACATACCTCTCCTTGAGAAAGTCATTTTGACTAAATACGTGTCGGCTGTTGTATCATTGGATCAGCTGTTTTCTGTGCAATCTACTGAACCTTGGAGGAATAAAAATTCCACCAGTGACGTGACAACCGCAACCTTTTTTGAGAGATGTACGCCTGCTGCACTGGTATCCAGGGAGTAACCTGAGATCAACAGCATCAACCCAACCTAAGCCCAAGACCATGTCTGTCAGTGAGGTAGCCATTTCAATCATTGCAACATCAACAAGCAGTGACATTGAATTGGATTTGTCCCTTTCGCAAAGTAGTACCCAATCTTTTCAGACCACATAGCAAAGCAGACAGCAGCTAGTAGGGTACTACTAGACCATTTTCTCCCAGCATCACTTCTGATGACAACGATAGTGACATGGAGGGGACCCTAGTAGAGTTCAGGAGATGCCAGGAGGGGCAAGGGGAAAGAAAAGTTTTTGAAAGCCTTACAATCATAGAAGGGGATGATGCGTGAGATGATGACAACAAGCAAGTCATTGTGGAAGTTAGCACAGAGGAGTCCGACGTTACTATTCAACCTGCTCTGAGGGGTGTGGCACAGGTAGAACTGCCATCTCCCATATTTGTGAAGCCGCTGCTGAGACCTGCACTAAGCCCCACCTCAGTAGTATGCTCTGCAGAGAGGCAATTAATGACATACCACCTACTTTTTTATTTATTCATTTAAAACACCTATAAAAGTGCATTGTGACCATACTGGTATCCTGGTTCCTACCTCCCGCTCTTCTTCAGGCATTGGTAGTGGTCAACTGAGAAATAACTCCTCCCCAGCTTGGGAGTTTTTATGCTTAGCAAACAGGAGGAGAACATTGAAATATGCTCAAATTGCCATGCAAGTGTTCATTGGGTAGGCCTGGTGCACATTGTGGTACTGGAGCGTGATTGACCCATATGAAAAACCATCATGCAATCAAGTGGGAGAAGCATCTTAAAACTTTTGCTGGATGTGGTTGTGGAGGTGAAGGTGATGAGAGCCGAGAAACAAAGCTACAACTGGTCTGATCATAGTGGGAGGTGAGGAAGAAGAGGGTGACATCCTCACACAAAGTAGCCCTGTCCCCAGCAGTGCACCAGAATCACTCATCTCAGAGCCATTAAAATGACACAGGAATACTCAGAGTCAGATGGAGACACCACATCATACAGTATCTGCTCCACGATGTACATTGAGTCTACCACCATCTACTTCACAAACGTCACCTGCGTCAGTGGCCCCAGAAAAAAAGAAAATCAAGGCTACTATTACAGGCATGTTTAGGCAGGAGGGGCTGCATGACCACAACTACCCATTAGAACTTTTCTATATCGTGAAACTGGAATTGTTTTTAATGCAAGACGTCCTCCCATTTTCTTTTGTGGAAAGACTAGGATTCTTTCAATTTGTGGCAGCCAGCTGCCCAAAATGGATGGTTCCAAGTTGGACTTATTTTTCCAGAGTTGCTGTTCCAGTGCTGCATCATGATGTGCTGCATTTGGTTAGACAATCTTTTCAGCAGTGTTATCCATATGATCGCCCTGATGACAGACATGTGAATCAATTATTAGGCTACTTCTTACATGGGCATCCCTGCATACTGGATCTCTTTTGTAGGGGTAAAGCAAAAGCAAAAAATCTACAGGTCTTGGCCTTGAAGACATTTTTAAGAGCATTTGGCGGCATGCAACAGTACCCATGTTCGCAGTGGAGAAATCGCATATAGCTTTAAACATCTTGAACAAATTTAATGGCAAGGTGTCTGATTGGCTACAACTCAGAGGTCTCCAAACTGGATGTGGTGGCACATACAATGGCAGTAACATATTCAAGACCATAGCAGACAGTGGCAATTTAAGGGTCCCATGTGTGGCGCATTGCATCAACCTGGTTGTTCAAGAGTTTCTAAAAAAAGAAGACATAGGGGGTCCTTACGACATTGGCGGGCGGCTACCGCCGCCCGCCAAGCGGTAACCACCGTGTGGCCGCCAATGCGGCCACACTCCCGCGGCCCCCATTACGACATCCCCGCTGGGCCGGCGGGCGCAAACCAAGTTTGCGCCCGCCGGCCCAGCGGGGATGAGGCCGCAACATAGGAGCCGGCTCCTAATGGAGCCGGCAGTGTTGCGGCCGTGCGACGGGTGCAGTAGCACCCGTCGCGCTTTTCACTGTCTGCTATGCAGACAGTGAAAAGCTGGTCGGGGCCCTGTTAGGGGGCCCCTGCACTGCCCATGCCAGGACACCCCTTACCTCCAGCCTCTTCCTGGCGGTGCAAACCAGGTACGGATGCTACTCCAATAGTCCGCAACATACTGACCACCTGCAGATGAATATGCACTCATTTCAGCCATTCTTTTCAAGTCCAGAAGATGTTGGGTATTATACAGTGTGATAACAAAATACCAGTTAAAGCCCTGATACAGGAGCTGCCAAAATGTTGAAACTCAACATATTCTATGTTGCAACCTTGGTTTGAGCACTACACAATGATTATTTTATTCAAAGAGGAAAGGAAGCAATTGGGAAACCTATGACCATGAATGAGGACAAACGGGGCCTGTGCAAATGACTAACAAGGATGCTGCTCCCTTTTGAGGTTTTCACATGGAAAGTTAACGGAGGACAGCAGAATGGGCCAAGCTATCCCGTTGTTGCATTTGCTACATGACCAGCTAAAAATTGTGTCTAAAAGGTTCACACTTGGAAGTATGAATGAAGACCCAGAAGTGCATGCCTTGGTTGAGTGCTTAAGCTATCATTTGACTTGTAATGCAAGTCTGCAAAATTACATTTTCTCTTGCAAAAAGGACATCTGTGCCACCCTAATTAATCCATGCTACAAAATTCTTCCCACTTTCATTCCTTTTTTTAAAGGGGATGTTTCAAAATACAAGAGGTGGATTGTTGAGCAAGACAGTGACCTGTAAGAACTCCACAGTTCTGGGGTGCCTTCATCAACTTCCAGAGAGGACAGTCTCTGGAAGTTGAAGAAGGCAGCCAACACCAGCAACAAGAACACAGGCAACAACAGCAACAGAAGAATCAGGTCCAATCTCTGCATTGGCTTGGGTACAAGTGGCAGGTCTTAAGTCCAGTGCAGAGGCAAAGGCAAAAGAGGTTTAGCAAGTGGCAGCACTTATGACCATTCAGAGGATGTTCCAGGAGTGTCTGGATGACCCACAAGAGGTGCATGTGGATCAAAACCCATTGGTATATTGGTATGGGAAGATGCGCTTATAGCCATAGCTCAGCATGCTGACAATAAAGAATCTGACGTGTCCTGTAGCCAGTGTGTCTGATGATTGTGTGTTCCCTGCAGCCAATACAGTTGTTACTTTGAGAAGAACCTGTCTCTCGCCTCACAACATGGAAAGATTGACCATGATCAAAATGAACCAACATTCCATACCACCTGTTTACACTGTTCCCAAAATATCAGAGGAGGAGGAGGATGATTTGTCTGAATCAAATGTATTGGCTGACCAACTTCTCGGTGAACCATCTGAGTCTAAAGATAAACTCTACATCCCGGTATGAGTATGCCAGTGCCACCATAAAACTTTTTAATTATTTCTTGTTGATCTTCTTTCGTTGCAAAATTATTTTAGCTAATGGAACATTCGTTTGTGTCAGACTTGTGCTTCCCCACCATTTTTTTGTCATATATATGGTCGGATTGTAGTTGGCCCAGTGTGCAGTAAAGAAGCCTCCACATTTCCTTTAGTAATTTGGAGACAGTGCCTACCTCCCTCCAATGCCATTGCCTTTACTTTTTTTGCATCACCTAGCAGGGCTGCTCCAGAAGATAATTGATTAAAAGATTGCCAAAGCCAAATTCCAATGATTTGCTAGTGACAGGAGATAATATTTTGTACCTACTACTGTGATTGGATTGGAAGAGGTAACCACTTACTATTGGGTGGGTTACCTTCAATCCTCCATAATTTGTATTTTTCAATCCTAGAAGACATACCATTTAGATATATACTATCTTCGGTCTCTTTGGAGCAGAAGGACTGTTTACAATGCATCAATCTGAAATTTGTCATACTCCTCCCTTTATTTCCTTCCACAACAGATTGATGATAGTGTGCTGCTCAGTGCCCTGCTGAATATTGTAGTTGTTTCATTTGTGTCTGTCTTTGCACACCTTTCCCCAAACTCCCTTTTCCCTCCATTTGTCAGGCTCCTAATCCTCGCCCTTTGGGCTGTGTGACATTTATTGAGGTGTAGCTTCATTACCTCAGCAATATTCCTCACCAGCCCCATTTATACACCTGCCCATCATTTGTCAACATCATCATTAAGGCCTTGTGTGTTGTGTAAATGCTTAACCTTGTCCATTCTCTCCTGACTGTGAGCCCACATCCCTTGGCTCAAGGATTTCATTTAGTTTAGTTTTTCTTTAAATACTAGCTCCCCATTGCTCAGAAGAAGTTGATATTCCTAGTTAATGTTGTCATGTCAGGTCTTGTGTCACATAGTGTCATAGTGGTAGTCTGATCCCAGTGTTTCTAATGTTATGATATAATATAAAATCCACTAACTCTCTGTTTTTCTTCAATCTAGCTGACAGTGATGGATAACCCTTTAATTAATCCTGCAGTTGAAGTTTACCTAGGTGGGAGTGGCACCTTGTGCTTTCCCTGTTAGCGTGCTAGCCTGCTACTACCACTACCGCCATAGTAAGATAACATGCCACCTTGGGAAAACCCTGCAGGAAGAAGACTGAGGTAGCAGCCCTTGCTTCATCTATTCGGGTAAGAGAAGAACTACGGATTGAAGTGAACTTGTTTTGTTAGTAATTAACTTCTAGTGACGATTATGTTGTTTGCGTGTATATGGGTTTTTATAGGCAAAATAGGCAACAGCCCCCCTAGTTTTCAATATAGTTACAGAGGGCAGAAGAAGAAGGGTATTAGTAACTGATACACACTTTTTAGCAGATTTAAAAAAACAGGTTACACTAAAAGACAGCAGGTCAAACTAAAACACCAAAATAAGGATTTTAGGCATAAATGAAGTAAAATAAATGACCCCCTTACATGATATGTAAATTTACAAAAAGAAAATCCACTCTTTTCACCCATAACCGCTCCCCAAACAAATCTCCCGGTCCCCAAACAAAGCCCAATGACAGTCTACAGAGAAAGTCCAAAGAAATAATCCAAAGTGCAAAACAACCTGGTCCCAACTCCCTTTCCTACCCTCTCCACCCACAAGTGCCCCTCCCACCAAAAAATAAAAAATAAAAAAAAGGGTCAAAGAGAACATTCTCCACACTGGTCTCCACTCGGGTCCTAAGATAATCAAGGGTTGTCTCAATATGTGCCAGACGGCGGTTCAGGCATGCAAAGGGTTATAGAATGAGGTGCTGGAAATTGTGGTCTGAGCATGAAGGAGGACAGCAGTGGTGGGATGTGAATGGACTGATGCCAGTTGTTGGCAGTGCTGGTAGTACTGCTGGGAGGTGCTGGTGGCCAGTTGGAGGAGCTCAGACCAGCGGGCATGTTGAAAGGTGCCTGGGCCTCATCCTCCTCCTACTTCTGAAGATATTCAGTGTGGATGGCCTTCAGCCTCTGCCACCACAGCTGGGCTGCTATCTCCTTGCGAGTATCAAGATGTCCACCTGGAGTAGCTATAACAAAAAAGAAAAAGAAAAATGAAAAATTATAAACAGTGCCCTGTGCAAACGATTTATTAAAAAGTAGAGTGGCACAGTGGCAGTAAATTGCTGGTCCCTTAGGGCCATTATTTGATGTGGTTGATTATGAGTCACAGGGCCATTTTTTTACCCCCCACATGCATCACTATAGGTGATGAATGTCAACAGGGTAAAATTTGAACTGGCATGAATTGTTAATCACTTGTACCTAAATGTGGCACATGCCAAGAGGAATGTTTTTTTTTTTTTTTGGGTGGCTAGGACATCATTTTGGAAAGAATAAAGGACTGAAGTATTAGGAAGTGACAGAGTTGACGCTAGGAGGGAAGGGAAACACACCTTGTTTTAAGTTTGCAATGTATTGACAACATTGTAAATGATGCATTAACTGAAGCAGATGTACATTGCACAGACAACACTATACTGCAGAATTGTACCATGCTGCAGTTACATCATAGTAGCATAGGTGACTAATGGGGATGGAGGTATGATGATGTGCGGGAGGGTACATATCTGCCTTGCTTAAGAACTATAGTGAGCTAAGCGAGTAGACAGAAAATATCTCCCACTTTGAACCTAAGCTTTGAAAACCATGCAAACGAAACAAAGTAGGTGAACAGACAAGTCCCTCTCCAGAAGAGCTTACTTATTTCTTGCTCAAAGTAATTATTCATTCAGTTTTTCATTCATCTACACACCCTTTGATACCCACCATTTAAGTTTTACACTCACTTTCCAGTCTTTCACCATTCCAATCCAGCTATCCATAAATTCACCGTCCACCCATACAGTCACCTATCCAGTATCCACCCTTTCAACCATGTTTCACCTCCCCATCCATTTACCTATGTATTGTTCATTAACATCTACCCATCCACACCTGAGCATCCTTTTATCATCCACCTTTCACCCACCAAGGAATCCTTTCCCCCATTCATTTATCCTTTCACCTACCCATGCACCTCTTATCACTTACCTCTGCATAATTTCTTTTCATCCACTCACACATACTTTCACGCCTATACCATTTCACCCATTCTTTCTCTTAGCCGTCCATCCTTCATTCACTTCTCCATCAAGCCATCATTTGTAGCTTCCATTCAATTTGAGCTTTAATCCGCTGATTTGCAGAGAGAAGAGGCCATTAAGAACTCAACCCCCACTGTAGCTGCTAAATCACAGAGGGTTCGCAAGCAATTCCCTTCCAGTGAGTATACTAGTAATTGTCAAGGAAAAAGAGCAATATGATGACTTACCAATGCCAGCCCCTGCTGCCACTGGTTCTCCACCTCAGACCACTGTTGTGTTCAGCACACTGGTGCTGCTGCTGGCTGCTGCACTGGTTGCCAGTATGGCAGGAAAAAAGTTACTCATTTTATATTCCAACAAAATACTACCACAATATACCACTACTTTTCTATCTTCTCCTGCCATTCACTAAGGAAATGTTGTTGGTCAATTATTTTAGAAGAGCCAGGTAGTAAAATCAACAGCAAATGTTTTATAATGGGGGCAGAGCTAAGCCACTGAAGCACAATAAGGGGGTGGAATACTTTGGTAAATCCAGGAGGACCTATGGTGAGATCTTGGTTGGTGAATCTTAGTATTAAAGTGCCAGTCTGCAAGACATGTAAGGAAGAAGGGAAAGCTAAACTTAGTAATAAAGCAGTAGAAAGCTACACCAGCACAGACAGGAGGAAGTCAGGTTTAAAAACATGAAAAAAAGATAAATGCAGGGATAACAAGAGTCTTAGATAGAACGAAAATAAGTACAAAAAGGTAGACAGACAGTAGAAATTATAGAAAACTATTTGAAAGGATGCGAGGTGAAAGTTAGGAAGATAATGGTAATAAAAATATTACAGGAAGACTTACTGCAGCCAGCAGATCTGCCAGCTTCTGCACTAGTGGTGGCACTGGCACCTTCATTTCCTGGACATGCCTCGGACATTGCCCTCTTCTTCCTCTTGCTGAGGTAAGAAATAAAGAAGATAAAAAATATATAAGTGGTACAGTTAATCTCCTAAAAAATAATTTGAGAGGCAGACGCAAACATAATAACATTATGCTTTTCTAAATCAGATTGCCATTGACTTGTGCTCATTTCCTGCTTCCTACACCTACACCAACTATGTACCACTACCAATGCATTCATATTACAACTAAGTATCTTTTTTTCTCAACCACTTTTGATGGGGCAACTAAGCCTCATTTTTTTTTCAATACGTAGATTCATACTATGTTACTACATATCAAGGGAGATTGCAATTGGGAAGGACTGCATACGCTACAAAAAGAAAGCCATTGAAAAGGGAATGCTAACTCACTGATATTACTTATTACTACTACCACTATATTATTCTGGGTGACAGGAAGAGTCTCAGTCTGCATGGCTTCTTAAATAAACAGCCCAAACGTGCACCAAAGAGTACAGTTAGAAAGCATTGACTGAGCACCTGGTTAGCTCAAACTGAATCACATAATATTCATTGTAATGTAAACCTGACTCACCTCTGAGAGGCACAACTGCTGTCAAAAAAATAGCATTGTGGGACACACACAACAAATAAATATTTACTCACTGAGTTGTGACATCTCAACGCCCAGCAGGTCGATCAGGCCCAATGGTGCACCAAACGCTCCTGGGTGCACTGGATTCCATGGTTTCAATGCACCAGATGCACACCCTTCTCCACATCAGTCGATGTTCCTGAAAGGCTAACCACTCCCAGGCGTGCCCCCTGCTGCCATCAGGGAGGGGAGTTGGCACCGTACAGAAATACATGTACTGTCAACTCCATTTCGGTAAAAATGGGGCAAGGCTGCACCCTTGGTGGCGTCAGCGTCCGCTTGGTAAGCTGCTAGCAGCATCACTGGTGCGGCCCCTCCCTCTGTCGACTGGCTCTGCCATGGTGCTGAGGGGAAAAAAGAAAAGGGATGACATAGAAGGAAGGAAGAAAGAAAAAAACATAAAGAATTAAAGGGAAAAGAAAAAAAAAAGTATTCAAACAGTCACAAAAAAAGCCCAACAAATGACAAAAACATTAAATACACAAACACATAGACGGGCTGATTAAATAAAGTAAAGTGAGGGGTGGATAATTTAGAAAAGGGGAGGATTGCTTAGCTTTAGGGATGATTAAAAGTTAGGCCTATAATCATGCACAAAGAGACAGAGAAAACAAAATGACCGCGCCTATGTGAACCATGTGGTGCCGTTTGTGCAATATTTTGAACACAGGAATGTGCACAGCACTCCTGAATGTGAAAAACATAGTGTGAATGGCCTTGTCAAGCAATTCTGCCTACTCATGGAATTGTGTGGAACTTGCTGAGTTTTTTAACCTCATAGCAGAATTCCTCATAGTGGAACTCTGCAAGCTCCGCCCACACCTAATTAAAAGCACTGATTATGGCACTAGAGAATATGGATCCTGAATTCCCCTCACAGATAGTGTACAATTAGTACACCTGTGTCCAAACTTGCATTATGGGTGCTGAATGGATTCAGAGACTCCAAAGGGAATACTATCAAACATAAACTGCTCTGTGGGAAAGGTGGCACATGTCAAAGTCATCAATATGTTGGATTAGACATTGTGGCTGATGAAGCCACAAAAGCAGTGGTTCAGACTGTTGTGGTAGTTGTGATTACTCATTCTTGTAAGAGGGAGGATGATCACACTATGGCTGCAGTCACTGCTTTGCGTAGTGGCACACCTTTACCTAAAGAATATCCAGCAAAATATTCATAGCTGTTGAGTGCTCACAGCATTCCCTTTGTCTGCATTCTTGGGATGGGTGATACTCGCCAGGACCATAGGCTAGAGCTAATAATAGCTACACATGAGGGGTTGGCGTGGGCACATGCTTGTGTGGTGACAACAGATTCTTTACTACAGAAACACTACTGTGGCATGGACTGTGCAAACAGAGGAAAGAATATGTCCTGAGCTGCAACATTTGACAACAAATTAAAACTTCCGCCGCTGCATCTCCACCACAGACACGTATCTTAGTTTTAAATAAACCCCTCCAGTGCTCATATATAGATGACTGTGGACCCTTAAATTTTGATCGGGATTTTAAATACATTCTACTAGCTGTAGATTCAAGTTCTAGATTGCAATGGGTATGGCCATAGTGATTGGCTGACATTTGAACTGTTATTATAGATTTGTAAGTAATTGTGAGGACACATGCAGTAGCGCCATTCAACTCAGATCAGGGTCCTATGTTTGCCTCTTAAAGCTTACAGGGATACCATTGGAACCCTGAATGTTGCTGTGCATTACTCTTCTCCCTATTGTCCTGAGGGAAGTTTGTTAATGGAGAGGAAAAACTGTGACTTAAAGCAGTCCTTAACTGCTAGAGTATTAGGTTCAAGTGTAGTTGGAGCTATCACTTGGATGGAGTCCAGAGAGCTTTAAATAATCTGCCTACAAGATCTTTGGGAGGCAGTCTTACAGGAATTACAAGACTTCTGTGACAAGCTTTAAATTTAAATTACTGAACTTTTTGCCACTGATGAAGCGAAGGAGTAACCAGCATCCTCTGTCTGTATTCCAAAGTTGCAGATCTAGTCTGTGAGAAGATTACAGACAAAAAGGAGTTTGCCCCATTTTACCGAGCACCAGTACTAGTCCTGGGCATTCAAGGTACAAGAACTGTGATTGTGTCTCTACTTGCTGGAAACGCTTTGCCACTATTGACCTGATAAAGCTATACCATGTGGCCAGTCATACACAGTAGTTCATGATAGCTCCTGAGTAATTTTCTCCCACTACTCTGCATGAAATCCTTCTAGAAGAATTAGGTAACACAAGTAATGTGTTGTAGTTCACTTGTATTACAATGGCCTATTGATTTAAGATTAGTATGCCCTTACCCTTAGACACTCCAATTGTAATGCTGTTGTTATAATGTTCTATTCATTGGTAGTTGCTTGTTGACTGGTGAAGGAGCACCATGTTGTGAGAGTCTCTAGTTTTCTGAAGAGACACTTTCAAAGTTATTCCTCCTATCAATTTCATTACAAGATAATGTTTCCCCCTGGCTGGGGAATATAGACACTGAATTTATATTGGTTGCTGTTACTGCTGCAAATAGAGGACAATCTGCAGAGTCTGCAATTGTTGTTTCTAACAATGAAATTGTATATTACCATCCATCCTTGGAGGAGACTACTAGTTCACCTTCACCATGTGAGGTCCCTGTTTTTGCATGGATTTGCTCTGGTTATGTTATAAATACTGATGATTTTTCTTCAAATTCTTCACGTACTTCTTTGCATGGAGTTTGTTCCTTACGTGCCTGGGTAAAAGACACTTACCTGATTCCTCCTTGGTCCCACATTTACATTTCTATTTCACTTTTTTTCCTTCATCATTTTGGATTGTGTTTGTCACGGTTTTCTAATTGATTTTAAAAGGACATCACCTTCCAGAATGCATTACTCCAGAACTGGTAACCGTGTTGTTGAAGCCTCATTCTCTGTTGCATAGGGTGTAAAGAGACCTGTCTCTTGTGAACATTTCTTCATTTTCCATCTGTGATGGAATTGTGTGGATAAGCTCCCATTTGGTATTTATGGCCCTACATAAACTTTAGAGATACCATATGTTTGTACGATTTCTCTGATGAATGGGATGTGACGAAAGTCAGTATGCTGCCCGAATAGGAACGCTATTCCGTATTTGAAACTGAATATTTGTATTTGAATTATTCTAATTATGGTGACATGTTTTGCTGCCATCATCATGCTTATTCATTTATATCTGCATTAACCCTACAGGGTTATGATTATTTTGAAAAATAATATTGATTTGAAGTCAGTTTGGAGAACACATAATTGGAAAGTACAGGGGACACACACTTTATTTAGATCCTGTCTGATACCATGGCATTAGTTACCTAAGAAAAACAAAAGTAAAAAAACTTGCAAGGGTCTGGCTAAAATGAAAAACATGACTACGCCTAGCATCCCCTCTTTAGCAAACAATACAAATGAGCAAATAAATGAGATTGTAAAAAAGTGTTCTTTTTGGATGGTCACTCCCATACATTTTTCCCTAGATGCTGTTGGGTCTGACTCTGAAAGTGAATTGTAGCCTGCTAACCAGGGCCCAGTGCCGGTGTTCTCCCTGTAAATTGGTAACTGTGATTGGAATCCCTAGTTGACAATCACTTTAACCCCCTTATAGATCCCTAGTATATGGTACAAGTTGTACCCAGGACATTGGTGTTAAAGGGGGCCCCTAACAAATGCCTCCTGAACACAGAAGGCAGGGTGCATTATATCAAAGGTCAGGTCATTTAAGTGCAAGCTTGTTTTCCCTATAATGGTGTTTTCCATTAAAGGCTACTATAAGTGAACAACGGTCCATAGGATACCATGGACTAGCACCCAGGCAAACCTGAAGTCACCAGCTCCATCATGGCACTGCCAAAGTGGGTCATGTTTGGTATCAAACAACATCCCTTCTCACTCCTGATACAAATCTTGTGTCAAGGGTGATGCAGCATGGACCCAGAAAGGTTGCCCACCTAGTTACCGCAGTTTTCCTGTGTTCTGACAGCCAGCCCATAGCTGCTGCCACCAAGACAAGACTATGGCCCCCTGGGCAGAGGTGCGAAAACTACCATGAGTCAGGACAATGGCCTGGGTGGGAAGAAGTGGCAGATCAAGGCGGTTAGCTTCAAAGGGCACACTGCCTCTGATATACAAGCAGGCTTTCTCCCAGTGGAGGACAAAGCCGTCCCACTGCCCCAGAACATTTGAACCTGGTCAAACAGGTAAATTAGTCAGTCAAGAGGTGTATTTCCCCCCAAGGCTAGCCACACCCCTAGTGTGGGCAGCATGGTTTGTGTAGCTGAGGAAGACGTCTGCCAACAAAGGCAGATTAGTGGATTTGGGGGAGAAAAGGTGCCACAACCCATCAGATGTGGTCACCTCAGAGAAGGATTACCTTATGGGAATAGTATTCCATTAGCTACTTGTACCCACACCCCTCAAGACCCTGAATCTAGAATTGAAAGGGTTCCCTTGGCACCAGAACCTCACATCTGCAAAAACTTGCGACAAGAGGACAAGACAGGACCCTCATCAATGAAAAGAGGAACCTGCATTAACATGGGCATTATACCGTGATTCTGTAGCAACCTTCTAGAAATGCTCAACTGCTGCTCATGGACCAAAGATTGCTTTCCTCTAGCAAGAGGGAACACTTTGTAAGTCAAAGGCAAGACCAGACTCCCTTGCACCAGTGACACTTGTTCCCTGCACAACACAGGTAAAATTTACTCACCGGATCCAAATAAGCACTGGCTGTCAGGCCCTCATAGGAACCATCCAAAGATAAGTGGTCCAGTGCATTGTGGGATTTGTAGGCCAGCTCCCTACCAAGTTAGAGCTGGCTACCAGTGTCCACTGGACCTCCAGATAGGAAATAGTTTCACCTCCAGCTTACCACTGCCAAGGTTTGTTGGTTGCCAGTCCGGCCATCGTCACCTATGCTCAACATTGTAACCTGAGGGAACACTGCAACAACTTCAATCAACAACACCTGTGGCTCAGTAGTTGAGTTCTTGCATCTGCTTCTTCACCTGTACCTTATCAGTGGTAAACCAGCAACCGTAGTTCCCATTCAGCACCAGCAACTGTAGTTCCCGTTCAGCACCAAGGATAGCCAAGCACAATTCTGCACCCAAGACTAGGTGGAGTTGTTGCTTGTTGAATCATCTAGGTCCAGGAGCCCACCCAAGCCTAACCTCCAGTGGGCTCTCACAAACTCAACCTGCAAGTGACCAAGTATCACAAGTATTCTTTTCAGCACCTGTGGCTTCCGTGTTAAGCACCAAGTACAGCCAGGACACCCCTGCACCCGAGCCCCATGATCCAAGAAAAATTGATCTGACTGTCGTAGCATGGTCTTGAGACCCTCATAACCTTATCTGTTTGTTAGTTCCTTTGAACTTACCCCGTAAATGACCGAGTGTCACTAGTAATTGTTCCCATTGATCACAATGGTGAGATTTGACAGCTTGTAAATGCATTAATTTCATTTGTAAGTTAAAATCTATATCTCTGGTCATACGTAACTGATTTGCTTTATTTTGATGTCTAACATTAGATAAACATCAGTTCTATTTTTATAAATTGATTTAGAAATTCTTTTGAGTCATGTCAATTACTTATTGTTCATGTTTGTACTCTGAAATGCTTAACACATGCTCCTCTACTAAAGCCTGACAGCTCTATGCCACACAACCAGGACTGAGCTAAGGAATTATTATTTTGAATCTGAAGGATCAACTTTAGGGTATTTTGAAAGTATTAAATAGTGATGCCTAACCAGCCTCACTGTATAATATTCCCCGTTCCTACATTGGTGTTACAGTTGTTATTGGAATAGTCGATTTCGATGCACACAACTATACATTCACATATAAGAAAGAAGAAGCATCACCACTATTAGATTTCCCCATCTTGATCTCTCATCAACCCCCATATGAAGAAACATGGTCAGGCATGCTCTGAGACCTAGGCCTGAAGTTACTGACTGATAGGTCACAGGTGGGGTGTCATGTACCCAGCAGACAAACATGCAAACAGGAGAACTTAGATCAGATCACACAGTTGGGCACAGTAACACCACAATGGTCCCCGGAGATTGACCCCAATAAAACACACATGGCCAGAGGGCTGCGTGCATTCCCAAAACACTATAAAGTTACATGTTGCATGTAGTTAGGAACTCTTAGCCAATCAGAACACAACACATACAGCACATGCAGTTACCACGCGCCCCTCAGGCTGGACATCTGGACATGTATTCGCTTGCCCGCATTGTGTCCATGCCATGTCCAGGTCCACCAGCATTTACTATCTGAAATTATATTTATGAATCTATGGTAACTGTTAACAATTTTTAACAAAGAAAGAAAAGTTTTTTATCATTTTATTACACTCAGAGAAATGTAGAAAAACCTGCTTCAATCTGTTGTTCATTGAGAAACAGTTTTCAGACCCCAGTTCTGCAACTGTTCATCCCGACCATAATGTTTAATTAAACAAACAAGTCCTGTTTTGCCAGATGCCTCTTGTCTTTTTGTGTTTTAAGTTAAATTCTCATTTGAACAACAGTTAAAAGTTCTAAAAGTTTTAGAAAGTTAGACAAAGGTTTTAAAAGGTTATTGCAACATTTTATTAACGCCTCAACATTCAAAAGTAAAATGTTAGTGCACAGTGGAGGCCAACAAGAATTTCGACTTGACTGTCCTCCCAGTTTAAAGGTAGGAGAACTAGTGTCCATATGTACAAAAATTCCCATTTGTGATTCCTAAATAGTGATTCATAAGAAATTGCTGTTTGAGTATCTCAAACTAGAATGTAGAAATATTGTGAATTCCTAATAGTTATTCCTACACAGTCACAATGGCTATTAGGAAACCACAATTTAAGAATTTGTAAAATTGCAAGTTCCTAATAGGAAATCACAAAATATTCACACAAGGGCCTATAATGGACACTGAGAACATTCAATGGCCAACATGTCACATCATTATAATAGGACCATGACAAAGAAGTGGCTTGCACACCCACATAAAGTGGTCCACTTCAGCAAACTACAGAGGCAACAAAGTGGCCACATTAGCAAATCAGACCACTCTAGAACTACTAACAACACTCTAAGGGTATCATGCAAGGTATGGGAGTTTGCCCCCAATTATGCATGCTGCTGGCAATGTATCTGTTAATATCATAGAACTTAACAGTCACAAAAGCATTGCCAATGCCAATAGGTCAGGTATTACAATAATGTTGTGTAGCAATATAATGCATTACCAATGAAGACCATGGTAACAAGTCTGTATTTTTGTGAAAGCAAACAAGTGTAGTCTTGGAAAGTGCATTACTGGTAAGGACAGTTGGTACCTGCACTTAACAACAGGCCACAATCCCCCACTAGGTTCAGTCAAGGTCTCAATAAATTAATCCTTGCTTAACCCTTGGAAGTTAGGCTTAACTTAGGAAACAAGTGTGTAAAACATTTAATCAACAAAACAGTAAATAAGTAAAATGCAACACTCAATAAAACTCAAACACCAATTTATAAAACTAGCAAACATTTTTATCTTTAAAATGACACCAAAATGACAACAATCCAATGAAGGGAATGTGAAAAACATGATTTCTAGTGCCTAAAAACCAAAAGTGACAACCAGGCCCATCTAATCACGCTTGCCCAGGGCAAAGTCAAACATTGAGGTTGACCACAATCAAGCTCTGTTCAGGTACACTTTGTGGGAGACCTTTGCCAAAGTTTTACCTTCACTCTTAGAAACTTTTCCAGAGCTTTTCTTCCTCAACGTCATGCAGTCCTGTCCAGTAAGCCGATTTTGTTGCAATGTCATCAGATTGCCTTTATGCAAGCCCCCACTTGAATCCTGGAAATCTGGAGCTTTGGAGCTTTCAGTGGGATGAACCTGAAATTCTGACCAGGTTGCAGGTCAAGGTAGTCTGCTTGACTCACGACATCGGGCCGGTACACTTATGGAGATTTTTTCAAAAGTTGCTCCAAGCTTCACCAAAAATGCTGGATCTTCTTCCAGAAGTCCTTTTTGGGTCCTTGAAAAGTCCACAAACCTGATCCAAGGTTACAGAAGCTCTGAGTTGCTCCTTGGAAGTTGGGACTATAGTTCCCATAATGCACCTGGTCAAAATCCTCAAATTGCCAACGAACGCAGGTCCGCTGGGCTCTTCTTGCAAGACTTGATACAGGGGTTGCTGGTTACCTCCTTTGGACCTGTAAATTACAGGGAGTCCACTCCTGGAGTTACAGAAGCAAAGCAATGTCCTTTTCTTGGTGAAACCCAAATTGTGCAGGTGGGGCAGTCTTTGTGGATGCAGTCCTTCAGGTGCAGATCAGGTGTTCAGCAGGGCAGTCCTTCTTCTCCAGTATCTTCCTCCAGCAGGGATCTGAATTGCTGGGCATCTCTGCCATACTTATCCTTGCTTCTGGGTTGAGAAGCAGGGATGCAAGGTGCCACCCTCTGAGGCGACTACTTCCTTAATCCCAGAATCCCAGAAAGCAGCATTCTTCAAAAATCCAACATGGAGAAAATCTGTCCTTGAAGATCACATGTGGCTGAGCCCACCAACTGGTGTGGCTAGGATTCTCTAATATACCCCTTATAGCCCTTTACCTAATCTAATTATAGGGGCTCCCATCTGGCTGGGGGAACAGGAAATAGGGGAGGTCTGGTTCCTGCCCCATGTGTCTTTCCAAACCTTTGAAAACCAGTTTTGCCACTTTACCACTCATCCTGCTCTGCCATCTGCTGCAGCAGTTCTCCTTCCACCAGATGCTTCCTTTGTTCCAATTCAGGCCACTTCACACCTTACTAATTAAGTCTGGCTCAGACTGCCAGAGACTGACCAATCAGGAAAGGGCACCACAGGGTGGATTTTGGTAACTTTCTGAAAGAGTTCTAAAACTCTTTCTCTGCACTAGTTATAATGAATCCAACCTTGGCAAGTTGTTGTATTTATTCTAATTTTTAAATTTATAACAAACATGGAAATGAGACTTTATTCATTTTAAATAAAGCCTCCCAATGTTATCCTCTGGAGCTAATGCACTACAATGGGGAAAACAAGTTTTGAAGTTTTTCCCTCACTGGGGCTTTTAAAACATCTTTTATAAAGTCTCTGCTTATATTTACACTTCACCCACCCTTGGGGCACCTAGGGCAGACCTTAGGGGTGACATATATAAAAACAAGGATGTTTAGGACTTTGGAAGTACTTTGAATTTCAAATTAGAAATTGGAGTTAGCCGTAATTTAAAAGCAGCCTGCAAGGCAAGTCTGCTTTTAGTGACAACAGAGACCACAGCAGCGCACCCATGGGTGCCCTGACTACACTTCTGTCCCAAATACTACATGCCCTACCTATACTAGGGACATATAGGTAGGTTTTCAGAGCCAATTGTAACTATGCCTAATTTGCATGTACAAGTTTAAACAGAGCACTGTCCCTAGAAATGGTTAGCAGTACCCAGGGCACAATCTGAGACAGAAAATACCAGCATCAGTTAAAAACGGGTGCAAAAAATGAGGGGGATACATAAAGGTCTGCGGACACCTGCCTGTCACTCACTATGGTGTGACTCGCACATGTGATCCTCAGGCCAGTGGTAGGTATCCCATTTACCAAAATGGAGTGAAAGTGCCTACTCCCACCCTCAGGATTAACCAGCTTATCACTTGGACCTGTCACCCAGCACAATGCTATGAGGACATCATCATCTGAGGAGTTCTCCTCTTTAGCTACTCTGGGCAGTCCAGTGCTAACCACCTTCTTGGGACAGGGTGTACCACCTCGGAAGTGACCTGTCTCCTGACAGTCAAAGCAGACACTGTTATCTAAGCTCTTTTCTAACCCCGGGTCTCCCTGCCAGTGCTTGTCAGAGTGGGAGTGGGACCTACTCCTTTTTAGGCTTCTGAAGTATTGAGGGAGTTTCCGGGGTTAGCTCACCACTTCCTTGACTCAGGGTGCCAGAGACTGACCAATCAGGATAGGACACTATAGGGTTAATTTGTGTAACTTTCAGAAAAGTTCTAAAACTCTTTCTCTGTACTAGTTATAATAAATCCTCTTAGCAAGCTGCTGGATTTATTCTACCTTTTAATTTGATACGAAACATCACAGTTTTAGATCTTTTCCAACAGAAATTAGACTTTATTAGTTTTAAATAAAGCCTCCCGATGTTAGCCTATTGAGCTAATGCACTACAATTAGGAAAAATGAATTTGGATGTTTTTTCCTCACTGGGGTCTATAAAACATCTTATGTAAAGTCCTTTCTTATATTTACACTGCATCCAACCCTTGGGGCACATAGGGCAGACATTAGGGGTGATGTATATGTAAAAATAAGATAGTTTACAACTTTGAAAGTACTTTTAATTCCAAAGTCAAATTTGGGTTTAACATTAATTTAAAAGGTCCTGCTTTTACAATGACATCGGAGACCATAGCAGTGCACCCGTGGGTGCCCTGACAACACTGGTGTTCCTAAACCTACAAGCCCTACTATATTTTAGAGACTTATAGGTAGGTTGTCAGATCCAATTATAATTATGCCTAATTTGCATATGCAATTTAAACAGAACACTGGCCCTGGGTTTGGTTAGCAGTGGCCAGGGCACAATAAGAAGCAAAAAACACCAGTATCAGTTAAAAATGGGAACAAAACATGAGGGAGCTTCTGCAATCACCCCTGTTTTCTCACATGTAGTATAATATTGGTGTAGGTTAAAAGGACAGGTGACATGTGCAGAAGGCGCCCCAAGTACAAGCCTGTCTACACACGTCTGCACGTGGAGTGCCAGGTGCTAGGAATTCTGCCTGTCTGACCACCCACAGATGCTTTGAGTCTGAACTCCGATCCCTGGACCCCGGAAGCCGCAAGAACTGCTGCCTCACCGCCTCACTTCACCTTGTTCAATGGCAGGGCTACTCACCTGCCACCACTGTCTCTTCACCACTCGCCTTCACACATATCTGCTCCACTCCCATTTTGACGACCGCAACCCCCTCAGAACCTCCCCATGCTCAATGTCCGGACTCCCACTTAGAACACCACACCAAAGCCTGGGACAGCATCACCACCCTCACCCCTAAGGCAATTGTCATCAAAGACACCTGGCTCACCCCTTCCCCCTCCTTCAATATCGCCACCACAACACCCAACGACTACAAGATGGCACCAACAAACATTGTGGAGGAGTCGCTATACACCACATAGAAAATATCAGATGTACTGCCACTTAGGACAACATCACGCTGACGGTGGAACAACTCAGTTTCCAAATCCACACTGATGACAGAACAGCCATCAGAGGCACCTTCATGCACAGACCCCCAAGACTACACACCAGTTTCTGCAACACCATCACCGACTTCATCGCCCCACTAGCCATCACATTCAAGCACTACATATTCCTTGGAGATCTGAAATTCCATCTGGATGACCCCAAGGACTCTAACGCTGCCAACCTCCTGGGAGGCATAAGCCACATCGGCCTGACCTAGCTGGTCACTTGACCCTGCACACAGAGCAGAACCCAAGTTTCACGGCCAGCAACAGAATCAAATACAGCCATGCCACAGAACTCAGCTGTACCGACCACTCCATAGTCAACTTCACCATTGCAGAATTACATGTTGCGTCACCAGCCCCCTCATTGCCCCTTCCTCATCTGGAATCTGGAAACAATGGATATACACTCTCAACATCACCCAGCCCGACCCCGCAACCAACTTGAAACATGCAGTCCAGAACTTCACCAACTTGATCACAAACGCTGCCAACCAAGTTACCCCTATCAAACAAGCCAGGACAGTCAGAGCCACCAAGCAAGTCAAATGGTACATGCAGAACTCAGAACAATGAAACACAGCTGCATTCTACTGGAGCGAAGATGGCGCACCAGCGACTATACCACAGTCAGAGCCTCCTTCAAGACTGCTGTAAAAAAATGCTGCCAGAGACTCAAAGGCACCAAAAAAGATGCGCTGACAAACCGCATTGAAGCAAGGGTCAAACACACCAAGGAACTCTTCAGCAATAGAAGATTAGATGCAGGGCACTGCCTTGCTCGACCAATGGTGTATAAATGGATAATGGTGTATGACGAACCCACACATGCCATTATTATGCAAATCTTTATCATTACTTTTTCCATTATGCTTTTTCCATGCATGCCTTCTCAATGAAAATACAAGTTATTTAAAGGTAATGAGTGGTGTAATCTGTGAGGTCATAAGCAGTGCTTTGCGGGGGCATAAGTTATAGTTAGCTTAGGTAACTATAACTGCTGAATTTCCATGCTTTTGTGTGTGTAAAATCTGAACGTAACTATAACGCCCCTGTAAGTTTTGTTTTTTTAAGTAAATTTCTTCATTTTTTTAATGTTATTTCCTAACTATACTGTACCTGTTACCTTTGTTTTTTTGGGTGAATTTCTAAGTTTAAAAAAAAATGTATTTCCTAACTGAGAGTGAGTTTGTGAGTGGCTGCATGGGTCTGTGAGTGGGAGTTGTTTTGTGGGGGTGTAATTAGCTGTATGGGACTGGGAGTGGTTGTGTGAGTGGCTGTGGTATCAGTGAGTTGGTGCGTGGCCTTTGGGGCCTGTTGCTCCGTCCTCCTGGCTGTGGGAGTGCATCTGGGGACACAATAACGTGGTTTCAGAAGGGAGGAGCAATTGAATGGTGTGGTTCGCAGCCCTGTCCTGGTGCAGGATTCCCGCTTGTGATTATCAGGAGAGGATTTGCAGCCCTGCCAACTACCACGCATCTGGGGTTTGACTAGTGCATTTTAGTGATGTGCTTGGATCACCTCAGAAAAAATGCATTAGTCCTACATTTGAAGCACCCCCAAGTACCCTATGGCACACTACAAGGAGCTGAGGGAGTGCATAGAGTGTAAACATACTATCTGCTTGTGTGTTGCAAATATCAAAATTTACATCATATTGAACTTTGTCCTCACAGTGCCATATTAATCAAGCCAAACCCGGCATCTACAATCCTTGTGAAGTCTTCTGTTTAGTGGCACAGCGCATCAATGTGCCAAGCCTGGTCATGGTGGGGAATGCACCTTGCATCATGTCTGTTCTGATCTAGCAATGTAAGCAGACCGAGCATTGTGCAGGCAAATCAGAAATCACCAAAACAGTGCATTACGTATAGCCGGGGGGGGCGGTGCCTTGCTTGTTGTTATTTTCTGGGAAGGCATGCCTGTACCCCTGTGGGTATGCTGTTTGATTGGGCACAGAAGCAGACACTCCAGCAGTGAGCACTGGCTTAAGTTTTGTTTTTTGTTGGTGTCTGCCGTGGTGCTGTTCGAGTGGCGCCATTTCTCAAAAGAGGGTGTGCTCTTTGCCCTGCATGGAAGGAGCATCTAAGCAGGAAGCTCATGCATGTTTTCTACACCCAACCCCTTCAATTAGAAGCATATATCTGGGGTGAAAACTCCTAACAGAGGGCCAAGTGAGGTGCAGGAACCATAGTGAGTAAACAGGTGCTGTCTTATGGATTGGAGCATGAAATTCCAAGGATGATTGATGAGAGAGAGTGCATCCAGAACCTTTGCTTTCACAGTTTCATTTGAACTCGCTAACATCCCTTGCCAAAGGAATGAAGGGTTGCATGAACATATCCTTCGACATACCACCTTAACACACGATAACATTCATACTGCGTCTAGAATCTCGGGGCTGGCTTACAGTTTCAAGGCCCAATTACAGGAGGAGTTGCTATTGGCAACTTCAAGTGAAGGCGACATTAAATGTCTGCAGAATTACAACTAATACAGTGGTCACTGCTTAGGGTTTAATGCTTTAAAGTACTGTAAAAGGCAGGTGTTATTTTTACTTTATACATTAACAAAACAGTGACTTGAGAATATAAGTACATAGCCAGCCCTGGTAAAGCCATAATGTAATTGATATATTGCGTATACTGTTTTTGCTTGCACCTTTGACACACAATAAATAACAGGCGTTGGTGTTCAGATCAGTTGAGAAGCAGCAGCAGTAGTGATTTAGACCATGAAGAGGACAACATGGACAACAATTCCTGCCCCCAGGCCTGCCCACATCACTCTTTGTGCCTGAAGGCACTTGATTAAAGCAGGGGAGAGCTCCTGCTGTGAGGGATGCAAGCAGGACACGTCCAGCTGTGTGCCTGGGCAAAGACCAGGCCAAGAGCATATCCGTATTCTCCTGTCATCACCCGGAGGAGGCTAGGCTGGGCCACATCTCTTTCTTCCCCACATTGGACCCAGGAGGTACTCTATTTTCTTTCTTTTATTTTATTATTTTTTTTGTACTGATTGAGCCCCTTTGTCACTTACTTGGCAGCCTGTGTTTGAGGACCTTGGTTTAACAGTGATTTTTGTTGAATAATGGAGAGGGGAAAGCCCCTTGTAAGCTTCTCTAATTCTTGTACACCCACGCCCATGACTCTAGATGGTTTCCTTCAAAGGGCTGTTGGAGTTATCAGCAAGGGAATCGAACTGGCTGAATGTCGGTTATCCCATTGAGGTTCTGATTTCGCTCATTCAGCTCTTCCTGCTTACAATAACTCTATCAATCTTGTGGGAGAATTGAGACTTGAGGAGTTGCCCAAGAGAAGTGCAATCTTGTGTTGTTTCTCCTCCACCAGTGGTCCTGGCTGTTGATCAGGGGTCCAATATCCATAGTCCCACAGATCAGCGAAGAGGTGGTACTGGATAAGGGTGAAGTCGGAAGAAAGAGGAAAAAAAATGGACCGAATAGTAAGTCCAAACATCCCTGTGGGAATACCCCTTGGTTCTCATCTGGCATTGGTATGGGCTTGATGGAGTTTATTTAAAGCCTTTTTCAACAAACTGATTGCCGCCTTGGATGACAAACTGGAACAGCTACTTACTAGGCTCTCTGCCATTGAACAGAAACTTTCTAACTGGCCACCAATGGCTATCCAACAAGGGCATTGTTGCCCACCTCTGCACCGTCCCTCTGCTCAGTCTGCAGTTACATCACTGTCAGCATCAATGCTTAGGGGGAGTGTTCAGGTTGCTCCTGCTCAATGCCTTCTGCCCCATGTGGTGACATTTGAGTCTGCTGTTTATTACACCCAAGGCCGGGATCCCAGGGTTTGTTAAAGTCTGTGAACCATAGTGAAGTGGATAGAACTCAAACTGTGGCTCGAGGGGGCCCGGGTAGGGAGGCTCATGATCGGGTTTGCCCTTTGTGGTCAGGAGTATTATGGGCCCTTTGTTGTCCAATGATACAGTTAACTTGGGGGCAAAGCAGTTGCAGCACTGAGACTGGTCTAGATCAATTTGCTTTAAAAAGGAGCACCCTATGTTGTCATCTTGGGAAACGTGTCTCCATTAAAAGTGGGGGTGTTGGAAGATCATGATCAGTTGAGGAATAAGGTCATGCATTGGCTACAATTGTATTCCTCACATGGGAGGGACGTGAACTGGGTTGGGAAGGCGCCAAAATCTTTTGAAGGGGACTGTGTAATAATTAGTTTTAATCATCCTTTGGTTGCTATCAACGTCTTGGCTTCGGGGTCACTGCCCTAGATTTGTCCTCCCTCCAACTTCCATTGTGACTCTTCCACTTGATGTTTTCTGTACGCACACTGGGGCCAGTTTGGCACCATTCCCATGAGGGTCAGATATTCTAATGAATGCTGGGGGGAGAAGGAGTATGTGCCCTTGGACATGGTAGTGTGGTTACTGCCAAAAGATTTGCTTCGCTAGCCTCCTTGGACACTTGTGACTGACTTGCTGCCCGGTGGCCACAGCAGCCTTCAGCTTTGCAGGAGGTCCCCCAGAACATCCCCAAAGCACATCAAAAGAAACGTGGAACACCCTTTCATGGAATTTAGATGGGATTAAGGCAAAATTAATGGATCCTAATTGGGGACTGTATGCATTGACAAGCATGATATATGTGTCTTTCAAGAAATCTGGTCCTCCAATCCCTGCTATCAATGTGGATATTCAAGCTTTTTTTGTTCTGCTGTAGTCCATGAAAGAGGTCGCCCGGTTGGGGGATTGTTGATTTGGGTTAGAAATTCACTGGCCTGTAACATTACTGTATTGAGGGGTTCAACAACTGACCTTTTAGGCCTGCTAGTGTATAAAGATGGAGCTAGTATCTATCTTTATATTGTTTACAACAGGTCCTTGGGAACAAACAGGGAATCACCCATGCTTACTGCTTTAGATACTTATTTTAGTGCTCTGCCCCCAATGCCACAATAGGGGCCAGGGATTTTAACCTGACCCTGCAGCCACTGAACTCTTAGTATGTTGTCCATTTCTGAGGTGGAAAATGCTTCATGGGATATCCCAAAATTAGGTTTTCACAAGGAAAAGAAATGCCCAGCTCCGGCATTACAGTTTGTTGGGTATCACTTTGAGAGTTGGCTTAAGTGCCTGTAATAGGACATCCTTGTCTGATCAAGATGGTGCCATGACCTATGATTGTTTGAACATCCTAATTGGGATTGATTATATATATATATATATATATATATATATATATATATATATATATATCATTGAACCTCAGGGCCTATTTGGTGATATGTCTGTAATACAGAGGAGGGACAGTGACCACAATGCTCTGAAACTAGAAATCATAGGTTTGTTTGAGCCTAATCCAGTAGTTGGGAAGTATAGGCTCTTGGGGGATACTATCCTTCCAAATAATAAGAAGGCCTTAAATGGGAGTATGTGCAGGCCAACTCCAAGATTTTAGAACAGGTTTATGAAAATGTGGACAAAGCTATTGTTCAGATAGAAAAATTGCTTGATGAAAGTGCAGCTCCTAGTCTCATTGTAATTATTCACAAGGACCTATTTACTGGCTTGAGAGATTTATTTTCAATGGAAGTATGGAATGCACCAATGTGTGGCCTGAAACAGCTTTTATGGTATTATAATAAATGTAGGGCAGCTAAGGCTCTGCTTTTGGGTCTTATCAAGGCTGGAGACCAGAGTAAAATCCCAGAAGCTCAGAAAATGAATGAGAATGATCTTGAATGAGCTAACAATGCCTGAGAGATGGGAGTTTGTGCAGATTGAATGCATGCAGCAAGGAAGGAGGATTCAAAAGCATTTTGAGTCATTGTTGCACATGGTAGCCCTCCATGTCATCATTACTGGAACCCTGGGACCCCACTGACTCGCTATTGGAAGCATCTTCAGTGATTTAAACCATAAAACAACACACAACGATACAGAAACGTGCATTCATCAAACTCACACATAAATGATGAAACACTTTCTTTAATTCACAAATATAAAAAGATCAAAATATATATTTCCCCCCATTCAAGCAGTAATTCAGTTTTAATATCAGGATGATTGGGTAATGTAAAAATACAAAGTCCTCTTGGGACTCTTCCCATCTCTACATATTTCTGCAATGTCAGAATTTCCTAACATTTTTTTATTTCTTTTCTGTAGAGCTTTTCTAGTTGGGAAAATAGGGATTGAATGTCATTAGGATCTTTTTGTTCATTAATTACCCTGGTAACTGAGCCATTGGATTGAGAACAAGAGAATAAAGTTTCCGCTTTTTGAGCCCGTTTTGCAATAGCTAATTTGTTGTCTAGCTGATCCAATGTGAATGTGGCTTACAATATGTGGGAGTATGGTCTGCCCTTTGAAGAAAAGAATACTGAAACATGTTAGAGCGATACAACATCAAGATCGGAGCTATGCAGTTGCCAAACATCACAACAAATATCATACAACAGACAGGGGAAGGATAACCTTTTTTTGAGGTGGTAATAGGACATTACAACTAAGACAACTTGAGAGTAAATATATTATCCAACTCCGCACTAAGATACCGTACAGGTTGAATATGGGTGAGGAATTATGTGGGCATTTATAAAGGGGATGAATTGCTAAAATATACTCTTGAATATACATTGGATTAATGTGTGAACAATTTCGATAATTGCATTGAATAGTTTTTACAACTTTAATTACTATTAACATTAGGTTGTATTTTATATTTGTAATGGCACTGATCGCGTTATTTACAATGTGTGTTTTTTGTTGGGCACTTACCTATTATTGTTGCAAGAGGTGTAAAGGTACAGAGTATAAAATCTTTCTCTCTCGTATAAAATTAAGTATCAAAAGGTATGAAGCATTTAGACAATATGGGAAAGAAATCAATAGCAATTGAATTTAAAACAGTGCACTGTTATGTCGCAAATGAGTTTCACACAATTCTTCTCTCCCCCACTTCCATGACTACACACAAAAATTGACATTTATAGTTCTTAGGAAATACCTATAATTATATAAATATTCTAAAATTGCCAGTCCATAAAACAAATGAAAATGTAGAGAGAATGTGTCCATCTAAAAGAACTGAGTATTGCTTATGTTGCTCATTTGCTATTATTCTTTTTTTTTTTTTTGCTTTTTATATGTGTTATGTTTGACTAGACTACCATACCCAGCATGCACTAGTATGGGGAGGATTTAATGTAATACTTAATGCCAAGTGTAATAGGACTCACTGACCGTGAACAAGACTCAAGTGGAGTTGAAACGCGTTGGTGGTTGCTGTTTGTTTGAACAATAAACGCATAAAGGATTCTTTGGAGTGCGGTGAATAATTCTTTGAATACAGATATATATATCTATATATATAACTCTCCTCCAAATCATAGGAGACCCAGGACATTGTTACAGTGATGTATCCATGAGTAAGGCTGCTGCAGAAACGCGTTGGATTTGTGTGCTGAAATAAATTGATTTGCACCTTGGAGGTGTCCTGGGTCTCCTGTGATTTGGAGGAGAGTTGGAGGATTTATTAGGGCCTCTCGGAGCCCACCCGGAACCGCTGTGTGGTGTTCCTGCAGTCCGAGTGTTTTATGTGAATTATATATATATATATATATATATATATATATATATATATATATATATATATGTGTGTGTGTGTGTGTGTGTGTGTGTGTGTACAAAAAAGAGTTGTCCTCAGATGAAAGTGCACTCCCAACAGGTCATAATGAAATGTAAGAAAGCCAGCAACTTACACAGAATTCTTTGGCATTTTCATTATTTCAGGCCTTATATTTTCAAGCATCTCTAGACACGTGTTTCTGGTTTCATCCCTTCATCAGCAGAGAACAAATATTTCAAACATTTCCTTCCTTTTTCAAAGGCCAACTGCCTGGCTGCTCAGCAGATTTAATTGAAGGCACCTGATCATTCAGTTCAATACGAGTTCTGTCCCAGTGGATCTCAAGTGAGCTGCAAAGTGCATCCTGGTAAAGGAATTCCTGCACATTTTAAATTATATACCAAGTGGGTTGCTGTAGCCAAAAATAATAATAAAACACAGTTCAACACCCCTGTGGACAAATTCAAAGTAATAAAATTGAGTTTGCTGCCAATGTTCCAACCTGCTGCTCTGAAAGTGACAAGCTATAAAGTCACACAACCCTGCTCCTTCATGTAGGGGCGCTGCCTTCACATCTGGACAGCCCATTACATTTGTACAAAAAAGAGTTGTCCTCAGATGAAAGCGCACTCCCAACAGGTCAGAACAGAATGTAAAAAAGCCAGCAACGTACAGGGAATTCTTTGGCATTTTCATTATTTCAGGCCTTATATTGTCATGCATCTCTGGACATGTGTTTCTGGGTTCAACCCATCATCAGCAGAGAACAAACATTTCAAACATTTCCTTCCTTTTTCAAAGGCCAACTGCCTGGTTTCTAAGCAGATTTAATTGCATTTCTGTCCCAGTGGATCTCAAGTGTGCAGGACTACCCTTACCAAGATGCACTTTGCAGCTTTGCTGATGAAGGCTTGAACCCAGAAACACGTGTCCAGAGATGTTTGAAAATATGAGGCCTGAAATATGAAAATGAGACAGCTGGGAAGGGGTACAAGAAACCAAGGCACTCAAAGTGATTGCCCAGTTCCCACTCCGTCCACCCATGAAATTCAGAGGCCTATAGCGACCGATCACCCTCCAAGCTGGGTTGCTGTAACAAGAACTTTCACGGCTATTACACCAGACTTTGGACCGAGCGTGCTGAAGAGATTCAATACAGTGTTTGGCCCCCGAACGAGCAAATCTCATGAACAGTCTTCTGTATCATCACCTACTAAGATATATGATAAGGCCCATCAAATTTTCATGTGTAATGTACCACCAGTATTGTCCACCACACATGAAAGCAACTCATCTTTAAAGAACAAAGTCATCCATTGGATTAGACACGTTAGGCAGTGTGGTTCTATAATACATTCTGACATTATTTCTGTCATGCGTCACACAGAAACCCCAGGGTGTTGGGATGAAATAGAAATAACATTTACGTGTCCTAAACTAGTGGAAGGGCTGCTATCTCTGGAGTTACGAAATCCTTTCAAGAATGGTTTGAACATTGTCTTTAGTCCCTCTCGCCCAGCGTGTCGTGCAGGCGCTTTGGTGGATCCCCCTGCTTCTAACATTTTTCTAGACCCCATGGGTCACTAATCTGCTACGGAATTTGAGCGGGAGCAATCCACAGCCTCTGGAAAAGGCCCCAATTTGCTTGACACACTGAGAAGCCATAGAGAATCGCAAGGGGGTCTTAACGGAACAGGGCTTGTGAGCACTTCCCCGTCTCAGATGGCACATGCGAAGGCATATGAAACTAAGGGTAAGAGCCTCCCTGTGACTCATGTTCCATTGTAACACAATAATCTCTCAGACATTGACTGACTACCCCCATCTTTTGCCCCTTGTCTATTTATCCACTACCAGAGTCAGGTTTCCAATCATCATTGGACCTGACATCGTCCAGAAGCATAGATCAGGCAGAACCAGTAAATGTGGCAGTTACCAAAGCAAGGGACCAAACATGACATACACTTTAGATTGTACAATGGGTAATCCTGTAGGGCCAGACTCCTTTGATTCTGATTTTATCTCATGGAATGTGTCTGGCATCTGTAGTAAGATCATTGATCCTGGGCGGGGCAGATCATTGACACTTTTAATGTTTGTCTTTTTCAGGAGACCTGGTCTAATTCGAACATTTATAGGCAGGGGTTTATTTCATATTGCAAGAGGGCAAGACCATCTGTGGCTGGACAGGCAGTGGGGGGCCTTATTACATGGATAAACATTCCTCTTGCGGGGAAAACGAGGGAAATAAATGTTGATTCATGTGACATTTTGGCGGTTTCAATTAAGCTAACCCAGGGCCCCAAGCTTTTAGGTCTTAATGTATATAATAGACCAGTCCCACTGAACCAAATCACCACTACTATCAGCATGTTGAGCATATTGGTTTCGGAATTTCTTCCTACGCATTACATTCTTGTAGCTAGAGATTTGAACGTGTCCTTGGAGCCAAATTTCCTCTTTTCTGAATTAGCTCAATTAGAGGATTCCTCATGGGGAATTTCCCTTTTTTTAAAAGGAACCAGCCTAAATCTAGCACTAGGGCTCTCCAGGTGATTGATTTCATGCTAACTCACGGACTTCACCCTGGAAATGGGCGGTTTCCCTCTGACATGCCTGCTAAACTGACTTTATCAGAGGGAGTTATAACAGCCCTATCGATTTTGTCCTGATCCATGTTAGGATTTGGTATGAATTTAGAGGTTTTAAGGTGGGGGAACAATGTAGCAGTGACCATTCACCCATCTTAGTACAGTGTGAGAGGTGGCTCTCGACCAAAGCTAACGCGCAACGGAAACGTGAAGGTATGTTCCCTATTACAGTGGCAA
The DNA here is from genome assembly GCF_031143425.1 of Pleurodeles waltl. NCBI lineage: Eukaryota > Metazoa > Chordata > Amphibia > Caudata > Salamandridae > Pleurodeles > Pleurodeles waltl. The sequence goes on from NC_090444.1 coordinate 1,740,309,811, forward strand.
ATAATAAATGCTCAATCAAATGGGAGACCTTTGCTAAATCCAGTGGGTTAATGGCCAAAATGCATGACTTAACACTTAAGTATTCCACTGTGGTCGTACCGCCTATATGTACACCTACACAGCTTATGAATAAACATCTAATGTTCTTTTCCTCTTTGAGGGATCTCTTTTTTAGAGCTTGCAAGGGGAAAAACAGTGCAAGGGGAGCAATTGCAGATGGTTTAATAAAGAGTGTAGACTGGCCAGGAGTAGACATTTGGAGGCAGTAAGCAAACAATAGAGAGAACCTAACCCTAGCTTGACGTGATTGTGCGCATACAACAAAGATCTGCAAGTCCAAATAGGAGGAGGAGACGAAAACCCTAGACCTGATTGCCATGTCTCCGCCGAGAATTGGATACAATATTTTACAGATCTTCACAAACAGGAAACAATTCCTTCTGTATGCAATGAGACCCCTATAGAGATAGATATATTGGATAAAGGCACATTCATACAATTTACCTTAAGGGAAACAGAGAAAGCAGTTTTAGCACAAAAATCAGGAGAAGCGCCAGGCCTAGATGGAATTCCTTACGATGTGTATAAATCTGACCCCAAATTTTGGTTACCCTGTATCAAGAGCATTTCTAATTCTATTCTGGAGGGGTCCCAAATTCCCCAAACATGGAGAGGTGTGATAATAGTCCCAATCTATAAGAAAGGGGACAGGACAATTCCAGGCAATTACAGACCAATAAGCCTTCTAGGTAATTTACAAAAGATTTTTTCCTACCAATTGTTCAGTAAGCTTGGGAATTGGATAAAGGGCAATGACGCATTAAGTCATCTGCAGGCTGTATTCAGGCAGAAAACAAGCAGGGAGAATTTTTGTGGCTTTTGTGGACCTGAAGTCTGCTTTCGACCTGGTTCCCCGAGACAAACTATGGGAAGTTATGGGCCAGATGGGAGTCCCAGGACCCCTCTTAAAACTGATCCGAGAACTATATACTGGAAGTTATGCCTGAATAAAATGGGGAACAGACGGAGAACTTACAGAGGAATTTCCCTTACAGAAAGGCGTGAGACAGGGTTGCGTATTAGCTCCCACACTTTTTTAACTTTTTATAACTGCATCCATACCCTATTTGCTCGACTGTGAAACGATGCCCCGAAACTGGATGGAGCCAAGACACCATGCCTTCTGTTTGCAGATGACACCCTATTGCTTTCGCAAACCGCTGCAGGTTTAACTAGCCTTCTTGAGAATTTTTGGCAGTTTTGTAGAGATCATGGCCTCCAAAGTAATGCATCTAAGACCAAATATATGATGTTCGGGTACTTAAAATGTAGGATGATGAAAAGGATAATGCTTGATGGGAAAATCCTAGAAAGAGTAACAGATTTTGATTATTTAGGAATTAGGATGGAGGATTCACACAAATGGCCAGCCCATCTGCTAAAGTGTATTATGTCCTTGAAACAAAAAGAAGGTGGTATACTGAGATTTGCTGCCAGATCATCCAGATATGCCATTACGTCGGCAATGGAAATTTACAAAAGCCAAGTCAGAGGAGGAGTCACCTACGGTGCTGAGTTATGGGGGAATTGCAACTTACAAGATTTGGAGAAAGCAGAAAACTCATATATAAAAACTTTATTAAAAGTGCCTTCGAGCTCTTCCACTTTGCCCATACGAATGGACTTAAATTTATATTCCATTGCAAAATCAGCTGCTCTTAGGCCACTTCAATATTGGATCAGATTATGGTCTACAGATACTTTAGACTCGTATAGAGTTTGGCTTAGAGCAGTGTTAGCAACTCCCAATATAGAGAAAGTCCCGTGGTGCATACACGTAAAAATTATCTCCCACAAGCTTGGTCTAGGCTTCTTTTGGTCTGATCCTACTCATCTCCCAAAGAACACCAACCAGATCTTGAAGGACATTTACTGGTCGAGTCGAAAGGTAAATTAGATGGCATTAGTTCCATCGTTCAGTCTGACAGATGACTTTCTATTAACTAAGTGCCACTATGAGTTTGAGCATTCCTTAGACATAATAACCTCACCCTTAGCACGTGCACTTTATATTAGATTTAGACTTTGATCATTACCCCTGTGGGCTTTTAAATCAAGATGGAGTTGTGTTTGCTCTGATTTGGCAGGAGCTGTCAAAGCCCCCCCCTAGTCACAGCAAACAGCTATGTCCTAGAAGTGGGCACCCCAGGACATATCAGGAGCCGGCCCTGAGGGGTGCCCAAGGGGGCATTTATTGAGTCCAGGAGGGGGGCTGCATTGCCCCGCTAGCAGACAGCAATGGAACCCCTTCATTCTTTCAAATCAGTCCCAGGGAGGTGGAGGCCCCCAGGGGTGGGGGTCTGCAGGACCTCCCCCTACTATAATTAAAAGTGGTGGTGATCCCTGGGGCAGATGGCTGCATGCCCCCCTGCTATTGCATTTGATTCCCGGGAAGGTGACAATCCTGGGGTATAAATAAGCCCAGGAGGGGGGCTCTGTGTGCCACCCTCTTTTATTTTCTTTATATGCCCCTGGGATCTGGCCCACTCGGGGACAATACTAAAACAATCACAGGTGACGCGCTTTTATTTATTTCAATTTGTTGCAGCAAATTTGGGACGATGTCAGGAATTTGTGGTATTTTTTTAAAAGGTGCTTTTTTGCTCTGGGGGGAAGTCCCTCTGGGACCCCAGCACCAGTGCTAATGGGTCAGGGTGTCCCTACCCCGGCCATTTTATTTTTTAATATTTTTTTCAGTGAATCGGCTGAAGCCGAATCCCAAGATGTCTGCCTACATTTGCTAATTGAAGAATTGACAACCAACTCCGATTTCAGCCAAGATTGGGGGGATCACATGGCATTACATCTCTACATATCCAAGTTACTAAGTTACACACATATACATATGCATATATATGTGTAAGTATATATATATATATATACGTATATATATATATATATATATATATATATAGATCTAGATATGGAAGTTATAGTTAGGTTCTGATTTTGCATGCACAAAACCATAGTTATTTCAAGTAACTATGACTCATGCCCTAAGTATCAATAATTTGCAAATGTTACAGTGATATTCTCAATGATGCAATAGAAGAGATGTCTTGAGTGGTGTAATATCTGGGGTAATTATCATGGCATTGGGCTGCCCCATCCTAAGCTTGCTGCACCTGCCCCTCACCTCCTTGCCATCCTTTGTCCAAGTCAATGCCCCTGCTCCCCCATTACAGCCCTGGGTGGCCATTGTTCTGAGACTTCCCTTTCTGCCTGCCCTGAACAGTTAGCTTACTGCCTCATCTAAGTCCTTCCTAACCTCTATTGTCCTAGTCCATGCATCAGCTCCGTCCCTCCTGCTCTGCATGGTCTGATGTGCAGTCGCTGCCCTCCATGTAACTGAATGTCCGTGCCCATTCCTTCTGCTCTCTGTTGCCCAATTCTATGGCCCATCATTGCCCTCAAGCTTAGACTCTGTACTTAGCTTGCAGCCCCACCCTCCTTTCCCCTGCCCTCTGATGTTTGTGTGCTTACCCGTTCTCCCTCCTTTTCGTCCACCATACTGTGTGGACTTGCCACTGCGCCTCCTATTTACTCTGAGTGTTCTGCTGAACTGCCACTGCCCCGCCCACCTGCCTAGCAGTGGCAGATGGATGCCACCTGTTCCTGCCACCCCCACCCTGCCTGAGTTCCATGCCCCTATCCCCTCCCTCCTGGCCTTCATGGTCTGTTTTGCTGCCACTCCCTTCTGCCCTCCAAGTTCTATTGTGCTGCCTCCTCCTGCCTGTCCTGCAGGGTCTGTTGTAAAGCCCCTTTCCTGGGCTGTCTCTCATCTATGTCTAGCACCCACCCCTCCCTTCTGTCCTCCATTGTCCTTGGCACATGACCCTACAACCTGCCTCTTGCCCACTATGGACATTCAGTTGGCACTAACCCACTTGCTTGCCAAGCATGGTCTTCTGTGCTGCCACAGTCCCTCCCACCTACCCTGTGTGGTCAGCTTGCTGCCCCGTCCCCTCCCTATTGCTTTCCATGGTCCGTTCTGCTTGCACTGTGTGGTGTATTATGCTGCTACAACACCTGACTGCTGCCCTGTAAGGTCATTTTGGTGCCCTTGCCTATCTCCTTCCTGCCCTCTGTTATCCAAGTTCATGTTCCTACGCCTTTCTCCTGCCCTCTGTGATCCACTGTACACACTTGTCAGTACTTTGAACTTGGTAAGAGAAGGATTTTGAAAAAAGCCTGGGGAATTGATTTTCCCCATTTTCCTACATAGCAAAATATGAGATTTGAAGTAGGACACCGATAAAATAAAGAACCTTTGGGCTTAAAAACATCAGGAGTCTCCTACCTGAATTGAGTTTGTTGGCATGTATGGTTGTACTGCCACTGCCTCTTCCTTCTGTCCTCAATGGTCTGTTATATTGCCCCAGCCTCTCTTGCCTATACCACATGGTGCTTTCCCTTGCCCTTCATGGTATGTTGTGCTGCCACTACCCCTCCTACCTGCCCAATGAGATCAGTTTGTAGCCTCTGCACCTCCTCCCTGCCCTCAATGATCCTAGTCTGTACCCGTGACCGTTACATCCCCACAGTATTCTAATGAACAACTAGATTACTAAAATTTAAAATTTATTACAAAAGTGTGGTGTAATCAAAACTGCTATACATAAAGAATTTCCTTTATAAATGATAAAAAATTAAAGGGTCTTATTATGGTTAGTGCTCTAAAAAACGAAATTGAGCAAATGTGTTCTCAAATAGCAACAAAGCACTTTTAAATTATTTGCTATCTTTAAGTTTTGAAGTCAGTTGATCACTTGATTCTATTTTAAATTTAGGGAAGAGGATGTGGCGTTACGACCAGAGCTGCAGACTTTGCAAATGGGGAACCAGGTTTTACTTTTGGCATCAGTTCAATATCCTGTGATTCTGGGCAAATAACTTAATCTCCCCATGCCTAAAACCACAATCAATGTGCCTTTGTGTAATGTAACTGATGTTCACATAAAGCACTCCAATACCTTTGAGTCAAGTCTCCGCTATGTAAAAGTGCAATAAAACAAAGTATTGCACACTTCTGTTGTTGGGCTATATTATGGCTGCATTTGGGTGATATTTGTGATACATGTGAGCTACGATAAACCCCGATCTGCCCCCGGTAGTGTATGGATTTAGTCTGCCCAGAATGGACATGGCAATGCCAACCAAATAGGTGGTCACAGTCTTTCTGCCCCTCCTCGGGGCAGATGATAATTACCCCCGATCTGCCCCCAGGGGAGACAGAATACCCACTTGATACCAGGGAAGATTTTATTTTTAAATAGAAAGGTGGGGCTGCCCACAACCATGGGCATGGTTTTGCTCTCCACCCCAACTGAAGTCGGCAGCAGTTTTTCGGCCCCCTCCCTCATGGACCAAAGCATCTCATCCCAACGGCAAGCAAGAGAACATTTGACTCTTTTGTTTTATTTTTATTTTACATATGGGCCAAGAGAGCTTGATAACTCCCAATATCATCCCACTTGCAAAGCTGAGCAGCTGTACTTTTTGGACTTGGGTACGCTGCCACCTGTAAAAACCTGCCAGACCCATACACTTCTGAGTATAAAACATCTAGGGGAGTCCAAGACTGTGTGCTTCACATGCACCCCACAACATTTTCCTACTCTCAATTCCTTGCAAACCTTCAATGTTGCCTGAAATCACACATTTCCCCTATATTTCTGTGGTGGAAACTTCTAGAATCCACAAAATTATTACCACCCAGCATTGCCCTATCTGTACTGATAAAAACTTTACCCCACTAGTGTAGGTCCCTAAAGCAGAGTCAGTCTAAACACATATGAAAAACTGTCAATTTTGGGCCTTCCTGGCTTCCTCCTCAATTTCCACAAATTTTTTACCCTTCCGTGTCGCAGGCACTAGGCCCACCTATGCAAGTGAGGTATCATTTTTATTGAGAGACCAAGGGGAATGCTGGGTGGTAGGAAATGTGTGCAGGAATGGTGATTCCATACAGAAATTAGAGGAAAATCTGATTTTTTAGCTAAATTTGACATTTACCAGGGATTCTGTGCAAGAAAATTTTGGGAGATCCATGCAAGCCTGGACTACACCCGATGTCTAGTTTTCCGAAATGTCTGGGTTCAGGTAGGTTTCCTTGCATGGCCACTGAGCCCAGAACCAAAATTGCAGGTACCCCTTTGCAAAAACAGGTTGTTTTGTGATAGATAATTTTGATGAGTTCACAATGCGTCTTTGGCCCTTCCCTGTCATGTGCACTTGACCCACCACAGAAGTGAGACAGCATTTTTATTGGGAGACCTTGGGGAACGCTGGGTGGCAAGAAATGTGTGGCTCCCCTTAGAATCCAGAACTTTCCATCACAGAAATGAGAAAAATTTGCTTTTTCATATAAATGTTGAGGTTTACAAGGGATTCTACGAAACAGAACCAGGTGAAAGCCACACAAGTCACCCCATTCTGGATTTCCCTGGGTGTTTATTTTTCAAAAATGTACAGGTTTCCCTAGGTGCCGGTTGAGCTAGGGGCCAAAATCCAGAGCTATGCACATTGCAAAAAATGGGTCAGTTTTGGGTGCAATGTGTCCATGTTAAATTTTGGGCCCTTTCCTTTCACAGGCACTAGGCCTTCCACACGACTGAGGTACCATTTTTATCCGGAGACTTGGGAAAACACAGAATAGTAGAATAGTTGTTATTACCAATTGCCTTTAAGAAAGAAGTCATTTTGAGAAATGCCTTCTAATTCACGTGCTAATATGGGTACCCACAAATTCTGGGAAGTGCAAATTATCACTGCTTCCAATCTCCATATCTTGTGCCCATTTCATAAATACATAGGTTTCTTTGGTACCTATTTTCCACTCTTTATATTTCACCAAATGAATTTGTGTATCAATCAATCAATCAAAGAAATTTGTAAAGCGTGCTACTCACCCGTGAGGGTCTCAAGGCGCGGGGGAAGGGGAAGGGTGGGTGGGCCGGGGAAGGTCACTGGTCGAACAGCCAAGTCTTGAGGTTCCTTCTGAAGACTAGTAGGTCTTTGGTTTTGCGAAGGTCGATAGGGAGAGAGTTCCAGGTTTTGGGGGCGAGGTAGGAGAAAGACCTGCCTCCTGTGGTGGTGTGCAGGATGCGGGGGACTGTGGCTAGGGCGAGGTCGGCTGATCGGAGGTTGCGTGTGGGAGTGTAGAAGTTTACTCTTTCATTGAGGTAGGTTGGGCCGGTGTAGTGGAGGGATTTGTGTGCGTGGATGAGGATCTTGAATGTGATTCTCTTGACTATGGGGAGCCAGTGTAGGGATTTGAGGTGTGGTGAGATTCGTTCGTGTCGGGGGAGGCCGAGGATGAGGCGCGCAGCTGTGTTCTGGATTCTTTGGAGTGTGCGTTTGAGTTTGAGTGTGGTGCCGGCGTAGAGGGCGTTGCCGTAGTCCAGTCTGCTGCTGATGAGTGCGTGGGTGACTGTCTTTCTGGTCTCTGGGGGGATCCATTTGAAGGATTTTTTTAGGGTGCGGAGTGTGTGGAAGCAGGAGGAGGTTAGAGCATTGATTTGCTGTGTCATAGAGAGGGGGGGTCGAGGATGATGCCGAGATTGCATGCGTGGGTTGCGGGGGTGGGTGCGGGGCCTCTGGCGGTGGGCCACCAGGAGGTGTCCCATGTGGTTTTGTTGGGGCCGAAGATGATGACTTCTGTTTTGTTTGAGTTGAGCTTGAGATGGTTAGTGGTCATCCAGTTGGCGGTGTCTAGGAGAGCGGCGTGTAGGTTGGTTTTGGCGGTGGTGGAGTTGCGGGTGAGGGAGAGGATGGGTTGGGTGTCATCTGCATATGAGAGGATGGTGATTCCGTGTGCTCGGAGAATGTTTGCTAGGGGGATCATGTAGATGTTGAAGAGTGTGGGGCTGAGAGAGGACCCTTGGGGGACTCCGCAGGTGATCTTGATAGTGTTGGAGTGGAAGGGCGGGAGGCGGATTCTCTGGGTTCGGTCTGTGCGGAAGGAGGAGAGCCAGTCTAAGGCTTTGTGGCAGATTCCTATGTTGTGGAGACGTGTGCAGAGTGTGTGGTGGCAGACGGTGTCAAAAGCTGCGGAGAGGTCTAGGAGGATGAGTGTGACGGTCTCGCCTTTGTCGACTTTGGTCCTGATGTCATCAGTGCATGCGATGAGGGCGGTTTCTGTGCTGTGGTTCTTGCGGAACCCAGATTGTGAGGGGTCAAGGGTGTTGGTTGCTTCGAGGAAGTGGAATAGGCGAGTGTTGACTAATTTCTCTGCAACCTTGGCGGGGAATGGGAGGAGGAAGACGGGGCGGTAGTTGGAGAGGATCTCCGGGTCGGCTTGTGGTTTTTTTAGGAGAGCAGTAATTTCTGCGTGCTTCCAGGGGTCTAGGTAGGTGGCTGAGTCAAAAGAGGAGTTGATTATGTTGTAGAGTATGGGGGCGATGGTAGGGCTAGGTTTGTTGTAGATGCTTTGTGGACAGGGGTCGGAGGGGGAAGTGGAGTGGATGGAGTTCATGTTTTTTTCAGTTTCTTTGTGTGTGGTAGGGGTCCATGTGAATAGTGTGGTGGGGTTTTGAGGGGGGCTTGAGTTAGGTGGGAGGGGGGTATGTGTGGTGGGTGTGTGTGATGTGAATCTGTTGTGGATGTACAGGATTTTGTGGAGGACGTGGTTGGAAAGGGCGTCACATAGGGGCTGTGCGTGTGTGGGGTCTATGTTGCTGGCTTTGGGTTTGGCAAGTTTGTTGATGATGGTGAAGAGTTCTTTGCTGTTTTGGAAGTTGTTATCAAGGAGTGTCTTGTAGTGAACTCTTTTAGCGGTGCGTATGAGTTGGTGATGGGTGCGAATGTTGGTTTTGAGTGTGGAGAAGTTGGTTGAGGAGGGTTGTGTTCTCCATATTTTCTCAGCTTGGCGGCATTTGCGCTTGGAGTCTTGGAGTTCAGGGGTGAAGCATGGGGTGTTCTTGATGTTGCGGGTGGTGATGTGTCTTCTGAGGGGTGCTAGTGTGTCTGCGCAGGTAGTGATCCATTTGGAGAGGTTGTGTGCTCCTGCATTGGGGTCGTTGGTGTGGGGGGGTTATGGGCCAGTTGGGAGTTTAGACATTCTGTGGGGATCTTGTCCCACATGTGGTAGGGTGTGGTGTGTTGATGGTAGTGTGTGGGGGGTTTGGTGAAGGAGAAGTAGACGCAGCGGTGGTCTGTCCAGGGGAGTTCGGTGGTGTGGGTGTAGGCTAGGTGTTGGCTTGAGGTGAAAATTGCATCCAGCATGTGTCCTGCTGAGTGGGTGGGTGCGGTGACCAGTTGTTTGAGTCCGAGGTTGTTGAGGTTGTCTATGAGGGAGGTAGTGTTGTGGTCTTGTGGGTTTTCTAAGTGAAAGTTGAAATCACAGAGGATGATGTAGTCTGTGGAGGTGAGGGCGTACGGGCTGATGCTGTCTGCGATTGTGTCGCAGAATGCGGGCGTGGTCCGGGTGGTCTGTAGACTAGTGTACCTCTGGGGGTGGAGTTGTTGTTAATGTGGACGAGGAAGTGCATGTGTTCAGTGTTGTCGATAGTGTCTTGGGAGCTGGTGGTGACTTTGATGGTGTCTCTGTGTAGAATGGCGCTGCATCCGCCTGGCTTGTTTAGGCGGTGTTTGCGTTGGAGTTTGTATCCCTTGGGGGTGGCTATGGCTATGTCGGGTTCTGAGGAGAGGTTGGTCCAGGTTTCTGTGAGGAAGGCGATGTCAGGTGAGTGTGAAGTGATTAGGTCCCAGAGTTCTATGGCATGTTTGTGAAGGGAGCGGATGTTGAGTAGCAGGCAGTTCAGGTGGTTGTGATGGGTGGCGTTGGTGTGGTGCATGAGGGTGTTGTTGCGGGGTGTGTTCTGGTTGTGGGCTGTGTGCTGCGGGGTTGGTTGATGGGGGCAGGGTGGGTGAGTTTTGTGTTGGGGGTGTTGTGTTTGTTGAGGGTGGGGTCGCTATGGTTGGTGTGTGGTGTGAGGGATGACGAGCAGGAGAAATGGCAGGTGTAGCAGGTGAAGGGGCCATGAGTGTGTGTGGGGCTAGATGTGGTGCATGTGGGGTGGGGGCCTAGGTTGAGGGAGTGGAGGGTGAGGGGGAGTAGGTGTGTCTGGGAGGGCCAGGGGTTCTGGCGCTGGGCGCGGTCCAGGCACGGACGGGCGCAGACGGGCTTGCCTTTGGCGTGCCGCAGCTGCCATAAGAGGAGGGGAGGGTGGGAGTGGCAGCTGGGAGGCGGGAGGGCCTGTCCTATGAGAGGGCTGGGGGGTGGGGCCGCAGGGGACGCAGCGGCGGGGTTTGGGAGAGCGAAGAAAGGTGAGAGAAAAACGGAGAGTGAAGAAAGGTGAGAGAAGAATGGAGAGTGAAGAACGGTGAGAGAAAGGAGGGGGGAGGCGGGAGGGGCCGCAGGGGACGCAGCAGCGGGGTTTGGGACAGCGAAGAAAGGTGAGAGAAGAACGGAGAGTGAAGAAAGGTGAGAGAAGAACAGAGAGTGAAGAACGGTGAGAGAAAGGAGGGGGGAGGCGGGAGGGGCCACAGGGGATGAAGCGGCGGGCTTTAGGAGTGAGAGAGGATGGGAGAAGGAGGTGGTGCGGAGGGCAATGCGGGGAGCGACCTACCTGCAAGCAGGGTCGAAGGTTGCTCCGGTGTATACCCGGTTCGCAATGAAAAACCATTGCTGCTCATTTATTGGCTCTGGGTACCTAAGTTTCTTGGTAAACCTCCAAGCCTTATATATCCCCACAACCAGAAGGGTCCAGCAAAAGTAACAGTATATTGCTTTTGAAAATCTGCCATACTTAGAAGAAGTTACAGATTATAATGAGACAGAAATGGCTGTTTTTTTAAATAAATAAATAAACTCAATTAATTTTTTTTATTTCAACTCTTACTTTCTATAGGAAAACCTTGAAGGATCTACACAAATGACCCCTGTCTGAATTTAGAATGTTGTCTACTTTTCAGAAATGTATACCTCTCCTGTATCTACCAGGGGTCTCATACTCATTTGAACCACTAACTGAAAGTAGGCTGAAAGCACACAAAAAAATAGGAAAAATGGGCCACGTTCCAGTAAAATGCCAAAACTGTGTTGAAAAAAATGGTTTTCTGATTCAAGTTTGCCTGTTCCTGAAAGCTGGGAACATAGTGATTTTAGCACCACAAACCATTTGTTGATGTCATTCACAAGAAAAAAAAAGACGCTTTCTTCTGGAAAAAAATGTTTCCCATTTTCCCCCCAAAACTCAAAATGTAGCCATTTTCTCAGTCCCCTCTAGGGCAATCTAAAAACCCTGGGTAACACTGAAATCCCCAGGATATTTGTAAAAAGGACAAGCATTTGGCATGGATACCTTATGTAGACAAAAAGGTATGGGAGTCTAAGCATGAACTACCCCAAATAGACAAAAAAGGGCTAAGAAATGGGAGAGAAAAGGCATAATCACCAAAAGGGTTATATTGATTCCTTTTGGGCTGAAGAATACAACTGGCACTTTTCAAAGGTTGGTGAATAGAGAATTCCAGGTATGGATGCCTTTATCTCAGCATATCTTGATGACATTGCTGTAATTAGCTCTACCTGGAAGGATCACCTGGTCCACCTAAGAGACATTTTACAGATCCTGCAGCATGCAGGCCTAACTATCAAGGGCAGTAAGTGCTAGACAGGGCAGAGTTATGTTGCCTTTTTAGGCCACCTTGATGGTGGAGGCCAAGAGAGACCTCTTCAACAGAAGATCCCAACAATTCTAGATTGGAGACTTCCAAAATCCAGACCCAAGTCTTGGTTTGTGAAGGTGTATGTTACCATTGTGGCCCCTTTCATTGAACTCACCTTCGAGAAGCAGCCAAAGAAGATCAGTTGAATCACTGGATGTCAAAAGGCTTTTGATACCCAGAAAGTAGCCTTTCGCTCAACACTTGTCCTGAAAGCAACAGAATATTGGAAAGATTTCATTGTCCACTCAGACGCTTTTGAACATGAGATTAGGGCAGTGTTGTCACAAGCAAATGATGAGGACCAGTCCATCCAGTTGCCTATATCAGAAGGTGACTCCTCCCTAGATAGCAGTGTTGAAATGCTATTGAGAGGGGAACCTTTTTATGGCTTGGTCCCTGAACTAGCTGAGGCCCTACCTGTTTGGGACTCACATCAATGTTCAAACCAACCACAGGCCTCTCAGGTGGCTGATGCAGATGAGAGCAAAGAACCCCAAAATGTTGAGGTTGTCCATTTCCCTACAGGACTTTACAGTGTAATAGCGACCAGGGAATGCCCATGCCAATGCAGATGGCCTTTCCAGGTTCTTCTAATTAGATGATGAGAACAACCAAGAGAGAGATGAGTTGCTCATCAACTTTTGTCTGGGGTCATTCAGGAAAGTGTCCTTTTTAGATGATCACCCCCACACCTTTTGCTCTGGATGCTGCTGGCTATGACTCTGAAACTGCACTGAAGCCTTCTAACCAAGCCCTCCTGCCAGTGCTGTTTCCCTAAATTGGTAACTGTGAATTGGTATCCCCAATTGGCAAGTACTTTAACAACTGTGTAAGTCCATAGTATATGGTACTAGTGGTACCTAGGGCATGGGTGTTAAACGGGTCACCAGTGACTGAAGCACTGTTTATGCCACTCTGCATGACCCATGTAGACTACTGACAGCAGGCCTGCCATTGCGGAGTGCAGGAGAAATGAAACTGCTCAAACACCACTGTGCCCACACCATGTGTGACACAGCCAAAGCATTATCTTTAATATATGTCAGTCCCACCAATGAAGGCCTCCTGAGCCCAGGAAGCAGGGTATATTATATTAAAGGTGTGGACATATAAGCATAAGCCTATATGTTCCTATAGTGGCCTTTTCAGTTAAAGGCTACTATGAGTGAACAACGATCTATGGAATAACATGAGCTGGCCCCTTGGCAAACCAAAAGTCACAAGTTCCATTAAGGTACTGCCAAAGTGAGTCAAGTTTGGTATCAACCAATGTGCCACCCCTGAAATTAATCTTGTGTTGATGGGGATGTCTCATGGCCCAGAAAGCATCCTTAGAGGTTTCCCACTGATTTACCCTAGTTTTCCTGGGCTCTGGCTGCCAGCCTGCAGCTACCACTGCCAAGACAGGATTCTGACCCCCCTGAGCAGGGATGCGAACACTCCCAGAAGTCAGGACAATGGTTTGGATGGGAAGAAATTTACACCTCCCTCTTTCACACCCTCCCTTCTTCCATTTGTCCATCCCTCCTTCCCTCCCTTCCTTTCAAAAAGGTAAGTGAAGTGACACATCAAGGACACACCGCCTCTGATATGCAAGCAGGCTCTCTCCCAGTGCAAGACAAAGCTGTCCCCCTGTCCCAGGGATAGTTACACCTGGGCAGGTAGAAAAATTAGTTAGTCAGGAAGCATACACCCACAGAAGGCTAGCCAAACCCCTAGGGTGGGCAGCCTGTTTGGACAGCTGAGGAAGACTTCTGCCATCTTGGAAAGTGGCACTATGGAGGGTTCTGGCAGACAAAGGTGCCACAACCCGCCGATGTGATCACCTTAGGGGCAAGTTAACTGTTGGGGCTACCCTGGCATCAGAAACACAGATCTGCAACTACTTGTGACAAGAGGACAAGAGAAAAACCCCATCGATGACAAAAGGAACTGGCACTAATAAAAAACGACAGTAGAGCATGTGGCAACCACCTGGAACTTCTTGACTGCAGCTTGTCCACCTTGTCTTGGACCAAGGACTGCTTTCCTCAGCAAGAGGGAACCCTTTGTGAGCCAAGAGCAATACCAGACTCCCTTGAACTAGTGGCAGTAGTCCCCTGTTCACCACAGGTCAAAGGTACTCACCGGATTGAAGAAGCCTGCTGAAGCAAGGGGCCTGATGAGAGATCACCCAAAGACAGTTGGTTCATGCAGTTTGGGAAGTGTAGCCCAGGTCTATGCCAAGTTACAGCCGGCTCCCTTTTTTCACCTGGCCTCTTGAATGAGAGACAGAGGGGGTCATTCTGACCCTGGCGGTCAGTGTTAAAGCGGCGGCCAACCCGCCAACAGGCTGGCGGTCCAAAAAATGGAATTCTGACCCTGGCGGGAACCGCCAACACAGGCCGCCGCTTTAACACTCCGACCGCCACGGCGGCACAAACAAACAGCGCGGCGGTCACCGCCAACAGCCAGGCGGCAGACAATGTACCGCCCACCCTATCACGACTCACCAATCCGCCACCTTTTCCGGGGCGGGAGCCCCGCCGATAAAAACACGGCGGAAACAGACATTTCCAATGAAAAACGCTCACCTCGACACACTCCACGCGGAATCGGGACAGCATGGAACCGGAACTCCACATCCTCCCAGCCATTGCCTTCCTGCTCTTCTTCCAGGATCACGAACGTCGCCGCAGACGACAACGGTGAGTACTGCACCTACGACACGGGGAGGAGGAAAGGTTACGGGCACACACATACGCCACACACCCACCTCCACCCTCACCCCCACCGAAATACCTACACACCAATGCAGATTAAAAAGTCAGAGTGACACCCCCAAGCCCCCAAAACAAAAATGCAAAGACAAAAGGCAATGATTGTAAAAATAGAACTATATTATAGCAATAATTAAGTATAGCGAACTTAGCAATATATAAAGAATTATTACACATCTAGAACTATATATATACAAGTAGCAAAAGTCCGGCACACTTTTGCAAAGTTCAAATGTCTGTGGGCCAATGTGCAGCAACACATGGGCAAAGCCCACACACGAGATCGAGTCCATTGGAGAGAACACTGCTGGGGCATCACAAAAATAAAATACTGGCACCTCAGGGGGAAGGGAAGAGGGGGCACCTCAGCCACATGAGTCCACGACGCCAGATCCACAAAGGGCCTCCATGCCCACTGTGCCATCCTGGAGAGTGCAAAGCCACAGTCTCTCAAGTCTCTACAGTGGGTGGATTGCCCACTGTGCCATCCTGGGGAGTGCAAAGCCACAGTCTCTCAAGTCTCTACAGTGGGTGGATTGCCCACTGTGCCATCCTGGGGGGTGCAAAGCCACAGTCCATCAGGTGGATTACAGAGTCCACTGGTCATGGAGGAGGCATGGTGGGCAGAGTGCCTCGTGAAGCCCTGCCCGACACAGAACCGGGCCTGCCAATGGGCCAGCGGTGCTTGACAGGAGGGCCCAGCAGAGCGGTGCTTGAGATGAGGGCCCAGCGGAGCGGTGCTTGACAGGAGGGCCCAGCGGAGCGGTGCTTGAGATGAGGGCCCAGCGGAGCGGTGCTTGACAGGAGGGCCCAGCGGAGCGGTGCTTGACAGGAGGGCCCAGCGGAGCGGTGCTTGAGATGAGGGCCCAGCGGAGCGGTGCTTGACAGGAGGGCCCAGCGGAGCGGTGCTTGAGATGAGGGCCCAGCGGAGCGGTGCTTGACAGGAGGGCCCAGCGGAGCGGTGCTTGAGATGAGGGCCCAGCGGAGCAGTGCTTGAGATGAGGGCACAGCGGAGCGGTGCTTGAGATGAGGGCCCAGCGGAGCGGTGCTTGACAGGAGGACCCAGCGGAGCGGTGCTTGAGATGAGGGCCCAGCGGAGCGGTGCTTGACAGGAGGGCCCAGCGGAGCGGTGCTTGAGATGAGGGCCCAGCGGAGCGGTGCTTGAGATGAGGGCCCAGCGGAGCGGTGCTTAACAGGAGGGCCCTGTTCAGCGGTGCCTGTCTTGGCGGGGCCCTGTTCAGCAGTGCTTCTCACGGCGGGGCCCTGTTCAGCGGTGCTCCTCACGGCGGGGCCCTGTTCAGCGGTGCCTGTCTTGGCGGGGCCCTGTTCAGCGGTGCTTCTCACGGCGGGGCCCTGTTCAGCGGTGCCTGTCTTGGCGGGGCCCTGTTCAGCGGTGCTTCTCACGGCGGGCCCTGTTCAGCGGTTCTCCCTACGGCGGGGCCCTGTTCAGCGGTGCCTGTCTTGGCGGGGCCCTGTTCAGCGTTGCTTCTCACGGCGGGGCCCTGTTCAGCGGTGCTCCTCACGGCGGGGCCCTGTTCAGCGGTGCCTGTCTTGGCGGGGCCCTGTTCAGCGGTGCTCCTCACGGCGGGGCCCTGTTCAGCGGTGCCTGTCTTGTGTTTCGAGTGAACCACACCTGGCCAATACTTCCCGCTCAGTCAGCATCAGACCATTCCGTTGCGGGGCCCTCCTGTATGGAGTCCTGGGGCCCTGGGTCTCCTCCGATACCCCCGGAATGGGGCTGGTGGGGCCCTCATGGCCAGGTCGGCTGCTCCCTGCCTTTTGCGCTTTGCTGCCCTTGCCCTCCTTGGCAGACTCTCCGTGGCCCTTGGCTCCCTTACCCGATGTGGCAGGTGACGGAGCAAGGCTACCCTCCTTGGGGGCAGGCGTATCAGGCCTGTCGCGCCTCCCCTTCAGTTTTTTGCTCCTCTTCCCAGGGAGGGGGCTGGCTGTGCCTTTGCTGCTGGCCGATGTCCCTGCCCAAGGAAAGGGCGGACTCCAAAAACCAGGCACGACGTTCTTGGGAGTTGCTGGGCTGGTGGTGGCTGAGGTGTTTTTGGAACTCTTACGAGATGGAGGGGGTGGGTCAGGTGAGGAAAAGAGGTCCAGTTTAGAGAGGAATAGTTTTTTAGGAGCAATGGGAAGGGTAGCTGGAGTGGGTATGGGAGTGGAGGAAGAGGATGTGGTTGTAGGAGAGTCAAGTCTGGTGTCTTTGGGTGCAGGTGCTTGGGCTGGAGGCTGACGTGAGGTGGATGGCTGTTGGTTGGGTGCCTGCCTGCGTTTGTGTGGTTTGGAAGCAGGGGTGACAGACACACTGGGAGAGGACACAGGGGACGTGTACATGGCAGTGGGGGTGGTGACTGCACGTGTGCGGACTGGTCTGGAGGGTGTGCTGGTGATGGGTGTACTGGCTGATGGTGGTGTGCATGCAGGTGTGAGTGTAGACGTCACAGGGAGAGAGGAGGGAGACGAGGAGGTGGGGGACACAGAGGAGGTAGTGGCTGTTGGCATGTCTGCATCTGTATGTTGCTTGTGTGAATGCTTGTGTGTTCTGTGGTGCTTATGTCTGGATGAGCTTCCCTTGGGTGTTGAGGTGTGTGCAGGCTGGTCTGTAGGTGTGGATGGGATAGGCAGAGGAACAGGGGAGTGGGACTGGGTGGAGGGAGTTAGAAGAGGGAGGCTGGAGACAGGGACAATCTCTGCCGTCAGTGCTGAGGCCAGAGCGTTGAACGATCGCTGCTGGACAGCCTGACCCGAATGAAGGCCCTCCAGGTATGCATTGCTTTGATGCACCTCCCTCTCCACACCCTGGATGGCATTCAAAAGGGTAGACTGCCCAACAATGATGGTCCTCAGGAGGTCAATGACCTCCTCACTGAGGGCAGCAGGGGTGACTGGGGCAGGGCCTGAGGTGCCTGGGGCGAAGGAGATGGCCGCCCTCCTGGCCGTGCGGGCACGGGCCGAAGGCCGAGGGGATGCTGGGAGGGCGGAGCTGGTGCGCTGGGTGGCGGCTGTACCTGTAGTATCAGTGGGCACGGATGTTGCCGCCACCTCAAGGGAGCTCCCATCCGAGGACGTGTCGGTGTCACTGACGTCTGCACGGGTCCCCGTGGTGGAGCCCCCCTCGCCCTCCGTCTCACTGGTCATGTCGGAGTCCGTTGCATGGCCCTCCGGGGCCATGTGAGATGCAGCTCCCTCTTGCGACGATGCCACTTCTCCTCCGCCTGATGATGCTAATGCACACATTCACAGAAAAACAAAGAAAATGGGGGGGGGGTGGAGAAATAAAGACAAGTTGAGTGCATGCATTGGGGACACCGTTGGCGGAGAGGACAGACACAGAAGCCCCCTGCACTACGCTGCACACTTGGGGTACACTACTCATTCACTGGGACATGCCCTACAAGCCTATGGGCGACAACTGCCCACAGAGAATACACAGGTCCATGAATAGCGTTACTAGGCACCCTACAGAGGTGGGGGGCGGGGGCACAGGACCATACCTCACGGAGGGGCCTAGCCTACAGAAATCGCCCTGGCCTAGGGATACCCACAGCCCTCCTCCCCCACCCAGGCACCTCCACTGCGCGCAAATATAGCTGAATGTGCTGGTACTCACCCCCTTGTGTCTGCTGTGATGTCCTCAAGCGCCCATCTAAATCGGGGTAGGCCACTGCCAGGATCCGGGACATCAGGGGGGTCAAGGTACGACTGGCACCCCTCCTAGGTTGGGAGGCCATCCCCAGCAGAGCCTCGGCGGTCTTCCTGCTCCCGCGGCGGATGTCCTCCACCTCTGGGTGCCCCGTCTGTTGTGGACCCCCAGGGCCCGGACGTCCTTGGCGATGGCACGCCAAATATCGATCTTCTGATGGGCGCTGACCTATGTGACATGTACAGGGGGGGAAAAGAAACATCATCACCTTTCTGCATGCTCGATGTGAGTGGCCCCCCCTCCCCAAACTTGCCATGTGGCACATGCTCTCATCTGTCGTGCCATGCATTCGTAATTCGCTCCCCTCCATCGTACATCCACCCCACTCATCACAGGCATTGCCCACTATGCATTGGCCCCCTTGTACTCACCTGTTGGTCTGGAGGACCGTAGAGTAGCGCATACTGGGGGAGGACCCCGTCCACGAGCTTCTCCAACTCTTCGGAACTGAAGGCGGGGGCCCTTTCCCCAGTCGCAGCAGCCATTGTCACTTCCAGACCGAGGTCACAGCAGCACTTGCAGTATAGGTCCTCTCCTGTGGATGCTCAGGTCTCGTGTGATTAAGCAGAGAGAAAATGGCGGTCACGCCCGCAGCGGTGCTTACCGCGGCGGTGCGTACCGCGACCGCGGGCGCACATCGTCATTGGCTCCTGAAACCCATAGGGTTCAATGTTAACCAATGCTGCTTTGCGCCACGGTCTTCGACCGCCTACCGCCACGGCGTGCCACGCCAGCGCAATGACCTCACTTCACATTGTCACACTTCACAGGTCAGGCAGCCGCCATTTCAAGGGCCCACATGGCTTAATTCCTACTGCGTCACACATGGCTAGGCCTTGCATCGACACTCATACAAGCCATTCAATCCAGAGAGATTCGTGTACTGTGCAGGCTGTGGGAACTTACCTGTGGGTTGATTGACTCTGTGCTCCATGTTGTCCTTCCTAGGCACCGTCCGCTGGGACTTGCGAGGAGACGGAGGAATGTTCCCGTGTACAGACCGCTGGTGGACCTGTCGACAATGGAAGAACGACATGTCATACTCACCTACAGACTCAACAGTGCCACTATACAGGAACTGTGTGCCCAGCTGGAGCCAGACCTGATGTCACCCATCCGCCAACCCACAGGGATTCCGCCTCTAGTGCAGGTGCTGTCAGTACTCAATTTTTTGGCTAGTGGATCATTTCAAACTACAGTGGCCATTTCATCTGGGATGTCTCAGCCTATGTTTTCAAGGGTATTGTCCAGAGTGTTGTCTGCCCTGATGAAATACATGCGGAGCTACATCATTTTCCCTGAGGTGGGTGACTTGCCTACAGTGAAGGGTGATTTCTATGCCCTTGGACACATTCCCAATATCATTGGTGCCATTGATGGTACCCATGTGGCTTTGGTCCCCCCAAAAGACAATGAACAGGTGTACAGGAACCGAAAAAGTTATCATTCGATGAATGTCCAGGTGGTCTTTTTGGCTGACCAGTACATCTCCCATTTAAATGCCAAGTTCCCAGGGTCAGTGCATGACGCGTACGTCATGCGAAATAGCAGCATCCCTTATGTGATGGAACAGCTACAGAGACAGCGTGTGTGGCTAATTGGTGACTCTGGTTACCCCAACCTGCCTTGGCTATTGACCCCAGTGAGGAATCCCAGGACAAGGGCAGAGGAACGGTACAATGAGGCCCATGGGCGTACTAGGAGGGTGATCGAGCGGACCTTCGGCCTCCTGAAGGCCAGGTTTAGGTGCCTGCATATGACAGGTGGATCCCTAATGTACTCACCAAAGAAGGTATGTCATATCATCGTGGCCTGCTGCATGCTTCACTACCTGGCTTTGCGACGCCAGGTGCATTTCCTGCAGGAGGATGGTCCAGATGGTGGTGTTGTGGCCGCTGTGGAGCCTGCGGAGAGTGAAGAGGAGGAAGACGAAGAGGACGACACAGACAACAGGGACAGAGTGATACTGCAGTATTTCCAGTAACACACAGGTAAGAATCTACTCCTGCATTTTATTATATCTGTAACAGTACTGGCTCTCTACTGTCTGACCTTTCACCCCAATGTATGGTAACTTAGTTGTGAATTTGCCTTCCTATTTCAGTGATCTGGTCCCCACGGAGTGCCCTCTGGTTTATTTCCCCATTGACTACTGCTGTGTGACACTGGAATGTTGTCATCACAATGTAATTGGACATTTTTGGTTGGTTATATTGAATACATTTGGTTAAAAAAAAAAAATAGCAGACTCCAGATGGTTTTTGTGCAATAGTTGTGTTTATTGAAGTGCAAAAATTGGTGTATAGTTCAAAAAGGGTGATGGGTGATGGTGGAGGCATGTCCATGGCAGAGTCCAGACTCTCGTTCGCACAGGTGCATTGTCCATATGCCTGTGGAAGGTGGAGCAGGGGTAGTTCAAGGTTGGACAGGGTGAACAAGTGGGACAGTGGGATGACATCCAGGGGGATCTGTGCATGGCGGGGGTCTTGACATCCTACTCTGTCTTCTTCCTAGGTCTCAGGCCTTTCTTGCGGGGTTGTTCATGTTCTGCAGGGGGTGGGGTCCGGGTGGCCCGTTGCTGTTGTGTCGGGGCCTCCTGACCACTAGCGCCGGCGGAGGTGGTGGGCTGTTCTTCCTCCATGCTAGTGTCAGGGGCCCTTTGGGGGGCCACATGGTCTCGCAATGTGGTGACAATCTGGTTGAGTGCCACCATGATTGTACCCATTGCGGAACTGATGCTGCGCAGTTCTTCCCGGAACCCCATGTACTGGCACTCCTGCATGGCCTGGATCTCCTGGAACCTGGCCAGGACCGTCGCCATCGTCTCTTGGGAGTGGTGGTACGCTCCCATGATGGTGGTGAGGGCCTCTTGGACAGTGGGTTCCCTAGGCCTGTCCTCCCTCTGTCGCACAGCAGCCCTCCCAGTTCCCCTTTGTTCCTGGTCCTCTGTCCCCTGGACAGTGTGCCCACTACCACTGCCCCCAGGTCCCTGTTGTTGTTGGGGTGGTGGGTTGCCCTGGGTGCCCTGTAGTGGTAGACACACCGCTGCTTGACCTGTCCTGGAGACAGAGGCATGGGCCCGCTGGGTGGGTGCTGTGCTGGGGTTTCCAGAGGGGGGTAGGTCTGCTGTGGACTGTGGCTGCCTGAGGGGAACCGACTGTCTAGAGGTCCCCGATGGTCCGGGCTGGTCATCAGGTTCTAGGTCGACAGAGCTGCTGTCATCACTGGGGGCCTGTTCTGGGGGTGGGATGGACATTTCTGGACCTTCCGGGCCGGTGTGTTGGCGTTCGGGCCCTGCAGGGGTAAAAGAGTATGGTTATTGCTTCTGTGTGTGCCATGGCGTGCGATTTGTGGGTGCCCTTGTCCCCCAGTGCTGGCATTCCCTTGTGGGAGGAGTTGTGAGGGTGGTTTGGGGGGGGGGATGGGTATGTGCAGTGGTCATGCTTAGGTGATGGGTGTCATTGGTTTGTGTTGGCATTCAGGGGTTGGTGTTGGTTTGGGTGGGTTGTGCTGGTGAGACATTAGCAGGGAGGATATGTGCTGGGGGGTTGGGGGTGAGGGTGGGGGTGTGGGTTGGCATGCTGGTGGTTGGCGGGGGTGAAGTAGTTGAGATTAGACTTACCAGAGTCCATTCCTCCGCCTACTCCAGCGAGGCCCTCAGGATGCAGGATGTTCAAGACCTCTTGCTCCCATGCTGTGAATTCGGGTGGAGTGGGTGGGGGTCCGCCGCCAGTCTTCTGCACAGCGATGTTGTGTCTTGACACCATCGTCCGCACCTTCCCCCGTAGGTCGTTCCAGCGCTTTCGGATGTCTTCCCGATTTCTGGGATGCTGTCCCACAGCGTTGACCCTGTCGACGATCCTTTGCCATAGCTCCGCCTTCCTGGCTATTGTGGTGTGCTGCACCTGTGTGCCGAAGAGCTGGGGCTCTACCCTAATTATTTCCTCCACCATGACCCTGAGTTCTTGGTCCGAGAACCTGGGGTGTCTTTGGGGTGCCATGGGGTGGTGTGGATGAGGTGTGGGGTGGTGTTTGTGGTGATGAGTGTAGTGGTGTGTGGTGTTTTGTGCGTAGATGTAGTGTGGGGGATGATGTTGGGTTCCTGTGTGTGTTGTGGTTTGCGTTACCTGTGCTCTCTCTCTGTGTATTGCGCCTTGTCTCTGAATTTCGATTTGTGGGGGTTTGTGGGTGATGTGGGTTTGTGTTTTATATTGTATTGATTGTGTGGGAGTGGTGTTTGTATGTGTATCAGGTGTGTGTATTTGTAATTGTCCAATGTGGCAGTGTTTTGTAGATGTGTGTGTATTTTGAGTGCAGCGGTGTGTACCGCCAATGGGATACCGCGGTTGAAAGACCGCCGCCTGGATTCGTGGGTCGTAATGGCATGGGCGTATTTCTGTTGGCATGACGGTGGAGGTTTGGTCATCTCCAGTTTATCGCTGACCGCTGATGTGGCGGCCTTCAGTGGAGGTCGGGTTTTTGGCGGTTTGGCAGTTGTGGGTCAGAATGACCCTGGCGGGTTACCGCGGCCGCGGCGGTGTTATGGCGGTCTTCTGACCGGCGGTAACTGCCTTTTACCGCCAGGGTCAGAATGACCCCCAGAGTCTTCTCCACTTTACCAGTACTAAGGCTTGTTGGTGCCAGTCCAGTCATCACCAACTTTACTCAATGCTGCAACTCGAGGGCACACTGCAACACCTTCATCCAATGTCACCTGTGGCTCTGTTGTTGAGTTTCTGCATCATCTTCCTCACCGGCAACATCTCAGAGGTAAAACCAGCAACTGCAGCTCCCATTCAACACCAAGTATAGCTAAGCACACCTCTGTACCTAAGACACTGTGATTAGGTGGAATTGTTCTGCCTGGTGAATCCTGGTCCAGGTGCCCACCCAAGATTAACTTCCAGTGGGCTCCCACAAACTTGACCTGCAAGTAACTGAGTATCACAAGTACTCTTTTCAGCACCCACTGCTACAGCGTTCATCACCAAGAAAGGCCAGGACACCTCTGCACCCAGGCCCCATGATACATGTAAAATTGGTCTGAATGTCACAGCTTGGTCTTGGGAACCCCACAACCATTCCTGTGAGTGTGTTCCTTCAAACTCACCCATTAATGACAGAGTATCTCTAGTAACTTTCCCATTGGCTGCAATAGTGAGATTTGACAGCTTGTAAATGCACTGATTTTATTTCTACTTTAAAATTCATAACTCTGGTTATACTTAACCGATTTGCTGTCTAGAATTATATAAAAATCAGCTCTATTTTTATAAATTGGTGTTGGATTTTTTTCAAGTCGTGTCAGTTACTGATCATCCATGTTGGTATTCTGAAATGCTTAACACATGTTCCTCTAGTAAAACCTGACTGCTCTTTGCCACACTACTGGGATTGAGCTAAGGATTTATTATTGTGGATCTTACTATCCTTGGGGTGGTGTGAGAGTATTAAATAGTGAAGCCTAACCACCCTTACTGCACAATACTTAACATTCCTAAAGACATGATATAGGGGGTCATTCTGACCCTGGCGGTAAATACCGCCAGGGCGGGGGTTGGCGGTAGCACCGCCAACAGGCTGGCGGTGCTCCGCCGGGCATTCTGACCGCGGCGGTACAGCCGCGGCCAGAAGCGGAAAGCCGGCGGTGTATCGCCGACTTTACGCTGCCCATGGGAATCCGCCATGGCGGCGCAGCTTGCTGCGCCGCCATGGGGATTCTGACACCCCATACCGCCATCCTGTTCCTGGCGGGTACTCCCGCCAGGAACAGGATGGCTGTATGGGGTGTCGTGGGGCCCCTGGGGGCCCCTGCAGGGCCCATGCCAATGGCATGGGCACTGCAGGGGCCTCCGTAAGAGGGCCCCACAAAGAATTTCAGTGTCTGCTTTGCAGACACTGAAATTCGCGACGGGTGCAACTGCACCCGTCGCACCTCCCCACTCCGCCGGCTCCATTCGGAGCCGGCTTCCTCGTGGGAAGGGTGTTTCCCACTAGGCTGGCGGGCGGACTTTTGGCGGTCGCCCCCCAGCCCAGTGGGAAACCCAGAATGACCGCTGCGGTCTTTTGACCGCGGGACGGTCTTCTGGCGGTTCCCGCTTGGCGGGCGGCTCCCTCCGCCCGCCAAGCTTAGAATCAGGCCCATAGAAAGGTACATGGGATCTCGTTAATTTCAGTTCTAGATGTGTGGCCAGTCGACAGCGTCATGACTACTCTGTCAGCTCACATTTATTCTTTGAATTATATTATGTCATCTGCATTTGATATTAATCACAATAATGCATCTTTATTAAAGCACAGACAGAACCAGCTAAGATTGATTAGGCACTTGAGTTGGATATAACGGGTTTTAAAATTGAACCATGTACCATGGAAATACCTGAACACAACAGAGTTGTTTTTGCCCTTTAATGTAGCACAGTTACAGAGGGTTATGGCAAAAAGATGCAACTTACACCATGCTGACCACTGAGCTTTTCGAGAAATGACCCATTTCAGAAACTGAAATACCATCAGGTGTAAGGCTAATCCATTGCTTTATCATTACCAATCTCTACATTTCAGTTTACATTCTGTTTGAAACACTATGATGTAGGTAGATATGAAGCTATGTTCACAAGTTCTGGGTTCAGTCTTTTGATTACAAGTGTGTGCATCGAGAAACTAAAGTCTTCCTTAGTGGAAATGAATTTGAAACTTCATTTGGCCACTCCTTACTTCATAAAGAGGTCATACTGCATGGCGCATGTAATGTGTCTATGGCACATTTTGTGTGTTACTTGAAAATTGCACCACTCTACTTGATTTACCCAGTAGTGGTTACACTTGAATGGGAGTTATTTAGTTCTGAATGACAAAGGTTGTTTTGGGATGAAACCAGGAGTCCCTTATCTGGTGATGGTCTTCAAGGTTGTGAACTGCTGTAGAAATGTGCCCACACATGTAGTAAGGAAGAGTACCAAATTGCCTTTAAGTTGTGAAATTCAATAACATTAGGCCAACTGGTAACATTAGGCCGACTGAAAGCCTTATTGTTTCAGAAGGATGTTTCTTTAACATCTGCTAGAGAGACCTTTGATTTCCCAATTGCAAGGTCTTCTTCTAGCATGTAATTGCTATTGAGTACTAAGTTGCCTTAGCATTTTGGCGGACTTATTCATCAGATATCTAATATATCAAATATCTCAGGAGTGGTTTTTAAAGTGATTAGGTCTGGGCTTGTGAGCATATTCCAGACTGTATTTGGAGTGATCCCACCTTATCAACCCTCTTAGGTTTCCAGTGTTTTTGAGGAATACCAATTGTACTTTTCCTAGTCATTGCTATTCTGTTTTTTTTTTTTTCTGCCCCACAATGGATGTTCTACCACCATGAGGCCAAATAGTGATGAATCTGCCACACGCCCTGCTGTGTCATAAATGCATGATACAGTACTTCAGAGTGTCTTTACTACAAGAACTGAACATGAACTGGTCTCTGTCCTTTCAACCAGTGTAGTTAGAATGTGTGCAGCATGTGTTCCACTGTCTTCTGTGCACTTTTGAGTTTCCACTGGACCTGTGTCTGGTTATGCAATTAGTTTAATTTGTGGACATTAATTTGCACACAAGTTCATTGAGGACCCAACTTCATTGCTGTCCCATGAGGCTGCTTTTGCTGCTGGATGCATACTTTGAGCCTTCCCTTCCAGTTGATATGGGTGCTTCAGCTCCAGACTTCCTAGAATTTGGCTGACAATGTGGATACACGGTTGGCTGTCTTGCCTTCAGCATTGTCTGAGTTGGCTGGATCTGACCGTTTCTTTTCTTCGGAACTTGCTACTCAGGCCTCAGTGGATCTGTTGTCTATGGTTGCAGGTTCCTTACTGGATCCCTTTACCTTTGGACATGGAAATATGTTAAGAACCTCCTAGATTTGATTTGATCACTTTTGTTTTTTAATTAAATTGTTTTAATTAGTTTTATTGGCTTTTAATTGCATTTTTAGACATATGGCCTTCGTTTGCATTTATCTTTGAAGTGCATTTCCCATATGTCATTTTAAAATTTATTTTAGGCTAAGTTTTATAGTACCATTTTAGTTCATTCTTGACTTTCAAGGCCAAGAGGGGTGTGTGTTAATTCATGTTAGGACCTGCTTAGAGCTTCCATTTTAAAATTTACATTTTTCACTTAGAATGTCTTTTCTGTTGGTAACCTTTTACATGAATTTGCCTTTATGTGATAATGTACTGAGAAATCATTTTACATGTTGCATGTTCCTAGTTAGCATTGATGCTTACTCTATGGAGAGAGTTTACTCTGTATAATACTGTTTTCAGACAGTGAAACGCTCATTGGATATACACAACAGAGTATTAAAAAGTATCTACTAAACACAGTGTACATAATAAGGAAAACTTGTATACAGAACCCCTACTCACTTAAAACAACTGAAATCTGAAGGTGGTAAAGATCATTCTACCTGCAGCCTTCACACTGTGGTAAAAACCTTATTGATAGCCCTTCTTCTGAAGCAAAACAAGCACATGTAAATAGGTCAGTACCTGGTGTACACTTTCTATGTTACGTTGAAAATGTCCTGCTGAGACGTTTCTGTCTAATAACTCAAGGCTGCGTAGAATACTTATTTATACTCTGTTTGCGCTAAATTAGTGTCATTTTGTTTTACGCAAATTCAGCGGAAACTTAACTCAATATTTATATGTTGACGCTAGACTCATCTAGCGTCAAACTATTGGAGTTAAAGTCATTTTTTGGTTGCGTGAAACCACCTTGCGCCAATGAGATGCAAGGTAGGCGTTCCCGTCCAAAAAATGACTCAAAGACCCTAGTGCCCTACTTATCCTCCCATGCAAAAAAGGTGCACGGTTGGGAGGTGGGCCTAGATCATGGCCCTAAGCCATTATTTAATGCCTGGGACAGGGCAGGTGTTAGGTGACCTGTGGACCCATTTCCATTGTCAAACACCATGGAAAGAGCCCACAGGTACCCACCCCAAGCCTCGGCAACACCCCTAAATTTCAAAGTGCCATTGGGGCCCCTGAAATGCCCGTCCGCTACATGGCAGTGGGTGCAATGGCCATGTCCAGGGGACCCTTGCCTCTGTGCTGGCCATTGGGGTGGTGAGCATGACTCCTGTCTTTTATAAGACAGGCGTCATGTGGTATGGATGGTTTTGCGTCTGTAAATGACGCTAGGCTGGTTGAAGGATTTTTAATTTTTTTTGGCCTCTAACCAGCCTAGAGTAATTTTTTGGTGCAAAACCCCCTTTCCCCATACCACAACCCCCACCCGGCTAACATCATTTTACCAGACGCAAGTCCACCCTTTGCGCCGGCTTGCGGAATTCCATAAATTTGGCGCCCGGCTGGCGCTCTGGATTGCCGCAATCCGGCACTATACTTTTTGACGCAAAACTGCGTTTGTACAGTTTTGCATCAATAAGTATAAATATGGGCCTTAGTACGTAGTACATTGAATCTTTGCCCTACTGGAAACTTGTTCTGCAGTACCAAAAAACCTGTGCGGACCGTAATGTACACAAACCAACTGTCACATGCAGATAAAGTTACTCTTCAGTACAAATATTTATAATGTTTTCAAAACCTCTACACAGCTATGGTGCATTTGGGAGCACGTGTTTTGTAAAAAATTATACCAATTTGCTGGACCCCAGCTGTACAAAAGTAGGTAGAGAAGTAATATAGTAGATAAGCCCTCCCAAGGTAAATTATAAACAAACTGACACACTCATTGGATGATGTCATCAGTAATGTAATTTGAGATGGCATCAATAATGTCATAAATTATGTCATAGAACATGTCATGAGTGACATATGAGGTCATAAACAGTGCTTTGGTTTTTGTTATTTCAAAATGTTAATGTTGCCACTGACTAACTCACCTAACTATAACAGTACTTTAACCTTTGTTTTTTCCGTAAAAAAAAAATATATATATATATATATATTTATATATTAACAGAAACAGTAAAAAATTGAGTATGTGTTCCAGCTAAAACACAGCAAACCATTGAAATTCATCAGTAATGATACTCAATTCCCACAACAATAAGCCTTGGTAAAATGAAAAATACATCTGCATAAGTTTGTGATTTTTCATTCCATTTATTATGTGAAATTCTGTAAATGACGACATTATGCCACTTTTCATAATTGTGTGTCATTCCCTATAAAATTTTAGTGTGAAGTGCACAATTCACTGTAAAAGTTTTTAGCAACCAAACACACAGGAACAATAGAACCTGAGCAGCTGTTGTTTGCTCTGCTTTTGCTAACAAGTGTGACCTTCACATTGTGTAATTTGGGTGCTGAAAGTAATTATTCTGTCAGACTCTACATGAGTTTTTTCTTATTCTGAATATAAAATCCTTAGCAGTCAAAGGCTCTGTTTTCAATATGTGTGCAATCTAGGTTGAAGATTTCTCAACGTGTAAGAACATGCATAATTCCTGATTGATGCATTTTCATAAGGTTCTGTATCTCACAATTTGCAAGGTGATGTAACTTGCAAATTGCCGTCCATTCTGAGGATCAAAGACTCCTCTTTTGTTCTGTAAGGGTTCTGCACTGTACTGCATCACAGGGAAAGGGCAGGAATGTGCTGCATTTAAAAGAATACAGTGCATTTCTATGGGTTTTGCGTGGGAACACCCACACTATTACCCTTGGAATGCCTCCCTGGGCAATGTAATACAGTGTTGTATTACTCCAGATTTATGGAGCCATTCAGGGCCACGCAAGGTGGCCTTCTGTGGTTTCATAAATCCCATTTGCGAGTTGTGTTAGTCATGCGCCACCTTGCACAGTGCAAGTGAGACGCAACTGGCCTCACAAATATGGCCCTTGGTGAGTAAAATTGCCACATTGTTTTTCACTGGACTTAATCCTGTTTACATTCAAAACTACATTTTCGCCTAGATTATGCCTGGGGCTAAAGAGTTAACTTTAAAAACATAGGGGAATAAATCTAATTAGGATATAAGATTCACCGCTCTATCCAGAGGGGTGATGCAAACTTTTCCGGCAAAGCACTTTAAATACCATAAGTGCAATATTAAAAATACAGATAATTGCAGGTTCAATATGTCAAGACACACAGTGAAAAAACCCACTTACCATTTGCTGCACGAAATGATGGAAGACTGTGGTTGCAGATACAAGTATCTGCATATACTTGTGCACGAGCTGCAAGACCATCATCCCAATGCTTGATGAAATATTGAGAATAATTAAAGGGTAAATCATTGTTAGTAACCAGTATTAAATACCTGAAGATCTGGGCAGGCTACTTTAATGGCTGTGCTAGTTTACATATTAACAGAGTTTAGCAGTACAGAGAGCACCAAACATTGCATGCTGGAGTAAGTACAATTCAGGGACTTTTTTAATATGTCTGATAAGCTAGACTTTAATCAAAGCAATAAGTCTGATAATATATGAAGGAAGATAGAGTATTTCATTCAGTTTTCACATCCTACTACCTCTCAGTGCTCAGTGCGGAGCAGGACTGGTAAGGGCTACTTCCTGCATAAAGCAAAACCCTCACAAGAGTCCAATGCACATGTGAATCCCAGCACAATATGGATTATCAGCTGTACTAGTCTGATAGTTGAAATAATCTGTGCACATCCTTCACAGGCACATGCATTAAAGGCACACATAGACTCCTAGGTAGTCATTAGGTGGGTAGCTCCTGGGTACCATTGTCCTGATCACGCCACAGCCTCATATAGGGCTAAACATGGCAGGAATGTGTTTACAGAAAATCCATAAAACTCCTTAGTTTAACCTTCTTGGTTTTAAACTTGTTACAGGCACCTTGAGTAAAATAGAGCTACTTCTTCTTGAGGCAGAATTTCCTTAGTTCATCCCAAACACCTTTTTTATTCGTTGAGGTATCAGGACGGTGTATTTTAAACACCTACTCAGTCTGCACGTAAGACTAGCTATGTCATGGTAGTGTTCGGATGAAACAAAAGGGGCTCCAAAAAGCTCTTTTTCCGTAAGAAGCCCACCACCGTCAACTTCATCTAAGTTTATATAAAGAGGTCAAAAATAAAGTAGTTGGTGAGGTGCTGTCGTCCTTTTTACTCAAGAGATCTTAGTAGTATTTATTACCAGTGTTGCTCTCTTTATAGCTTGACACAAAAAACAACATCATTACCCCACACCTGAGCCTACAGTGTCTTCGGTTGGTTGTGATTCATATACACATTATTGTCCGAACCCTCAGAGGGCAGCTCTTATCCAATGCCAGCACAAAGGGGGACAGGGCAAGAGTTATTGGTGCTCTTGTTATCTGCATAGGAATTGATGTTGACATTCACCTAATCATGGTGAACAAAACACTAGAGAATGGCATTTCATTGTACTACTTCAATGTTTTCGTCTCTTTGGTGTTGTCATGAATTCAGTTCTGTTCATTACTCATCACCCTTTCCAAGGTCTTTTCTCCTGGGTTGCTAAATAATTAAAAGTTGATGAAACAATGCTTTATTATACTTTTTTGCCCCACGTTCCTGAACATGAATTTGATGTGTGTGAACAGGATAGCATTGAGAAGAGGCACAAGTCCTGGTTTACAAAAAAAAGAACTGACTTAGAATTCACTTACATCCGTAAATATGTGTAACTTACTCATGTGTATGTTAAAATATATTAACAAACATGTGAAAGTCAGTGAATTAAAAGTTCTTAAAATATGTTCAACTAAGTTAGGACTTCTAAACATACCTCTGAAGTTGTGTGTCACCAAGCATGTGTCATGGCAATGATTAAGGAAATTTCATACTAATGTGGTCCACACATAGGGGGTTATTACAACTTTGGAGGAGGTGTTAATCCGTCCCAAAAGTGACGGTAAAGTGACGGATATACCACCAGCCGTATTACGAGTCCATTATATCCTATGGAACTCGTAATACGTCACTTTATCGTCACTTTTGGGACGGATTAACACCTCCTCCAAAGTTGTAATAACCCCCATAGTCTGGTGTAAGTATTTCGATAGTCACACATATTTAAATACATTTTTCACACCTATCTGCACACTTAAATGACAACTAAAAGACACAGAAGTAACTGCTGCACAAAGTGTGGAATTGAACAGAATCATCTACATTTTTACATGAGGTGTGGAGGAACAAACGGGCATGTTAGGGAAAAATATTAAGTGAAAGGAGAAAGAATTTCTAACCTTATTTTAAGAATGTATACAATTCTAAATGTATTTTTGAAATCCAGAAAACTTGTGTACATGAAAATAGTTGTAGATGTATCATTTGTATGGAATTAAATAAACTATGGCAGTTAGAAGTTATCCCTATCTGTGAAGGTTGTTGAATATCCCCTACTGGATAACTTAAGAACTGACTTAGGCCCTTATTATGAGTGGCATGGAAAATGGGCTGCATTTTTCCTATCCGTAGATTTACTGAACTCCAGGTTGGAAAAATCTATCCAATTATGAGTTGGCCTCTGAGAGTCCTCTAACAAATGGTGAACTACTGGGGGAATCAGCATTTCTGGGTCAATTCACCCATTGATCCCTCAACTTTCTTCAGACTTTCAAACTGAGAGTTTTTGCTCAAACTAAAATGTTTATAATTCCGATTGGTTCTGTCAATGACTGGGAAACTCTTGACCTCCAAGTTCATAGGATCTGGAAATCACCAGATTGATCCATCTAGAAATAGTGGATTAAGAAGGATGCAGACGCCTACCAGACAGACCAAAGTTTACGAAAAGGGAATCAACCTTACAGAAGGAAGCAGTCCTAATCCAAAAATGGATAATGTGCTCTGAACATCCAGGGTGTGTAATCTTGTTTCATCATCAGTAAGAGGGTTAGGAAGAAGACTGGCCAGATAATATCTCAAATGGAATTGAATTTGGAGGACATCTTAAGCAGAAAACAGAGGATTTTGCCGAAGAACAACTTTATCTGGGAAACATTTTCAAAATGGAGTAGTGGATAACAGAGCTCTTATTTTCCCAACCCTTCTCCCAGAACAAATAGCCACCAAGAAATTGGTTATGATGACTTTATATCACTTTAAACAAATATAACTTGATTGAAGATTATCAAGTGCATGGGAGTGTGAAAATAACTTTTCAATAGTACTCTGCCAATGTTAATGAGCAGTAATTGGTAACCAAAAATCTCCCAGATTAAAACTGTGTAACTAAACCAGAGGATACAACTAGTGGACACTGCGGTGGTCATTCCAACCCTGGCGGTCCATGACCGCCGGGTTGGAGGACCGCGGGAGCACCGCCGACAGGCCTGCGGTGCTCCAATGGGCATTCCGACCGCGGCGGTAAAGCCGCGGTCGGACCGGCAACACTGGCGGTCTCCCGCCAGTGTACCGCCGCCCATTGGAATCCTCCAAGGCGGCGCAGCTAGCTGCGCCGCCGAGGGGATTCCGACCCCCTCTACCGCCATCCAGTTCCCGGCGGTCCGCCCGCCGGGAACCGGATGGCGGTAGGGGGGGTCGCGGGGCCCCTGGGGGCCCCTGCAGTGCCCATGCCACTGGCATGGGCACTGCAGGGGCCCCCGTAAGAGGGCCCCTAAATGTATTTCACTGTCTGCTGTGCAGACAGTGAAATACGCGACGGGTGCAACTGCACCCGTCGCACAGCTTCCACTCCGCCGGCTCGATTCCGAGCCGGCTTCATCGTGGAAGCCTCTTTCCCGCTGGGCTGGCGGGCGGCCTGAAGGCGGCTGCCCGCCAGCCCAGCGGGAATGTCAGAATTACCGCCGCGGTCTTTCGACCGCGGAACGGTAACCTGACGGCGGGACTTTGGCGGGCGGCCTCCGCCGCCCGCCAAGGTCAGAATGAGGGCCTAAATGATCATCTTACCATTTTTAGCATGTTGGCTGCAGGAGGATCAGCAAGCTTCCTGAAGTAATTGTGAGTGGTAACAATTTCTTCCTGGACCTCTGGAAGATTTGTTGTGATTGTGGAACAGTTTCTTAAGTCATAGGCCTAATTATAAAATAACGGAGAGGTGTTACACGTATTTTATAATAATGGGTGCTTTTCAATTTTACAAATGTATTTTACTATATGTACCAGGCCACATTTTCTCTTTGACGAATTATGAAAATACTTATTACAAATCATAGCTGAGTGCATCATAACTCATAATGACAAACACTTAAAAGCAAATAGGAAAATCCACATAAAACACTTACAATCTGAGTTTGCTTCAGTTCTTCACCCTCAAAATAGAGAATAAAACACATTTTTCATAGTTGAAGTAGATTTATGAAGTACAGTTTTTATTGATTTCATGTTATCAATTCTATTCAAAGGTAAAATACATTATAGCACCAATGTATTAAAATAAGTTTTCTAATAGTGTCAATTTAAATCCTACAATCAAATAACTTAGTTTTGTCCTTGTCCTTGTTTCCTTAACTACTTCTCTAGAGAGCACTTAAAGTTCACTTTGAACACACTTTTGATGTTTTACAACTTTACGTCTCTGTTCATATATTCTTCCCCCACTTAACAAACTTGGAAACTGGATTTTATTCTGTGACAGCCATGCTGCTTAAACAATACTTTCACATTTTGTACTCTAGCCTTCAAAGTGAGTATTAATTTTCCCTCTCTTGGTCAATTCATGCTTTTAAAAACTTGCATTACAATGGGTGAGACTGGTATACACTGTGCCTAAGCATGTTTATTTCAGTGTGCTACCATTTTGACACCTCCATGTAAACATATCTGTTTTCCCAATAGAAGTCCTACTCAGACCAATCTGATGTCTGAAGTTGCCTACATTTGCCATCCTTTTTGCTTTTGCTAAAACTGTGACGAAAATGCCACTGATTAGATAAATCAACCTTAATTATTAGTTCTTGTCAACATACAGGTGTTGAATCAAGTAGAACCAAATGATCTGCATAGGTTAAGCACTGGACAAAAACCTTTTCATTTTAAAGGCAGCAAATCACATACTGCAAATAGAATATTAATTAAGTTGTTTGCTTGAATAATAAAAATCATTGTAAACTTATATAAAACAGACATCTAAGGTGACGTGGCTTAACTTGGGATGGAGTAGGATGCATGTTTTCACCTTTCAGGTCCCCTCACACCAAATCAGCTGCCATCCACAGCACCGGGCTGGCCCGGGAAGTTAAAACAGTGGGTCAGGATTGCCGACCTCCTCTCCCACTCACCCACTGAAGATTGGGTGTTGATTTCAGTCTGGACTAGGCCAACAGCTAAAGGCCCTGGCATGCTGTTGTGCCCCCTGCCGTCTTGCCCCCGCAAGTGGCACTGCAGGACTGCTAGTGCTTTATGAAAATCCTGGCACCCAACAGATAGATGACATCTAAAAGACCGTGCCCCTCATCGACCCGACAGGTGGAGGAACATGTCCCTGGATAGCCCCTGTGGGCTTGCAGTAGAGCACCAAGGCTACCACTCCTGCTGATCTAGCTTTCTGTGGTGTGTCCCACGGTGTGTGCCCATGATGAGGCAGGCTGGGGTTGCACCGCTTCCTGTTGGGGAATGACTGGAGGCACATGAGCTCATGGTGAGTAGAGCTGGGCCTTGAAGAAGATCTCGCAGGCAGCTGCTGTGACAGCTTGATGGCTCATGCAACACTACAGCGTGGCTTGAGGAACCATAGCACTGAAGTGGATGCCTGGCCCCTGCCTGCAATCACTGCTTCCCCACCTCTCTTGCTCTCACTTTCTGCTGCACTGCATCCTTCCTATGACTTGTAGACTCTTTAGGGGGTGTGTAGTGCATAGAGAAAGTGCGAGTGAGGGCGAAAACCTACAGGACTTCCATCTGGCAATCGCAACCTGAAGCATACATCCACCCAGTAATCGAAACTTGAAGCGTACATCCACCCAATGTGTAAAGAACATTGGGGGTCATTACGACCTTGGCGGGCCGCCGCCCGCCAGGCGGTAACCGCTGTGCGGCCGCACTCACGCAGCCCCCATTATGACATTCCCGCTGGGCCGGCGGGAATGAGGCCGCAACATGGTAGCAGGCTCCTAATCGAGCCGGCGGTGTTGCGGCCGTGCGACGGGTGCAGTTGCACCCGTCGCGCTTTTCACTGTCTGCTATGCAGACAGAGAAAAGCTGGCCGGGGCCCTGTTAGGGGGCCCCTGCAATGCCCATGCCAGTGGCATGGGCATTGCAGGGGCCCCCAGGGGCCCCAGGACACCCCTTACTGCCAGCCTCTTCCCGGCGGTGCAAACTGCCAGAAACAGGCTGGCGGTAGGGGGGTCATAATCCCCAGGGCAGTGCTGCTTACAGCGCTGCCCTGGTGGATTATCACTGCCGGGGCTAAAACGGCGGGAAACCGCCGGCCCCGGCGGTGCGACCGCGGTTCTACCGCCGCGGTCATAATAAGGGCCTCCGTACCGCCAGCCTGTTGGAGGTACGGACGCCACATTACCCCTGGTGGTCTCAGACCGCCAGGGTCTTAATGACCACCATTGTGTCACAGAGGGAGGCTGGGGAGACTCTTGGCGCTTGGCGCACCCTGTGTCTGACAGCCCAGTGCCCCAGAGGGACATCTGAAGACCTGCTTTGAGGCACTCTCTCCTGCTTCCTTCCTCTGAGAGCTGCGTTGGCTGATGGCGATGGGAACACAGTTGAGGAGGTCCCCAAGTGAATGAGACTGCTACCATGCCCACTGGATATCCTGCTCATGTGTAGCCCCGTAGATTCGGTGGATCTCCACCCACCCTTCTGCTTTTTCTACATGGACACTCCTGTGGGAGCCTGGCTTTGGGGTCTGGGAAGAGGATGCGGGCTCCCTGGAAACTGTAGAGGGGACAGCTGTACCAGAGACATGTACACCTGGTAGGAGTCACTGAAGTGATTGGTAAATTTTGCTGCTCTCGTGGATTTGAGCACTCGAAGATTTTGCCTCTCTGCTTCACCTGTCTAACTGGCTCTGCCACTTGTGTGAGGCTCTGGACTTCTCTCCCTTGGTCAAACTTGCTTGTGGGGGGCCTGTTTGCAGATATGAACCTAGCGCGTTCCTTGTTTGCACCGGTAGGTCCGGGTCCATGTGGCTCCTTCTGTGCAACACTTGCTGTGACAGTCAAGACACCTAGAGCCCTGATACAGGCCCTCGTGGGGTTTACAGCTGCTCCTGAGACCAACCTGTTGCCTGGGCTATCAATCTACCCAGAGGGAGGCCCCTCCATAGTCATTGCTAATTCTGCACAAGGAGGGACACACCTCACCCGACACATCTTGGCTCCCTACTCTCCTAAGTAACTGGCAAGTGACCTCCTGGCTGCTGACCTTACATTGCCCTGGGCCTCCTACCCCCTTTGAACTATGCTTTGCAGAAAAACTGCCAAGTGGAGCAAGCCATCTGCAATGGAGTAGGACAGAAATGCTCCAAACCAGGACAAGCAAGAATCATTTGCCACCCTTGTTACGATAATGCAAGACTACCTGTCATAATTTCTCCAGGAAATCTGCTCAGAAATTGTCTCTTTGAAAACGGATCTCAAGAGCTGTATTAAGGACATCAAGAGGTATGTAACTGAGCACACAGTTGATGCCAGATCAGAAGATCAGGAAATCCTCTGGTGGCATATGGCAACCTTGGAGGAGCATCATATCAAACTTCAGGCAAAACAGGAGGATCTCGAGAATCCTTGCCACTGCAATAATATCTGCATGCGAGGAGTACCAAAGGGAGAAGAAAGATCTAACATGCCGTTCAGAACAGCTCTCCTCAAGTTGATCAGGGGTGATGATGATGCCCCTCCACCTGTCTTGGACAAGGCTTTACTGGGTGGCATCTGCATCGGGTCACCCCAACGTGGCTCCTGACATCCTGACCTGAGTACACTAATTTACTGAAAGGGAAGCGATCCTCATGGTGGATCGAAAGAAAACTGACTTGGTCTTCCAGGGGGCGCACAATACAGCTTTATCAGGACTTTCTCCCACCATGCTGTGGCACAGGAGAGACTTCAAACTGATCACAAATAAACTATGGAGCATGGACATTAAATATAAGTGGGGTCACCTATTTTCATTGTTCTTTGAATGGGATGGGAAATGTCACACTATGCGTACCCTTACTGAGGCAAAAACAACTCTTGGATATTGCTCCATCAGACAAGGATGAATCCTCCTTGACTGACACCTCTACCAAACCTAACCTGAAGCTGGCATGGACCACTTTTAAACATTGATGCACTGAAAAAGGCCCAGTTGAATCGGCAACCCAGGAAACGAAGCAAGACATTATTCAACATCTAAGAAACATGGATGCGACGATGTCCTCAGCTCTCTCTGCGCTGGCTCCCTCTGAGGGAGGCAGCACCAGCCAGACCATACATTCCTGCCTTATGGCTTGAACTTCCTGATTTAGGCATTATTCACTTCTTGCAATGGTGATGATGGGGGGGGTGGACCGGAGAGGCTCCTCTGTAACTGTTTTGCTGCATGTGTCCTTTGGCCCAGGGTCATCCTCCAGCAACTTGTTTCCCAAGAGGGTAACTCCTCCAATGAGATGCAGACACTATTGTACAGCCACAATCGTTGGACCCTGTTGGTTCACAGTTGTTGCTGAATGTTGTACACTTTCTTTTCTTTTCAGGTCAAACAATTTTTCTGCATACTATGGTAGGTAAAGGCACCAGAAGGAGCAGGATGCTTTGGGAAGGGAGAACAGAAAGAATCAGCCACCTCCTGTCATTGGCTGACCTTGCAAAGGTCAGCCAATGAGAGGAAGAATATTCCCTACCTCCTCACAGAGTGGATGGGGTCAGTGAGAGTTGCTGACCCCACCCCATCCTCTGGCACTTCGGGGCTTACAGCTGAAGCATCCAGATGTGAGGCTATCAGTGATGCTGGCCCTTCTCATGAGGGGGAGGACTTTGCAGCACTTGGTGGTCTGACCACAGGCGTGGTGGGGCAGGACTGCCAAGGTAATAATGACCATCTATTTTTCTAAACTAAAGTGAAAGGGAGACATGTTTTTTATAAATAGAAATAACACTGTTATTAAGTCAAATATTACATACATATAATGTTTTTGAAGAACATAACTGTGTTAATACGAAGATGATTA
This sequence comes from Pleurodeles waltl, assembly GCF_031143425.1. NCBI lineage: Eukaryota > Metazoa > Chordata > Amphibia > Caudata > Salamandridae > Pleurodeles > Pleurodeles waltl. Next base: position 1,740,348,116 of record NC_090444.1, read on the forward strand.
TGCATGAAAGAATTGTAACTGTATCTATATGATGTTTCTAGTCACAATATGTAATAGCATAACTTGTGCAGCTCAGTGTAGCGTAATCACATGGAATTACCCAAAAAGTCTGCAAGATTATGTTTAACTAAGAAGAGCAATTCTGCTTTTAGCTCTATTTCTTAGTACAAAAATGCCTCCTTGCATCCAAAATGGGTGCGACAATGCAGTTTGCGCCAAGAAATAATGCTAAATGCAATACAACACAAACAGCGGGCAGGAGGAGCCACTCACACTTGCTAAATGTGCTCTTTGGCAAAGATGATTCCCCCAACTTACTCCTGGCATTTAGCTCTATTTGCTTGGTGCAAAAGGAACCCTTGTGTCTAAAATGGGTGCAAGAATGCAGTTTGTGATAAGAAATAGCACCAAGTGTGCTCCTGGGTAGGATTTTCCTCCAACTTACTCTCTGTATTTAGTGCTATTTACTTACCATAAAATGGACCCTCACATCCTAAAATGGGTTTGAGGATGTATTTTGCTCTGAGAGATAGTGTTAAATGCAGTAGGACACAAATAGTGAAAAGTGATCTTATGAGAGATTTCCTTTCCACCCTCAAAATTACTCAGAATTATGCGAGCAGGAGTAAGCAAGTAGTAATCACGTTGTTTTTCGTCATTCTAGATCCAAGAGCAACACAGAATTACTGAAATTCCTCTGATTACTTCAGCATAATTGAAATTACTCCTGAGCCGAGTAATAAGTGACTGTATCAGTAACTGCTGTTTTACAGTATGCATATTACAATGAAACTTCCATGTTTGATTGTGACAGCATAGTGTATAATTAGTGGTGTCTCAGTATGATATTTGTGGGTTGTGTCCACGACCACCATTCAGCATAGACTCTACACTGTGAAACCATTGCAGTGAAGCAATCAAATTGGCAGCCCAGGGGAAAAAATAGGCCAGCAGTTGGTTACATATCTGCAGACCCTGACCTCTGATCTGTATCTCATCCCTGGATCATGCATTGGACTATATTTCAGGTTTTGGGACAACATGTAAGCCCTGTTGCATGGCAATGTCATGCAACACGCAACAGACTGCATTAATCTTGTATACGTTTTCTGAGGAGGACTACACACAACCCATATAGTCGTGATATCTGAAGCACTACATGAGGATCTCAAATGTATGCTCTATGATGACTTGCATATATGTATGCCCTGTTGAACCTCTGTTAAGGCAATGGTTGGACATACGAAGGGGCCCCTAAATTCTGAATTCTAGAAACATCCTAGTCTTTAAAGTCTGCATTAACCTCAATACTTGGTCAGTTCAATGTAGTTTAAACTCAGTCTCACAAAGACTCCTTAGCGGTACATGTTGCACAGTATGCCTCTTGACTCTGTCTAATTGGTTTCTATGTAACAGAGTAATCGTGCAAACCAATCCAGTACATTTTCTATTTCTTGCTTTGATCGATACTTTTGCTTAACACACTTTCTTTTTATCTGTCTTTGGATATCCTCCATATCCTCCACTTTTCATTAATTGCTGCTTATTTATATGTCTTTATTTATTTGTGGTTTTCTATAGCATAAACCACACCCATTGGTGTAAAGGAGTTCTTTACATAGTATCATGTAAATACAAAATGCAGACAATATTAGGTGATTTTATTGAAGGATACCGGGCTTGAGTAAAATTTCAATTATGCCTGAGTAACTGGAGTAATTTTGGGAATTCCGCCATAATCTTTGCTGTGGAATTGCTGATAATAATGTGATCACAGTTCTTGCATAATTAAGAGAAATGTTGGGGAAAAAACCTACCAGGAGAAAACATTTAGTGAACGCAAACGGCTGCTCATGCTGCTGTTTATGTTATATTGCACTTGGGGCTATTTTCATGGTGCAAAACGCATTCCCGAATCCATTTTGTCCCAAGTGTGCATTTTGCACTGCAGGATTACTCTTCTTGCATAATTCTGTGTAATCTCACATAATGTTTGGTAATTCAGCAAGCTCACACTACACAGATTTACGTAAGTTACACCCAACCCTAGCCGTTACCCCATCCACTGCTCAGTTAGTAAATCTGCAAATTACTGCTTCCTCAAATTATTTATACTTGGAAGTGTCATTTTCAGTTTATTGTTAAAAATATCTTAAGAAGAGTTGGTCCCTATTGATGGATAGATGGAATTTCAGATTTTAAGGGCTTTTCCTGAGAAGGCTCTATTGGAACAAGATGTTTCCAGATGGAGAGAATCACTAAAAATAGTGCAATCAACTTGATGCATGCGCCTAACCATTTCCACATAGTTAAGCAGCAACTTGCATCATGTGGTTTTCTACGAAATTGTAAGAATTGGTGTAACTGTGGTAGTGGGTGAAATAATCACAGTCCTTGTTAGGGTGAACCACAAAAGTCACTTGAGACATGATTTATGTATTGGTGGACAGGTTACTCCATCACAAAGGTGTGGGAAATACCTTTCACCGCTATTGAATTCCCATTATTTCCTATGGGATTTATATTTTGGTAAGTAAGATATCACTGTTGTGACAGAGTAACTCATCCGTCAATATTTAAGTCAGGCCCTAAGTCATCCATCTGCTTAACCCTCTGGTAGCTTGGCAGAAAGTAGTCAGGCCCAACATAAAGGCAATGTGTAAGATATTTATACAGTATTTCCAGCAATAAAGTGCAAACATAACACAGGAAGTATCCCAAACCAATTTATTAGCAAATAGAATATTTTACAAAATAAAATGGCACAAAAGCGGCAAACAACCAATCGGTAAAATCATAGGTTTGCGTTTTTAAATATTTATGTGAAAAAAGCACCAAAAAGCACACAGCACCACTCACGGTTATCTCGTCAAATTGGACTTGGGCAAAGACACAAGTTAAGGCCAGCCAATCGCGATGGAGCATGGGTCAGATACAGGGACCAGGTTATTCCCATTGAAGAGTTATCTTCTAAAGTCCACATGAAGAGTTAGATATGGTGGGTACGCTTTATGCAGTTGGCTTGTTGCACCACTTTGACGATATGTGCAAGGTGTTTCGCATTCCTACAGGGCAGTTCCTTCTATATGGCACCCTAAAGGGGCAGCACGCAGAATGTGGGAAGGAAGGAGAGGGGGCCACAACTGCTCCAGAGTTTGCAATTTTATTGTGATACTACTAACACCTGTAGACTGATCGCAGGTTAATACAGAATGATACATATGGATGTGGTTTTGCCCCTCACACTGCTGTGCGAATGATGGGAGGCATGGGACTGGGCTAAAATGAGTCCATATTCTCCTGCAATGCCTGTTTCAAGCTTTTCTATTAATATATATTGCACCAAGTTTATCTCACACCCCAGAAGCTTAATGTCTATTTTCTGACAACTATCCCTGTATGCCATTATTTTCCATGTGTGGAAGGGAGAGCACAATCGTTTTACAACTGGTTTGCAGGGTTAAAGTACAAAGTCCTATGGCCAACATAAAGTGGGTTTAGCAGTGAAAGGCAAATACCTAGGGGAATCCTTCAGAAAGAGCAAATATCTATGACTAATGCTTGGAAAGTGACTTCAATTGTTCCTGGTCAAAAGTCCAGAAAAACGGCACAGTGTCCAAGATAGCGTGTCAACGTCAAGCCGAATAGGATCTTGATATTACCAGTGAGGCTTCAATAGAGGTATGTGTTTATTTTAGTTTCAAGGGGTGTGTCAGGAAGCTAGATTGAATGTGCTGCTTACCATCAAGTTAGTTGCAGTGCATTGAGGCATTGACACTATGCACATGAGTGTCTTCAGTGAAGGAAAGGCTTAAGTCATTACAGAATTTGGGGTTTGACTGTATTCCAGCTGCTAACACACTGGGAAACTGCTGTGTGGTAGAGCATCAGCAGTGAATCTCATTTTCCAGTGAGCCACAGGCTCTTGTGACTCTAGAGAAACAGTATCCATCTTAGAGTAAAACTACCCCTATGGTGCTTGCCATTCTTGCTAGGCAATTGTGCTACAATTATTATGCCGCTGGCCCTCACTACATTGATTTTAGTTTCCAAGCATCAAGACCTTTAATTCTAGTTATAGCTATGGACATTTTGGTTTACCAACAAGTATCCTGAAGTTGTGTGTGCTTTAAAAACAAACTTTAACAAATTGTTTGCACACTTATTTGAAGTTTACAGCCTTAGGTTGTATATTCTGCAGCAAAGTTTATGTACATGTTTTTGAGCTATAAGGGTTGGTTTGTGTATTCTGCGAGGAGTAACTGTGATGGAATTTCCCATGTACAGGAATGTAAATGTATGTAGTTTATGAGTTATTGGAATTCTGGTATACATTGTTATTGCTAAGTGTATAGAATGATAGGATTGTAATAGTGTTCCCAATTTTCCAGTTTTCATCAGTCAAGTAAAAACTGTACTATTCTTCCACAAAAGAACATATAGGCCCTCATTTCAACCTTGGCGGGCGGCAACCTGTGCCGCCAACTCCAAGGCTATGCCAGGCCCTGTGGCCAACTCACCCTAAAGGCAGCCAAACCCACACTGCACAGAGCCCTTATTCGTGCATTATGGGGGCGGGTTGGTTACAGGGCTATTGGCCTACCCTGCATGCAGGGTGTTAGCCACAAGGCCTGGCCCTGGGGCTCCTCTCTCCCAGAACCTTTTTTTTTTTTTTAAAGGTGAGGAGGTAGTGGAGCCACCCCAACCCACCCCGGGCTAAAAGTTACAAAAAGGGAGGAGGCAATTGGTTTCCCTGTCCGAGTTTCTTTAGGGCCTTGGAGCTTCATACCTCCAGGGTGTTTTTTTCTAAATGAATTGGGAGGGAGCGACCTGGCTCCTTCCCTGAGCCTGCTTAGGCCCTGGGGACCCTATTTCCAGAACCGTGTTTTTTCAATTAAAGGGAAAGGGGGCCACATGGCTCCCTCCCAGAGTCTTATTAGAGACCCCATCCACCAGGGAAGCTCCTTAAAACAAATGGGAGGGGGCCTCGAAACTTGGACATCGCTCCCTGTAGGAGGCAGCGCCTTGAGACCCTCACGGGTGAATAGCCGGGCTTTACAAAAACTGATTAATTGATTTATTGATCTATATAGTATGCAAAAGTGATAGTCACTGTGCGGATAGTCCGAGCAACCCACTTTGATACCCAGAGGTAAAAAGCATATCCCCTAATGCTCTGCTTTTGTGGTGGTGTGGGTGAGCAGTTGGGCTTATTTTGTAGATGTGCTAAACATTTGTTTTACTCACAGTATCAATAATGTGGACACACACTCGGAAGAATAACTCAAGACCAATGAACAAAAATACTTTAGATTTTTATAAAAAAAATTAAGACCAAGATCATCAATAGCCGGTAAGTACTTTTTTAGTTATGAATTTTCAAAGTTTAGAAAATGTTCTGTTTTTGTGTGTAATTACACACCATAGCATTCAAGGGGAAAAACATAAAAAATGCATATAAAATCAGGCAATGTTCTCACAAATGTCACCTTCTATTTTTGGGTCGCAGTCATAGAAGTGTTCACTGAGCCAGCTGGAGAAGTGCGGGTGGTTCCCAGTTCAAGCAGGAGCAGCGGCTGAAGGGCTTGGAGTTGACGCCTAAAGGAGAACGAGACCACTTGGAAACACACTGCAAATTTTGACTTAAAGATAAGTCTGGTGGGTCCCCTTGGAGGTTGCTGGTTTGTCGATGAAGGGGGCAGGGAGGTCGGGCGCAGCACAATTAAGTCAGCCAGGATTCATGCATCTTGGAGTCAGAAGCAGACATCTTTGAGGGTGGATTGCAGGTCAGCAGGGCCACTCTGTTTGGTGGTTCTTGGGTATCCAGAAGTCCCTTGACTGGTGCTTGCTTATGGCCTTTTGGAAGACTGGAGTGGACTTTGATTTTGGGTGTCCGACGTTGGGGGTCCGGTACCCTGGGTAATAGTATGCCAAAGCCTTATAAAGTTCTAGTGCCAATAAATTTGGCATAGTTATGGGTCCTGTCTCCAAAAGCTGTTGTATAGATTTTGGCTGGGCTGCTGGGTCTGGGTCATTGTTCAGCAGCTGGTCACCTTATTGGACTTTGAGGTTCCCTGCCTGCAGGGTGGAGGGAGTGATGTGGGGGACTAACCATGTCAAATGAGGCCATTTCTCAGACTACTACCCAACAAACGAAACTACACTTCTCCCGGGGATCATCTAAGTGGAAGACTCTGGAAAGGCTATCTGCACTGGCATGAGCAGTCAAATGTGTGTGTTTTACTTTAAAGTGCATTCCCTGTAGAGGTATGGACCACCTAAGAAGTTTGGGGTTTTCACCTTTCATCTGTTGAAGCCTCCTGAGAGGCCTGTGGTCTGTCTGAACCGTGAAGTGAGAGCCAAACACATATGGTCTCAGTTTCTTCAAGGTCCAGACCATAACAAAGGCTTCCCTCTAAATGGCACTCGATTTTTGTTATCTGGAGAGTAGTCTTCTGCTAATAAAGCAAAAGGCTGATCATGTCACTTGGAGTGGAGAATGCTGATTTTTCTTTTGCTCCAGAGGTCATGCCTATCTGCCAGCACCCAGATCTCAGATCAAAGGTACTCAGATATCTGGCTGCCCTAAATCTGTTTATGAGCTCATCTGCCCTAGAAATTGGGTGTGCATCAGTTTTTATTACAAAATTGAGGCCCCTGTAGCCCATACAGAACCTAATTTCTTTTTTTCATCCTTGGTGTGAGGCTTGGGAACTAAAACTACTGGCTAGACCAGGAGCTCTCAGAGGGTTCAATGACACCCAAATCCAGCATCATGATTACCTCAACTTGGATGCTTTCTCTGACATGGTGTGATTGTCTTTTAAAAAAATATTTTTATTGAGATCCAAATTTGCAATAAAAACATCATAGCATGACATTCATGCTTCTCCAATAATACATAAATACATTAATAGATCATATTTCATTGCAGAATACGTCAACAAAAGAAGCGCTAAAACATTAGACTTCATAATATCTGCAGTAAATCTAAGCATAGCATTTATCCCACAGCACCACCAACCTCTTTAATACCCCAAGGAGTCTTCCATAAACGTCCCCCAGATTTTGTCAAATCTCTTTGTCCCCCCACATTGCAGCACATAAAGCAGCTCCTAGACCACACAGACCTATAACGTGTGTCCAATGTGCATTGATCCCCATCATTACATTGAAAAGAATGCCCAGACCAATTAGAGTTAACCTGGACTAAGAATTGGCGGGTTCTACAAAGAGCCATTTAGTGAAAAATAGCATTCTCCACCAATTGGCTCCTCTCAGAACTGTGAAATTCAGCATTTTGATTTTGCCCCACATCTTTTCCATTCATTCTAACCCTTTAATGGTTCCCCATTTTTAATAGCTTTCAAACAAGGCTCAATCTAGGTTACTAAATATATTGAGTATGTTTCTAAAGGAGCCAAGGAGACTACTTCACCAATTTCTGACAAATTCTTCCACCTATCTCAGGACAAAAAGTCTGCTACCTTCCTATATCCATCTGTCTCCCATTTTCTTACTACATCCGAATCCAACCTAGTGCCAGGATTACCCCACCAGTTTTGATAACGGAGTAGCAGAATTGATATAGAGATCCGCCCGCTTCCTAAAAACCACCATAGCCTTTTGTAGCAAACTTTATTTGGTAGTTTTGATAATTTTAACACATCACATATACCATACTCATTAAGAATCAATTCCAAAACATCACTCTGAAAAGTAATACCATATCTCAGCTTTGCATTAAATCTGGACATATACCTTGCAAAATATGCAAAATAATATTCTTTGACGTTAGGAAGTGCCAAGCCGCCCTTCTCCAGTTCCTCATATAAAGTGCTTGTTGCTAATCTGGTAATTTTATGTTGCCAAGTAAATGATATACACATAGATTCCACTTTCATAAAACATGATGTATTTCAAACACATGGAATAGCTAAAAACAAAGCAATTGAATAACGATGGACTCAACATTTTCATTAGAGCGACCCTCCCTAAAATAGTTAAAAGGAAGCGATTGCCACCATGCAAACATAGCCTGTACTTTAAAAAATAAGGGGGAAAAATTAAGATCATATAAATCCACATTCTTTGAAGAGTAGCTAATCACCAGATATCTTTTTAGATGAACATTTACACAGGGCATTATTTTGGGGAGTAATCTATCCAAGCTACACCTGCAAAGAATAATTCAGATTTTTTCTTACTGATTTTATAGCCCCTTCCTTCTCAAATTAACAAAAGTCTCAAAAGCTTTGCTGCTGTCAAGAATCAAATTATTATCATCGACGTATAATTTAATCTTCCCCATCTGCACAACGGGAGGCCAAATTTAAGTATTCTGCCTAATTGCAATCACCGATGGCTCAATAAAGAAAGCAAAGAAAATCAGCGACTGCGGGCACCCCTGACAGGTCTCTTGACAAACTCATAATTTACTCACCTCTGTTGCATTTATTATAATATTGGCATCAGCATTCAGATACATCCTATGTACCAACCCCGTAATCTAGGAAGGCATCCCAAATTTGGCCAAGAAGCCAAATGGCGTTTCCCAGACCACGAGGTCAAAGGACTTTTCTGCATCCAATAAAAAAAATATGGGAGGGCAGAGAAATAGACTAGTGCGTTTGGCTAGGTAATGTGCATTCGTTCCCAACTGACAACCACAATAAAACCATTCTGGTCATGATGGGTTAATTTGACTGCTATAAATTAAGTCAGTTCAGAAGTTTCATAATTATTTTGTAATCAGAGTTCAATAAAGTAATTGGGCAGTGCAAGTTTGGATCTTCTCCAGCTTCACCTTTTTTTAAGAAGCTAACCACAAGCTGAAAGATGTAATAGCACTACCCTTCAGTATTGTTTTGACTACCAATAAAAGTTAGTCTGCCATAACACTGAGGGAAGATTAAAAAAATTCCCCCAAGAAGCCATGAGGGTTCCAAACCTTACCATTTGAGAGGCTTTTAACCACCTTCACCAGTTCTTCCCTGGTAAAAATGCAGGCAATACTTTCCATGTCCTCCTTAGGTAAAGCAGGAATAGTGAGCCCTGCTAGATGTTTTTCCAATGCATCTGTGTCTACCGCTTGACTCTGACTACATATCTGTCAATAATGCTCTAACATGATTTCACCCACTTTCCTTTGTTCTGTACACCTAACACCTGAGACCGGGCTTTTCAGAGCATGTCTCGTATTACTATCAGCCTGCTCACATGCCTGGCATGCTAGGAATCTCCCCGTAAAATTACTCTCCTCATAGACCTTTTGCATATAGGCGCAATCCACCACATCATAGGCAGTATAACACTGATCAGTTTAGGCCTGTTTGGCCTGGACTGGCACTTTCCTATTCGCTCTTGAAGGATGCCTTAAAAATGTATCTAGACTATCATGAACACTCTCTTCCAAGGTTCGCTTTTAATGTTTTATGTTCCTAAGATTAGCAGCATCCTTTTCTATCGTGATACCCCACACTACACTAGGAGGAGCTGACCCATGTTTCCTACTAAAAAACTCCCTGATCTGCTCTTCACATATCCAAACCCATGCCCCTTCATGTAGGTACAGCTTGTTAAAAATCCATCTCCTACCTTGGGGAAAACACCTCTCCACAAAGACCTCCAGAGCAAGAATTGCGTAGTCTGACAAACCATTAGGGAGAGTCTGCTGGCCCTTAAAAAACAGGGGTGTGATATAAGGAAAGTGCTGCTGCACCTAGAGCAGTCCTGCTTTCTTTGCACCTCTTAGCACCCCCCTAACACTACCATGGCTGCGTCATATCTAAGAAATGGCGCACCAGGGAGGTAGTTAGGGAAACTAGCGTTAACGTTTTTGACACTAGTTTGGAGCTTTGCAGGACTAGCCTCAAAAATGTTGATGCTAATCTGCAAAGCCCTTTGAGGCCCATTGAAAACAATGATGTGCCTCATTTTAACGCCTGCTCCGAGTAGGCGTTAAAAGTGCCAAAAAAATGATGCAATGAAATCTCTTAGATTTCTTTGCACCATTTTTGCGGCCCCCATAACAGGGGAGCACCCCCTTTGCATACATTATGCCAGGAGCAGGCATAATGTAGTGCAAAGGGTTACAAAGTCATGCAATGCATGCATTGCGCCACTTTGCAAATCTGTGCAGTGATTTTTGCCTCTGTTGGGCCACATTAGTGTAAAAAAAAGATGCTAATCTGGTTTAAAGAGGTGCTCGGGACTCAAATCATCCCCAGGCTTTTTAAGAGTGAAAAAAAAAATCATTCTGAGATGAGGTATGGAATCAACTGGAGAAACATATATATTCTATTTTGGTTGGAAAAGCCACCCTCCAAGGATCATTAAGTGGCAAGGTTCCTCGGTAATTTTGCAAAACTTTCGCAACTGTAGTCTTTAACTGTTTTTTCCTCTTTATTGAGGAGTCTGTTCTGGGGTTCTGGAGGAAGTTAAAATCCCATCCCATAACAATTTCTCCTGGAACTTGTAATATAGACTGGAAAAGCTCCTTGTAAAGCCGAGAATTATCTTCTACAGTAGTGTACAGGCTTACGAATGAAAGTGATCTAAAAAGCACGGAGCAGTTCACCCAGCACAAATGTCCATTTTGATCACCAGCAAAGTCCAAGGCTTTTGGCCAGAAAAATTGTGTCACTGAGAAGTGTCGCTTGGCCTGACAAGAACCCACTATAGTAGGCCCTGTTTTTAAACATGGTAAATTCCAGAAGCTTATTGGCCGGGATATGGGTGTCTTGCATTTAAACTACCAAAGGATTTTTGGCGCTAACCTATGCTTCTAGTGCACACTACTTATTATTATTATTTAGGCCAGTGGCATTCAAGGAGGCTACCTTCAGTGTGCTATCAGACATTGTTCCTACTTTCTTTTCTCGGAGGATCAACAGAGAAAATTGCAAAGAAAGTGCAAACATTCTTAAAAGTGCCTAATGTGCATGAAGTGACCACAGGACAAAAGTGCAAACTTATGGCCCTTACTTGTTGACCAATAATTAAAGTGCAACCAATAGGTAAAGTGCCACCTAAGCTGTCCATTACCCTGGACCTCCATCTCCCCATACTGCATGAAATGCATATGTGCTGAATCTGCCCCATGCCTAATTGAATGTTAAAGTGCATATAGTTCCTAAAACACAACTCCATCCTGTAGCCAGTACCTTCTCTGCGGATAACTCATCCGCTGTATCCCATACACGGTCAACCTAGTATCGCACAGCATTGAAGTCCATCCAACATAAATATTCCGACTTCCGAGCCTTCATATAGGTGTATATTCCAACAATTATTTTTTCATCTCATTTTCCAAGCATTTTGCCCCGCCCACCCACCACCAACCTCTGTGCACCGCCACCCTTCTTGCCCACAAGAGTCCTGTAACTGAGCTCCCCCGGCCTGGGGACTCTAGGAGCACTTCCCTCCCTCACACCCCCAAGTGACCCCTACACCACTTATCCCCCCACCTGCTTCCCTACCCCCACTACCCTGAAAGTGTTGCCTTAACATGGCACCATTTGTCACCTACAGCATCCAGGGAATTCTTATTATCATGTAAACATAGCACTATATACAGAATGCTATATACCTCGATCCTCCCTAATCAACACCACATCACCCATTCTGGGACCTCCCCCGTCCCCACTAGGGTGCTGGATTGAATGTAAAAATGTTTTGGTAGCTTCAACTCTATGAAATATATTTGACTGCCCCTTAAAAAGCACTTTCAGTTTTGATTGCTGCAATAGACCTGCAGGAGCATCAGGCTTTTGAAAATCAGTTAAAATTCATGCCTCTGCTGAGCAGTGAAGGCAGACATGTCCAAAAACGTTTGAAAGTGAAATCACCCAGGACCTGATAAAGCATTGATTTAAATGCAAATGCAAGAATACATTTCTTAATACGGTGGTCACCAAAATTCATCAGAATCTTCTGAGTGTATTTGGCATTGGGAGACTGAACTGCTGGAACCCGATGGTCCCTTGTGATAGTGAGGTCCAGTTTTTGATTCACCACTTCTGGGTAGATTTACTGGATAATAAGATCCGTAATAAATTTAGAGACAGTGCCCATTCTAGAGATCTTCTGGTACCCCGTAAACTTTCAATTGGAACAGGGTGATCGATTAGTTCAGATTGAAGCTTAGCTACTGAAATTTCCAGCTGAGACCCCCATCTTCAAGATCCGACACCTGTTGCTCTACCACGTAATATGGGTGTTCGGCCATTGGATATTGCTACTAATAAGATTTAGCTGTGCTTCAGTCCCCTGAACTGCCTCCTCCTGAAATCACACAGTATTTGAAGGAGCAAGGCCTCCGTTGGAGAAATGCACTTTTCCTCCCTTTCACCACCTCAGTTGGTTTGAGTACATGACTGAAGGTGTTATGATTCCAGGGATAGAGGCCGCTTAAAAGATTTCTGTTGATCTGTCCTTACCCCCAATGAACCAGAGGGGGTTGCTGTCAGTTCTGTGCCAGAGGTGTCAAAGATGTCTAAACAACGCTGAATGCTTGCCAAATAGTTTTGTACGATAGGCACTGAGTTACACCTGGCATGTTTGCTCCATCATGTATTTTCAGCGAATTTGTTCATCTTTGCTGATTCCTTAGGCACAGCCAAAACTAACAGTGAATATGTCTGGTGACGCAGTTCCTGAGGGGTTATTAACATATGCTTCCTCTCTGCCTTCCTCGCGTTCCCGGGCTGCTGCTTGGCACAGGATATTCATTTGACTGGGGCCCATTTACAGGGGGGAGCAGATTCTGCGAGAAGCCTGTAGATTCTTCTGAGCTCCTAGACTTATTTTCCTCCTTGCCACATATTAAAGCCTCATTTTGTTCTGTCTCTTGACTGGAGGATAAAGGCGTTGTTCGGGGGTGGCTGCCCTAAAGCCAGAGGCATAGGCAGAGACAATCTGTGCGGCAGACCCTGGTCCTGGTTCCTTGTCTTGTGAGTTCAGGCATTTACACTTCATGTTGCGTGCAGTTTTGGCTAAAGTGCATACCTTGAACTGAGATTCATGCGAAATCTCCTCCATCACAGCGGCAGCCACCCTGCACCATATGCAGCTGCTTCATGTGTTGCTTCGGATGTCACAAGCTGCACCCATGCCTACAGGAGCTGCTTCTGTGGCAATCCTACGCATGCACCTACCCAGAGTAAAGCCTAATACTTCCCTCACTGGGGTAGACATGTACTTAAGACAGCAAATCAATTTGTATAAGGAAAGATTACCTACTAGTGCCCCCCTCCTCTGTTTGACTTCCTGCACCTATTTGTGTACTCAAACAATTGCTGTATAGAAAAACAAGGCAGCTGTTCACAGAAGTTGCTGTGATATGCTAACAGCCGGGGTCTTCCCAGATAAGTGGAATTTCTGTGCCTCAAGTGATTACTCATTAATACCAACAATTTCCACTCATCCACGGTCTGCTGCTCGTGTTTTTAGCCTGCTTCCACAATCTCAGCAGGGCCAAGGTACCTCGATGAATTCAGGCCAGAGAGCATAGAAGGCCAAATCTGTAAAAGGAAGGAGAAGGGAGGAATTGTGAGGCACCGTTGTAAGATGAGCGGTAAGCAAAAAGAAAAAAATTGGAAAGCTGCAGGCAGTTTACAAACCGCCGCCCACTCGCAGTCTGCTAGATGAGTCGGGTGGTTTCTGCATGGCTTGTTTAACGGAATCATAAGCTCCGGGAGGCCGGTGGAGCTGCATCATTAGTAACACGCCTCCTCGCAGCAGTGCACTATAGCCGCTCCCCTAGGACACCGTCAGTGACTAGCCACAGAGCATGATGAGAGCTTCCTACATGGTGCCCTCTTCCTGGTATGACTGTCTATAAATTTTGTTTTTGACACACAAACTGTCTCCAGTGTCCATATCATGAGTACACCAGTTTGTCCTACCAGGGACAGTGAGAATAGCTCAGCCTACTGGTTAATGACTTCCCTGCAATCAGCTTGCTCTTAGTATGTGAGGGTGTCTGACAAGAGCACTCCATCAACAAAACCATCTTTTTGGGTTGCTGGAGAGGAGATTGGGGAGAGGTCTATGCTCTTCTTCCTGTCCCTCATCTGTAACAATGACCATGGTCACAGCAGATCTGTAAAAATAGGGCTTTAGGCGATTGACATCTATTATCCTTTTGGGATTCTTGGAACTGCCAATGTCAGCCAAGTAGGTGACCTCCCCTTTTATTTCAAGTATGGGGTGGGGCTCAGACTACTAATCTTAGAGAGCCCTAGGAGCCACAGGCTCCAACACCCAAACTTTCTGTCCTGGTTGGCATTCCAACTGTGCAGCATTTTGGTCATATCAGGGCATTTGGAGCTCCTGGCGGGCCTGATGCTTTTTGCTTTTTTCTCCATATACTCAGTCATCATGGAATAATGGACAAGTGTATAATTCACAATGTCCTATTTGGAGGCCTCTCCCAGTCTTCCCTTACAAGACTTAATTGACCACTAACAGGATGCCGAAACAAAAGTTCAACGCAGGGAAACTCTACTCCCTTTTGTGGCACTTCCCTTTAGGCAAAAAGCAGACATGGAAGTAAGACATCCCATCTCCTTTGGAGATTTTCAGGGAGTCCTTTCAATGTCTGGTTGTGAGAAAGGACCTCTTTTGACATGATACCCCCCTCAATTTTGTCTGGAACATGTTGTTGTTTCAAACTCTAAGTGCCGTGGGTCTCTGCTAAACAAGTTCCCAGGGCCAGATCTCTTTCCTCCAAACTGTACTGTGTTTGGCACTTCAGCCACTCTTGTAAGCCACTAGTATTTATACCCCTTGAACCTAGGGCACGGGTACTGAAGAGGCCCCCCCAGAGCTACAGTACCAATTGTGCAAATCTGAGAGGCCCTCATGCAGACTGCTATTGCAAGTGCATGACGGGGTATATCCAACGTTGCAAATTAGACATGGTACTCAGCAAGAGTGCCATATCCACTAACACTGCATGCAAAATAGGTAAGTCAACCCTCTGGCAGGCCATAAGGCAGGGTGCACTATAATGCATGTGAGGGCATATGTGTGCATAAGAAAATATGCCTCTACTGTGTCTTTGTCAATTTGTGGACATAGTAAGTGTACAGGGAGCCATGGCAAATGCTTGTACTGGACACTGGTCATTACGAGTTCCCCAGCTACATGATAGCCTCTTTAAACACTGGATCTTTTGGTATCAAACAACTCAGAATAATACACCCACACTAATGTCAGTGTTGGGTTTATTACAAAATGTCTTATAAGTGCCCTCTGCAAAACCTGACAGCCCCAGCTAGAACTCCTGGGGTGAGAACGTGTCCTATTATGAAGCAGAAAACAAAGCCTTTCCTGGGCACCCTGCAGCGGTCAGTTTGAAAGGCTTTGCCGCCTTGGAAATCCAACCTCCACCTCTGCTGCTAGCAGCAGATGGCTGCCCAATGGTTTTGCCCCCACTTTATGCGGGAAACCTTAGCAAGAATAGGAGGAGCGGCCACACTCAGCCTGCACAACCCCTCAGGTATGGCAGGAGAGGGGACCACACTCCATTTAATTTTCCTCCATCTTAAATGGCAAGAAAATAGCCAATCAGGGGTGTGACCTCTCCCCCAGGAAGTGGTCACTTAGTGGGCGTGGCCACCATGAGGTAGGTGGCCCATTGGCCACTACCGGGAACTCCCCCTAACACACCCTAAATACAATATTTAGAGGGCATCCCTAGACGAAGACCTCAGATTCAATTGACACAAAGAAGACTAGGACAAAAAAGATCCAAGGCATGAGAACTGAAGCCCTGCAGCAGAAAGAAAAATACACCAAACCCTGCCTGCTGCTGCAAGGACTCAACAATTACCACTGAGGTGTCACCTGGAAACCTTAAGAACTCTAGAAAACACAGAGCACCTCCAGCCTTCTAATAATCACAAAGATCTTACCTTTGAGTGAAGGTATCACTCCCTGCACCAAGCAAGCAAGGAACCCGCACATTCTGGTAAAGTGACCAGCTGCTGACCAATGACCCAGACCCAGCAGCCCAGACAAAAACTGTTCAAAAACTGAAGGACAACACTTACCACTGTGCCAGGTTTGGTGTGACTAGGACTTTCTAAAGCTGTTGGGTACCCCTACCCATGGTACCAGGCCCACAACTTTGAACACCCAGAAGAAGAGTCCATTACAGATTCTAAAAAGCAAAGGAGCAAGCCCTCCTTGAGAGACTTTAGGACTCCTGAGATCCACCCCCTGAGTGGCCCGGTTGACCTGCAATCCATCCTCAGGGACACCTGCCCTTGACCACAAGTGCTCCAAGATGAACAATGCTTGACTGACCTATTTGCTCTGCACCTGGCCTCCCTGGCCCCTGCACCAACCAGCTGTGCTTTAGGGGTCCCCACACTCTTGTGACCTCAACCTTCCAAGGGGACCTGGTGGACTTACAGTTAAGTCCATCTGTGCAGTATGTTTCCAAGTTGCCCCCTTCTCCTCAGTGCACTAGCTCCAAGACCTTCAGCTGCTGCTCCCGCTGGAACCGGGACCCACCAAACTTCTCCGACTAGCCCATAGGACCTCTCAATGACCTCAACCTAAAAGCTAGAAGTGACAATTGCCTGATTTTATATGCATTTTTAAAGACTTTCCCATTGAATCCTACGGTGTGCAATTATGCACTAAAACAGAACATTTTCTAAACTTTGAAAAATCATAGCAAAATAAGTACTTATCATATATTGATAATCTTGACTTAAAATGTTTAATAAAAATCTGAAGTATTTTTGTAAATTGGTCTTGAGTTATTCTTCCGAGTATATATCCACATTTACTGATACTGTGAGTACAACAAATGCTTAGCACATCTCTTGGATTAGCCTAACTGCTTGCCCACACTACCACAAAAACAAAGCATTATGTGGTCTGCTTTTTACCTCTGGATACCAAGGTGAGGTTGCTTGTACTCTCTGCACAGTGCACATCATTTTCATACACTAAATAGGGAGCTAAACTCCTACAAGAAGACATTGAATGCTAATATGCTGCTGGCAGACAGTGATGTGAACTTTAGAACTACTGGTACAGTGCAGTGTTCCAAAGGAGGTTGCCATGGCAGCTGAAGTGAAAGGTTGTGGAGGGAAGGGTGGTTGCATTGATAGTTGTTTGAACTGCTTAAAAAAACAGTTTTTATCAGACAATCAGTTGGAAAAAAAATAATTTGCCAACTCAGTGTTATAAGTAAATGTTACACGTGCATAAAATTTGCTTGAAACACAATTGTGAGTACATTTTCAAACTCCCTCCCATCGTGCAGGTACACGGGGGAGTCACAATGAGCGCTGTGACAGAGTCGCAACTCAAACAGTGGAAAGTCTCAAATTGGGCTTCTTCGTAGGAGGAAAACAAAGGGTTAACAGCCTGTAAACAGGTTGTGCATTAGAAAATAAATATGAAAGCCAGTTTTTTATTTGTTGATCACCATAATATCACTGATAGCAAAGTTGAAAAGGTTGCCATCAATAGTTCCTTGATGTGAGAGTGGTGTACCATTCTTATGCTGACATTTTTTGCTCATACAAACAAAAGAGTTATAGTTATATTGTGAGAGTATTTTACCAGTAATTGGAAGCTAATTAAAAGGTATGTGAATTAAATGACATGTGTATAACACATACATATTTACAGGTATGAGGCAGATTAAAAAGTAAATGATATAGAGAAAACTACACTGTGAAAGAGAGTTGCTAAAGAAATTGAAACTCTCATTTGAAAGTGTTGTGAGCAATTTATTGTTTCAGAAAATATATAACACTAGTTGTTTGTAATCTATGATTGTTTATTCTACAAAACAATTCAAATATCAACTTCACTTTCTATTTCTAAACACCTCCTAAGACTTCAAGTGCCTTTTTAGTTCAAATGAATCATATTTAAGGTATGCTATATGTAGGTTAAATGGAGTATGTTATGTACTTACAAGGTAAAAGTTACAGACCCACTCATAGACCTCCTGCATGAAAAGAAAAGGTTAGGTGTGTACTATATGAAGAAGGTATGGCATATTCTTATCCTTGTACCCTGTGATGACACACAAACTGCTACCAAGGAGCAATGCAGACACCCTTCTAACAGAGTGTAGGGTTAACTGTGTTGCAAGGGTGAGTGTTTCTATGCAATAAAGGGCCATTTTCATTTATATATAAGCAATAAATAATGGTGTTTGTCTTTATATGTGTGGTTTAAAATGTACTACACATAGAAAGAGGAACAAATGGGAAGAAATAATCGTGCCTGTCCCTCTTCCGCCACTTTCACACTACGAATGAAGTGGGGTTTGAATGTGACACATTCTTAGGTTTCTAAAAGTGGGAATGCATGAGATTCCATCATATTACATGGGGACTGGGTGGGAACACCTCAAGGACCCCATGTAACAGCCTTTGCACACAGAATTATGCGTGAAAGGAATCCATGTTTACTAGGCCTTTAAAAGCCAAGAAAGGTGGCTTTGCAATCCCTTGTAAATATGGATTAGTACACTGATCCACTGTAGTGTGACTAAAATTATGTTCTGCTGGTGCAGTGAGCCGCTAGTGCCTTGAGAAAGAGGCCTTTACTTTCATATGTACTATATACATCCAGTATGTCATCTATAAACATTTTCTATAAACCTTAGTGCTACTCCCACACCCAGTCGAAAATATACTTAGAAAAAAATATATTTGAGGACAAACACAGAGCAAATCCAGGCACAGATTCATGCATGCAGTAAGATAGCTAGGTACAGATCCATTCACACATTAACACACCCTAGCATACACTCATGCATACATACACTAACATCCTGTGGTACACCCTGGTACTTACCTTAAGATACCCAGACATACACTGATGCATACAGCTACACACTGAAGGTTACACTGAGACACCCAGAGAAACACTGATGCATACGGGTACAACTACAAATACACTGTGATGCATGCAGTTCAGACCTGGGGACACACTTATGTATCAACAGACATACACAGACACAAATCAATGCATGCACTCATACACTCAAGGTTAAACTTATGCATATTTTATCATACCTAGAACCACACTGGTACATATGATAAAATTCTCTTGCACATAATAATCTTTACAGGTGTACAGGTAAATTGACACTGATATTTACAGTAAAACACTGACTCAGTGACACACCCACATATATAGGGATCTATACAATTACAAAAATAGGGACACACTGTTGCACACATTAACACACTCTAGGAGACACTGAGCCATGCTCTTAAAAAAGAGAAATATACAATTATATGCACATCAATACACAGAAACAGCCACTGATATAAATTGATACTCAAAGAAGAGACGCATATATGCGGTAGCGCACATAATTACACACTTATACATACAATCATACACCCAGTCACATATTGATCCATACAGAAACACACCTGGGTACACATATTTGCATACAATGACAGATCCAGGGATAGATAGCTGGATCTGCTGACATACCATGATTGACACGTATGCATACAGTTCTGTACCTAGAGACAATCTGGTGTATGGGATAAGGTACAGAGGCACTGATAGCTATAGTCACATACCCAAGTACACCCTGATGCTAACAATGAAACACTAAGTCACACACTAATACCAATAACAACAGAGGCTTCCTTACTCAGAATTAATTTTGAAAAGTAACAGATGTAAAGTGTCCACAACATAGTAATGAGGCTGTTTGTATTAAAATTAAATGCTTATCATATACTATTGAATACTATGCAATGCACAAATAAGTATTTTGATATATTTTTTTTCAGACATCTATTTGTATTTAAAACAGACACCTAAAATACAAAAAAAATGGAAAGGCAAAAGAAAGTGAGGAAAGCATACTATCTACTTGCAACACAGAAACAAAACAGAAAGCATGTCGACAATGTAGTTAAAGAGAAAGCAGCAATGGTAAGAAAACCAAAAAAAATTCCTAAAGTTATGGGAAATTGCAAAGTCTCCAAAATCAAGTACACAAGATGAAGGCTCCCCAGGGGAAGGGTGGTGTCAGCCCCTTTTGTTTGGAGGGGGAATAGTGAGAGAAAGTGCCTCATTTTGACATGGCTGGCCCCACACTTTTTGCCTGGAACATGATGTGGTTTCGAACTGTAAGTACTCTGTGCCCCTGCTAAACAGGTTCCCAGGGCCAGATCTCTTTCCCAAAAAACTGTACTATGATTGACTCCAGCCACTCTTGGCAGGCAGGCATCCGGCAGGCACCAGGCAGGCAGCCTGTTCAAAGAGGAAGCTTCAAAGACTATGCCACCTTTAAAATGTGACCCCACCCTCTGCTGCTACTACCAGAAGGCATCCTCCCCGCCCTAGCAAATCCAGCAGAAAAACTAGAAAGATTAGGAGGAGTGGCCACCTTCAGCAAGCACCACCCCTCAGGTGTGGCAGGCAAGGTGACCCCTCCATTTCATTTTCCTCCATTTAACCAGTTAGGGTCCGGGCTGTGTCGTCTTCTCAAAGGAGGTGGTCACAGAGTGGGTGTAACCACCCTAAGGCAAGTAGCCCATTGGCTACTGACAGGTACTCCACCTAATGCCCCCTAAATGCAGTATTTAGGTGGTATCCCCTGACCAGAACTTTAGATCCCTGATGACCTAAAAAGAGCCGGATACCACTGGGTCACACTAGCAAGAAGAATGAAGCCACCAACTGACATGGCTCCAGTACCTACTGGCCTGTATGCAGCCCTCAAAGATCTGCACCAAAAGGTGACTTGTCCTGCAGCCCAGTGACCTTGAAAGCCATGGGAGGACTGCCTGCCTTCAATAAAGACCTAGATCTCCAGTGGACTCTTGACCTGTCCAAAAGAAACCAACTTCAAAGAAAAACTGTTACACCGCGGTGCTCAGGTTGCCGCGGCGCGGCACGTTAATTTTGCCGCGGCCGACGCCCGGGCCGCGGTAGACGCCGCGGCAGACACCCAGGTCGCGGGGGTCGCCGCGGCTCCGGCGAGAGCCATGAAGGCTCCAGGGAGCCGGTCTGGGGGTCACGGCGCTCGCCGCTCCCCTTTTTTCAAGTTCTGCCTTAAAGGCAGACGCGGCAGAGCCTGAAACCCCGAGGGGGTTTCAGGCATGGCCGCACACAGCGCATTATGCGCTTAACATTTATTTTTCTTGCATGTATTCACCTGCCCACCACCACTTACCGATGTTCCTAGGACAAACCGAACCCTTACACTGGGGGTTCTTTATACTTGCCTTTTTTCTCTTCCCAGCATGCTTACCACTTCCTCTCTACCCAGCATGCATTGTTTAACACACATACCTAATTCATTACTGTTTTCTTTTCCCCAATCCAAGATGGCGGTGTTCTACTTCCTGTTTCCTGTTTCCTGTCCAGGGGTATTTAAGGGGATCCCAACTGCCTGTTCATTGCGTTGCAACACTCCTTGGTGATAGTCACGCTCCTATTTGATATCCTTCTGCGAATCCTGTCTGTTCCTGATCTGCCTTGTTTTCCTGCCTTCCTTATCTACGATCCTAATACCCTGGTGTCCTCCTTTTCGTTTCAGGGAGTTCCTGTGGAGGTTGTTCACCCTACTGGGGTTTTTCCTCTGGGACTCCTTCTGGAGGGCACGGACTGTAGTGGTTCACTCATACCAAACAGCACCGTGGCTACCGGAAGGGGTCGCCCCTACCTCGGCCAGAGCAGAACCCGTCGGAACAAGGACTGTTCCCCTACACCTCTCAGCTGCAGGGGTAAGACCATTGAAAATCCCGACAGATTGCAACGCCCAAAATTCCAGTTGCAGTCCGGAACTATGGATAACCCGGTGGCAAGCCCGGAACCTACTAACCAGGACCTACTGGAGACGATACAACAACAGGCTCAAGAACTCCAGCAACTACGTACAGAGAATACTGTTTATCGACAAGCTTTTGCCTCCAGGACCACAGATGTCCCTGCAGTAGCCGCCTCTACACCTCGATTTTCCGGGGATCCTACCACATTAAAAGAATTCCTGGATGCCTTAACGGTGTACTTTGCCTTTCGCCCCTCGCAATTTGTACAAGATAAGACCAAGGTGGGGTATTTGATTAGTGCCTTATCAGGACCAGCCTTGGCCTGGGCCACACCTCTAGTAACTAGAAACGATCCCTGTCTATCTAATTATTCCACCTTTATCACTACTTTTAAACAGATGTTTGAACGCCCTGGACTCGAGGCGTCAGCAGAAGAGGCTCTTTGCGAAGTCCAACAAGGGAGTCAAGATGTATTACAATACATCACCCGTTTCAGACAATTAGCTGCAGAAACAACCTGGGTGGAACGTACCTTGGTGACACTCTTCCGTAGAGGTCTAAGAGAGGACATCAAAGATGAACTAGTACATTCTGCCAGGATAGAAAACCTCAAAGGGTTGATGGACCAGGCACTAACAATAGAGTATCGGTTGAGTGAACGAAGAATGGAGAAAAAGAAGAGTCCGTTGCCTTCTCACTCAGTACCATCTCGTCCCTTTGCCCATCGCGCCGAGGAAGTCCGCCCTGAATCCAAAGGGAATACCGAAGAAGAGCCCATGCAGATTGATACAGCTCGCGGACCTCTATCCGCCAGTGAAAGGGAACATAGACGAAGGAAGGGGCTTTGCCTATATTGTGGTGCAGCTGGTCACCTAATTCGCGCCTGCCCCATTCGTCCAACCAAGCCCTTGGGAAACACCAGCTCCCGTCCCCAGTAAGAAGGGTGAGGACGGGATATCGTGATATACCTTCTATTTGCTCTTCCAGGGAGGAAGGAACTGCTCTTTTTCTCTTACAAGTTACCCTCCATTTAACTGATGGCCGCGAAGCAAGAACTTTGGCTTTATTGGACTGCGGAGCCAGTGGCCTATATTTAGATGAAACCTGGGCCAAAGAACGACAGATAACACAAATACCCAAAGAAATACCAGAACAGGTACATACCGTTGATGGGTCACTCTTGGCCTCTGGGCCTGTACAATACACCACCCCTACCTTCTGTTTACAGTTCGGTAAACATCAGGAAATCCTCTCGTTTGACTTAATCTCATCACCACACCATGTCATGATCCTGGGAATTCCATGGCTTACACGGCACAATCCTTACATCAACTGGGAAACAAAAACCATTTCATTATCCTCCCATTTTTGTCAACACCACTGCTATCCGGCCGGGGAATATTGGTCCCCAAAAAGTCTCTCAACAACACCTTCTCAGGTGGGAGGATCCATTAATGTCCTACAGGGAGTTCCCAGACAGTATCAGGACTATATCGATGTATTCCAGAAGCCAGAAAGACCTGAATTGCCACCCCACAGAGAATACGACTGTGCCATTTCTTTAGAGCCAGACACTGTAGTTCCTTTTGGGCGGATGTACTCCCTCACCGAACCAGAGAAACAAATTTTGAAGGAGTACCTAGATGAGAATCTACAAAGTGGGTTAATAACTCCCTCCTCTTCACCCGCCGGGGCTCCTCTTTTCTTTGTACCAAAGAAAACCAAAGATCTGCGTCCCTGTATCGATTTCAGAGGGTTAAACAGGATCACTATCAAAGACCGGTATCCGTTACCCCTCATCAAAGACATCTTAGAAGCAGTCAGAGGAGCCAAGAGATTCACTAAGCTGGATCTCCGAGGAGCCTACCATCTACTAAGAGTCAGAGAAGGTGATGAGTGGAAGACCGCCTTTAGAACACCTTTTGGTCACTATGAATATAGAGTAATGCCCTTCGGGCTCACTAATGCCCCATCCATCTTTCAAAGATTCATGGATTCTATCTTTTCTGATCTTTTGCAACAAACAGTGGTAGTGTATCTTGACGATATCCTAATTTATTCGGTTCATCCAGAGGAACATTCAAAGCACGTTCGCCAAGTCTTAGAGAGACTCCGACAACATCATTTGTTCTGTAAGCCTGAAAAATGCGAGTTTGATCAGATAGAAGTAAAATACTTGGGGTACTGTATAGACCAAACCGGAGTTGCCATGGACCCAGACAAAGTACAGGCTATATTGAATTGGCCATCTCCTTCTTCCATCAAGGAGACTCAATGTTTTCTGGGACTAGCCAACTTCTCCCGACAATTCATAGCAGACTTTGCCCAGAGAACCAGCTTCATTACTCAAACCCTCAAAAAGGAACATCTAAAGAAAGGTTTTTGTTGGACACCAGGCGCTGAGTCAGCTTTTCAGGACTTAAAGAAAGCCTTTATTCAAGCCCCTATTCTTCGACACCCAGACACCAGCAAACAATTCATTGTTGTCACAGACGCCTCAGAAAGAGCCATTGGGGCTGCCTTGTTACAAAAACAAGACGATGATGACCTAGAACACCCTGTATTTTATCTTTCACATATTCTATCTGAGTCTGAGCGAAACTATTCCGTGCTAGAACGCGAATTACTCACCTTAAAGGTCGCGTGCACCGAATGGAGACACTTTTTGATGGGATCCAAGGAGCCTTTTGAAGCTCGGACCAATCACCGAAATCTACAGTGCTTAAGAAATTTCCAGTGCCAAAATAGCCGGCAGGCTCGATGGGCTTTCTTCTTCAGCCAATATGATTTCTATATCACCTACATCCCAGGTTCTCAGAACATCCTGGCGGATGCCCTGTCCCGACGTTATCCTGGGTGCGGTGATTCCGCGGTTCAAAACTTATTTGACAACAATAAAATCATAGGGGTAGCACAGACTTTTTTAGATCAAGTCAAGTCCGAATATGCACGTCTACACGAAACAGAACTAAAAAAGTTACGTCCACAGCTGCACATAGATCATGACTACTATTATCGTGATAGGGCCCTGTTTTTACCCACTAAAACAGTGCAAATCGAAGCTTTACGCATGTGCCATGATTCCCCTATTGCAGGTCATCGAGGGATGAAAACGACTCAAGATCTTTTGCTTCGCTCTTTCTGGTGGCCAACTCTCAAGGCTGACACTGAGGCATATGTATTATCCTGTCCCACATGTGCTCAAGCCAAGACACCCCGAACCAGACCTGTGGGGTTACTCCGCCCATTACCTGTTCCCCCAGGCCCATGGCATACCATCTCCACCGATTTTATGTGCGCATTGCCTTCCTCAATGGGAAACCACGTCATAATGGTAACCGTGGACTCCTTCACCAAGATGGCCCACTTCACGGCCTTGAGAAAGTTACCAACGGCAAAGGAGTTAAGTCAGATCTTTACTCAAGAAATCTTCAGGCTACATGGGTTACCCCAAGTTATTATATCGGACAGATGTCCTCAATATATCTCCCGTTTCTGGAATCAATTCTGCAAGACCTTGGGGATCCAGGTGGCCTTATCATCCGGGTTCCACCCTCAAACCAATGGACAAACGGAACGACTCAATCAGGGTCTCGAACAGTACTTACGTAGCTTCTGTAACGCTACACAGAGTAATTGGGCTCCCTACTTACCGCTTGCAGAATTCTCCTATAATAACTCTCTACACAGTGCCTCTAAAGTCTCTCCTTTCTATGGCTCTTATGGTTTCCATCCCAGGGCCTTCCCAACTCCCCTGAGAGACAACTCCAATCTTCCCGCTGTCTCCTCCTTCGTTCGACAGCTACGGGGTATACAACGAATTATCCATTCCAACCTCGTGTCCACCAAGTCCCGCATGAAGAAGATAGCAGATAGAAGACTCTGTGTGGCTCCTCTATATCAGGTCCATGATAAAGTCTGGCTCTCCTCTAGATTCCTACCTCTCCGACTTACCCAAAACAAATTCAAACCCCGCTTTTATGGTCCCTTTCTAATTCTCAAGAAGATCAACCCAGTGTCTATGCGTCTTCGCCTACCTCGGACATGGAAGATCCACCCAGTATTCCATGTCTCCCAACTGAAACCTTACCGTCCTGATCTCTTTCATAGGCAGTTGCCCTGTCCCCCTCCTTTGTTGGTTGACAATGTGCCTGAATACGAAGTGCAGGAGGTCTGTGACTCTCGATTTTTCCATGGGCGCCTCCAATACCTTATTCATTGGAAGGGATACCCTTTGAGTGAGTGTTCCTGGGAGGATGCCTCTTCAGTCCATGCTCCTCTTTTAATCCGCCGCTTTTTTCGGCTCTTCCCTCACAAACCCGGGGCCTCGGGGAGGGGGCATACTGTTACACCGCGGCGCTCGCCGCGGCCGCGGGCTCAGGTTGCCGCGGCACGTTAATTTTGCCGTGGCCGAAGCCCGGGCCGCGGTAGACGCCGCGGCAGACACCCAGGTCGCGGGGGTCGCCGCGGCTCCGGCGAGAGCCATGAAGGCTCCAGGGAGCCGGTCTGGGGGTCACGGCGCTCGCCGCTCCCCTTTTTTCAAGTTCTGCCTTAAAGGCAGACGCGGCAGAGCCTGAAACCCCGAGGGGGTTTCAGGCATGGCCGCACACAGCGCATTATGCGCTTAACATTTATTTTTCTTGCATGTATTCACCTGCCCAACACCACTTACCGATGTTCCTAGGACAAACCGAACCCTTACACTGGGGGTTCTTTATACTTGCCTTTTTTCTCTTCCCAGCATGCTTACCACTTCCTCTCTACCCAGCATGCATTGTTTAACACACATACCTAATTCATTACTGTTTTCTTTTCCCCAATCCAAGATGGCGGTGTTCTACTTCCTGTTTCCTGTTTCCTGTCCAGGGGTATTTAAGGGGATTCCAACTGCCTGTTCATTGCGTTGCAACACTCCTTGGTGATAGTCACGCTCCTATTTGATATCCTTCTGCGAATCCTGTCTGTTCCTGATCTGCCTTGTTTTCCTGCCTTCCTGATCTACGGTCCTAATACCCTGGTGTCCTCCTTTTCGTTTCAGGGAGTTGCTGTGGAGGTTTTTTACCCTACTGGGGTTTTTCCTCTGGGACTCCTTCTGGAGGGCACGGACTGTAGTGGTTCACTCATACCAAACAGCACCGTGGCTACCGGAAGGGGTCGCCCCTACCTCGGCCAGAGCAGAACCCGTCGGAACAAGGACCGTTCCCCTACACCTCTCAGCTGCAGGGGTAAGACCATTGAAAATCCCGACAAAAACAAGTCTGCCTGAGGAACTGCAAAACCGCCTCTGGACCCACCTCTGCTCTGATGTCAACGGCCCAAGTCCAAGTGGCCCATTGGTCCTGTGAAGGTTCCTCAGTGCATCTGGGCAACAGTCTACCATGGGCTGACCTCTGCTGGACTCCACAGTGATACCTGCAGCCACAATCTGAAGACTCCCCCTGACCGCAACCTGTCCTGTAGGCTGTTTCCAATGCCAAAAGTCACCCCTGCACCAGGGCCCCTGGGCCTTGGGGAAGTAGACTGTTGGTGTCCTTACGTTCCCTGGCATCTCTTCACCTGGCCTGTTTCTGAAACCAATCTCCTCCATTGGATAACATTGAGTGCCCGATGCTGTGTTGGTACACTGCATCTGGCTGCCCCTGTGCCGCTGAGGGTGTAAGTTTGGTGCTGCCTTAAGGCTCCCCTTGTACTTACCTCAACTGCAGGAGATTGACACCTAATTCCA
The DNA here is from genome assembly GCF_031143425.1 of Pleurodeles waltl. Taxonomy (NCBI): domain Eukaryota; kingdom Metazoa; phylum Chordata; class Amphibia; order Caudata; family Salamandridae; genus Pleurodeles; species Pleurodeles waltl. Next base: position 1,740,375,629 of record NC_090444.1, read on the forward strand.
TTCTACTGACCTGGGAGCAGCGCATCTTCGGTTACCCCGTCTCCATTGGTTAGCATTGGGTGCTCGATGCTGTGTTGGCACTCTGCATCCAGCCTCCCCTTTGCCTCTGAGGGTGTACATTTGGTGCTGCCTAGTGGCTTCCCTGGTGCTTACCTCATCCCCTGGAGACTGACCTCTGATGCCACTGGTACTCACCTGCAAGCATTGCATCATAGTTCACCCCCAGTCTACATTGGTTACCATTGGGTACCCGACTTCAAATTCGAACTCTGCACCCGGCCGCCCCTGTGCCGCTGGGGGTGCACTCTTGGTGCTGATTGGAACCTCACCTAGCGTTGACCTAAAACCCGAAGACTGCATCTTTAAGTCATGTAATCACCTGCAAGGCTGCATTCTTGTTTTCCTCCCATAGGTTAACAGTGAAGACTCTGAAAAGTATTTTTAATTTAAACTGCTTATCCTTTAACAAAGTTCTTGGTCTGAAAACATATATAAAAATCTGTGTTATTTTTGTCAATTCGACTCAAGTTAGTCATTTGAGTGTGTGTCTTCATTTATTGATACTGTGAGTAAAACAAATGCTTAGCACGATTCCTAGAAGCCTAACTACCACTGCCATAAACATAGAGCATTGGGTTGCCTATTTTTGCCTCTGGATACCAAGGTGGAATTGCTTGGACTCACAGTGCTCATCACTTTTGTTCACTTTGTAGAGAGCAAGCCTCCTATAGTCATACAGCCACTCATGCACCCACTCACTCACCCATACAGCTACTCACACAGCCTATCACTCACCTATACATCTACTCATGCATCCAGTAACTCACCCAAACAACCAACCATGCATTACCTTACTCACCCATGCAACCACTCTTCCAACCAGTCACTCATTTATGTGGATACTCAGACACACTAACAATGACCCCGACAGCTACTCATACACCCAGTCACTCAGCCCTCCAGACACTCATACGCTGAGATATCCATACACCCACTTATGCACCCACTCACTCACCCATCAAACTACTCATGCGCCCTATCACTCACCCAAACAGCCTCTTATGCACCCACTCACCAATGCACTCTCATGCACTCACTGACCCATATATCCACTTACTCACCCATACAGCTACTGTCACACCCACTAACTCACCATAGAGCTACTCTCGCACACTATAACTCATCCATGCTTGTACTCATTCTACTACTCACTCACCCATACAGCCACTCATGCACTCACTCATTCATACAACCACTCACACACTCTTTTACTCATCCATATACCCACTAATGCACACACTCACTCACCCATAGACCCACTTATACACTCTATCACTCATCCATGCAATCATTCATGCACCTTCTCACTCACCCATACAGCCACTCACATACCATATCACTCACCCATACAACCACTCACACACCCATACAGTCACTCACCCACCCACTAACTCACACAAACTGTCAATCATGCACCCATTCACTCACTTATACAACCACTCAAGCACCCTATCACTCATCCATACAATCACTTACGTACCCAGGCACTAACTCATGCAGCTACTAATACACACACTGATGCACCCACCCACCCACTCACCCATACAAGCACTCATGCACTGAATCAGTCATCCATAGAACCACTCATGCACCTAGTATCTCATCCATACAGTCACTCATGTCCCCAGTCACTCACCCATACAGCCAGTCATGCATCCTATTATTCACCCACACAACCACTCATGCAGCCTATCACTTAACCATACAGCTACTCATGCACCCATTCAGTCACATACACAATCACTCAGGCATTCTCACCAATACAGAGACTAATGGAGATACTCACTCACCAATGCTGGGCCTGATTCACAAGTCTAAGTTTACACCAAAAGTCTGAACTTAGACCAAAAGTCTAACTTTACTTTTAGTCTAAGTCTAACTTTCACCAGCTGCACTTAAAGCACCTTGTTTAGTTTGCAGCCTCTGCATCTCCGCTCTAACAAGATGGGTGGAGTGAGGTGGATGGTACACAAATGTTTGTATATACGGGATGTACCACATGAACTTTTTTGTCACTTCCTCATGACAATACCTTTTGACATAGAATGCAGGTAACCTTCATTGCATTCACCTTTTTTTCACCCACAGGAACTGAAAAAAAATTGTGCAACGTTGCTGCGGCTCTACCACGACAGAAAGTGACTCTGTAAGAACTATTTAAATGTTAGGGAAAGACATTTTTATTCATGTGGTAGTAAACCTCTTTCGTTCAAATGGACATTAAAGTTGTGTGTATGTTTTTAACTTATTTTTAAAAATGTAAGAGTTGCGTACCCTGCGCAATTCCGGAAATGCATGTCAGCAGTGTCGCAATGACGTCATGACTCCCAAAAAACAAGTAAAGACACAATTATAATATTTTTATGTATTTCTGTACACTTATAAACCTTTTATTTTAAACTCAATTTTAATAACTTCTATATATATGTATTCTATGAACTTCTAAATCAAGCTGAAGTCACGTACCGTTCGGGAAGGTTCACGTATGGAGTACAACTCCTAAATTTCTTCAAAAAAATACCATTACATTACTATTGATAGTAGAGAAACAGCTGTAATTTCTGCATGAAGCCAGATGCCAGTAATGAAAGGGTGGCATTAGTTGATCCACCATGTAGGAGAGAGGGCCATCCATTTAGCATAGGCTAGCCTACTGTTCCCTCCCATATGCGATTTCGCTGCAAACTTTATTTTGGAGAGAGAGTTGCAGTTGAAGAGTTAAACTGACCGGGACCAGTTATCATAAGGAGAAGTGAACTGAAAAAAAAACTAAGCACTCCTAGGTTATCCTCTTTGTCACCTGGGGCAATGCAATGTACAGATCACTGAAAGCAGGTCTGTATGATAATATAGGGTGCAGAGTAGCATGGTTTGGGAGCAGGGCCTTAGGTCATGCATGGTTGTGTTTGGATTAACATTTACTAATGTAAATATTTGGCATTAAAAAAATAATAGAAATTCAGTGAAAAAAACAAAGGTTACAGAGACGTTATAGTTAGGCATCAATTTGGCACATAGAAAACCATAGAAATTCAACAGCTATAATTACCTGAGCTAAATATAACTTGCTCCCCGTAATGCACTGCTTATGACCTCACATATTACATCACTCATGATATGGTCAGTGACATCACTGATGACATCTCAAATTACATCACTGATTACATCATCCAGAAAACCACTGACACACCCACTCATACACCCATACCAACTCTTGTACATCCACAAACACACACACAACTACTCACCTACTCATTCACAGACCCTTAAATCTACTGACACAGAACCACACACACACACACACACACCAACACAACTACTTGTTCAACCATGCAGCACTTACTCGGCTATTCACACACTTATACAGCTACTCACGCATCCACTCACAGACCCTTATAACCATTCACACACGCATTCAGACACCAATACAGCCACTCACATACCCACGAACAAACCCACACAACCACTCACAAACCCACTCACTCACTCGCTCACCCATAAAACCACTTACACACTTACACACTCATCAAACTCCTACCTAAGAAAGCAGGTAGTTCACCACCGAACTCCAAGAATCAAAGTGTACCCACAGACCTTTAGAGAAAAAATGGAGGGACAGTCAAACCAGCTAAGACCTTGCCTCCTTCAGGGCCGCAACCGCCTCCCACTGCTGAAAAATCAAGAACGCAAGGAAGGACGCACTCCAGGAGCGCATCAACTCCTCAACATACACCTCTAAGGAACTCTTCTCAGTCATCAACAAGTTCACAGATCTCCCCTCCGGAGCCACCAGCATCCCCCAGTCACAGGACCCCTGGGACAAACTTGCCACCTTTTTCCACCACAAGATCCTCCTGGAAAATCCTGGCACCGGAACCTTTGATTGACACCACCCCCGAACCCACCTAGACCATCCAAAGCTGGTCCATGCTCACCATGGAGGAAACAGTCATCATCATGAATAGCACCCACTCCAGAGCCCCCACGAACCCCTGCCCACACCACATATACATCAGAGCCAGTGCATTCATTGCCCCTGAGCTCTGGAACACAAACAACTGCTCCATCAACACTGGCACCTTCCCCGAGGACTGGAAACACGCCGAAATACACCCCCTCCTGAAGAAACCTTCGACTGATCCATCAGAACTAAAGGATTTCTGGCCCATCTTGCTGCTACCCCGCAAATGTACTGAAGAAATCAATCAACTCACAACTACGGAATTTCGTTGAGGCCACAATTCCCTGGACAGCTCCCAGTCCGGCTTTTGCAGCAACTACAGCATGGAGACAGCCCTCCTGGCAGCCACCGACGACATCCGATTACTCCTAGACGGCAGCCACACTGCAGTGCTCATACTCCTTGACCTCTCTGTAGCCTTCCTCATTGTCTCCCAAAGCACTCTACAAACCAGACTCCATGAGATAGGAATCCGCAGAAGAGCCCTGGAATGGATCCACTCCTTCCTCTCTGGGAGGATTTAGAGGGTCAGACTCCCAACCTACACATCCAGACCCACAGGAGTCAACTGCAGAGCCCCCCAAGGATCCTAACTGAGTCCCACACTGTTCATCGTATACATAGCCCCTCTTGCAGCCATCATCAGAAGCTACATTATGAACATCGTGTCATATGCCGATGACACAGAACTCATCATTTCCCTCACCGAAGACCCGGACACATCCAAAAGGAACTTTCACTCAGGAAAGGAAGCTATCGCCACCTGGACGAGAGAAAGCTGCCTCAAGCTCACCTTCAACAAGACTGAGCTCATCATTTTCAGAAACACCACCTGAGCCTGGGACGACTCCTGGTAGCCCACATCCTTCAGCAATCCCCTCCACCGACTGAGTACCCCAGCACTCTAGGCATCATCCTCGATTCCTCCCTATCCATGACCGGCCAGGTAAACTCAGTCGCCTCATGCTGCTGGCACACACTCCGCAAACTTCAGAAGATCTTCAGATGGATTCCAGCAGACTGTCGCAGGACAGCCACCCATGCCTTAGTCACAAGGATGCTTGAATACAGCAATGTTCTCTACACCGGCACCTCAACTAGAAACAGCAAAAAACTACAACTCATCCCGAACGCAGCCGCCAGACTCATCCTGGACCTCCCAAACTGAGAACACATGTCCCAACACCGGAGGACCCGCCACTGGCTCCCAGTCGGGAAACAAATCACCTTCAAACTACTCTCCCACACGTACAAGGCCATCCACAATGCAGGGCCAGCCTACCTGAACCACTGCATCTCCTTCCACACCCCCACCAGATCCCTCCGCTCTGCTCAGGTCAGATGGCCCTGGCCACCATCCTTTGCATCTGCAAAACCACTGCTGGAGGATGATCCTTCACCTACATAGCAGCAAAGAGCTGGAATGACCTCCCTCTCACCTCAGATGAAGCCCGTCGCTCACCATCTTCAGGAAGAACCTCAAGACGTGGTTCTTCAGATGAGGCCTCTCTCCTCCCCCCAGCGCCTTGAGACCCTCATGGGTGAGTAGCCGTGCTTTACAAAAATTGACTGATTGATTGATTGATTGATTGACACACTCAGCCATTAAACCACTAACACAGCCATTAAGGGGTAAAGTCATGTACTCACCAACTTACTCACCCATACAATCAGTCACACATGCACGCAATCACCAATATATGCACTCACATACCCACTCACTCACTCACTTATGCAGTTACTAACACATCCTTTCACTTACTGATGCAGCTACTCACACATACACTAACTCTGTCATATAACAACTGACACAGCCACTCACTTATGGATACTGGCACTCGTACAACTACACATTCAACTATGCAGTCACTAACACAGCTACTCATACACTACTACAATAACTAAGACACCAGCACACTAGCTCATAGAAGCACTCACACACCCACTCACTCATTCGTACAGCCGCTCACACCCATTAACTCAGCTAATACAACTCTTACACAACCATTTGCTTACCCATACATATCACTAACTCTCCCATTCAGCAATTGACTCAGCCACTCACTCCCTCATACACCCACTCAGATACACAGTCACACATCCATACAAATAATTGCACACAATAGATGATGTTATCAGTGATGTCATTTGACATTTCATCAGTGATGTCATCATGGATCTCACTAACCATGTTAAGAGTGATGTAATATGCGAGGTCATAAGCAGTGCAGTAAGGGGGGCAAGTTATTGTTAGCTCAGATAACTATAGCTGTTGAATTTCTGTGATTTTGTAGATGTCAAATTGAAGCCTATCTATAACATCTCTGTAACCTTTGTTTTTTTAATGAATATAGGTATATAGATATATCTACAGTTTGCTCGCTACTGCAACAGACCGTGGCACCCACAGTTATTTTGATGGTCCCAGGTGCAGTTCCCATTAATAAATACTCCACTGGTCTTGGTGAACGAAAGACACTAGGGCTCAGGATCTTTTTCAGACTGTCAAGTTTATTTTGTAACACATTTTGGTGTCTGCCTTTTTCAAACAAAACTGTGCCCCATCAAACTTTAAGACAAATACACGTCAGCAAACACATTTTCTCATGTCTCCATTTTGGAAGATGTAAAATGGTATAGCAACATCCTTTAATTCAATCTTATTATATCTTTCCATCAAGCTATTACTAACCCCTTGGGTGCGCTGGACGAGCTGGTCTTGTCCTCGGCTACAGACCAGCTCTTCCTGCACCCGCTTCCCCAGTGAGCCTCCCACCCCTCTCCCCTGTGCAGGGATAAAAGGGGAAGCACTTCCCTTACCACCATCGACCGCCCACCCGGGCATCTAATGACGTCAGCGTGCACCACTCGCTGACATCATTAAAGGCAGCCAGATGAGCTGGAAGCCATTTGCTTCCAGCGCGACAAAGGAGAAAGAGGTAAGCTTCTCCTCCGGCCAGGCGGGAGTTACTTTGAAAGAGGCATTGAGGGAAAGGAAAGGCCTTTCCTTTCCCTCAATGTCTCTTTCAGTATTCCTTCTGCCCAATTGCACTGCGATCAGGCAGCAGGAATGCCCACTAGACAACTGGGATTTGTTTTTCATCAGTTTCTTGTTGCTGTAAGCGGCTCCTTGTACAAGGGTCGCTCCCATTTTCGCTTCCCCTTGGAGGAAGAACGCCTATTATTTTTAGGCCGATCTACCCCCAAGGGGGGCAGAAGACACTAAGGTGCCAGGGATTGTTTACTTTTGTTTTTTTGTGTGGGGGAAGCCCCTTGGGCAAGGGTCACCCCCCAAAGAAGGCACAGCACTGCAGGCTATTTCTGCCCCCCCCCCATGGTTGCGTATCGGCCTAATTTTTATGCCCATATGCACCAAGGGAGCAGAAACCACTTAGGCACCAGGGATTGTGTGTGTGTGTTTTGTTTAGGGGGACCCTTGGGCAAGGGTCGCTCCCCAGGGGGGGACATTATTGATGGCCATTTCTGCCCTCCTTAGGGGCTGATTGGTCTATTTTTTTAGGCCCATCTTTCCCGAAGGGGGCAGAAGCCACGAAGACACCAGGGATTATTTAGTTTTATGTTTTTTTTGTGGGGGGTGGCCCCTTGGGCAAAGATCGCCCCCCCCCAAAGGGGGCACTTGACTGCTGGCCATTTCTGCACCCCTCAGGGGCAGATCAGCATATTATTTTTATGCCCATCTGCCCCCAAGGGGAGCAGAAGCCACTAAGGCGGCAGAGATTTTTTTAGATTTTTTTGTGGGGGGGGCGACCCTTGGGCATGGGTCGACCCCCCAACGTGGGCACACAACTGTTGGCCAAATCAGCCTATTTTGTTTTAGGCCCATGGGCAGAAGCCACAAAGGCACTAGTGGTTATTTTGTTTTATGTTTTTTTATGTGGGGCCGGCCCCTTGGCGGTACATAACTGTTGGCCATTTCTGCCCCCTCTTGAGGGAAGATTGGCCTAATTTCTTGAGGCCCATTTGCCCCTGAGGGGGGCAGAAACAACTAGAAACCAGGGAAAACTTCTAAGTATTTGGTGGTGGGGTGTTTGTCAACTGTAAAAGTATTTCTGATTATAACAGTTTATTTCTCCTTTTTGTTCTAGTTCAAAGCTTTTGCTTCCTTTGCTGTGACTCCTTGCAATTTTGGTAGTGGTTGACCTGCAGTTTTCATAGTTGCATGTGTTAGGTAAGAAAAAACAATTTACTCCAAAAGAGTATTGTTGCCAGGCATGAATCACATTTTTGTAAGTGGTGTACTAAATGCAGGATTGTGTGTGAAATTGTCCTTAGATTTGTGCACAGTGATATTTGTGTTGTCTTATGTCTAGTTTTCTTTTTTTTTTTGTGGGATATCATTGGTGATTGTTGTGTCTGTGCAGAGTAGTTGCTGGTGAGTCTTACTTTTTCAGGCAAGTGAGTGGTATAGTTTTTGAGTACATAACTCTTTTTGATAAAGCCACACTTTGTTTATTACTTACCTTAGACAGGACTGGTTGTTGTTGGTGCATTTGTCAAGTTACTTTTCTTTGAAAGGATTATGGCTCGCCGCAGGTTGACCACTCAGCAGGTTGTTGGTATGCTTTTTTATTTGTCTTCTGACCATGATTATGAAACTGACTCTGCATCTGAAGCAGAGGAGGAAGTGCGAGATTCTGGCAGTAAATCTTCTGTCCGAGAGCAATATTCTGATGAGGAAGCCACTCTCAGTGCAGATGAAGGGCCTGTTTTAGAGGAGTACACTGATGTGTCATTAGTGCAGCAGACTGGGGCTGAAATGTTTCCCATTGGAAGACCTGAACTCTGAGTTGCCCTAAACATGGAGCAGCTAGAGTTGCCCACCTTTACTGGTCTCCCGGGGTGTAGAATCAATACGGAAAACTTTTTGCCTATCAGTGTCTTTCAGTCATTTATGGATGATGTATTTTTGGAGGAGATTGTTGACCAGACTAATTTCTATGCTGAGCAGTATTTGAGGGACCACAGAGCCATACTTAGGCCACACTCTAGAGCTACCCAGTGGATTCCCAGAAATCTGGAAGTTATGAAAAACTTCTTGAGTTTGTCTTTTTTGATGGATTTTATAAGGAAGCCGTCACTGACTTCTTATTAGTCTACGAGCCCCTTGATGACAACGGCTATATTTCCTACAATCATGACTCACAATCGGTATTCGCTTCTTCTTCGGATACTGCATTTTGTTGATAATGCTTTAACCTTCCCACAAGATCACCCTTATTTTGACCGTCTTTTTAAGATTAGGCCTGTCCTTGATTATTTTGTAGACCGAGGGGAACATTGGGTGGTTGGAAATTTGTACCGATGCGGTGATTCCACACAGAAAAGTGTTGAAAATGCGATTAGCTAAATTTGAGGTTTGCAGAGGAGTCTGGGTAAGAAAATGTTGGGGGATCCATGCAAGCCTCAGCTTCCTAGAATCCACTGTGCATCTAGTTTCCAAACATATCTGAGCTTGGTACGTTTCCCAAGATGACCGCCACACCTTAGACCAAAACGCAGGTGACCCCCCTGCAACAGGTAGTTTTGTAGTGATCATTTTGATGTGTCCACGTTGCGTTTTGGGGCATTTCCTGTTGCGGACATTAGGCCTACCCATACATGTGAGGTACCATTTTTATAGGGAGACTTAGGGGGACGCTGAGTAGAAGGAAATGTGTGATTCCATCACTGAAATGTGAGGAAAAAGTGATTTTTTTGCCACATTCTGAGGTTTGCAAAGGATTGTAGGTAATAGAACATGGTAAGAGCCCCACAAGTCCCCCCATTCTGGATGTCCCTAGGAGTCTACTTTTTTTAAAATGTCTGGGTTTGGTAGGTTTCCCATAAGTGGCGGTTGAACTAGAGGCCAAAATCCACGGCTAGGCACGATGCAAAAAAAAATCTGTTTTCTTTGGAAAAATGTCATGTGTCCACATTGTGTTTTGGGGCATTTTCTGTCGCAGACACTGGGCCTACCCACACAAGTGAGGTTCTATTTTTATTGGGAGACTTGGAGGAATGCTGGGTGGAAGTACATTTCTGCCTCCTCTCAGATTCCAGAACTTTCCATCACCAAAATGTGAGGAAAAAAAGTTTTTTTGTAAAGGTTTGAGGTTTGCAAAGGATTCTGGGTAACAGAACCTGGTGAGAGCGCCACAAGTTACCCCATATTGCTTTCCCCTAAGTATCTAGTTTTCGAAAATGCACAGGTTTGCTAGGTATCCCTAGGTGCCGGCTGAGCTATAGGTCAAAATCCACAGCTAGGCGCTTTCCAAAAAACATGTCAGATTTCTATGTAAAAATGTGATGTGTCCATGTTACATTTCCTATCACAGAAACTAGGTATACCCACACAAGTGAGGTACCATTTTTATCAAGAGACTTGGAGGAACACAGAATAGAAGAACAAGTGTTATTGCCCCTTCTGTTTCTCTACATTCTTTCCTTCCAAATGTAAGACAGTATGTAAAAAGGAAGTCTATTTGATAAATGTCCTGGAATTCACATGCTAGTATTGGGACCCCGGAAATCAGAGATGTGCAAATAACCACTGCTTCTCAGCACGTTATCTTGTGCTTATTTTGGAAATACAAAGATTTCCTTGATACCTATTTTTCACTCTTTATATTTCACCAAATGAATTGCTGTATTCCCGGTACACAATGAACACCCATTGCAAGGTGCAGCTCATTTATTGGCTCTGGGTACCTAGAGTTCTTCATGAACCTGCAAGCCCTATACATCCCAGGGCCCAGAAGTGTCCAGCAGACATAACGGTATATTGCTATGAAAAATCTGCCATAGCTGGAAAAAGTTACAGAAGAAAACGTGTACAGAAATGGCTGTTTTTTTACCTCAATTTCAATATTTTTTTTGTTTCAGCTGTTACTCTCTGTAGCAAAATCTTGAAGGATCTACACAAATGACCCTCTGCTGAATTCAAAATGTTATCTACTTTTCAGACATTTTTAGCTGTCCAGGATCTACCATTGGTTTCGCACTCTTTTCTCACTAACTGGAAGGACGCTGAAAGCACAAAAAATAGTAAAAATGCCAAAATTGTGTTGAAAAATGTGTTTTTTTGATTTCAGTCTGCCTATTCCTGAAAGCTGGGAAGATGGTGATTTCAGCACCACAAACCCTTTGTTGATGCCATTTTCAGGGAAAAAACACATGCTTCCTTCTACAGCACTTTCTCCCATTTTTCTGAAAACAATGACATTTTAGCTGTATTTTGGCTAGTTTGTTGGTCTCCTCCAGGGGAACCCACAAATGCTGGGTATCTTTAGAATCCCTAGGATGTTGTAAAAAAAAGGATACAAATTTGGCGTGGATAGCTTATGTGGACAAAACGTTATGAGGGCCTAAGCGCGACCTACCCCAAATAGCCCAAAAAAGGCTTGGCACTTGACGGGGAAAAGGCCTAGCAGCGAAGGGGTTAATTTATATTATATACATATTATTGCAAACATATCATGAATGTATAAATCACAGAGTTAACGATTTCCCAGTAATATACAGAGAGGTTGCATCCAACCAATCAGTTCTAGAGTCCAAATCTATATTGATTTTGGGATACCATGATATCAACATAAAGGGGGTCATTTTGACCTCGGCAGTCTTTTGTCAAGACCGCCGAGGGACCGCCGTGCGGAAGACTGCCAGTGGTGGCGGTTTTCCGCTCAGCGTATTATGACTGTTGGCAGCTCTCCGTCCTTTTTCGGACGGAGAGCCGCCAACAGCCATACTGGCGGGCGGCGGGGAAGTGGAGGTTGCTTCACCTCCACCGCCACGTCAACAGAACACCGCCCACCGAATCACGTCCTGTGATTCAGCGTGGCGGTGTTCTGTTGACGGTGTGGTGTCGGTGGAGCAGCCCCCATGGCTCCCGTCCCCTCACGGAGGATCGTCGGACCAGGTAAGTTGATCGTCCGTGACGGGAGGGGGGTGTTGTGTGCGTGCATGGGGGTGTGTGTGTGTGTGTATGTAGTGGGGATGTCTGAGTGCCTGTATGCTTGCGGGGGTGTCATGAGTATGGGAATGAGTGCGTGTATGCCTGTAGATATGTCTGCATGGTTGTGTGCGTGTATGTTTGAATGTGGGTGTGCGTGTCTGACTGTGTGTGTGGATGTTTGCATGTATGTCGGTGTGTGTGCGTGTATGTGTGTTGGTGGTGCCTGCGTGCATGTCATGTGTGCATGAGTGATGTGATGTTGGGGTCGGGGTGGGGAGGGGGGTCCTGCCACCTTTGGGGGTGGCAGGGGTGGTGGGGGGTGTAGGGGAGGGAGTCGGGGTGGGGGTGGGGGAGACCCCTATCAGTGCCAGGGAAGGAATTCCCTGGCACTGATAGTGCTTACCGCCATGGATTTCATGGCGGTTCCAACCGCAGGAAATCCATGGTGGTAAGCCGGGTCCAAATACCGCCGGCGGTATAGTGACGACCGCCGGGCTGGAGACCCTGGTCTCCAGCCCAGCGGTCATCTCCGCCCTGGCAGACGGAACGGAGAAGCGGCGGATGACCATGGCGGCACCCGCCATGGTCATAATACCAAAAAAAAGACCGCCAGCCTGTTGGCGGTCTTACCGCCACTTCTCCGCCATCCGCCAGGGTCGTAATGAGCCCCAAAGTGTCAATAATACAACAAACTTTCAGTGCATAAAGTGCAGAAAGGTGAATCTAAATATAAGCAATCATAATATATATTCATTAGAAACATTGTTGTTGCCCTTTATGCATTATAGTGTGATCAAATTAATATGTTGCTTTCAAACTATCAGCTATATACTACCACACCTGGATATAGCTCGTTACATTGTTACCCAAAGGGGTTGTTGCTGTTAACAGAGCCTTACACTGCTGAAGTCATTCAAGTTAATCAAAATGTTCATAATAAATCTTTATTAGCCTGCGTTAGATTCCTAGATTGATAGGATAGATTCCTATGTGACAGCAGTTAACATACCTTGAGCATCAATAATTGTATATACTGACACAACATAGATATCGTTATTTTGAAAACTCAAAGTATAGGCATCAGGCCCGCTGAGTTGGTGCTGTGGCGAAGTGAGACCCACCGACAAAGCCCTTCGCAGAAGAGATTTTGACAGGGCGGTCACACAGCTGTTCTGCAGGCAAAAAGTTAGTAAAATCTTTCTAAGTCCCAGCCACAGTTGGGAACAGTCCTTTAGATGCAGATAGTAGGCTCCCTAAAAAGCTGAAGCTAAGCATCCCTCTTGTGGAGCTCCAATGAGCTAAATCGAATTGTGTCATTGCAGACTCTTTTCCTCAGGAAGCAGGACATTATTCTAAAATATTTAGGGAAACGGGGTAACCAGAGAACACTTGATAAAAGCTTGAGAGAATGTAGCTGGGAAGGCAATGGGACATCTTCTTCAAGAGAAAAGAGATAAAAAGGGGATTTGATGTTTCAGATAAGATCAGACAACTTATATAAAAGTATTTGCCTATCCCGAAGAGTTATCAAATAATAGGCAAAGAAATCAGTCCCCGGGATAATCTATAGGAGAGACAAATCAGTGACAGATAATTTGAAGAGGAGTGCAAACATCACAAGATAGTAAATACAAAGAAACTTAGAAAGTTTATTTACCTGCAACAGATGTAAAGCTTGTAATGTGGCCAGAATGTAAATAATCAAAAAGTTGATCACTTGTAACACTAAATATGTAGTCTATGTGTTAAAAGTCTTTGCAACCTGATGTACGTAGAAACTGCTATACATTCAGTGAAGAAAATAATACTGAAACATTTCTAGATGATCCAAAAGAATGATAGAAATTAGCAGATGGCTGACATTTTCAAGAAAGGCATGAGGGCAAGAGTGAGTACCTAAGCATTTTGGTACAGATGGTTTTGGTTTAAAATGTGCTAAAATCTGTTAAACATTTAAACAATTTGTGCAACAATTAAGGCAGAAATGGCAAGTGATATATAGGTGCAATTTAAGAAAGTGAAATCAAGGAATATCCAGTGCAAGATGTTGTTTCAAATGTCTTTCCAAGATGGCACCATTATCACTTCTCATCAATCAATCAATCAAAGCTTATAGAGCGCTGCTACTCACCTGTGAGGGTCTCAAGGTGCTGGGGGGAGGGGAAGCACCTAAACCAAAAGTCACTAGAGTTTCTGACACTGGTCGCGGTCCAGGCAGGATGAGCGCAGACAGGTCTTGTTCGCGGCCGCCATTAAGAAGCAGAGGGGGACACTGGGAGCAGTCAGCTGGGAGGTGGGAGGGCAGAAAAGGTGCTTCGTGGGGGAGGGGTCAGAGGAAGATGGGAGAAAGGAAAAGCACTAGGGAAAAATGAAGGCTGATAGAAGAAAAAAGCAGAAAATGCAAAAGTGAAAGAGAGGCAGAGAGAAGAAAAGAAAAGGCAAATGATAGAAGAGGAAAGCAGAAAATGCAAGAGTGAAAGAGCAACAGCGAGAAGAAAAGAAAAGGAAAATACTTACTTGTGATGGCCACTATTCCACCAGTGATGACGCCCAGGGACGAGCCTCTGGGTGGAGGAGGGCCTCGAACTGAGAGTCAGGTGACTCTCAGTTCGTCCCAGGCAAGAGGCAGAGGCAGAGGCAGAAGCAGCCAGAGGAGCTGGGGAGGGCAGCAGACACCGACCAGGATTTCAGTGCAGCTTTAGCAGAGAGCACTTTGTTTATATCAATGAACACTGTGATGAATAACAACAAAGCTGAACTGTAGATCGCCCCCATGATCAAGGGCAAGATGGCTGATAGACAGACATCATTAAATCACTTTACCTGCAAAAGCCATATAATGTAAGTTGTGGAGTATGGATTGCAAAGATGTATGAATGGGCATCCTGGACCTACAACACACAACATCTCCAAGAGCGAGGCACACAGACACAGGAAGAAGAAACACAGAAAAAAACACCCACACGCAGACACACACACACACACACACACACACACACACATATATATGTATACAAATACATTTATATACATTGCACTATGTATTCAACTCAGCTGAAAAGTTTTGCTGCAACCTGAAGAAAATGCTTTAGCCACCACATTATGACTTGTGGATCCTGTCTCTGTATCGTTGCAACTAAAACAAAATAAGGAATAAACTAAAGGAGTAAAGTAGAGTTGCCTTGACCCTAGGGTCCTGTGTGGTCAAATTAGCAGTGTTTTTTTTCACATTGCTGCAGTACTGTGGTACTACCATGACGCTCAGTGCAGCCTCCTGTGAAAATTCACAGCCGTGAAAAAATATAGTGGGGCTTTTGGCCATTGCGCAACAATGGGATTTGTCAGCAATGGTGGTGGGTAACCGTAGGAGGTTAAGAGCCCACATTTGGGTGACGGCTCTGCTCCCAACTGCATACAGCTCACAGCCAAAGGCTAACCGCGAGGTTGACCACCCATGGTGAGGTTGAGAGCACAGACTTGACAGTGGCTAGGCTCTGCACCCAACCCTGCACTGTGCAAGGGCGAAGGTGAGGTTTATAGGGATGGCCAACCACAACAGACTGAATGCACGGCATACATCTAACCCCATGCCAGGGACAGCCTATAGCAGGGGTGGCAGAGTAAAGTATGTTAATAAAATATTACTTAATTAAAAAAAAAAAAAAAAACTAGAAGGTCAGTGAAAAAAAAACAAAGATCAAAAGTGACATTATAGTTAGGAAGGGTAGTATTATTTCACTTTCAATTTTTAAAAAAGCTTTAGAAATTCACAGAAAAACACACCCTAAAGTGATGTTGTAGTTGGGTGGAAATGTCAGTTAAAACAATATTTCTAACTAAAAAAAATAATGAAATTCAACTGTTATAGTTACCTGAAGAAACTATATCTCGGGTATAATTGTTTTCACCTAAAGGTGGAAGACTCAAAGACCACAACTGATTTGTTTTGATATGCCATGGTTCTCCAAGGCTATGGAAAACATCTCATTGTAAGTTGTGAAAAGCGATTAAGAAGCTGCACTTTACACATTTAAACTTAGTTGCTGGTTCACAGTACTGGGCTCTTCTTATTTAACTGTACAAAGATTTTGATTAGGAATATCTGCAACACTCTCTTCCCAACCATGCTTAATTATATTCTTGTAAGAATGCACTCAGTAGACACTAGCCTACTCATCAAAGGCCCACCCACTCTCCCCTTGGTTGGTTGGCTCATTTGATATACTCACTCTACAGGCAGCATTTAGATTTTTTTCACAACTCTTAAGGCTTCACTGAGATGATTTTAAAGGCCATCACCCCTACTCTAAAAAATATTCCAGCACCAGTACTTCCCAACCAAAGAGGGACTCTATAAACAGGCTCCAATTTTCAGCATAAGCTAGCATTACTACAAAATGTGTTCAATTGCATAGTTTGATCATCCTCTGAATATATATATATATCTTTTTTTCAGTTACCAGAGTCCCTACCCAACCCCAGTGAAATAGAATGGTTCACATAATAACATTGCATACTTGAGATCATCATATTTTGTACTGCTACTACTTTTCAAAAGTGAATGTTTTTGGCAAACAGTGATTCTAGAATCATCTGCCCATCCTTGCAAAATGAATGGAAAAAACAGTCCTGGCACGAACTGGCACGGATTAAACATTGCCTGGTAGGGAATAATATAAAATCAGGCCAACGTTTTGGCCTTTAACTCTTAATTTCCAATACGTTAACCTTCAGTCAGGACAACTTACTTATAGGGGTGGGCTGAACTCGTTGAATTTCACTCTGTGGAATTCCGCGGAGTTACCTAAAAACTCAGCAAGATTCTGTGGAATTGTGCGAGCAGTGGACTTCAATACATCACGCTGCTCATGCTGATTTCTAGTGCCAGAAGCTTGTCCTACAGTGTACAATCAGCACGAATGGTACCACGTGGTGTGCCACTTCTTTCTGCCTCTTCAGTAGATAGCCTACTCGAGTGGCAGCTTTCTAAATGTGAAAGACAGCTTTCTAAATGCAAGCAGTATCAACATTCTGCAACTGGCTGCATTGAGAAATTTTGCCTGGAGGTGGTCTAGCTCTCAATTTTCTCGCTTGTGCTCACCAACTTATCATTGGCCAGCCATGCACAAGAAAAAACTCTGCCATGTGGTTGTTCCAGAACTCTCCGCTCCAAGCAGAGAGTGGAGTGAGTAAAACTCTGCGAACTCTAGCAGAGGAGAGAAGATTACAGCCCACCCTTACTTGCTTATTGAATGAAAGCTTGAGAGGTATGCACTCAGGGTTGTAACAAACACTACAGCAGCTCCTGCGGTGCCATAGGCCCCCAGTTTTCTATAGATAAAGGGTGGCACTCTCAGCTTGTCAGCTTGAGTGAATGGGTTTTGCCAGGGGCCCCCTCACCATCCCTTGCAAGGGGGCCCCCTGAGGTTTACTTATACCACTGTATGCACTGGTCTTCATTATGAGCTATGTGGATTTTAGGAGGACGATACTTGGGCTAGAATTGCTTATTCAGGCTAATATGCCACTACCTAAATCCCGTACTTACAAGTTTAAGAGTTTACGAGTCCAGAATTCAGAGTAGTCTTTGGGAACCAGAAATAATGTGTCCTTTATTGTGATTTTCTCCTAATTTTCTGCAACTTTTTCAGCAAGATTAGCAGTTGGTAAATGTCAGCAGATTACAACTGATGGTTGCTGTGGTTACTGGTCAGGATGTCCAGTGCCAGTGCAGGTTATTGTGCCTGGAGGAATGTTGCAAACAGTTAAAGCTCTCCTGACCTTGGAGCTCTACTGTGACCACTGGTTTTACAAAATATGTTTCTGCACCTGGCAAGGTTGTACCTATGATTTTCAGCCTTGGTAATTTTGGGTGTGGAAACACTATATTACTCAGAATCTGCCAGGATGGTATCCCTCTGGAAATGTTGCTCAACGTGACTCCTATAGAGGATCTAATAAGTTATCCGTTCCTGACACAGGCAAAATATATCTCAAAGGGTCTTCCTGCAAAGCAAAAGCAAACACAGGTTTAAGTGAAATCAGCTATTATTGTTATACATGTCTATTCATTTGGAATAGGAACTTGAGTTTGAATTTATTTTGTGGTGCAAATAGAAATGTATTCAGAGAGTATTCGAATGTGGTGTGTGTTAATAATATCCATACATACCTCTACGGTAAGATGCAGCAATGCAAAAAAAGAAGGGAGGAGTTTGAGCATTGTAAGGCCTGAAAAATAAATATGTGTTAATATCTGGTTTCCTTACCTGTGAACAATAAAAGTATATACATTTTGCTTTACAATTTACATTTAAGAAACAATGAGTTTAAAGGTTTGGAAGATGTGGCACACACAATGGAGATCAAATCAGTACCAATGAAACTATACAAATATATATTCACCACTAATGAGG
The DNA here is from genome assembly GCF_031143425.1 of Pleurodeles waltl. Taxonomy (NCBI): domain Eukaryota; kingdom Metazoa; phylum Chordata; class Amphibia; order Caudata; family Salamandridae; genus Pleurodeles; species Pleurodeles waltl. Next base: position 1,740,394,020 of record NC_090444.1, read on the forward strand.
AATATAGAAATAAAGATGGAGGACTGTGGGGAGAAAGGGGATGTTTTCATCAAGTTATTATGAGGGACTTCAAACAGATTTTGAGAGTGAAGCTCGAGTTATTTATAATGTCACTCCGAACCAAGTCAGTAGTGGTACCCTATTCCCACAAAATATATCTACATCTACTTCAGTAATACCATGACAAAATAGGTTGCCATCAAGTCAAGCCAAGCCAAGCCTTGAAGTAAGTAAAGCACGACACAAGGCCAGTCACTGGTTCTGCAACACACTCATAGAAATCACTGGAGGAGAGGAACAATACTAACACCGTCAATGGTAATATAGGCAATAAATGGTAAAATATCTTTGAGTATCTAAAAATCATTTTACTACATTAACGTTTTTATTAAATAAGATTGTCAAAATAAAACATCTAGTTTCAGAATTGAAAAACACATTCCAGCAATCATTCAACACAGCTGTTACTGCAAGGGAGTTCAGGAGTGAACAGGCAAGATTCTGCAACACCTATCAACTGGTGAGACTAAATACACCATCAACAATAGGCCCCTGCATGTGCCTCATCCCTGTGGCCTAGTGGCCATCTGCAAAGTAAGTATCTTCTGTCTCGCTCTGTTTCTCCCTAATCCTGCTTTATGACTTCTGCCTTTTACCTCTGCTTTTACATCATTTTTATTTTTCTGTCTCTTCTGTTACCCTCTCCCCCCACACCACTGCTGTCCTTGTGGCCCCACCTAACTCCTCCCCCTGCAAAGCGCTTTTCCTACCTTCCTGCCTCCAAGCTGACCGGACCCCTGCCTCCCTCCCCTTCTTCACGGAGGCCGCAGCGTGGCCGCGCCACTGGTGTACCAAAGGCAAATTAAAGGCAAGCTTGTCTGCACCTGTCCGAGCCTCGACCGCGCCCAGCGCCACGGACCCTGGTTGTCGCCCCGTCCACCTATTTGACTACAGCACTCTACGTGCCCTCAACCCGGGAAGATTCTCAGCCTGCCATCAATCAGACCGCAGGAACACCCATGGATCTTTTTCTTGCCGTACCTGCTCCAACACCCTCCAAGGACCACCCCATGTTCCCGCAATAAGCACGGACAGTCACCTCAACACCTAACACATGCTCCCTCATCAAACACGCAATAGAAGTTTGGGACCTCCTCAACTCAATAGCCCCGGACGTGGACTTCTTCACGGAGATCTGGATCACCCTTACCACTGCCCCACACATCACCACAGCCATCCTGGACAACTACAAAATCATCCACATGGACCGAGTCAGCAGGCCTGGAGGAGGCATTGCCATACTCTACAAGAACAACCTCCACCTGACTACTAGCACTGAGTCACAGTCTCAGTCCACGCACGAGCACCTACACTTTCAGATCCAGACCAGACCAAACACCTCCTTACATGGCACCCTCATCTACAGGCCACCCAGACCCCAACCCCAGTTCTGCAAAGACATCGCTGACATAGTCACCCCCCAAGCATTCACCTCATCTGACTACATCCTACTTGGCAACCTCAATTTCCACCTTGATACCCTCCAAGTCCCAGCACCTCAAACCTCCTGGACAACCTCACAGCTCATCAACATCCCCACCCACAGAGCCGGACACATTCTCAACCCCGTCTTCTCAGCAGGGGACAACATCACCATCTTCCCACTTGGGGAAACAAATGCAAAATGAACAGATTATTTACAGAAGGTCACAAGTGGTGGTGTTGATAATTAAGTGCCAGTGCCAAGCACCGGAAACCACCGGCAGATATTAGGCACAGGTAGCATTGGCTTATACCCAACTGCCATATTTAATTCCCTTGTAATTCCCTATTAAAATGGTACTACCTGTGCCCAGGACTTGTGAATTAAAGTGGGACTGCAGGATTGATTGTGCCACCCACTGAAGTCCCCATTTAAACATGTCTCAGGCAGGCCATTGCAGCCTGTGTGTGCAGTTTTAAACTGTCATTTCAACATGTCAAAAGTATACCTTTTGCCATGCCCAAACCTTCCTTTATAGTATGCATAAGTCATCCTTATAATAGGCACTGGACATCCCAGAGGGCAGGGGTACAATGTATTTAAAAACTAGGACATGAACCCTTAAGTTTTACATATCTTTGAAGTGAAAAACTCCTAAATTCATTTTTTGCTATAACATTAGAGTTACATTATTTCATTTAATACACTGTAATTTCCAAATGAAAGCACGTAACTACTTCATGTTTGGTGTCTTTGGATTGTAATGAAAAATACAAACTGATGGTGATTTTGGATTTTAAAATACAATTTTGAAAATGGCACTTTTAGAAAATTGGTATTTTCCTGGCCTAGACATTTAGGGCCAGTTGTACGAAGCAGTATTCAAGTCGCAAACGGCGAATCAGCCCGTTTGCGACTTGAAAAATGCTATTTGGGAGGTACAAAGCCCAAACTGCGATTCGGAAACTTGCCTGAGTTTCTATAGCCAGACAAGACTATATTGTGGTTAGCATGACACAACCAGATTTTTACATTTTGTGCTTGATGCTTTTTGGTACTGTTTAACTGTTTATACTGAAATCTTCAATCAATCTATCAAGGTACTTGTAGAGCATGGCTAATCACCCGTGAGGGTCTCAAGATGCTGGAGAGTAGTAGGAGTTCAGTCGAAGAGCTTCATCTTGAGGTCCTTCTTGAATTGAGGTAGTGAGGGTGATTGCCTCAGATGGAGAAAAGGTGTCTGGTGGGCATGTGGAATGTCGGGCTGTGGTTGAGGTATGTGGGTCCGATGTTGTGGAGGGCCTTTTATGCATGCATGAGGAGCCTAAAGGTGATTCTGTTGTTGATCAGGAACCAGTGAAGGTCTCTCAGGTGACTGGAGATGTGACTGCGGTTGGTGATGTCCAGGACGGGTCTGTCCGAGGCCTTTGGGATTCTCTGCAGTTTATTTTGGAGTGTTTGGGTGGTACTGACATTGAATGTGTTGCTGTAGTATAATTTGATGCTAACGAACACCTGTGTGGCTGTTCTCCTGGACATGAATGGGATTCATTTGAAAAATTGCCAGAGCAGGTGGAGTGTGTGGAAGCATGAGAATGAGACCGCATTGATTTGGTGGTTCATTGAGAGCGAGGAGTCGAGGATGATGCTGAGGTTGCTTGCTTGCTCGATGGGTGTGTGGGGGGGATCTGAGTATTGAGAGCCACCAGGAGTCATCCCAGGCAGAGAGGGTGGAATCCAGGATGAGGACCTCGGTTTTGTCAGGGGTTGAGTTTCAGATAACTCTCCTTCATCCAGGTGGCTCATAGGTGAGGGAGAGGATCAGCTGGGTGTCGTCAACATAGGAGACGATTTTAAAGTGTGTGGAGCTCAGAGCGTATCCCTGTGGAACTACGCACCTGATTTCTGTTGGTTTTATGGAGAATGGTGGGAGCCTGACTCTCTGGGTTCAGACGGTGAGTAAGGAGCAGATCCTGCACATTGCCGGTTTTACTGTTTGTATTTTTGTTGTTGTGATCTCATTTCATTTATTTAAAAATATTTTTTTTTCGAATATGGTGTGGGATCCTTTTGTGGTGTTTTTTCACTGTCTCACTGTTTGAGTTGTGGAGAAATACTTTACACATTGCCTCACCTTTAATTCTGACTGCTCTGTGCCAATCTGCCAGAGGGTTGAGCACAGGTTAATTTAGGGTTGGCTCGTGCCTCCACTTGACAAAGAATGTGGTTGCTGTTTGACCAGGGTACACATCTCAGTCAACCAACAACCCAATTTCTGACAAAGGGGTCATTAACACACATTTCCCTCACACACAGCATATAAAAGCTTGTTATGTAAAATAAAAGGTGTACGGGAGACTGCATCAGCAGTAGTAAAGTGCCATGTTTGAGGTTTTTGTTTCAGTACTTCCTCTCACTTAGTTATAAATACCAAGGGTATTAATAATGCAGACGGAATACCATGAGATTACGAGCTACCCTCAGAAATGAGGAAGTTACAGGGGCTATCATGATTCCACTCGGTTGTTAAATTTAGTTAGCAGCTCCACTAGAATTACTAAGACACTCATAATAATGGCCTAAGAGTGTAAATGGCATTTTATGTTTCCCTAGAAATGTCTAATGTGACTTTCCTGACTGTTATGCTTGTAGGTCAAGTAACATGCAGCATCTTTTCTTTTCTGGAAACCCTTGCAGATTTCACCTGTAAAAATATACTGAGTAAATTCTTGGAAGCTGAGAGGGAAGTTGTGAATTCACTATGCATGGTCTGCCACACTTTAAAAGGGTTAACTTCATAGAACATCATCCTTTCCACTCACAAAGCACCAGCCTTTCTAGATACATTTCCCTCTCTCAAATTTAGTACTTTATTATAGCCTTAGAACCCGCCGTAGCGGGCTCTACCGGCTATTAAAGGCCCGCTCCCCATTCGGCTCGGGCATTTAACAAGGAAAAGGGCCTTTAATAGCCGGTAGAGCCCGCTACGGCGGGTTCTAAGGCTATTAGAACATTCTGCCACTCAGGGCAGAATGTTCTATTTAAAAAAACAAATTGCTCACGGAGCCCGAGGGGATTAGGGGCACCGTGAGGCTTTGTTCACAGCTTCTGCTGTGAACAAAGCGAACATTGGAATGTTGGCGCTGCGGGCTTTTACCGGCCAGTAAAAGCCCGCAGCACTCCATTGTTTTCAATGGAGCTTCCAGCATTCCAATGTTCTAATTTATATTACAACTTATAATTCCTATTCACCGACTATTTAGTAGTTTCTATCAGTGGATCAGAGTCCTCCTGTTATCCACTCGATAATTACAGCTGTACACTATAGCAATGGGATGCCATAGGGTAGCTATGCGCTCTATAAGTTCCTAATACAATACAATACAGTACAATCTTCTGAGTTTGGAAGAATGCTAGTCTTAGGTTAGTACTTGTTAAATCAATTAGATCTTTTTTTCTAAAATTTCTGCTTAAATGATCAAGGGAAATAACTTTTAATGAAATAATGCCCACCTTCCAATTTTACCTATCTATTTATTTGTGTCAGTTCCAAAACAGATACAAATATCAAACGGGTGGTTGGAATGGCAGATGGATTAAAAGTAGTGGGCAAAAGTAGAGGTGTCAAGGGAAACAGCTTTAAAATTTACTGCAACTGCCTGGTACATTTAGAGGATTTTTCATACTGCTTTAAGATTAGCTGCACATATCCCTACCATATTAAAAAATAAAGTACTATTAGTACATGTACGATTTATTTTGTTAAATTGTTTAAAATTGAGGGGCTTTCTACATAAAATAAGATAACGACGTTGAAGATCTATGCACATCTGCAGTTTTACTACGAGTATTGCCATAAACATATAACCCAACCCAACTCAGATATTTCCCTTTTTTTAAAATAATTTCTACAGGAGTATATGAATTGTGTCTAATGCACTTTCCTTTGGGATTCTGCATGAAAAATGCACTGCAATTCAATACTGTAACATACAACATTTCACAAAGTTGGAAGATAAATATTATTGTTCAAAACACAGAAGGCAATGCGCAATCAGATGTCTCATAGCTGCCGGTATGGGAATATTGGGTGGGAAGTAAAAAACACACTTCACCCTTAGGCAACCAGTTTACAGTAAGGCAAACTAGTTCTTGAAATTTACAATTTATTTTCAGGCCAAATTATAGTCTTCTAATCCTGTAATCACATTTTTCGACGCATAAATGTCAAGCACTGCATTCATATAGATACAATCCTCTAATAAATAGCTAACAAATGATGCTCAGGAATTCTGAGAATTAATAGATACTTCCGTGCTCTATGTTCAGTGATAAACATTTCACTGTCTAAGGGAATCTAAATGGATAAATCACTGGAATATCCCCAAACAGTCGCTTTTTAGCGAATGTAATCGACATAGCCGCCATCACTTTGAGTAATCTTTTTATGTCAATATGCATTTATTATAAAACACTGAGGTTACTGTTAATAGTTATTCTTAAATGGAAAAAATGCATATGATTATCTCTATAAACACTAGCTTACTATAAAGTCACACTGACGATGGACAATTGCAATGTTCTAATGTTCAAAATATTATATACTATGCACTTTTATTGCTCTAAGATTAGGATGTAGAAGTAGGTTGATTTTTTAGGAGCTCACACCACCTCCTACCACATTTAACGAGTAAGTTGAAAGGACAAATGAAAAAAAACAAAAAGAAAGAAAAACAGAAGATTAGAGATATTTTCTTAAATGGCAAATAACAGCATATGAGTTTCCCTAACTAGGGATGTAATATGTATTCAACAACATTATATTAACTAGATTAAGAGCTAAGAAAATTAGTTCAAATGTATGCATCGAGATAGTGAATAATTCTAAAGTGTTCCAATATACAAAATGTAATGTGTGGGAAGGACATATTGGTTCTATCATGATGTATATTTTTTTATGCATACACCCTATCTACCATATTTCGGGGAACCAATTATTCGCAAGTGCGATAGTTGGAAGAAAAAAAATGAAGAAATAATAATAATAAATGATTGAAGAAAAAATTGAAAATGGATAAAATGATTAAAGAGAGTTACAATGAATGACAGAAAATAAGATAGAGCAAAGGGAAGAAAAAGTAGTGGAGGAATATAGAGAGAAAGAAGAAAATGTGATTATATAAAGAAATTCAAGCAAAAAGAGAGCGTAAGACACCGTCAAAGTCAAATGAGCACAACAGAATTAGAAAGGGGAAAAAGTATGGAAGGATGAAAGAAAGCAAAATAAAGAAACGAACAAAAAAAACAAAAATCACGGTGAAAAAGTTGTTTTGTTTCTGTTACTGATTTTAATACACCACTACAGGAAAGTGTGAAGAAAAAAGTCCATGATTTGAGATATGATTTGTACATCCGTTCATGATAAACAAAGTTACAAGCTGCATCTGTAAGAATAGTTTCTGAAATCTACTGAACACTGTGATAAGATTTACTGGTATATTGTTTTTAAATATAGCAATGCCATTTATTTCGTATAATAATGAGGGCAAAGAAAATAAATATGGAGAACACGCACATTTAGGATTTAAATATAAGAATAGTTCGCTTACTTTTATTCATCACAAGTACAGAGAGTCTGAGATGACGGCTAGTCTGGAGCGTTTTAAAAAATGGCGCGTGCCCTGCGAGGACCGCTGTATATATACTTACGCCCTAAAGCTTCCTATTCTCGGCTTGTCATTTGCAAGTTTACAAAGTGACGCATAACAAAGTATACCTTTTTTCATTCTTCATAGGTTCCTTCAGAGACTTCCAAATAGTTGTTTGTTTTGACCTATTGCTCCAGTAAGATGTGTAACGAAACTTCGGGAGATTATAGAACCATAATTACATTTTAATAAATATTGTTCTCTTCAGGAAGTGAAGTTCGGTCGATTTATAACCCGGAATAAGCAATGCAGTTTAAAATTAATATCTCAATGAAAAACAACTGACATGAAGCAAAGATTTATGTTTGTTTTATTTATTTATTTTACATTAACACCCCCTAGCTTCTTCCTTGTAGTCCAGAGTTATTAGTAAAGTCTTCACCCAAGATGCAGGCAAATAGAAAGCAGTACCGATCCAGTAAACAAGCACCACCCTCAGAACAGGCTGCCTAGCGATTTGAAGGATATATATCAAAAGCATAATGACAAGACGGATCAGTCAATATCAAAAGATGTGGTTATTTAATATACAGTATTATGAACTCATCTGCTGATCTGTATGAAGAAGCTCTGGCTCCCTGATGGACATGTCCTTTTTATTTTGTGTCCTTTAATTTGCTTTAGCTTTAAAATGAGTGTGTTTACTGCAGATAAACCACTAGTTATGCCGAATGTTAATGGCTCCCGTTATAAAACTGTATTATGTGTCACATACAATGCAATAAAGTAAGTGAGTTTCCTACCTTCTAGTCAGAATCCAGCATTAGAGATCTCTAATTTGACATTTATAGTCCACACAGCCAAGGGTATGTAAGTTGCTTCTTATTAAAGTAGAAGGCCGAAGCTCACCCAAACCATGACTCCACCAGACCGTCACCACCATAGCACCTAGTACGACACCAACGTATGATCTACACAGTGCCCTTCTTTGCTGCAAATTCTTCCCTCCAGTGTGCTCAGGCTTCTGACAGAAAAAAGGAGAAATCCCCCTTGTGTAAAGCTATGTGTAAAGATAAGTCTGTAGTGATGGAAGACTAGTTTCAAGATTTAATGAAATCTGAAATGAAAAGAATCCATGCACTGCTCCATACTCAGAGCAGGATCCACCAACTGCCACTGCCTCAGACACCTCAATCTGAGGTATATATATGCCACCGGCACAGGCTCAACTTATTGTACATGCACAAGCTACTTGATAAAAACACATACATAGCATAGAGAGGAATTGCCGTAATCTGGACAAGGACAAGGGGTCACGGACAAATAAAGAAAAGATTGAAACAGTGTTGTGTAACCTGGAACTGTGGCCCAGGTTTACAAGGTTTGGATTCCCTAGACATGGGTGCAGGGACTGAGTTCAGTGCACCATTGCTCGAGCTGTAAAGTCCAGGTTATTGTAGCCCCACACAACCTACTGAGTAAAACTGCTGTTGTGGTATCCATGCTTTCTCGATTACTAACAGTCCATTAAGCGTTCCAGGATGCAATGATAATTCAAACCCATTTTTGTTCTTCAGAGTAGCACACTCAAGCCTTGCACTACGGAAAGGCACCATGCATATGTTTAAAAGGGTTTTATTGCAACAGTCCCATCCTGTTTGTTAACTCATGTGTAACATTAAATCAGTTAAATAATTACTTTGGCATATTGGTAGCAGCAGAAGTAAAATGAACAGTTCTAACATAATTAGAATGGGCAGACCCCCTGAACAACATGTTGGGAACAACACAGACTTTTCCCACGCAAGCGTAACCATGCTTGCCAGAACAACGGCTGCCTTTTCCTCTGCCTTAACCACACATGTGCTGAACTGCACATATGCGTGGTTAAGGCAGAGAAAAAGGGAGACTGGATCGGAAGAGGACGTGGTCAGGTAAGTGGGGTTTGGGGACACTTTTTAGAGGTGAGTAAAGGGCTTGGGGTGGGTGGGTGTTTGGGATTTTTTTAAGGGTAGGGCTTAGGGTGTGGGGTTGCGCAGGGTCGTGGGTGGTTTTTAGTGGTCGAGTGGATAAAGAGGTGGGAAGCTAGGCTATTTTGTTTTTAGAGTGGATCGGGAAAGGGCGCAGTCAGGTAAGTGGGGCGGGGCAAGGCTGGGGGATTGTTTTTGGGGGTGGGGTGGATTAAGGGCTTGGGGTGGGGGTTGGGCTATTATTGTTTAGGGGCGAAGCGGGGGATCGGGGTAATTTTGTTTCAGGGTGGGTTGGGGTTCGAGGTAGTTTTGTTTTTAGGGCTGGGGTAGTTTTGTTTTTAGGGCGAGTGCGGGGGTCTGGGATGTAGTTTTGTTTTTAGGGGCGGGGTGGGGGGTCAGGGTAGTTTTATTTTTAGGATGTGAGGGTGAGGGGGTAAGGGTAGTTTTGTTTTTGGGGCGGGTGAGGGGGTGGACTGTTTTTGGGGGGGTTGGGGGGTTGGGGAAAGTATTAGGGCTCATTGTCAGTGTAGTTAAAGTTTTAGGGGTGGGGTGCCTGGGTAATTTTGTTTTTAGGGGCGGGGTGGGTGCGGTCGGGGTAGTTTTGTTTTTGGGGAGGGTCGGGGTAATTTTGTTTTTAAGGCTGTGGGGGGTCGGTTGTTTATAGGATGGGGGTAGGGAAGGATGTAGGGCTCAGGGTGGGTGGCGGTGTCCGGGTAGTTCAGTTTTTATGGGCATTGTTTTGTTTTTAGGGGTTGGGGTGGGCGGGTCTGCGTAGTTTTGTTTTTAGGGCGGGTGGGGGTGTTGGGGTAGTTTAAGTATTAGGTGTGGGCTACTTTTGGGCCTTAGGGCAGGTGGGGAGGTGGCATGATAGAACCACACATGCTGTTCCCACACATGCCTTTACTAGGCATGCATTTACAATGAAAAATCATTGTAAAGGCATGCATGGTAAAGGCATGCGTGGAAACAATGCGATCTGCCTCGTTGTTTAGGCATGCCTGGTTCCCGCATGCGTTGTTCCATCATCAATTCAATTAGAATGTTCCTAGCAGCCTACCATCCTAAAGCTACTTCTATGAACTAAACTATGGGAGCATGAAATAGCCACCTTTTCTCTTGAGTTTCTTGGGGCCACCGCACTGCATATCTCTTCACAGCAGATCAGCTGTGGTGATTAGACTTTAGCCAGGAGAGAGTGTTTCCTTGGAAGAAAAACATACGATCAGCTGGACTCATGTCTTTTTGTCACTGTGTCAATAACCAGCATAAGAGTGGACGCCACAGCACTCTGGCAGGGCCGCTCTTAATAACCTGGTGTGAAGGCCTCTCAAAATCAGTGGTCAATTCAATGAATTAATGCAGGGTTGACCACTGAATTTTAGCCTACAGTGGGTAACTTTAAGATATAACCAGTCTAAATTAGTTTCACACATAGCTTGTAGAAGACTTGTGTCGCCTTATTTGAAATTACATTTTCTCAAATTCTCTGAAAGCACCTGCTGAATGTGGACCAAAGGCAGACAGACTAATTTAAGGTGCTCTATATGTAGTCCAACTTTGGGATTTTACAACAATAGAACATTATGAAGTGATCACCTAATTCAAGACAGAGACAAGTTGAATAGAAGGAATGGAGAATATAGGTCTTTGGTAGTTGGGATGGTGTCCAGGTGAGTGGAGCTACTAGGCCACAGGGAGACAAATGCTTCAGTGAATGGGCACAAATAGTATCAAATGGGAAGAGAGTTAAGAACTTCTGGGTCAGCTTAAGTAACAGGTTATGTATTTCGTTACAATTTGATGGCGTTCGCATTTTGTTGCTTTCCCCAGTCTCTGATTTCTTCATCCTGCAGTTTCCTAGAATGGCACATCAATTTTTGGTTATCACAGTGCATGCACAAAGAGACACAGTATTTTTCCAAAACTTCTGGCACAGGAGTATAAATTCTAGTACAATCCAGGACTTGACAGCAGCCTTAATACTGGAGTGTTGAATGATAGTGTATGTCGGTGTGGTAATTATTTGTGCAATGTTTATACAATTTCTACATGACTCATGATTACATATTGTTTATTTAGAGCATTGTGGGTAAAACTATCTATACGAGGGAGCACTTGCAACAGCCCACCACCACATTTATCTTGAGGTATATTTCTCAAAAGTCATTACATATGGCATCAGGAGGACGTGCGGTGACAAGCCACGGGACTACCTTCTTAACATGTTCTGATGATGTTATTAGTCCAGTGGATCAAAGGACAGAGCCAGGGCGAGTGCTTGTTTCTGCTCTCTTAACCCCTGTCTAAATTTTCCCCTGGAGAAGCCAGGAGATGTCTTTTTGACTTGAACAGTACTTTCAGAGTGGAACATTGATGCCCTTAAATCTGAACTCAAGTCTATATACTACTTGCCTTGAGTTTCCTGACCATTCCAAACCTAGACCATTTCCCATAACTGCTTTACTCATGGATGCACAACTCTAAGTTCTAGTTCTAGCACACCTCCTCCTTCCACAAGAATCATAAATTATGTGAATGTAACACTATTTTCCAATGTCTAGGCATCCAGTGGTTCTCTTTTTATTTCGAAAGTCATTTCTTGTTTGGAAGTAAATTGTTGAAATGTACTCACTGACTGTGGGAAGACTGGTCTAAGCTTGCAACTCTGTAATAGTTGTATTAAAAGTCAGTGAATGGCTATGAAAAACCTCATATGTTTTAGATTGCCATTCAAGAATATGTATGCCTTCCTTGTATGAGGCTCCCCACAAAATAACCCTCAGTCACCAGCATAAATCTTGTTTTTTTGTATTTCATAGTACTCCTGCCTAATAGCATTGCTCCAACTTCATCAAGTCCTTTTTTCACTTGAATTGACTTTTTTCCAACCGTACGGGTGGCTATAAATCCCATTCAATCTACTTTTGTCATATAATCCCTCTATGTATCGGTTAAACTAACGTGGGTTAGCCAAATGACTGTTGTCAAAAGTTGGGTCTCTATTTGGCAGAAGAATGCACCCTGTCCAAGTAGGGACCACAATCCTAGTCAGGGTAAGTCACCACACAGCTTAAATTGTCCTGTGCTCACCCTCTGGGAGCCTGGCACAGAGTGGGCAGGCTTAACTTAAAAGGCAATGTGTAAAGTATTCGTGCAATAACTCATTCAGTAACACAGTAAAACACCACAAACAGTACTCTACACCAGTTTAGAAAAATATATATTTTTCTGAATACAATAAGACAAAAATCCAGCAGACAGTGTGCATTCCGAGGGTGCTGGGCAGGGGACCCCTGTACTGCCCATACCCAAGGCATGGATAGCGCATCTGTTCTCCACCGGCCTCTTCATGGTGGTGAAACTGCCATGAAAAGGCTGGCTGAGAACCAGGCAATAATCAACAGGGAGGTGCAGACTTCAGCGCCGCCCCGGCTGATTATGATCAGGACCACCAAACCAGAGGTGGAAATTACAGCCACCGCAGGTCTGGCGGTCTATTGACCGGCAGACTTGCAATGAGGCCCAAAGTCACAACTTTAGGGAAACCGTGAAAAAGCATGTGTTGGATACAGAGGCAGGTTTGTCTCCTTGAAGAGTTACTTTCTCAAGACCACACAGAGAGTGCCGTTTGCGGTGTCGGGGGCTGTGAGTAGGAGGATATTGACACAAGGAGCTGGTTGAGCACACAGGCAATCATCAAGGGCTGTCACTGTCAGTGCAAACTGCAGGTCCTCCATTGCCAGTTGTCATGGGCGGTCTCTGTTGCCGTGAAGACCAGGTCCTGTTGAAGCTTCACATTGCTGTTCATAAAAGAAGGTCAATTCCCAGTGCAAAGAGGTCACTTGGCAGTCATGAGAAGTCAGAAATGTCTGTTTTTTCACCTGTTCTTCCAGAGGAGTTCATACTGATGCCAATCAAGGCTCTATGATCTGGGGGGCACCTACTTGGGATGAAGACTTACCCCCAAAAACGATTTTGGTCAGTTTTCCCAATTTCCCTACATGTGGCTCCAAACCGTCTAGGGTAACAAAGGTAAGAGCAAGCCTGGTGTCAGGTCCCTTATATGGGTTGCAGAAAAGGCCTAAATAGGTGTAATCAGGACAGATGACAGCTTCACCCCAGCCATCCTGTCAAGAAGACCCTTTCACCTCACACTTAGGCCTTTTCTGTTTCTATGTCTAGAAGCAATACACAATTCAAAACTGCGAAGTCATTCACAGTTATGTGACTAGGGACACTGACAGGAGGGCACAGTCAATTTAGGACAGAAAAAGTGGCATTTCAAAATAGTGATTTATATTCTGACTTTACATTTAAAGAGGATTTTAAGTTACCATCCTCTTGAGTGTAAACAGAATTTCTCTATTTGGTCCCAGAATGAAGTTAGTACGTATTAAGTGTAACAAGGTGTTAGAAATGGGGTCCTTGGTTGACAGTCAGGTTACCCCCTGTTCAAGCAAAGACCCTCACTCTAGTCAGGGTAAAAGAGAATCACCCTCAGCTAACCCCTGCTTACCCCCTTGGTAGCTTGGCAGAGCAGTAGGCTTAATCTCAGAGTGCTAGGCGTAAAGTATTTGTACCAACACACACAGCAACTCAATGAAAACACTACAAAATGACACAACACAGGTTTAGAAAAATAGGAAATATTTATCTAAACAAAACAAGACCAAAACGACAAAAATCCACCATACACAAGTCAAGTTATTAATTAAAAAGCAAAAAGAGTCTTTAAGTAGTTTTAAAAACACACTAGCGCTGCTAGAGTGAAAATGTACCTGGTGTGCGTCAAAAATAACCCCGCACGGGCGGGCGTGCGTCGAAAATAACTCCGCAAGGCGGTACTCGAGTCAAAAATCCAGCCGCACGATGAGTTGACGATCCAGCCGCACAGGTTGCGATCTCCCAGCCTCCGTCAGCGATGCTGCGCGTAGTTTCTCCTGCTCCGTGCGCCGATTCTTCGGTCGCGTTTCCTGCGAGCGTCGTTTCTCAGCCGCGGAGCTGGCGGCGCGTCGTTTTTCAGCCGCCGATCGGATTCGCGTCGATCTTTTCCCCGCACGGCGCTCTGTGCGTGGATTTTCTTGTCTTTAGGCTGCCAGCTTCTCCTTTCAGGGTCCCAGGACTGGATGGGCACCACAGGGCAGAGTAGGAGTCTCTCCAGAGGCTCCAGGTGCAGGCAGAAAGAAGTCTTTGCTGTCCCTGAGACTTCAAACAACAGGAGGCAAGCTCTAGATCAAGCCCTTGGAGATTTCTTCTCAAGATGGAAGGCACACAAAGTCCAGTCTTTGCCCTCTTACTCTGGCAGAAGCAGCACTGCAGGAAAGCTCCACAAAGCACAGTCACAGGCAGGGCAGCACTTCCTCCTCAGCTAACAGCTCTTCTCCAGGCAGAGGTTCCTCTTGATTCCAGAAGTGTTTCTGAAGTCTGTAGATTTGGGTGCCCTTCTTATACCCATTTTAGTCTTTGAAGTCACCTTTCTTCAAAGGGGACTCACACCTACTTGTGAAATCCTGCCTTGCCCAGGCAAGGCCTCAGACACACACCAGGGGGTTGGAGCCGGCATTGTTAGAGGCAGGCACAGTCCTTTCAGATGAGAGTGACCACTCCACCCCTCCCTCCTAGCAGAGATGGCTAATCAGGAAATGCAGGTTACACCCCAGCTCCCTTTGTGTCACTGTCTGGTGTGAGGTGAAAAACAACCCAACTGTCAAACTGACCCAGACAGGGAATCCACAAACAAGGCAGAGTCACAGAATGGTTTAAGCAAGAAAATGCTCACTTTCTAAAAGTGGCATTTTCAAACGCACAATCTTAAAATCAACTTTACTAAAAGATGTATTTTTAAATTGTGAGCTCAGGGACCCCAAACTCCACATGTCCATCTACTCTCTAGGGGAATCTACGCTTTAATCATATTTAAAGGTAGCCCCCATATTATCCTATGAGAGAGACAGTCCTTGCAACAGTGAAACACGAATTTAGCAGTATTTCACTGTCAGGACATATAAACCACATTACTATATGTCCTACCTTATCCATACACTGCACCCTGCCCTTGGGGCTTCCTAGGGCCTACCTTAGGGGTGCCTTACATGTAAGAAAAGGGAAGGTTTAGGCCTGGCAAGTGGGTACACTTGCCAAGTCGAATTTACAGTGTAAAAATACACACACAGACACTGCAGTGGCAGGTCTGAGACATGATTACAGAGCTACTTATGTGGGTGGCACAACCAGTGCTGCAGGCCCACTAGTAGCATTTGATTTACAGGCCCTGGGCACCTCTAGTGCACTTTACTAGGGACTTACTAGTAAATCAAATATGCCAATCATGGATAAACCAATCACATACAATTTCACACAGAGAGCATATGCACTTTAGCACTGGTTAGCAGTGGGAAAGTGCTCAGAGTTCAAAAGCCAACAGCGACAGGTCAGAAAAAAATAGGAGGCAGGAGGCAAAAAGATTGGGGATGACCCTGCATAAGCAAAAGTCCAACACGACCCCCTACCAGCCTAAAGCCAGGGGAGAACAATCAATACCTTGATGTACTTCCCTGATTGGGGCGATAGAACAAGGACCCAGGCCCACAACAGCAGGGGCATGTTCCAGTTCTACTCCTTCCTGACTCCAGTTGGATCCCTCTGTCCATACTCTCAGGGCCCACTAAGCTAACCCAGGGGGAACCCTTCTCCACATCTACAGACACCATCTGTGCAGCACCTAACTTTACTTTGCTCACAGATGAATTGCAATGGGCAGATAGTACCACCAGGGCCAACACAGTGGTGTTGCCCACTCCACCCCCGGGGTGTGACTCTCGTCCCCCCTCCAGGGGCAACTCTGTCCACCAGGACAGCAAGGCACGGTGGCCCCGGACAACTGTCAGGGATGAGAGCCCGACCTCAGGCCTCTCCAACCACTGTGACTGCGGAGAGTGGGGGGCGGTAGCCCCAGGTGCCTGGCACCCTTTGACCACTCTCTCTTCCACCAGGTCAGGGATGACAACCTGACCCTGGTCCTCCCCTCTGGGGCTCTGTACCCTCCCACCAGGAGCGGCACCCCCAGAGTAAAACATTGTCAGGGTGCTTGTAGAAGCAGTGCTGCACAATTCTTCCACCAGTGCAGGGATGTTAACCTGCAACTGATCCTCCAACCTTTGGTTTGTACCTTCAGGTTGGACCTGGGCCAGGGGTGAGGCTTCCCTCCCCCTGCCCTCTCTCCTGGGGTCCTGAACCACCCAACTAGGAGTGGCCCCCCCAGAAGACAACATGGTAGGGGCACTGTTAGCAGTAGCCCCTTCCTCCAGGTCAGGGGGGACACCCTGAACCTGGCCTTCCAATCCAGGGTCTGTACCCCTAGATTGCTCTAGGGTCAGGGGTGAGTCTTTCTCTCCCCTTCCCCTACTCTCAGGGTTCTGCACCCACCCCTCAGGGAGAGTACCCCTTGAAATCACACCAGGGGGGGTGATTGGGCAAACCGCCCCCCCCCCCTTCAGGTCAGGGTTTATCCCCTGCACCTGATCCTCCAGTCCAGGGTCTGTACCCTGTGGTTGAACTACTGCCTGGCACACCAGGACTTCCAGGGGGGCACACTTACCCCCCTCAAGGGACACACTGTCCCCAAGGGCCACACAAGAGTCTGGCTGTCGCAGGTCTCCTGACCTCTGCCCATCTGACAGAGTCTGGATTCCCCCCAACCCAGAAATGGTCTCACCAAGGTCATTCCTGGGGGGCTCTGCTCTCAGAGCTGACCCCTGACCCTCCAGGGTCTCCACTGGGGTCCGCAACCCCCTCTCAACCCTCTGTCTGGACTTCTGCACCCCCTCACTAGGAGTGGTACTGCCAGTCACCAGAACTGGTGGGACGCTGGCTACAGCCGCCCCCCCAAGTTCTCCTGACACTGTGGGGTCTCCCTCAACAGATGGCCCTATGGTACAGGCTAGGCTCCCCTCCTGGTGTTCCCTCATGGAACCCTCCAGGACCTGGGACCGGATCTCGGGCACCTTGGGCCTCAACCCATCCCCATTCCCTCTCCTCTGAGACTGGACATGGGGTCCCTCACCCATCCCACTACACTGGGACCTACCTGGGACACTACAATCCTTCCCTACCTCACCTGGTTGGGAACTACCTAGACCACTCCTCTCAGGAGCACCCCCAAATGCCTCTTCAGACTCTCTGGTACTCACCCAGAAGTCTGCCTCCACTGCAAGCTCCCTGGGGTCAGAGAACTCACACTCCACCTGGTGTTGGCATAGCTCTGGAAAATAAGGACTAGGCATATGCTCTCCAGCAATTACATCACTCAGCCCCTCACATGAATTAACCAAAGTACCCTTCACCCAACCATCCAGTGACTCTGCTTTGAAAAAGCACCCCACATCACCCTCCTGAGACTGGTGAGACAGTACCTGACTGTCCCTGACACTCAACCCACACTCTTCTGGGATGTTTTCACACTCCATAACCAGGACTTCTACCTGGGGGGAACCCCTCTCCCTGTCACTCTCACCTAGAG